>NC_086330.1:227643200-228843200 GCF_032445375.1 Bacillus rossius redtenbacheri
TTTTTCTTGATACTGGAGACAGCCCTCCTGTTTCCTCCGTACCTTATAGAGTTTCACCGGGGGAACGAGAAATTATTAACAAAATTGTTCAAGAACACATTCAAAACAAAATAGTACGCCCTTGCGACACCAGCTGGTGTTCGCCTGTTGTTCTAGTTAGGAAGAAAGATAATGACTTCCGCATGTGTGTCGATTACCGCAAACTGAATTTGGTTCTGAAAGACAATAAATACCCTTTACCGAGAATTGATGATTTTTTGAGTCACCTGACTGGGGCTCGTTATTTCACTCACCTTGACATGAATGCTGGCTACCATCAGTTACGAGTAGCTGAAAGTGACAAGGAGAAAACTGCCTTTGTAACAACAGATGGTACTTATTGTTTCGAGACTTTGCCATTTGGACTGAAAACTGCCCCCTCTATTTTCCAGAGATACATGGATAAAACCTTAGCTGGGTTGAAGTGGGGCTCCTGCCTCGTATATTTGGATGATATATTGGTGGTAGGGAGCTCATTTAATCAACATGTGGCTAGACTAGAACTTGTCTTGGAAAGACTGCAAAAAGCTAATTTGACCTTGAAACCCTCCAAGTGTACTTTTGGTTATTTCGACACAGAGGTTTTAGGTCACCTCGTAAACAGTGAAGGAGTTAGACCTCATCCCGATAAGGTTATGGCTGTTAGGAATTTTCCCCAGCCTAAGGATCAACGAGGAGTAAGGAGTTTTCTGGGGCTGGCTTCTTTTTACCGAAAGTTCATACCAAATTTTTCTCAAATTGCTAAACCTCTTTCAACCCTACTAAAAAAGAATGAGAAATTTGTTTGGGGGAATGATCAAGATAGGGCATTTCAAACTTTGAAAGAAAAATTAACGTCTGCCCCTGTATTGGCCCATTTTCATGAAAATTTACCCATTGAAGTACATACAGATACTAGCACACTAGGTATAGGGGCAACTCTATTACAAAAGATCGAGGGGAAACTTCAACCTATTGCATACGCTAGTCGTACTTAGACCTCTGCGGAAACACGATATCCCATCACCCACTTGGAATGCTTAGCCTTGATTTATGCTCTGGACCAGTTTCGGCCTTACATTTACCTAAAACCATTCAAAATTGTTACAGACTACCATAGCCTATGTTACCTTGATCGGTTAAAATTTAATGCACACAGTGCAGGGAGGCTTACAAGGTGGGCTTTGAAACTAATGGAATACGACTACACTGTTTGCTATAGTAGTGGGAAGTCACACGGTCACGTGGACAGCTTGAGTCGTAATGCAGTTAGCAATGGAACCCTAAATGATGAAGAGAAATCATTAGAATTGCCAGTTTTTGTTCTGCAAGATGTTGATTTGGCTAAGATGCAACAGTCTGACCCCAGTTTAATGCCTTTAATAAATGAAGTTAAGCAACCTACGGGACTTAACACAAAATTAAGTAGGCGGGCTAAAAAAATTTCTTTGCTTAATGATGTATTATACCGTAACAATTCTAATCCTGGAGGTAAAGACAAATTGTTAGTTGTACCTGAAAGTCTGAAACCTGAAATTCTGCGGGAGTGTCATGACAATCCTATTTTCGGTGGTCACCTAGGCGTGGCCCGCACCACTGACAAAATTACTAAACGTTACTATTGGACTAACATGATCAAAGAGATTCAAGCCTATGTACGTAGTTGTCGAGACTGCCAAGGGAAAAAGGGTGTCCCTCAAAGAAAAGCTGGTTTTCTACAACCTTTACCTGTATGTGAGCCATTCGAGTGGATTGGGGTTGACATATTAGGTCCGTTTCCTAAAACCAACTCTGGTAATAAGTATGTGTTGGTTGCTATTGATTATGGCACTAGGTGGGCTGAGACAAAGGCCACCCCTACTAGCAATGCCACAGAGGTAGCCAATTTCCTATTGGAACAGATTATTTGCCGTCATTCTGTGCCTTCGGCTATTCTTACGGATAGAGGAAAAGTTTTCAGTTCTAGGATTGTTAAGGAATTGTTTAGGCTACTTGATATTCAACCTATGATGACTTCTGGTTATAGACCAAATACTAACGGTCTTTGCGAACGATTAAACGGCACAATAACGGGAATGTTGTCACAGTATGTGGCCAGTTCTCAGAAGAATTGGGATGAGTTCCTACCCCTTGTAACATTTGCTTATAACACAGCAAAACAAGAAACTCTTAATTTCAGTCCTTTTATTTTGATCTATGGAAGGGAGCCTGTTCTGCCTTCGGAGATACACCTGAGCCAACCGGTGGAAGAGGACGAGAGCCTTAGACTGCGGTTCCGCTGGAAGGACATCCTCCGCCAGGCCGCTGCCAACTTGCAAAAACAGCAAAAAGTAGACAAACGCAGGTACGACAAACGAAGACGAGCGGTGAGTTATAAGGTGGGGCAGGAAGTGTTAGTGTTTACTCCGATCCGGAAAAAGGGGCTTTCGGAGAAGTTGTTGCATCGCTGGTTTGGTCCTTTTGTTGTTGAGAAAAAAATATCTGATAATCTGTATCGGTTAAAAAAGTGTCAACGTGGTAAAGTTAGCTATGAGGTAACTAATGTGGAAAGAATGAAACCATTCTTTGCTGCCTGAGTTTTATTTATTTATTTATTTTTGTTTTATGGTGATGTCAATTGTGAGCCCTGTTTGTTTTGTGTCTAGATTCTTTGTAAGGCCATCAAGTATTTGTTTTTGGTGTTCGTTTGTTGTGTATTGTAACCTGTGATACATTTTGACTATTTACAACAAATCATTCATCAAATTGAAAGTAAACTAACCTAGTTTTCTTAAAAATGTTAGTTTAGTTATACAGCACATATACAACCTAAAGTCCAATTCTTACCACACTTTAGTTAAGTCCAGAGTAATGGAAGCAATAGCCTCTTCAATTCTGTGTCTCAACTCTGGCAAATCATTAGGTAGCGGCGGAACGTAGACACAATATTTTATAAATTCCCATAGGAAAAAAAATCATATGGCGTTATGTCAGGAGAACATGGAGGCCAGACAAAAAGGGCTCTTTCGTCTCCAACTGCATATATCATCGGCAGATGTTTTTGCCACATGGGGATCACAATTAAACTTTAAACGAAATGCACGTTGAACTAAATTTACAGATTCAGTCTTAGAAAATTGCAGAATACAAAACGCTTTATACTCAGGAGTCGTCACTTTGCGTAGGTGGCGCTGCAAGCGAGAAAACAACAAAGCAGTACTCATGCATGCGCTTACCTAAACATTTGAGTTATTCCTTAATTCTGATCTTGAACAAACACTACAACGCTTAAAGTTGATAGTATTAAAAAATATATAACTGGGACATTCTGTCATGGACATACTGAAGTTTGTGATATTCAGTTATAATTTTACTTGTTTTCACATTGTTTGCTAGGTTAATTTTTTTTAAAAGCTTTTTTTCAGTAGGTATTGTTTCTATGCCTATATTTTACATTTGGGTTTATTTTGAATATTTAATTATGTTTATAGAGCATTGTGTATTGTTTTGGGCAATAGGAAAGACAAGGGACAGGTGTGTGGCACGGCAGCGCCAATTTTCCAGACATTTTATCAGTTAAAGAGAAATTCCGGTGCTTATGATGGGAAAGTCGGCATGTGTTAGCGCCCACGGGACACTGTAAATTTATCATGGCTTTGTAACAGCCAATCAAAATGGAACTTTGTAATTGTGTTTTTTTAAAGAAAAAAAAACCTGGATGTAAGTATAATGTATTTTATGTGATATTGTGTCCTTTTATAATGAAGCTGTGATGTGATGTTATTGGCTGATAGAGCCTGGCAGCATCCCCCCCCCCCCTTTAATAGGATATAGTTGCATCGTTTCATTAGTTTGCTGCTCAATGTGAGAATAAATAGGGCGTGTTTGGCCGTGGGCTGACACCAATTAATATTAATTATGGATTAAGTGACTAATTTAACTATGTACTGTGGTCTGGTCTGCGCCGTTTTGTCAACCTATTTATTCTGGACATGTTCATTTAGAAATTTTATGACTACGGTATGACGGTATGAGTGATCAGCCCACGATGTGGTTTAAGTATTTTTTAACCGTCATCCCAAGGACATGTTTGACCTTGGTTGCACCGTCGACGTGAAGCACTCAAGGGACTTTTATGATGTGATAAGTGATATACACACACACACACACATCCAAAGAAATTATTTGGCATTAAATAATTTTTTGAGCAAGAAATTTTTTTGTTTAGTTTCTATTAATATAGTGTGGAATTGTTGTGATAAGTGTGTGCAAGTTCAAACACAAAAATAAATTTCCATAAATTTAACTAAAATCTTATTTTCAGAAATATAAATCAACCCAAATTCACATCTGGAAAGCTAACCCCAAAGATTTATGACATTTTCTGAACAGTTTTTCCTAAAGTGCAGAAATTGTTTCAAAGAGTGTTTTGTCTTGTGCGGATCAGTTTGCCTTTATCCGGGTACAAACTGAGATGTACATAATAGACTTTTGGTTCAACTTTTAACAACAAAAACAATGATACTCAGAAACAACATTGTAACTTTAGTATAGCATGTCTCAAACCAAAGGCTGCTCAAATACTTCTAAAATATTTTAACTTCAACAGTTCCTTCGCCATTAAGCAATGACTTATTTAGAAAACCAAAATGTAATTGTCTTCATCATCTTACAACATGCTTGACTCAGTGGAAGCTAACTTCACTATTTACAACTGGAACATTAACATTTGCCTACACTGAACAATTTTTATCATATCTAAAAATATTTAATTATGTTAATGAAATATGTAAGTAGCCTTACAATAGCTTCTGTAGAGATAAATAATGAAGTCTTTGTCACACAGGTACTAGTGTTTAAATTTATGAATATATTTTCCTCGGATATCATGTATTTCATACATTAAAGATTTCACTGTGTTTGAGGATTTGACTGGCCCATCACTCAGTGGCGTAGCCAGGATTTGTGTATGGGGGGGGGGGTTAAGAAGCATGGTCCCCGCCCCCCTATTAAAATGGTTAAATACAGTAGGTCTAAGATATTTGAAAGCTTGGAACCCGTCACGACGTCACAACCTTATAGCTTCTGCTCGTGACACGAATAGGGGAAGGGAAGGATAATCGGTAGGGCTCGCTTACTCTTCCCCTCCAGTGCAGTGGCCGGTGATAGCAGTAAGGCACCCAGGCTTTTAGCTAACCTACTTTCAGATAAGAAAAAATAATTTTGGCTAAGGGGGGGGGGTTAGAACCCCTAACCCCCCCCCCCCCACCCATGGCTACGCCCCTGCCATCACTAAGGTCCTGTCTCTAACATTTAAGATGAAATGAGCGCACACCTTGTTGTAGAGATCTCATCTGCGCACTTTGCTGGGAGGCGACACACTCTGTCGTCATCATGCCACCTGTGGTGCTCGATGAAGTCAAACAGTTTCTCTTTTGTGAATGGATCACGGATGCTGTTGCACATGCATGCGACAAACACACATTATGATACTTTAGTCAAATTAAATAAAACTGTTAACTTTATTTACATATAAAATAAAAATAAAATATTTATGTTTTTGATAACTAATAGTATTGTGTGTATGTTGCTATTCTTAAATAATACTAGACTTTAATTTTATGAAAATCAAATTAAAAGTAATAGGTAGGCCTGGGAGAATAAGAATTTTTTTTAGTTTGAATTGAATACAAATACAAATATCAAATTATTCGCATATCTAAATACTGAATCCAAATAGTAAGAAAGAGAATTAGAATTCTCATTAATTTTTTTTCACGTACCAACTTCTAGAGAATCAGGCAAATAATACTAAAATGAAAAATCAGCTACAATAATTATATGGAAATGTTTGTTCAAATATTTAAATTATGAAATATATATTTATCATGCAGCTAACCTAACTTAACGTATCAAACGAACCTTTCATTTCAGTTCCTATTTGTCCTATTTTCACAACCTGCTACTCTACATATTAATGCAGAAAATTTTTGCAAACCACAAAATAATGTGAAATCCATTGCAATCTATTTGATGCAAAATGTGAATCTTTTTTTTAAAATGCTGTATTTCCAAAATTAGTGATTAAATGGGCTCATATTTACATATTTAAAACCTTATTATTCATTTCATTAGTTTTCTTTGTTAATGGCAGCCAGACACCATTTTTGCTAAGTTCATCTGGAATGGAATTATAAATATTATTTATGATTTTTTATATATTTTTGAGTCACATCATCTATTTTTTCATAGATATATATACAGCAAATAAGCTGCTACTGTTATTTTTGATTTATACTCTGTTGAAACTACAATCATTACTCTTTTAATGCACATCTCAATGGAGTGTCCGTGTTTTGTGGTGTTGGAGTCCACGGTTGACAAAGTTTATTTTTTCCTACTTCTGGTGCATGTGACCAAAAGAATACAAACATATTTTGTTTTCAAGTTTGAAATGACAAATATGTCGTGTTTTGAATTGTTTACACAAATTTTTTCAGTTGCTGTTTAGCGAGACAGTAGCGAAAAAAAAATCTTTGAATACTTGTTGCATGTTTAAAAAGTCACTTATTGTTCATGCTTTTGTCTTATTAAACATCAAAAAATGGTGTTTATATCGCACAAATGACCTAATCCCAGCAGTGAATGTTGGTATATGAAAAACTCACAATGTATTCGTAAGCAAACAAATATTTATTATTTCAAAGTGTAAGTATTTGAGGTTGAGTCAAATACGAATAGTTTATTATTCGTATTTGAATATTCAAATATTAGCATAGGGCTAGTAATAGGTCATTTGAGAGACTGATAATATAGCTACCAACTAAGAACAATCACATACAGTAAAACCCTATCATTACAACCCTGCACGGTTCCCCGAAATAGGGTCACAATAACAATTTTCAACAGTGTAATGTCCCCCATGTGATCCTGTACGTCAAAATATGCCATTTTTCACACATAATCCGTGTTCAAACGTCTCTGGCAAGAAATAACCAAAATTATAAACAAAATATAAACTAATTTTAATATATCATACATATAAAGAAAACAAGATATCCAAGAATAGCATATTTGACAAACTGCCATCATCAAAATGAGCATAAATATGGCGAAATGCATGGCGCAACTGTATCTTTTAACAAGTTCTAAAGTAAATTTTACACTGGTTTCAATAGGAAAATGAAAGGATTTTTCATTAAAGTGACAATTATTTAGAAATGGGCCGTAGCACTGCAGCTGCAACACTTTCTTTGTTATGCGTGGTTGTAGTTGTGGATGTGGTTGAAGCAAAAATACATGCACACGCATGCCACCACACACACATGCATGCACAAAAACACTCACACATGGATACACACAAACACATACTCCTCTCTCTGGCTCTTTATCTTTCTCACCCTGTTTCTTTTTCTTTCTGTCTCTTTCTTGATAACTCTTTCTTTCTCTCTGTTTCCCCTCTCCCTTCTCCACCTTTACACCACATATTCAAAACCTGTCTCATCTGTCACACCCATGGTTCAGGAGGCAGTGAAAAGTGGCACAAGTAACATTTTCTAGAGGTAGAGCATGTAGTTTTTCAACTAAACTCTTCCCACAGTTGACAGCGGTCAGAAAGGCTTGGAGCCACAGTGGAAGAAGCACAAAATAGCCACACATCGGGGCATATGGAGATTTGCCAATAAATTTTATACGATTAAATATATGAAAAATTTAGTGGAGACCTTTTTTATTCATAATTGATTCTGCAATAACTTTTATTATAAGTTATTTTCTATATGATTCATCGTTTTCAAGATACTTTGGCAAGAGAGTCGTGAAAACATAATTTGAAAGTGAGAGCATATATGTAGTAGGAATTTGTATGAAAGATGAAAAAAAAAAAATAATTTTTCAACTTCTAATCATTACAAATGGCATTATTCCTCGAGTGTACCTAAACAATCACCAAATTTTTTGATGTCCAGTAATAACAAAATTAAAGTGTCAGGGCAGCATGTTCAAGAGCAAGTGATATCACAATGGTTGGCTTGTGGCTGATAGGTTGTGGGGGACAGGCAGTGGGATGAGGATATAACAGGGTGAGGGGTGCCTACTGCGCCACATTCAGTACTGTTCTCACCAAGATAAATGCTACCAAACATGCTTCTAACAAATTTTTGGCCGACTTCCTTAGAATTTCTGACTTTGTAACACAAATTGTTCACTGTAATAGACAGATCATAATCAACGGAGTTGTACTGCAAAAAGAACTTGCCTGTAAAATTAGTACATCTTAAATGTCTATGCAGAAGTATTACAATGACTGGATCATCAACAGACGGAGCACGACATCATACATGTAAATACCAAGAGCATTTGATGTTTATATGTTGTTCACTCATGTCTTTTCTGTAGTTTTGCAGAAATTCCTTTAATTTTTAGCATTATTTATATTGCTAGTCTCCAAAATCTAAGGCACCCTAAAAAACCCAAAACATTACCTTGACCAATCAGCATACCTGATACCACAAACCCAGGAGGTAAACTTGATATTGGTTTTTTTTTTTTAAATTTAAAAATAACCATGGCAAGAAAAATCAAATTAAGTATTATAACTGCATTAATATCAATCTATGTTCATCATTTCTTTATATATTCATATATTCATATAATAATTATTCCTAATTAATGTTTCATTAATAAGCAGTATCTTACAAGTGTTAAAAACTTGAAAAAATCCCAATTTCAAATACTCCAAAGTTAGGGGCATAATCCGGAATGATTTGAATTGACATGCAATATATTCCACTACTGTTTTACGGTCAGTTTTGAATAAATTTTGAATACTTTTTACCTATTATAATGCTGACTACTATTCATGTTTTTAATTAGGTATGTGGTCCCGTTTACGATATCAACTGGGTATTTATATCACACAAATGACTTCACCTCAACAGTGAACATTGATAACAACAAACTCACGAGGTATGATATGTCTAATATTCGTTATTTCTAAGTGTTAATATTCAAAGTCAAATTGAAAATGCATAATAAAAATATTTCGTTTAAAATGTTTAATATTCACACAGGCCTAGTCTTCAATGATGATAGCACGTCTTCTTGTAAGCAATTATTGAAACAATTGCTTTATTTATCTGTCTGTAGCCTTACAAATCGTAAAAATAAAAAATATAATTTAGTGTGGTAAAACATTTGTGTGCACTTTATTTGAATATGATTTAGAAATTATATGAAAAAAATTGTGACTAAATTTTGTAACAGTAGAGTTAATACAAACCTCATTGCAAAGTGACAAAATTATTGTCCCTTCAGGTTTATTTGTTTGACTGCATTCAATGAAATGCATTTTGACATTGCCCTGAAGCATACACTCACTCCATAGCTACATTCACTCTTAAGATATTACATTTAAGGCATTCATGTGCATTTGTTATTTGTGAAGGAAAATGGGGAGGAGGGTGACGAGGGATATATAACATCCCCCCACCATGATATACCTAAAAAATATATCATTGTCAGTAACAAAAGGAAACAATCTGAAAGCAAACAATGAGCAATGTGCTTCCATTTCTACCCCTATCCTAAATGAAATTCTGTGTACGCTCAAGTCCTGTTGGTATTATGCTCAACACACAATAACACTTCTGTAACAACAAGGGTTGTTCGAATGTTGTTATCATTTAACAACACCAAAATTCATTATTCATTATAGTTTACTTCTTAATGAAAATAGTTCCTAGAATTACAAAAAAAATTGTTTATGATTTGGAATAATTAAAATTTGTTTGTACAAAGTTGTACTTTATGTTAGAATGAATATGGTATTTAACGTTTCAAAAATACAATTATATTGTATTAATCCAAAAAAAATTGATTTTTGACACGAGATTATTAATGCACAGGATGTTTATAAAAGAATGTCCTAATTTCAATGTTATATTATAATTGTTTAATTTAGACTCTTTACAATAAATCATACATCAAATTGAAGTTAAATTGAGCTTTTTACAAAGGTTCAAAATGTGCACTTTTAGTTATAAGGCACACTTCCAACCTAAAATCCAACTTTCCCACACTTTGGTTAACAAGTCCGGAGTAATGGAAACAATAGCCACTTCAATTCTGTGTCTCAACTCTGGCAAATCATAGCGGAACATAGACCTAATCCTTACTTCCTTACTAGTAATATTATAAATGCGAAAGTAACTCACTCTGTCTGTCTGTTTGTTACATTTTCCCGGCTGAACGGCTGAACGGATAGTAATGAAATTTGGCAAGGAGATAGATTATATCCTGGGGATGGACATAGGCTATCTTTTGTCTAAAAAAATAATCCTTAAACGTGTTAAAAAAATATATCTTAATTTTATGTAATGTGTGTCATAGATATACAAACTGTTAGTGTCATTCCTCTATGTCTGCCGAGCAATAGTTTTCAAGCCATTACGTTAAGTTTTGCTATTGTAAGGAATTAAGTAGAGAGTAAGAAAAAAATAAAGATCTTGATAGTTTGTAGTGTCGCCATATTTGTTTCAATTTTCAATACCGTTTTTGTATATTACAATTTAAATTGCAGAAAAAAATCATGTTTCATCAATACTTAATATTATAAATGCGAAAGTAACTCTGTCTGTCTGTCTGTTTGTTACCTTTTCCCGGCTGAACGGCTGAACGTATCGTAATGAAATTTGGCAAAGAGATAGATTATATCCTGGGGATGGACATAGGCTATCTTTTGTCTAAAAAAAAAAATCTTTAAACGGGTTAAAAAAAAATATATCTTAATTTTATGTAATGTGTATCATAGATATACAAACTGTTAGTGTCATTCCTCTATGTCTGCCGAGCAATAGTTTTCAAGCCATTACGTTACGTTTTGCTATTGTAAGGAACTAAGTAGAGTGTAAGAAAAAAATAAAGATCTTGATAGTTTGTAGTGTCGCCATATTTGTTTCAATTTTCAATACCGTTTTTGTATATTACAATTTAAATTGCAGAAAAAAATCATGTTTCATCAATACTTAATATTATAAATGCGAAAGTAACTCTGTCTGTCTGTCTGTTTGTTACCTTTTCCGGCTGAACGGCTGAACGTATCGTAATGAAATTTGGCAAAGAGATAGATTATATCCTGGGGATGGACATAGGCTATCTTTTGTCTAAAAAAATAATCCTTAAACGTGTTAAAAAAATATATCTTAATTTTATGTAATGTGTGTCATAGATATACAAACTGTTAGTGTCATTCCTCTATGTCTGCCGAGCAATAGTTTTCAAGCCATTACGTTAAGTTTTGCTATTGTAAGGAATTAAGTAGAGAGTAAGAAAAAAATAAAGATCTTGATAGTTTGTAGTGTCGCCATATTTGTTTCAATTTTCAATACCGTTTTTGTATATTACAATTTAAATTGCAGAAAAAAATCATGTTTCATCAATACTTAATATTATAAATGCGAAAGTAACTCTGTCTGTCTGTCTGTTTGTTACCTTTTCCCGGCTGAACGGCTGAACGTATCGTAATGAAATTTGGCAAAGAGATAGATTATATCCTGGGGATGGACATAGGCTATCTTTTGTCTAAAAAAAAAAATCTTTAAACGGGTTAAAAAAAAATATATCTTAATTTTATGTAATGTGTATCATAGATATACAAACTGTTAGTGTCATTCCTCTATGTCTGCCGAGCAATAGTTTTCAAGCCATTACGTTACGTTTTGCTATTGTAAGGAACTAAGTAGAGTGTAAGAAAAAAATAAAGATCTTGATAGTTTGTAGTGTCGCCATATTTGTTTCAATTTTCAATACCGTTTTTGTATATTACAATTTAAATTGCAGAAAAAAATCATGTTTCATCAATACTTAATATTATAAATGCGAAAGTAACTCTGTCTGTCTGTCTGTTTGTTACCTTTTCCGGCTGAACGGCTGAACGTATCGTAATGAAATTTGGCAAAGAGATAGATTATATCCTGGGGATGGACATAGGCTATCTTTTGTCTAAAAAAATAATCTTTAAACGGGTTAAAAAAATATATCTTAATTTTATGTAATGTGTATCATAGATATACAAACTGTTAGTGTCATTCCTCTAAGCCTGCCGTGCAATAGCTTTCAAGCCATTACGTTACGTTTTTCTATTATAAGGAACTAAGTAGAGAGTAAGAAAAAAATAATGATCTTGACAGTTTGTAGTGTCGCCATATTTGTATCAATTTTCAATACCGTTTTTGTATATTACAATTTAAATTGCAGAAAAAAATCATGTTTCATAAACACATAAATAGTGAGTGTGTGTCATTTCTGTATGTCCACGAGGTCTTGCCGCGTCAATTTTCTCCTTCGGGCGAACCCGTCCCTTCATTAAATAAACAGCTTTTATCGTTGAATGATATCATGATTTATTTCATGAAAATCTGCTCTCTGAAGATAAATCTATGAATCGTTACAAATTTATTTACTTTATTTTTTTTTTAGTTTGATTTGATACAATATGATTTCACTAAAAATCAATTTCTACCCCTTCCTATTTTCATTTCCACATTACGAAGTTTCACTTCTTCCGCGCGGTGGGACTCCACGCAATATTTTTGCATGCAATTAAAAACTATTTTTTAATGATGCCAAAGATGTATAACTTCTCATGCGCGTACCTAAGTACACGCACCCTTAATTTCATCTATATATATTTTTTTCTCTCTACCTTTGGCACTCATAATTCTTTTAATTTCACGTGTATGTTTTCATTGTCATTCGAGTTGTACAATTTTTTTTGTCAAATTGATCATTATTTATACTTTGTTTCATTTTGTAAACATACGTATTTTAGGTATTATGACAAATAAAAAAATTTGTTACACTAACATTCTTAGGTTTTTATTGTGTAGATAGTTAAAGTTTAATATTATGTAGGTATATAAATTCTTAAACTTATAAATTTCTTCGAAATTTATTCATAGGTTGGTAGGGCCTACTAATATTTTATATTTGTCAATATTGTAATTTTTTACAGTACCTATTTATTTGCAAGGAGTTTGGTTTAGTGTTTATAATTTATCTGCCGAGACCGAAGACCAGAAATATTTATCAATTATGTAATATATTGTTAAAAAATTTGAATTTTGCTATTTCAGGAAAGTTAATTTTTTTTATTAATTAGAATAGTTACGTGTAATTACCATCTTCCTTTATTTCATATTAACATTATGTTTGGTTGAGTGTGAAATAATTTTATTTATGTGTGTTTTAATTTTATTTAATTTCTTATATATATTCTTACCTACCTACTTCTATTAAATTTCAGGCGGATGTTAACATTGTCATTCCAGTTGTATAAACTTTTTTTGTCAAATTAGTTGTTATTTATACTTTTTGTTTCATTTTGGACTATGTTTATTTTTACTTAATTCAAAGATTTGTGGTGTGTACAGGGAGTGATATCTCTATTAATTTCTATACTCCTTTGGATAAGAGGAATATTGCCACCACAGTTTTACATATAAACAAATCCTACAAATGTTTTAAACATTATGACAAATAAAAAATAGTTTCAAAAACATCCTTTTTTTTGTGTGTATAGTTTGTAGTTTAATATTATGTATGTACGTAAATTCTTAAACATAGAGTTATTTATTAATTTATTTAGAAAATTATTCATAGGTAGGTAATAAGTTTTTCTATTTGTCGATATTGTTATTATGGTAGATAGGAGTACAGTAAATGCCTACATTCTTATATTCCTTTATATCTCTTTCCGAGCCATTCGGGGTCCTCAACATCACCCCCTCCACCCCCCCCCCCCCCTCCCCACCGGTGGTTAAAGCCACAAAATTTTGAAAGTTTAAATATTTTTAAAAATCTTTCTCTTTCGATTTTAAGTGTTTTCGAGTCATTCCGGGTCCTCGAACCCTCCGCCCCCCCCCCCCTAGGAAAAAGCCCCATAATTTCGATAATTTTAGGAATTACAAATATCTATTCTTTCGAGATGGAGTGCTTCGAAATATTCGAGGTCTTGAACCTCCACCCACCCCCTCCTCCCTTCCACAAAAGTGAAAGGCACAAAATTTCGAAAAATTGGAGGAAATTGTATTAAAATTAAATCATTACGAACTAAAGTGTCCGGGGCATGGTGGAACTTTTACCCAAAGTCGACTTCCCACCCAATTTTGAAGGAGGGGGGGAATGTAAAACCCCATAATTTCGAAAAATTTCTTAAATTTAAGTATACTTTTTTACTATTTGGAGTGTTTCCGAGCCATTCGGGATCTTTAAACTACCCTCCCCCCACAAGGAGTCAAAGACCCAATAATAAAAAAAATTCCCGAAATTTCTAAAAGCTATTCTCTTTCGATTTGGAGTGTTTACGAGCCATTCGGGGTCCTCAACATCACCCCCCCCCCCCCCTTCCCAGGGGTCAAAGCCCCAAAATTTAAAAAATTTCAAATATCATTCTCTTTCGATTTTTAGTGTTTTCCTGCTATTCAGGGTCCTCAAAATAACCCCTCCCCTCTGGGGACAAAGCCCCAAAATCTCGAAAATTTCAGGAATTTAAATATCATTTCTTTCGAGATGGAGTGTTCAATACCATTCGAGGTCCTGAACCTCCACCCCCCCCCCCCCCTCCTTTTTCTCAAGAGAGAAAGCCTCAAATTTCGAAAAATTGGAGGAAATTGTATTAAAAATAATTCATTACGAACTAAAGTGTCCGGGGGATGGCGGAACATTTACCCGAAGACGTCTTCTCCAACAAATTTGTGGTAAGGGGATTGGGGGAATGCAAAACCCCAAAATTTCGAAAAATTTCTTAAATTTAAGAATACTTTTTTACTATTTGGAGTGTTTCCAAGCCATTCGGGGTCCTCAAACTACCCTCCCCCCACAAGGAGTCAAAGACCCAATAATTAAAAAAATTCTCAAAATTTCCAAGAACCTATTCTCTTTCGATTTGGAGTGTTTACGAGCCATTCGGGGTCCTCAACAACACACCCACCCCCCTCAGGGGTCAAAACCCCAAAATTTAAAAAATTTCAAATATCATTCTATTTCGATTTTTATTGTTTTCCAGCCATTCAGGGTCCTCAAAATCACCACCTCTGGGGACAAAGCCCCAAAATTTCGAAAATTTCAGGAATTTCATATATCATTTCTTTCGAGATGGAGTGTTCCAAACCATTCGAGGTCCTGAACATCCACTTTCCGCAAAAGTGAAAGCCCCAAAATTTCAAAATATAAGAATATATATAATTGGATGTTGGCATGTATGACGTCGATAAACTCTTACACCGTTTGACCAATCGCCATGAAATTTGGCACATCGAAGTGTTTTTATCATGAAGAGGGTTTTTATGCTATCCATTTTTTTTGTAACTCGCCGCTAGATGGCGCTGTAGCGCATCAACTTCTAAACCTTTCAACCGATCGCCATGGGTAAAGAGAAAATCATAGGTCACAGATACACAAACAGTAATTATGTGTCATTTCTTAATGTCCAACACACTGGACATATCGCTATCCATTTTGCTGTAACTCGCGGACAATATATCACCCGGTGTTCAGCCCGGGCAAAGCCGGGTACTGCAGCTAGTATTATAAATGAGAAAGTAACTCTGTCTGTTTGTCTGTTTGTTACCTTTTCCCGGCTGAACGGCTGAACGGATCGTAATGAAATTTGGCAAGGAGATAGATTATATCCTGGGGATGGACATAGGCTATCTTTTGTCTAAAAAAAATAAATTTTAAAAGGGTTAAAAAAATATATCTTAATTTAATGTAATGTGTGTCATAGATATACAAACTGTTAGTGTCATTCCTCTATGTCTGCCGAGCAATAGCATTCAAGCCATTACGTTACGTTTTGCTATTGTAAGGAACTAAGTAGAGAGTAAGAAAAAAATAAAGATTATGACAGTTTGTAGTGTCGCCATATTTGTTTAAATTTTCAATACCGTTTTTGTATATTACAATTTAAATTTCAGAAGAAAAAAAATGTTTCATAGACACATAAATAGTGAGTGAGTGTCATTTCTCTATGTCCACGAGGTCTCGCCGCGTCAAATTTCTCCTTGGGGCGAACCCGTCCGCCTAATTAAATAAACAGCTTTTATCGTTGAATGATTTCACGATTTATTTCATGAAAATCTGCTCTCATAAAAATGTTAGTTTTATAGACATTCAATAGGTGTCTCTCTCTCTCTGAAGATCAATCTATGAATCGTTACAAATTTATTTCCTTTATTTTTGACGTTACAACGTCTAGTAAATCGATGAACGCCGGCTGCACGCACGAAAAAGTGTCCCACTACGGATGTCCCACTACGGATGTGTTCTGTTTGCTCATTGTACGCATGCGTGGCATCTCTCTTCATGCTCATTGTACGCATGCAAGGCATCTCTCTTCCACTCGATTGGAACAACCATCGATTTGACTTTTCAATCATATTTTCGTCGTTTGAATTATTAATATTATGTAATTTAACGATCGTCCACCGATTTTCAGCACAATCGGTACGGTTATATAAAAGTAATGTTGAAAATTCAAATACGTTTTGAACCAACAATGGTGTTTTACAGTTACCCATAATAATTCAAATTACACCCGGGATCTTCTGCACAATGTTTTAAAAAATATTGTAACACATTAAAAATAAGTTAGGTGTATTTGGGATGCGTATTTGTTATAAAATCGTGTTAATAATATACCCCTACCGTGAACAAAGTTTTATAAATATACATTTGAAACTACGATACCTCATAATGGCCTCGTGGGCGTTTGGTTAGCGTACCAAACTCTCAAATTAAGTATGTCGGTTCGAAACCTGGCAGCAACGAAATTTTTTTTGTACTTCTAAAAATAAATTTCAAAAGTAATAAATTTAATTGAATTAATGAATGCAAATAAAAGTAAATTTATTAATTCAATTGCACATTTTATTTCACTCCTTTGTATCCATACAAAATAGTGATAATTCAATAAAAATGATTCAATTTTATTCATTAAAGTATGCAGAGGTAGATTTTATCATGCAAAAGATTAAAAAATTAAAAAAAAAATCTTCCTCAAAGAATATAATATTTTTAATGACTAAATGGTTTGGTTGCAAAAACCTATTACGGCTCAGTCTCAGGCCGAATATGATATTTCCTTTTCTTCTGGATCAATCATTTCATCAATGTTTTGTTATGACGTTGTCACGTTAAACTATCGTCCGTAAACCGACTTTACAGACAACCAATTTTTTTAGTTTCATTTGATACAATATGATTTCACTAAAAATCAATTACTACCCCTTCCTATTTTCATTTCCACATTACGAAGTTTCACTTCTTCCACGTGGAGGGACTCCACGCAATATTTTTGCATGCAATTAAAAACTATTTTTTAATGATGCCAAAGATGTATAACTTCTCATGCGCGTACCTAAGTACACGCACCTTTTTTTTTATTTAAATTTTTCTATATATAGTTTTTCTCCCTTCCTAGGGCACTCATAATTCTTTTAAATTTCACGTGTATGTTTTCAATGTCATTCGAGTTGTACAATTTTTTTTTGTCAAATTGGTCATTTTTTATTCTTTGTTTCATTTTGGAAACATACGTATTTTAAGTATTATGACAAATAAAAAAAATTAGTTTCACTAACATTCTTGGGTTTTTATTGTGAGGATAGTTTCAAGTTAAATATTATGTAGGTACATAAATTATTAAACTTATAAATGTCTTCGAAATTTATTCATAGGTTGGTAGGGCCTACTAATATTTTCTATTTGTCAATATTTTAATTTTTTTACAGTACCTACTTATTTGCAAGGAGTTTGGTTTAGTGTTTATAATTTATCTGCTGAGCGTCAAGAGTCTTAGGGCTGCTGAGACCGAAGACCAGAAATATTTATCAATTATGTAATATATTGTTGA
Organism: Bacillus rossius redtenbacheri; assembly: GCF_032445375.1. Lineage (NCBI taxonomy): Eukaryota > Metazoa > Arthropoda > Insecta > Phasmatodea > Bacillidae > Bacillus > Bacillus rossius. The sequence continues at coordinate 227,661,109 of NC_086330.1, forward strand.
AAAATTTGAATTTTACTTTTTCAGGAACGTTTATATTTTTATTTATTAGAATATTTACGTGTAATTGGCATCTTCCTTTATTTCATATTAAACATTATGTTTGGTTGAGTGTGAGATAATTTTATTTATGTATGTTTTAATTTCATTTAATTTCTTATATAATTATATATTCTTACCTACCTACTTCTATTAAATTTCAGGCGGATGTTAACATTGTCATTCCAGTTGTATAAATTTTTTTGACAAATTAGTTATTGTTTATACTTTTCGTTGCAATTTGGACTATGTTTTTTTTTTTTTTACTTAATTCAAAGATTTGTGGTGTGTACAGGGAGTGATATCTCTATTAATTTCTATACTCCTTTGGATAAGCGGAACATTGCCACCACAGTTATACATACAAACAAATCCTACAAATGTTTTAAACATTATGACAAATAAAAAATAGTTTCACAAACATCCTTAGTTTTTTTGGTGTGTATAGTTTGAAGTTTTATATTATGTATGTACGTAAATTCTTAAACATACAGTTATTTATTAATTTATTTAGATAATTATTTATAGGTATGTAATAAGCTTTCTATTTGTCAATATTTTTATTATTGTAGATAGGAGTACAATAAATTCCTACATTCTTATAGTCGTTTATATCTCTTTCGATTTGGAGTGTTTTCGAGCCATTCGGGGTCCTCAACATAATCCCCTCCCCCCCCCCCCCCCCAGGTGGTTAAAGCCCCAAAATCTCGAAAGTTAAAATTTTTTTTTAAAAAATTTATCTCTTTCGATTTTAAGTGTTTTCGAGCCATTCAGGGTCCTCGAAACCCCCCCCCCCCCCCTCTCCAGTGAACAAAGCCCCAAAATTTCGACAATTTCAGGAATTTCAAATATATATTCTTTCGAGATGGAGTGTTCCAAACCATTCGAGGTCCTGAACATCCACTTTCCGCAAAAGTGAAAGCCCCAAAATTTTGAAACATAAGAATATATATAATTGGATGTTGGCATGTATGACGTCCATAAACTATTACACCGTTTGACCGATCGCCATGAAAGTTGGCACATCGAAGTGTTTTTATCATGGAGAATGTTTTTATGCTAACCATTTATTTTAACTCGCCGCTAGATGGCGCTGTAGCGCATCAACTTCTAAACCTTTCAACCGATCGCCATGGGTAAACAGAAAACCATAGGTCACAGATACACTAACAGTAATTATCGGTCATTTCTTAATGTCCACCACACTGGACATATCGCTATCCATTTTGCTGTAACTCGCGGACAATATATCACCCGGTGTTCAGCCCGGGCAAAGCCGGGTACTGCAGCTATTCTCCGTTCACTCTTAGCTGAGTTTTGGAATAAACAAAGCCTCTTGTAAACAAACATTTTCATTGGCTGCCGGCGGCCGCGCACATTATTCGTGCGCAAGAAATAGTCCCTTGGTTACGTACCATTTGTAAGTATTTCACACTGCCTTTTTTATAACAATTAATGTTATATAGCATTATAGCGTTTCACCATTAATATCCAATACAGTTTAATGTATCAGCAAGTATTTACTTAAAATTATGTTAGCAGACGCCGTGTGTACAGTGTACTGTACAGTTGATGCCTGGCGCAACAGTTGTATTTCGGATTCGCGCGCGCACGGTTTGCAATGGCTGACGCCGGACCGAGTTTTGTAAGGCACAGAACGGGAAAGCCCTTGAAAAGTGCACAGAAAACTATTGTTTTGAATGTTTTTAAAACATTTTCAGACAAGTATCCGGATTGTCGTGTGAATGATATCGCCAGTTTAACTGCGGAATTCACGGGTGTTTCGAAGAGCAGTGTGCTTCGTGCAAGGAAAGAATTACAAGACACTGGGACATTAACAACTCCCGGGAAGAAAAGGAAACGTGCAAATGAACCTCCTGCGCTGAACAAAGTGCTACGGTGTGTTAACGACGACCCTGAACTTCCTAATTTCAGACGAACAACATTTTATAAACTGTTAAAACATATCGGTTTTCAGTACGTAAAGAGAAGCAAAACAAATGTCATAATTGATAGGGACGACATTTCACTATGGCGAAGGAATTATTTAAGCAAAATCCGTGGTTACCGACAACAAGGACGCAAGATATACTATTTAGATGAAACGTGGGTGAATGAAGGGCATGCTACAAACAAGTCTTGGAGAGATTCTACAGTTAAGAAGAAGAGAGAAGCTTTTCTCTCAGGACTGTCTACAGGACTAAAAAATCCAACAGGTAAGGGGCAGCGCCTTATATTGCTTCACATTGGTAGCGACAGTGGTTTTGTGGAAAACGGTGAGTTAATTTTTCAGTCAAAGAAATCCGGCGATTATCATGAAGAGATGAATGGTGACGTTTTCCGGGATTGGTTTGAAAAAACATTGCCAAAATTAGAACAGAACAGTGTTGTTGTTATGGACAATGCTTCATATCACAGTGTAAAGTGTGATCGTGTGCCAAATCATTCGTGGAGAAAACAAAATATTATCGAGTGGTTACAGTCAAAAAATATATCCTTCAGTGCAACGTCTGTGAAAGTGGAGTTGCTGAATTTAGTTGAGACAGTACGTTCATCTTTTACTGCATATGTGATTGACAACATCGCCGAGAAAGCGGGGCACACTGTACTTAGGCTACCGCCGTATCATTGCAACTTGAATCCAATCGAACTCGTGTGGAGTCAGATTAAAGGTTACGTGGCACGTAATAACAGAACATTCAAGCTAAGCGAGGTACGTGATTTGGTAGCCACAGCTTTGTCTCAGATTACTTCAGAGAAGTGGAACGACTGTATTCGGCATGTAATGAAAGAAGAGGAAAGAATGTGGGAATTGGATGGTATCAGTGATATTGTCGTTGACAGTGTTATAGTTCCTCTCGGTGGCAGTGACGACAGTAGTGACGAAGATAGTGGTGCTGTTAGGTCTGATTCAAGTCTGGAAGGGATAGCACCACTGCCAGATAGTGATTAGGTGAGTACCAAATCGTAACACTATCATATTGTTGTCTTACATTACGGTGCTATTTTATCGATCATTCAAAAAATAAATATTGTTTGCTTTTGTGTCCGGAATGGTAACGGCACTATTTTCCTGTTATATTACTTCTCCGTTATTTTATTAGCACCGACTGTACTGAAGTTTGTGTTTTGCAACTAGTGCTTGGCGCGCAAGATGAATTCAGCCTATCTCTTGCTGACGCGGCGCAGTGATACGACGGTGTTTGTTTATTTCAAAACTCAGCTAACACACATAAATAGTGAGTGTGTGTCATTTCTCTATGTCCACGAGGTCTCACCGCGTCAATTTTCTCCTTCGGGCGAACCCGTCCGCATAATTAAATAAACAGCTTTTATCGTTGAATGATTTCACGATTTATTTAATGAAAATCTGCTCTCATAAAAATGTTAGTTTTATAGACATTCAATAGGTCTCTCTCTCTCTCTCTCTGAAGACCAATCTATGAATCGTTACAAATTTATTTCCTTTATTTTTTTTTTTTAGTTTGATTTGATACAATATGATTTCACTAAAAATCAATTTCTACCCCTTCTTATTTTCATTTTCACATTACGAAGTTTCACTTCTTCCACGCGGAGGGACTCCACGCAATATTTTTGCATGCAATAAAAACTATTTTTTAATGATGCCAAAGAAGTATAACTTCTCATGCGCGTACCTAAGTACACGCACCCATTTTTTAAATTTATTTTCTTCTATATATTTTTTTCCCCTACCTAGGGCACTCATAATTCTTTTAAATTTCACGTGTATGTTTTCAATGTCATTCGAGTTGTACAATTTTTTTTTGTCAAATTGGTCATTTTTTATTCTTTGTTTCATTTTGGAAACACACATATTTTAGGCATTATGACAAATAAAAAAAATTAGTTTCACTAGCATTCTTAGGTTTTTATTGTGTGGATTGTTTCAAGTTTACTATTATGTAGGTACCCTACATAAATTCTTAAACTTGTAAATTTCTTCGAAATTTATTCATAGGTTGCTAGGGCCTACTAATATTTTCTATTTGTCAATATTGTTATATTTTTTACAGTACCTACTTATTTGCAAGGAGTTTGGTTTAGTGTTAATAATTTATCTGCTTAGCGTCAAGAGTCTTAGGGATGCTGAGACCGAAGACCAGAAATATTTATCAATTATGTAATATATTGTTGAAAAATTTGAATTTTACTTTTTCAGGAACGTTTATATTTTTATTTATTAGAATATTTACGTGTATATGCCATCTTCCTTTATTTCATATTTAACATTATGTTTGGTTGAGTGTGAGATAATTTTATTTATGTATGTGTTAATTTCATTTAATTTCTTATATAATTATATATTCTTACCTACCTACTTCTATTAAATTTCAGGCGGATGTTAACATTGTCATTCCAGTTGTATAAATTTTTTTGAGAAATTAGTTGTTATTTACACTTTTTGTTTCATTTTGGACTTTTTTTATACTTAATTCAAAGATTTGTGGTGTGTACAGGGAGTGATATCTCTATTGATTTGTATGCTCCTTTGGATAAGCGGAATATTGCCACCACAGTTTTACATATAAACCAATCTTACAAATGTTTTAAACATTATGACAAATAAAAAATAGTTTCACAAACATCCTTAGTTTTTTTTTGGTGTGTATAGTTTGAAGTTTAATATTATGTATGTACGTAAATTCTTATACATACAGTTATCTATTAATTTATTTAGATAATTATTCATAGGTAGGTAATAAGCTTTCTATTTGTCAATATTGTTATTATGGTAGATAGAAGTACAGTAAATGCCCACATTCTTATATTCCTTTATACCTCTTTCGATTTGGAGTGTTTCCGAGCCATTCGGGGTCCTCAACATAATTCCCCCCCCCCCCCCCCCCAGGTGGTTAAAGCCCCAAAATCTCGAAAGTTTAAATTTTTTTTAAAAAATTATCTCTTTCAATTTTAAGTGTTTTCGAGCCATTCGTGGTCCTCGAACCCCCGCCCCTCTCTGGGAACAAAGCCCCAAAATTTCTACAATTTGTGATGACCATATGTGATATTGCAGTACCGAGTGCGTTTTCACATCCCGCAATGGTGACACTTTCTGCATGTTCCGATGATTTTAAGTGTATACGTTTGGCACCTTTCTGTGCCAGCACTGTCTGTTGATGGTGAAATGTCAGGCTGCAACCTTTCTCATCCATGTTTGTATATCCCCTCAGGATGACTTGCTAGATGAAGGTCTTCATAGATTTGACTAATTTTTGCAAAGTGATCTGCCACTATAAATGTTATGCTATGAATGTTATGCTAACCATTTTTTTTGTAACTCGCCGCTAGATGGCGCTGTAGCGCATCAACTTCTAAACCTTTCAACCGATCGCCATGGGTAAACAGATAACCATAGGTCACAGATACACAAACAGTAATTGTGTCATTTCTTAATGTCCACCACTATCCATTTTGCTGTAACTCGCGGACAATATATCACCCGGTGTTCAGCCCGGGCAAAGCCGGGTACTGCAGCTAGTCTTTTATAAAGCCCCAAAAGAGAAAATCACATGGCATTATGTCCGGTGAACGTTGAGGCCAGAGAAAAAAACCTACGTCATCTCAACCATTATGACCAATCACAGATCAGGGACTCCAACGTTCAACCACTCTCGTACACAGAGTTTCCAATTGAGAAGAGCTCCATTCTGTTGCCAAATACAGTTTACAGGTTCACCCTCTACTAATTGAGGAAAGGGCCATTCCTTCAACCGGTGGTGCTGCAAGAGAGAAAACAACACTGCAGTACCTGCGCATGCATCATCATCAACTGTTTCCAGCCTGTGGTCGGGTCAGCCAAGTAAAATGCCTCGTGCAGGCGCTTATGTAAAACTGTTTGAGTTACTCTTACATTGTAACCTTGAACCAACATGCTACAACGCTTACATTTTATAATACTAAAATTGATAACTGCAACACTATTTTATGGACATAATGTACATTACAAAGTTCAGTATCATAATTTCTTGTAAAAATCAGAATCAACTGTTCTGATTTTCGCGTTGTGTCACACTGGCATAACCCCAGCGACGACAAGCAACACCCCGCCCCCCGCGGCGAAGCGGCATTATCTGCCGCAATGTCGAAGCTGCTGGGGAACGACTAGTCCGTCCGCTCCCGCATGAACACCCACTGGTTGTTCTCGAACTTGCACTCAACGATTTTGTTGCTCAGCTCCTTGATAGCCTTGATGGAGTGCACGGTCGCGAACGGCCGGTCCATCCCGCCCACGAACAGCTGGCTCAACTTCTGCGGCACGATCCTGCGCAGGTCTGGCAGGGTTGCCACTCTTACTTCAGGCCATTTTCCCGTTATGACTATTTCATCAACACACTGCTGCGTTTTTAAAAAATACATTTAGTTGTACATTTTATTTTCATATTTATAACTTTCTCTTAAAATAAGGAACATGACATACGAATATTGAATGTTTTATTTGCGGTTTTAGTTCCACAATTGTGGAAGCAGTTGATCAACGTAATTTTGCTTGATATGTACTTATTATTATATGGTTTTTTTAATTTCTAATGACAGTAAAGATTATATTAAATCACTACTTTTAATGACAAATTCATATAAAACCACCAAATCTTGGTTATACTCATCAGTATATCAGACAAGTTAACAGATATACTACAATACACATTATTATCAAATATAAATATGGCGCAGAATTTACTATTATTGGTTTTCCTGCACAATATAAAGTTTGTACTGTTACATGTACTTTGACAATACATAACCAACGCTGCAAGTTAGTAAAAATTAAATATGGATAGTAAACAGCATACTAATTTATGATTCAACTAAGGTTTTTTTAAATCATTAAGATACTAAATAGTACGAAAAATTAATAATACTATTTTGTTACTAAATTGTTAATTTCACTATATTTTACACATCTTGAAGATACATTACACATTAGTCATTACTAGAGACCTGCAAAATTCGCGGATTCATTTCGTGATATGCTACAATTCAAATAATTATACCTTAGCGCTGCTTCTGTAATTGGATCACTATTAATCTGGAGTAATGAGGGCCAATTAGAGACCCTCGCTCAAAGAAGTGTCGAATCACAGACACTCGGTCGAGACCACTCACAAGTCAGCAGCCAATGAACAGGTGGCATTTGCCCGAGTTCGTAGAGTGTAGTAGAGTCTATTCTGGAGGTCATTGAATCCGCGAATTTTGCAGGTCTCTAGTCATTACTAATTCCCTAAGTTTTTCCTGGTTATGGGAAACCACCATTACACTTCTGCAAATCACGTTCTTACTATTTGAATCGAATTTCAAATCTGATATCAGTAGTATATGAATGGCGGAGCTGCGTCCGGCTTCTGGCTGTGGAGCGGGGAGCCGAGCCACATCTCTGACGTCACGTCCATCTCTTACGTCACGGCGGCCATCTTGGATGACCTTGACCTTGACCTTTGACCTTGACCTTTACCCCGGCGGCCATTTTGGATCCGCCATCTTGTATCCGCCATTTTGGATGACATTATTTTGTTTTCTAGAAAATTCCGGCATTGTGTTGTCCGCCATTTTGAATTATGACGTCACCGTTGCAGTTATCGTTATGGTCGCCATCTTTAAATTCAGACGCCATCTTGAAAATCCGCAATTTTATGTTAGAAAATCGGGAAAAATTTTAAAAATCATTACAAAATTTAAATAATCGAATTAAATAAAAATCTTAAAAACCATTGTTGCAGTTATCGTTACGGTCGCCATCTTGGATTATATAAATGTTGCATATTTCGTTACACTCACCATCTTGGTTGAGTACCATGTCATTCTTACACTTTACGTTACGACCACCATATTGGATCCTATTAATGTTACAATTATCGTTATGGTCGCCATCTTGAAATTTAGACGCCATCTTGTAATTTAGACGCCATCTAGTAAATCCGTAATTTTTATGTTAGAAAATCGGGAAAAAGTTCAAAATTCATCAAAAAAAATTAACTTTTTAGAATTCTGATTGATTATATCGATTCCCGTCCTTGGTTCGAAACCAATGAGGGCAAAAAAATATCATATCAGATCCTTCCTCCACAGAAGCCACCTACAGACTGACCTACCACCACCAATAACAAGGTGTTTACCATCAGCTGGTATGACGTCATATCCGCCATCTTGTCTTTGTCCGCTGGAGGCCGCCATCTTGTTTTCGTCTGCTAGAGTGTGCTGACGACATGTTAGTATAATGTTCTGTTCACCATAACTTTGACCTTGACCTTGAAATTTGACCTTGAACTTGAAAATTGACCTTGGCCTTTGACCTTGACCTTGAACTTTGACCTTGACCTTGAAATTGGACCTTAACCTTAATGTCTATCATGGATCCGTCATTTTATGTTCAGTACATGCTAGTGCTCATTGCCACCATCATGTTTTCGTCTGCTGGAGGACACCATATTGTGTGTACTCGTCTCACCATCATGCTAGTTTTATTCTAACATGCTACTGTGCAGTAATCATTTATTATTACTGAGGTGCCCACCATCTTGAAATTTGACCGCCATCTTGAAATCATGTAATTATTTAGCTAGAAATGCGGGAAAAATTCCAAAAGTCATCAAAAAATCTCTCATTAATTTTCATATTGAATCGATGGATCCCTGTCCACGGTTCGATTCTTGACCAGTGACAGTTGTAACTAATTATGAAATAAATTTTAGATTCTGTTTTCCATTACCTTTAGCGGAGTTTATTAATCATTCACTCTACGAAAAACAACTCAAGTCAATATACCGGACCAACGAATTAATACAGTACCGATTAGCCTATTATGAAAGTCTAAATTTTCAATAATCTGAATAACATATAAGCCGTTCATGTACAAAGCCACACATATAGATCAATTGTCTTCAGTCCATGAGACCGAGTCATGTCATTATCAGACGTATAGGCTAGTCATTTTAGGACCACATGACCTTCGTAATCCATCGTGTCATTTTTATACATTCTAAAGGACCAAGTAACCTTGTAAAATATTTTAGTAACACCAAGAGGCGATAAACTAGTAAATATTCAATCACTACATTTTGTACTACGCGCAATCAAAAAAAAGGAAGCACCAACAACAAAAAGACAGCACCACCAACGAAAAGACAGCTCATTTGGAAGCACCGACAACGAAAAGGAAGCACCATTTCGAAAAGGCCGCACCACCAACGAAAAGGAAGCACATTTGGAAGCACCGACAAAGAAAAGGCAGCACCGCCAACGAAAAGGAAGCACATTTGGAAGCACCGACAACGAAAAGGCAGCACCGCCAAAAAAAAGACAGCACATTTGGAAGCACCAACAACGAAAAGACAACACCACCAACGAAAAGGCAGCTCCGCCAACGAAAAGGCAGCACATTTGGAAGCACCGACAACGAAAAGCCAGCACCGCCAACGAAAATACTGCACATTTGGTAGCACCGACAACGAAAAGGCACCACATTTGGAAGCACCGACAAAGAAAAGGCAGCACCACCAAAGAAAAGGAAGCACATTTGGAAGCTCTGACAACGAAAAGGCAGCACCGGCATCGAAAAGGCAGCACAATTGGAAGCACCGTCAACGAAATTGCAGCACCGACAACGAAAAGGCAGCACATTTGGAAGCACCGACAACGAAAAGGCAGCACCGGCATCGAAAAGGAAGCACATTTGGAAGCACCGACAACGCAAAGGCAGCACCGCTAACGAAAAGACAGCACATTTGGAAGCACCGCCAACGAAAAGGCAGCACCGCCAACGAAAAGGCAGCACCGCCAACGAAAAGGCAGCACATTTGGAAGCACCGACAACGAAAAGGCAGCACCGGCATCGAAAAAGGCACCACATTTGGAAGCACCGACAACGAAAAGGCAGCACATTTGGAAGCACCGACAAAGAAAAGGCAGCACTGTCAACGAAAAGGCAGCGCATTTGAAAGCACCGTCAACTTAAAGGCAGCACATTTGAAAGCACCGTAAACGAAAAGGCAGCACATTTTGGAAGCACCGTATCGAAAAGGCAGCACCATCAATGAAAAGCCAGCACATTTGGTAGCACCGACAACGAAAAGTCAGCACCGCCAAAGAAAAGGCAGCACATTTGGAAGCACCGACAACGAAAAGGCAGCACCGCCAAAGAAAAGGCATCACATTTGGAAGCACCGACAACGAAAAGGAAGCACCATCAACGAAAAGGCTGCACCATCAACGAAAAGGAAACACATTTGGAAGCACAAGTTACGAGATCTAAGTCTTAGTTAGAAATCTGAATACAAGAAAAAAAAAAAAAAAAACATTTTATTTTTATAATTGCAATTATTTATTGCTTTACATTATACAAATGCAAGTAAAACAAGCCATTATTGTATGTAGCCAGCATTCCTCAGTTCCTTGAGTATGAAGGATATTTCTTTGATGCACGAATAGTTTCCTGCACAAAGCGAACCATGTAGAAGGCTTAGCCGGTCAACCAATATGTTTGGATCGTTCCATGAAGTGTAATCATTCTCTTCTACCACCATCTTCCTTACACCTTTATAATAAATATTATGATCTCTGGTGTCTTCCGTTTTACCACCAACCTCAGGGTAACTTTCATGTTTGAGACGGTGATCATCACAAGCTTGATCCGATTTATTTAATATATCATGATGTTTCCATCGTTTCGGTCTCAGGACACCGACACATTCTTCGATCTTGCCTGCTTTAGGTGCTTCATCATAGTCTATGTCTTTGTCAACAGCCTCAGAGTCACTGTAACAATCACCGTAGAAGGAATCGTCTTCACACAATTTACCGTAATAATTCGATGTTGATGATGTTGAAGTGTCTTCATCGTCTTCATGCTTCCTTTTTAGGAGTCCATCATTTTTACAAAGTAGGAATGATTTACTTGAATTTGGTTGGAATATATTCTCACTTTTCACGTTAAGAATTCTTCCATTGTCTTCATTCTTCCGTAAATCATCAACCTCCTTAAATTTAAGTTCTTTGTCGAGATCGGAAGAGCCAAGAAAATTATTGTCGTAATGCAGACGACTCTTCCTTAGGCTAGTAGATTCATCGTTGTCCTCTAGCTTGTACGCAGGCTTGGCGCTACAAGTTCTGCCATGTCTTTTTAGATTCTCTCTCCGCGTAAACGACTTGCTACATCGAACACAACTTATCATATTGCGCAGTGGATTTTTAACACAGTCATTCTTCTCGTGTTGTCTTTTATTCTTTCTCAAGATAAACTCTTTACTGCAAAACTTACACATATGTTCTTTCGATACAGCGTCAGATCCCAAATCGGAATTCATATTAGTTACTGAGACTAATGCCAGATACCAATTAAGTGTTTCAAATTAGATCCAATACTTAAATAGAAATCTTTTCATATTTCATCAGCGAGAATTAATATATCTCATGCAAAAGTACTTTATGCATGTATTTCTGCTTTTCAACAACAGATGTCGCCACATGTTGCTTGCAGGTAAATAATATTTAGTTCTTTTATGCGGGATGCGGGATGCTCACTAACGATCGCAAAGAAAGGATGGCTTCGCTAAACTCCAAGGAAAAGGAAGTTCGTCTTGCATGTTGGTGCTCCACAGATGTCCCATGGCGTAATATTAATTTGACTGAGTAACGATATTTGTTAATTCCACCTGATAAAAATATTGCAAGTTTTGATTTAGTAGCAGAAATTATCGAATTAAATGTAACTCCAAATAAAATGACATGTCTCATTAGACCAAAAAAGAATCCATGCAGAGAGCGGTTTCTCAGAATAGTCAGAAACACTTGATAAAACCACAGGAATGATTGCAAGAACACGGGAAAAACCATCATAATTTTGGCAAGAATAATCAGGATCACACGGAGAAAACCATCATAATATTGACCAGATTAATCAGAAGTACTCGGAGAAAACCACCACATGTTCTCTTTGATATCATAAAATTACAGGAAAAAATATTTAAAAACAAAAAAAAATTAATAAAAAAATAAAAAAAATAAAAAAAATGCATAAATTTCTGGCTTGTACAAGAACTCTATCTTTGCTCAACAATGATAAGTTTACAAGCTAGCAGAATTTGTTTATGCATTTTTTTTATTTTTTTATTAATTTATTTTTATTTTTAAATATTTTTTCCTGTAATTTTATGATATCAAAGAAAAGATGTGGTGGTTTTCTCCGAGTACTTCTGATTAATCTGGTCAGTATTATGATGGTTTTCTCCGTGTGCTCCTGATTATTCTTGCCAATATTATGATGGTTTTTCCCGTGTTCTTGCAATCATTCGTGTGGTTTCATCAAGTGTTTCTGACTATTCTGAGAAACAGCTCTCTGCATGGATTCTTTTTTGGTCTAATGAGACATGTCATTTTATTTGGAGTTACATTTAATTCGATAATTTCTGCTACTAAATCAAAACTTGCAATATGTTTATCAGGTGGAATTAACAAATATCGTTACTCAGTCAAATTAATATTACGCCATGAGACATCTGTGGAGCACCAACATGCAAGACGAACTTCCTTTTCCTTGGAGTTTAGCGAAGCCATCCTTCCTTTGCGATCGTTAGTGAGCATCCCGCATCCCGCATAAAAGAACTAAATATTATTTACCTGCAAGCAACATGTGGCGACATCTGTTGTTGAAAAGCAGAATTACATGCATAAAGTACTTTTGCATGAGATATATTAATTCTCGCTGATGAAATATGAAAAGATTTCTATTTAAGTATTGGATCTAATTTGAAACACTTAATTGGTATCTGGCATTAGTCTCAGTAACTAATATGAATTCCGATTTGGGATCTGACGCTGTATCGAAAGAACATATGTGTAAGTTTTGCAGTAAAGAGTTTATCTTGAGAAAGAATAAAAGACAACACGAGAAGAATGACTGTGTTAAGAATCCACTGCGCAATATGATAAGTTGTGTTCGATGTAGCAAGTCGTTTACGCGGAGAGAGAATCTAAAAAGACATGGCAGAACTTGTAGCGCCAAGCCTGCGTACAAGCTAGAGGACAACGATGAATCTACTAGCCTAAGGAAGAGTCGTCTGCATTACGACAATAATTTTCTTGGCTCTTCCGATCTCGACAAAGAACTTAAATTTAAGGAGGTTGATGATTTACGGAAGAATGAAGACAATGGAAGAATTCTTAACGTGAAAAGTGAGAATATATTCCAACCAAATTCAAGTAAATCATTCCTACTTTGTAAAAATGATGGACTCCTAAAAAGGAAGCATGAAGACGATGAAGACACTTCAACATCATCAACATCGAATTATTACGGTAAATTGTGTGAAGACGATTCCTTCTACGGTGATTGTTACAGTGACTCTGAGGCTGTTGACAAAGACATAGACTATGATGAAGCACCTAAAGCAGGCAAGATCGAAGAATGTGTCGGTGTCCTGAGACCGAAACGATGGAAACATCATGATATATTAAATAAATCGGATCAAGCTTGTGATGATCACCGTCTCAAACATGAAAGTTACCCTGAGGTTGGTGGTAAAACGGAAGACACCAGAGATCATAATATTTATTATAAAGGTGTAAGGAAGATGGTGGTAGAAGAGAATGATTACACTTCATGGAACGATCCAAACATATTGGTTGACCGGCTAAGCCTTCTACATGGTTCGCTTTGTGCAGGAAACTATTCGTGCATCAAAGAAATATCCTTCATACTCAAGGAACTGAGGAATGCTGGCTACATACAATAATGGCTTGTTTAACTTGCATTTGTATAATGTAAAGCAATAAATAATTGCAACTATAAAAATTAAATGTTTTTTTTTTTTATTTCTTGTATTCAGATTTCTAACTAAGACTTAGATCTCGTAACTTGTGCTTCCAAATGTGTTTCCTTTTCGTTGATGGTGCAGCCTTTTCGTTGATGGTGCTTCCTTTTCGTTGTCGGTGCTTCCAAATGTGTTGCCTTTTCGTTGGCGGTGCTGCCTTTTCGTTGTCGGTGCTTCCAAATGTGCTGCCTTTTCTTTGGCGGTGCTGACTTTTCGTTGTCGGTGCTACCAAATGTGCTGAATTTTCATTGATGGTGCTGCCTTTTCGATACGGTGCTTCCAAAATGTGCTTCCTTTTCGTTGACGGTGCTTTCAAATGCGCTGCCTTTTAGTTGACAGTGCTGCCTTTTCTTTGTCGGTGCTTCCAAATGTGCTGCCTTTTCGTTGTCGGTGCTTCCAAATGTGGTGCCTTTTTCGATGCCGGTGCTACCTTTTCGTTGTCGGTGCTTCCAAATGTGCTGCCTTTTCGTTGGCGGTGCTGCCTTTTCGTTGGCGGTGCTGCCTTTTCGTTGTCGGTGCTTCCAAATGTGTTGTCTTTTCGTTAGCGGTGCTGCCTTTGCGTTGTCGGTGCTTCCAAATGTGCTTCCTTTTCGATGCCGGTGCTGCCTTTTCGTTGTCGGTGCTTCCAAATGTGCTGCCTTTTCGTTGTCGGTGCTGCCTTTTCGTTGACGGTGCTTCCAAATGTGCTGCCTTTTCGATGCCGGTGCTGCCTTTTCGTTGTCAGAGCTTCCAAATGTGCTTCCTTTTCTTTGGTGGTGCTGCCTTTTCTTTGTCGGTGCTTCCAAATGTGGTGCCTTTTCGTTGTCGGTGCTACCAAATGTGCAGTATTTTCGTTGGCGGTGCTGCCTTTTCGTTGTCGGTGCTTCCAAATGTGCTGCCTTTTCGTTGGCGGAGCTGCCTTTTCGTTGGTGGTGTTGTCTTTTCGTTGTTGGTGCTTCCAAATGTGCTGTCTTTTTTTTGGCGGTGCTGCCTTTTCGTTGTCGGTGCTTCCAAATGTGCTTCCTTTTCGTTGGCGGTGCTGCCTTTTCTTTGTCGGTGCTTCCAAATGTGCTTCCTTTTCGTTGGTGGTGCGGCCTTTACGTTGATGGTGCTTCCTTTTCGTTGTCGGTGCTTCCAAATGAGCTGTCTTTTCGTTGGTGGTGCTGTCTTTTTGTTGTTGGTGCTTCCTTTTTTGATGATTGCGCGTAGTACAAAATGTAGTGATTGAATATTTACTAGTTTTTCGCCTCTTGGTGTTACTAAAATATTTTACAAGGTTACTTGGTCCTTTAGAATGTATAAAAATGACACGATGGATTACGAAGGTCATGTGGTCCTGAAATGACTAGCCTATACGTCTGATAATGACATGACTCGGTCTCATGGACTGAAGACAATTGATCTATATGTGTGGCTTTGTACATGAACGGCTTATATGTTATTCAGATTATTGAAAAATTAGACTTTCATAATAGGCTAATCGGCACTGTATTAATTCGTTGGTCCGGTATATTGACTTGAGTTGTTTTTCGTAGAGTGATTGATTAATAAACTCCGCGAAAGGTAATGGAAAACAGAATCTAAAATTTATTTCATAATTAGTTACAACTGTCACTGGTCAAGAATCGAACCGTGGACAGGGATCCATCGATTCAATATGAAAATTAATGAGAGATTTTTTTGATGAATTTTGGAATTTTTCCCGCATTTCTAGCTAAATAATTACATGATTTCAAGATGGCTGTCAAATTTCAAGATGGTGGGCACCTCAGTAATAATAAATGATTACTGCACAGTAGCATGTTAGAATAAAACTAGCATGATGGTAAGACGAGTACACACAATATGGTGTCCTCCAGCAGACGAAAACATGATGGTGGCAATGAGCACTAGCATGTACTGAACATAAAATGACGGATCCAGATAGACATTAAGGTTAAGGTCAAATTTCAAATTCAAGGTCAATGTTCAAGGTCAAGGTCAAAGTTCAAGGTCAAGGTCAAAGTTCAAGGTCAAGGTCAAAGGCCAAGGTCAATTTTCAAGTTCAAGGTCAATGTTCAAGGTCAAGGTCAAAGTTATGGTGAACAGAACATTATACTAACATGTCGTCAGCACACTCTAGCAGACGAAAACAAGATGGCGGCCTCCAGCGGACAAAGACAAGATGGCGGACATGACGTCATACCAGCTGATGGTAAATACCTTGTTATTGGTGGTGGTAGGTCAGTCTGTAGGTGGCTTCTGTGGAGGAAGGATCTGATGTGATATTTTTTTTTGCCCTCATCGGTTTCGAACCAAGGACGGGAATCGATATAATCAATCAGAATTCTAAAAAGTTAATTTTTTTTGATGAATTTTGAACTTTTTCCCGATTTTCTAACATAAATATTACGGATTTACAAGATGGCGTCTAAATTTCAAGATGGCGACCATAACGATAATTGTAACATTAATAGGATCCAATATGGTGGTCGTAACGTAAAGTGTAAGAATGACATGGTACTCAACCAAGATGGTGAGTGTAACGAAATATGCAACATTTATATAATCCAAAATGGCGACCGTAACGATAACTGCAACAATGGTTTTTAAGATTTTTATTTAATTCGATTATTTAATTTTTTTAATGATTTTTTAAAAATTTTCCCGATTTTCTAACATAAAAATTGCGGATTTTCAAGATGGCGTCTAAATTTCAAGATGGCGACCATAACGATAATTGCAACGGTGACGTCATAATTCAAAATGGCGGACAACACAATGCCGGAATTTTCTAGAAAACAAAATAATGTCATCCAAAATGGCGGATCCATGATGGCGGATCCAAAATGGCCGCCGGGGTCAAGGTCAAGGTCAAATGTCAAGGTCAAGGTCATCCAAGATGGCCGCCGTGACGTCAGAGATGGACGTGACGTCAGAGATGGACGTGACGTCAGAGATGTGGCTCGGCTCCCCGCTCCACAGCCAGAAGCCGGACGCAGCTCCGCCATTCACATACTACTGATATCAAATTATTATAAATATCAAACTTATTTTGAATACTAAAAGACTCCTACTGATTGTAAAGTGCCCACTACAGATAGCTTAAAACAAGGGATGGGCGAATTAAAAAAAAAATTGTCAGTCAAAACTAATGTATTTTAATACTCAACTTCAGCTATGAAAAAAATTTTGATTCATCTCTGAAACAAACAATAATTTTTAATCTTAGGTACTTTATAACCTTTAGCATGCCTAAAAACTAGGGAACATCTACTCAATTCTTTGGTACTTTGACTCCACCATTTGTACCTTGATCGAAACTGTCGATTCTCAAGCTATAAGGCGGAATCTTATTAAATTTAGAAAGGTAGGTCGTACGAAGTATCAATAATTGGATGTAAAATAGATTTACGCAAAACACATTGATTCTTGCCACAATTGTCATATTTTCTGGCCAGTAAGCACAATGTTTATGCAACAGACCTTGCATTAAGATACAAAGAGACGTAGGTAAATTATTTGAAGGTTATATCACAATCATAATCACCTATATTTATCTGTAACACTGTACTAATCAAATACCTCGTTTAGGGTAAAATTTCAATCCGGATTAAACCTGGAGTGGAGTGAGGAATCTAGATTGAATTTTTACTTAAAACACTTTGTTGTGGACTGAAGTTGGAGTGAAGTGAGATAATCCACTCCACTTGTTGAGGTGGACTGGACTGAAGAATCCGGATTGAGATTTTACTTTAAACACGGACTGGAGTGAAAAGAAAAGAAAACACGCATGAGCAAGACGCCGCCATATTGCATTGTTTGTTATTGGTCTCATTGCATTTCAGGCATAATTTGTGAAAATGGCAACAAAAAAAAAAGAGCAGAGAAATGTGTGGACAGAGATGGAAGTAGAGTTATTATTGAACGTAATGATTGAAAAACATATTTTAAGATTGCTGGACGAAAAAAGGTTAGATCGCACCACAACATTTTCAGTCCATGTTGACTCCAACTTCGATCTTGTTTACATTTTAATCTGGATTGTGATATTTACAATAAACGCATTTCGTCAGTCTATGTTCGTTACACATTCACTCCGAGTTCACTACACTCCAGGTTCAATCCGGATTGAAATTTTACCCTAAACGAGGTAAAAGTTATATTTCTATACTTGTGGGTAAAACATTGTAACATTAACCTGATACAATAACTTTATTTCATAAATATAACCTAATGTAACTTTTTTTCCCACTCGTAAACATAATTTCTTTCACTTCCAACATCCAACGCAGGTTGGCCAAAATGTGTAATTCATAAACAAATTTGTTTTATACTTCTTATATATACTAAAATAGATTTATTATATTTCTGATACTAATATGTAAATATTTTCCACCTAAAATAAGTTAATTAAAAATTGTATTAACGCATACATAAAGTCATCCAATAAAATGGATAAGTTTTACTCATTGACCATAACTTGTTGCTGCCTGTGTGAAAACAAATTTTTGTTTGTGTTGATGGTTGATGTGCTGTGACCACGATAGGTTGCGTTACTATGAAATATTTAGAGACCGTCTACAATAGTCCGAACCTGTGCGTGGTCCGTGTCATCCGAATGTGAGTGACGTCACATTGTCTCACCGAAAACTTCCCTGTCCACAATTGCGATGTCCGATATCCGAATGTATTGATTTCTAAAGTTACCAGAGGCCATAGCGCAGTAAATGTGCCAAACCAAATGTTTTTGTTTATTGTTTTGATTCTTTGTAGTTTGAGATTGAACTTATGACTGTTGTGTGAGTTCAATATTATATATTTATTCAGTGAGGCAAAGTGGCTCTTCTTGACTTACAACACCTTCCATTTCCTTCAATAACAAAAACAAACACCACGTTTTCAAACAAGAAACGGAAATTCAAATATCGTGAGTGTTCTGTTCTTTTTCTGTGTCCGAAGTACACAGGTTGGGACAAAAAGTTCAAATTGACGAATGTCTTCGGACCAGGTAGGTTCGGACCTTCGCCCACTTGACGCATGACGTCAGAGGGTTACGTGGACCAATCAGCGACGAGTGTCCTTCGGACACAGTTTAGGACATTGCTATTGTAGACGGGCCTTTATTGAATCACAGTAAAAAGAAAGTTTGTCAAGATCAGCTAGTGTTTTAATGCCAATATAAATGTTCACAGATGTAAATAAAGTGAAACATAATTAGGACTATTAAAGATCATGGCAAACAAGATAAATTTCAGGTGGGTTTTAATTATGTATTGCACAAAATTTGTTGATAGTGAACTGCAGTAGCTAAACATTTTTATTTCATTATTAGATTTTGATACGGTGTTGGTCTCTTAGAAATGAGAAAAAAAAAGGAGGGGTAGGGAGTAGTAACAGAAATACTACCATCAATATTTGCAAGTTTTTCATATGAATTATTATTTTTGTTTAATTTATTGTGCACTGAATTCTGTCTTACTTCTAAACCAAATTCTGAGGTTTTGTAGGTAAATTGTGTAAGTACAACTGTTAAGTCAGAAAATGTATTTATATTTACACTTTTTAAGAAATATTCTTTACATTAACATTTGTAACAAGTCACAATCATGCCCGACTCAGATGCCAACTGTTCTTTGCACATTCATGAACACTTGAACAATATATCATCTGAAGTTGCATTAGTGGGATGAAAAGTTCTGTTGAATGTTATATTATTCAAAGACTGTTACTAGATGAATTGAAATAAAGCAGTTTTAAATGAATTTTAAAATTTTTTTCTTCTCACATTGAAAATTTACATGTTACGGAGACTCTCTAAAAGAAAACACTCTCTCACGGATTGCTAGTCGCAGTACTGTGCCTTCACAAAATAATGTCCCTAGCGACTTAGAAATATAGGTACGTAGTAACACTTATAACACAGGAAACAAAGTCTCGGTGGACCAATGGACCACCTGGGCCTGCGCCACATGTCCGGGGCGGGGTGCTGTCATAACTTAGAAACACACAACTTAGAAACACACAACTTAGAAACACACAACTTAGAAACACACAAGTTAGAAACACATAATTTAGAATTTTATAAGTTATGGCGGTTCTAAGTTATAACTTTCTACGTTATGACGTTTCTAAGTTGCGTGGTTCTGCGTTGCGTGTTTCTAAGTTATGTGTTTCTAAGTTATGTGTTTCTAAGTTATGACCGTTCTAATTTGTGTGTTTCTAAGTTGTGATAGTTCTAAGTTGTGACTTTCTACGTTATGACGTTTCTTAGTTGTGTGGTTCTGCGTTGCGTGTTTCTAAGTTATGTGTTTATATGTTATGACAGTTATAAGTTGTGTGTTTCTAAGTTGTGATAGTTCTAAGATGTGACTTTCTACGTTATGACGTTTCTAAGTTGTGTGGTTCTGCGTTGCGTGTTTCTAAGTTACGTGTTTCTAAGTTAACAGTTCTAAGTTGTGTGTTTATAAGTTATGATAGTTCTAAGTCGTGACTTTCTACGTTATGACGTTTCTAAGTTGTGTGGTTCTGCGTTGCGTGTTTCTAAGTTATGTGTTTCTATGTTTCTAAGTTGTATGTTTCTAAGTTATGATAGTTCTAAGTTGTGGCTTCTACGTTATGACGTTTCTAAGTTGTGTGGTTCTGCGTTGCGTGTTTCTAAGTTACGTAATTCTAAGTTATGACAGTTCTAAGTTCTGTGTTTCTAAGTTGTGATTATTCTAAGGTGTGACTTTCTACGTTATGACGTTTCTAATTTGTGTGGTTCTGCGTTGCGTGTTTCTAAGTTACGTGTTTCTACGTTATGACAGTTCTAAGTAGTGTGTTTCTAAGTTATGGTATTTCTAAGTTATGATTTTCTACGTTATGATGTTTCTAAGTTGTGTGGATCTTGAATTGTTAACATTAGGTTTTGTGTTTGTGGCGAAGGTTTTCATACGGTCTTTCATGCAGTCCCTACATAGTTCTCACTTTGCCCGCTAGATGGAGGTGAATACCTAACCATCTTTACCAGAGAGTGCTTTCTATTGGTTTCTTTAAATACTAAATTTTTATAAACTTTATACTATTAACTATGGCATTTCCTTACAGTACGTACATTTAACAAAGAACATCTGTGAGAAATAAATTTTATGTATTATTAATTGTAGAATAGTAAAAAAAAAAGAGCTTATCTCTTATTGAAACACAAAGTTGAACTATGATATAAAAAATTGGCTAAATTATTTGAAGTGCAATCTAACAAAAATTACTTTAACTTAATTAAAAAATAAAGTTAACATCCAAATACCAATATGATGGAAATAACGGCCATTTAAATTAGCTAGTTATTACTAAAACTTGATGTGTAGTTTTGATTGCGTGGTTTTAAAACTGGGATCAATACGATTGGTTTATTCTTTGTAATTTTGAACACCAAATTACTCTTCGTGTTTTTAAACTGCGTAATTAAAATAAATATTTTAAATTTATATGTTATTTCGTTTTATTGATAAAGCTCCGCTTTATTGGTCATTTGTGAAACGGAAAAATTAATTCACAGTCCAATGTTCAATAATAATGTTTGTTCGCTGAAGTATTACGTGTAATAAAATGCATTAATGATTACGGCTAGTCGACGTCTTATAGAAAATGCATAATCATCCCATACAACACAAAAAGTTAGCCAATAAATTTACAGTGAAACATTTTTTTAAGTTTTCATTATGTGCAATTCACAGTTAATCGTTTTATTTTAGTTTAAAAATTGGTCTAATAAATACACACTAAGCAGACTTACGGGTCTATCTTTTGACAAAAGTTTGAAATCAACATATTTCATATTTCATATGCTTTTTTTGTATATGTAAATTTTATTATTTACTGCAGGGCTTTATAATGATGCAAATTTAAAATATATACTTGATAGTTCAATGGTTTCCTTACATGTTACAAGATATTACTTCAACCATTTGTTATTTGTAAGTAAATCATCTAGAGCTTGTGTTGTAGGCCAATGGAAATGAGAAAAAAAAATCTTAGCGACATAGTTTTGTACACTTCAAACGGATTGTCGAATAGAGTTTGAATGTGTATTGGATTATCAAGAAAACAATGCCAAAAACACGTACAAAGTTTATGAGTTGTGTTTCGAAATTATATTTGATACTGCTGTAGCGACCAGCCATTCTACCTTATTTTAACTCAATAACGTTAATTGTTTAAGAGAGTCTTTATTTTAAGAACTAATTTTATAACCTTACATTAATTATACTGTTCCTGAGCTTACTTTCACTATCAATAATTTATTTGTGTTAACGATTAATAGGCCCCTACTTCAGAATTCTATTTTAAAACGATTTCTCTAGACTCATCAAAAATTAAAAACTTTGTTTAAAATTTTATATGAAAAATTTGCCTGAAAACAAATTTAAGTATTTTTTTTCGTAACCATACAAAATATTGCCTGAAGATATTTCCCGGTGGACTGATTCATACTGCTGTATTTGTTAAGTGTAGGGGAGACCAGGGCAATATGATCCCCAGGGGCAAAACGATCACCCTTGGTTTTAAAACCTGTAGGTGCTGCTATCTAGCGGCTAGCATACACACTACTTGTCTTTGATGGAGAAGCACTGTTGTGAGAAGGTTCGTGCGTTCCAGATTAACCATGCAGCTGTAGACAACAGAAAACCATTTTATTGGTGAGCTGATCTAAGGTAAGCACACATTTCAATATTTTTTTATTCTTAGCATATTTGCTAAGCATTGCATTGACTTGTAATGTCAAAACACGCGGGGAATATACATTTAATATACAATTGTATGAACAAAAAATCGGTGACGGTTGGATGCAGATGTCCGAATGAAACAAAATGTCGCGCTCCGGGAAAAACGATCCCGCAGTGGGATAGTTTTACCCCGCGGGGATTATTTTGCCCCTGACATTTAATAGGTGCTACTTGCGTATTGGTTATCTGTCTCTGTGTGTCTACAAAATGAATCACACGTGAGCTACTTGAATATTTTTTATACTTATTACCCATTTTAGAATTGAAATTATCTGTTGTTTTGGCGAGTCGTATACAGCTGTTATGTGTGTGTCTGCTAGCGGTGCTCATATTCCCCCCATGATCATATTCTCTCGCCAACGAATGAAATCGGAGCTGATTGATGGAGCTCCTCCAGGTTCAGTATTTGCATGTAACAGCTCTGGGTGGATGAATATGGATGTGTTTTCTTCTTGGTTTGATCATTTGGTTCACCATAAAAAACCAACCTGTGGTGATCCCGTTCTTTTGATTCTGGATGGCCATTTGAGTCACACGAAGAACCTTGATGTCATAGAACTAGCGAGGAAATGTTATGTCACAATCATTTGCTTACCACCTCACTGTACACACAGGCTCCAACCCCTGGATTTTGTAGTAATGTTTCCACTGAGTGAGTACTACAATGTAGCCCTTCTGAAATGGCTAAACAATCATCCAGGCCGAGTTGTCACCCTATACCAGTTAAGTAAATTGTTCGGCGAGGCATTTTTGAGAGCATCTACTCCTGTCAATATTATAAACGGTTTTCAGAAGTGTGGGATTTACCCATACGACCCTGATGTGTTCCAAGACTGTGACTTTACACCTGCAGAAACAACAGATCAAACTGAACTTCAACCCTGTAATTCTTTTATGCCTACTTTACCTGTTGCTCGCCCTGAGACCTCTTCTGCAGGTTGTTCACAAGATCACGACATTGCAAGTGCAAATACAGCAGCAGATGGGCTGCCTCATAATGTGGTTGATGTCCCTTCATGTAGACCTACTGTACACTTAAGTGAAGATTGTGCTTAAGTGTCGAAAATGTCTTCTGTGGTCAGCCAGGTTCAAGCAAGTGTCAGCATCCTTCAGCATTTACAAATTCACCTCCAGGGGACATCTGTCCACTTCCCAAAATCAACGGCCTAAGGTGTAACACCACAATAAGACGAAAACGTGGAGCTACAGCAATACTGACAAGCAGTCCCTACAAAAATATGTTAGTTGAAGAAAAGAAGAAAAAAGAAGATGAGGAACAAAACCGAATGCTAAAAAAGGGTAGGCCTACTAAGTTTAAGACCAAATCAGTTCTCAAGAAGAAGAATAAGGGAGGCTGTTTACAAAATAGCATCCCTAGTCAGTTTCATGTGGATATGCCACACCAAGATAATAGTGAGGATGACGATGATCCATTGTGCATTTACTGCACTGAAGCATTTCTTCAATCTGTAGCAGGTGAGCCTTGGGTGAAGTGTCAGTCGTGCAAACAGTGGGCTCACGTAAATTGTGCAGGCACTGAAGAATATGATAAAGTTTTCTGTTGTGTTTATTGTCGCCATTAAAAAGGGAATGTGAGAAGGATTCGTTTAATGGTTGAAAAAAATTATTTTGAAAATGGACTTAACTTTAATAACCAATATGTATGTCATGCCAGTTCTATGGTGAAAATATTTTTTTCTTGATGTTTATTTACATAATTACAAATGTTGTAATATTACTTCATGTGTTTGTTATGCTGCATCATTTGTTAATTTGTTAATTTATTTTGGTTTAATTCACCTCTGTATATGTAAATTAAGTTGAGGATCATTTTGCCCCATACTCCGGGGCAAAATGAGCTTTTTGCATAATAAGATTTAATCACTCTCAAAAATTTTAGTTTTCATGTCATAAATATTAAAAAAATTGGTAAGTGTTCATTGATTATGTCTTCATACACAAACAAATCCTCACATTGCTTCATGCACTGATAAATTGGGAATAATGCTTCAAAGCTTAATGGGATCATATTGCCCTGGTCTCCCCTACTTTCTTTGTTTGCCAAAATAATTAGCGTAACTTCTGCAGTCACAAAAATTTTGTCGTAATTTTTACCAGTTACAAAATTCCTTTAAATTAAATGAATAAGGAAAGTACCATTTAAAAAGATATTTTCATGTTGGTTAACTTGAATATTTTAACATTAAAAGAGAACAAAATTACATAACATTTTCATGGACCAACAAATTTATGAATTCTTGCAAGTAGAGAGGTCTGGCGAGTCGAAAACATAATTTAGAGTTGTTATTGTTGTTAAAGTTGGGTTCTACCCGACTTTGACGTATTACTTTGACAGAAAAATAACAGATTTAATAAAGTTCCATAACTCAGGTAGAATTTGATACTTCGAGTGAAATTTGAATCCTAGATTCAAATTTTACCTAGAAACTGAAAGATTCAAATTTAAATAAATTACAAAAATTATGAATTCTTTTTTCATTCTCTTTTCTTCAGACAACTATTTATAAATATAACTTATATTAAGACGTATTTTAAACCAGTCACATGAAAAAAAAATATTATTGTCAATTAATTCAATTACGGTATTTGAACCTCGGGAAGACAACAAAAAATCCACCGCTGTCTTTACACTTCCAAGCCCATTAGGTGACTGATCTCCTCCGCAGCAAGCAGGAGGTATTTATGTTCAAATACTCTTTCTATTCTTAAACTTTTCAATCTCACTGAACATGTCATAAAAATATACAGAATGCTGGTAAATCTTCATACAGTTAAAAAAAATAATGACAATTATTCTTATATGATGAAATTCTTTCATAAATTTAATGCAACTAATTATTTTTAGAAATGTTTGGCAACGTATGGATATGGTATATACATAAAGAGTCATTTAAAATATTTGAAGGTAGCAAAAAAAAAATTTAAAGTCATTGTTTTCTTGTCCTATATTTAAGTGAATACAGAAATACCCATTTAACAAAAAAAAATCAGATTTAGTTGTTGCTTAAAGAAGGTAACACAAGTGCCATGTAATGTAACATCATTAAACTAATTGCATAAGTTCTAACCAAGAAGACGCATATTTTTGTTTATACAAATCAATAATTTATAAACGCCTTATTTGTACATATAATTGGATTAACTTACAACATACAAAAGTGCGTGCATTTTATTAGATTTAAAGGCATGAAATGTACACGCCGTCCATTTCACACTTGTTTTAATCGTCATGACGGATGAGCGCCACCTAATGTTTACAAATACAGTAGGCTTAGTTATTACTTTACTGTATTAAATTAAACCTTACATATGTAAGAAATTAATTCCTCTTTCGCTAGACGTGATTTTAACTTTCTCGTTCGAAGCCTCAGATTTGATTTACTTCGCGGGCAAATTACTTTAAATGTTGTGAATCACTCTGTGCTTAGATTTCGTTTGGCGAAAACATGGCTTTGAAAATAACGGTTTGCGGTAGTGTTTTGTTCAGAAAACATTTGTATGAATAAATTGTGTTTATGTTTTAATATTGTAGTAAGAAGCCAAATCGAATTTTCTTTTATCAAATATCCGTCTGATAGTTTTACTTTTCTTTTTCAGTAATTCTTCTTCAATATCTTCATTTTTTAACGTGGATGCTTTGGTATCTGTATTTATAAATGGACGTAACGACCTATTTCTAAGCATCGCTTTGTTTTTAAGTGGTTTCTTAAGCCAGTGATATAACGTTGACTGATTTTCAAAAATTGAGAACACATTAGGCCTTCAGACGTATTTAATTAATGCCATTAACCTTTAACATTAGTCACCAAAATTCTTCAGATGTGGTTTTGAATGAGCCATACCTGCAATTAAAAATAATAGATTAGGTTTTGTACATGCATTAATGTAATACACCTTACGCGAATAGCTAATAAAATTGCTCTAAAAAATTACCACAATTCAATGGAATTATCTTGAATCCAGGTAAAGGCAGAAAGTATTTAAATGTACGTAAAGAAAAATATACTATACTAACACGACGACGGTTTGTTCGCGAAACCACCCGTGGTTTTTGCGCGAGTCAAATGCCAACTGGCGAGTGAGACGGCGGCGCGGCGGCGCGGCTATGTCCGAGTGCATGTGAGATGCAGAGCGACGGAGTGGCAACGTCGCGCTAAGCGATTCAAAGAGCGGTAAATTTAACTGAATTTTGCGCGAATTGTCAACAAATTCACGATGTGGATCCACAAGCCAGTGCAGGATCCCCCAGGCCTTCAGATGATGCTGGATCCCGCGGGATTGCGGGATTCCACTTAGCTGTATTGCAATCCCTAGTCTCAGTGCCTTGCTCCTGTCAAGCTTATACGCCTATAGCGTTACAGTCTTTCATTGACATGTACCTTATTAAATAATGCGATTGTAGTCTCGGTCTGCCACGCACACGGAGCTCAGAAGGGAGACGCTAGTCATCAGTGTGTACCTAACTAGGTTTTGCTAATTAATAAAACCATCTTTCTTTACAATAAATATATTTTAAAGTTTCTCTACTTTTAAGAGCAATGCATATATTTTAAACCCTGTTTTGCTATGCATTTTTTTTATCAATTCTGTCAATTTCAATAATACATTTTTTTTATGTCTGCCTTTCGCGTTGCTCGGAGACGTTAATTTGTTACCTACATAGATTCTTCTGGAAGAGAGGAAAGGGAAGGGGGTCAATTTTTTCTTCAAATAAATATTATCAGAATTTAATAAAGTTTCCTTTATTTCATGTTAAACGATCTTTACGCCATTCACCTTGACAACGCGACAAATCCCGTTTTCATAAATTGTAAAACTATTATTTTAAACATACTTCCCTCACATGCCTCTTCTGCATATATTAAGTTTACTTTATATTATATTTGTATTTGTTTCTTCATATGAACTTTGTTTCTATTCGGAAATTCCTTACAAAACACTTAAAAGGTTTTGTTTTTACCAACAGTATACTTATTTTGTAGTATGACTTTTAATTTGACAGATTTTTAGTATAGTCTCTATTCCGTGTTATTCCTACTGACCGCAGCTATTGCATTGTCGATGCTTTCTTCACTGCAGTCGTGAAAGGCCCTTGGTGTATTGCACACATTGCTCTTTAGAAACTGCCAATAAGTTTTAATTATTCAAATTCCTACTCGGTTCAAACCTTGGCGTTTTAATTAAATTGGCTTTACAACAAATATTTAAGTAGATTTACATTTTTAATATGTTTGTTGTTGTAAAATTATGTGTGGTGTTAACATTTCAGTTTCGATTTAGGTTCGGAATAAAATAATTTCTATTTCAATACTTTCTTGGTGATATTTTTGTGTAGAATCAATTATGACTATTTAATGTGTTAAAAAAATAATTCATTGATTCACTTACTATTTTATTACTGCATGGTTGCACAGGAACGTGGCGCACACGTGCTTTTGAAATATGATAGGTATATTATAATTCTCACAAGTTAACATCACTTTTGAATGTTAACCCAGTCCATCTATTATTACCACATTTCTAAAGCAATAATTAAATAAAGTTGAATTAAAAAACTAAATATAAGAAATTGTTCGATTTTTACATTCATTTTTATATCAGTTATTTGTACTGCTTCTTTAAAGAAGATGTGCTAAATCTGATCCAACCATACAACTTACTTAGTCCCACACCTTTTTCAGTAGAAAAATATGGTCTAAAAATTAAAAAATAAAGAATTATACAACTAATTTTATAAAATAAATGTTTTACAAGTATGTTTATACTTCACTTAAGATAAAGTAAATTTCTTAGTTACTCGTGTCAAAAGTAATATTTATTCAGTGTAAGTTTTAGCCGCAGCGTCAGAAAAGCATAGCCTAGTGTAATATTAGCCTAACAACTGCAAGCGCGCAAGGAAATAATATATATATATATTCACACACACATACATACATACACATACATATATACACACACCTAATATGTGTGAGTGTTTGTGTTTGTAAGTACATGTGTGTATATATAAAACATTTTCAGCAGTTTGTAGAACAAGAAATCTATAAATGATACATAATACATTCATTTCTTTAAATATAATAAAAATAATATCCATCACATTTACTACTTCCTAGCTTTATCCCACGGTTTGCTCGCGTTTAAGTAGATTTTGTCATTCAATTCAGGTTGTCGGTCGACACAGGAAGCAAAACTATTAAATTCAACTAATTAATAATATAATTAAATCATTTAATTCAGGTTGTTGTTCAATACGGGTAGAGGTTAAATATTTACAAAAGAAAAAAAAACTACACAATATAAATCAGGGTTAAGTGTTGGAGAAGAAATGAAATAGCGGAGTTTGTGTTAGTAGAGTAATAGGTTCTGCCTTGTCGCGAATTTAAGATTTCACTTCATATTAAATTTAACCTAAAGTTAATTAACATCCCTTATTAACCCCGCATGTAATCTATATCTTACATAGTATAAAACAAAGTCGCTGCCCGCTGTCTGACTATTAATACGAATGCTTAGATCTTTTAAACTACGCAACGGATTTTGATGAGGTTTTTTGAATAGAGAGATTGATTCAAGAATAAGGTTTATATGTATAAAACATGCATAATATAGTAGAGAAACACTGATAATTTTAGATGTTTAGAGGTGTATGTTGTGATGAATTGGTAGAAAATCACCATGGCAACCGCTATTCGTATCTATGGCAACGACTATGTCATTGTTAGTGCAGTCCTCATCACCGTTGATATTTTGCGGGGAATTTAAATATTAAAAAATTGCTCTTTTTTCCAAGTATATAGGTATCCTACAGACTTGAAACTTGACAGTAATGTTCCTTATGTTACTCAGGATGACGTTTTCCGAAAATCAGCTCCCAAGGGTGGTTAAGCCCGTGCAACAGTGGTTACTTCGTCTCCATGGCAACGGGCATCGCTTTGATTTCTTTTTCCATTCGAGGCGCTGCAGTGGCGTACCCACAAGGAGGGGAATGTAAAATGAGCGGCGTAGAGTGTACTGCCTGCAGACTGCCTGAGCGAAGTACGGGTACACCAGTTGTACGTTGCGTGCTCGATTGTCGGGAAACCATCGGTGCTATTCGTTTTCTCTCCGATACATTAAAAAACATTGTAATAAATTAATTGCCATGGTATTTCATGTATTATTACTGTAAATGGGAGATTTGGTCTTCTTTTCCCTGTAGTATAGCAGTGCGAAGCCGGGTCGGGCAGCTAGTATATATATAAATGATGAAATTTCTTCTGCTTTGAGGTGCAATCACGTAAAGAGGACTAAACGTACCGGTATGGGACCATCACCATTCGAAGCGGGATCGCATGTTGGTGGTTCTAAGTTATTCATTTTTTGAATTCCGTAGACCCTTTCACCAATTTTTGTTTAGATTTTTAAATTTGATAAGATTTTTCGCCAGTAAAAAATTATACATACAATTTATGTTATGGAAACTTTTCTCCGTGCTAACGGATTGCTCATAGCAACGAAAAATAATTACACCCAGCGATATATTAGTTAGATTTGCTGTTAAAGTTTTCTATTAGTTTATTAAACTTTAATTTATTTTTTGGTAAAATATATCCTATGTCCTTTTCTGTACCCCTGACAATGTGTATGCAAAATTAAAAGATGATCGGTTAAGTAGTTAAGGCGTGAAAACGTAACAAACAAACAATCAAAATCAAATTTGCATTTATAATATTAGTAGGATGAATGAATAAAAGTGCTAATTGAACGGAACAGGCCTGTGTTTATTATTCATAGTCGTTTACCTATATTTGTTTAAGTCATTGACATTTCTTTCAATGAAATTAGATATGTACCTCCCGAAATCAGATACTAAAATAAAAAAGTTAATTTAGTTTTGTTTATGAATAGGTTGAATGAATATTTATGCTTGTGTATACGAGCACAACGACTGCTTGTTGTCGACGGAAATGTTTGCAGGTTGTACTGTATGGCTTGTCATTGTGATGCTTCAGCGAGGCGCCTGAGATCCGGACTCAAGGTCGTAGGGTCTTTGGAGAAGAATACCTGAAATGTACTGGGTTGGGGTGTGGCAGGAAACCCGTGCGTCAGTGGGGAAGGGGAGAGAAGTTGCCAAGTGGTGGGGGAACAATTTACGGGCAAACGGATTCTCAAGACAAAGGTCAGAATGAAACTTACGCAGATTTTCGTGCTGGTTTGTATGAAATATAATTCGAGTATTCTCAAACACAAAATATTAAAAAAACGCAATACAGTCTCCTTGATTTCTATGGGGAAATAAATTTTTGTTTAGTTTAAGTGTTCCAAGTTACTTCCAAAATTAAACCTTCACATTAAATAATGTTATAAAAATCTGCAGTTTTTCACTTTTTACAATCGTATTCTAACACATAACATTTTTTCACCCGTTCAGATAGTACAGAAACGAGCTTTGAGAGACGCACGTGTACACTTACAAGGGGCCATCCATAAATTATGTCACACGAATCATGATTTTTTGCCCCCCCACCCCCACCCGGGACTTGTCACAGATGGTGTGACGTCACAAATTTTCCAACTTTATATATTGAACTAATTTAATTAAAACAGCAGTTTTAAAATTATTTTTACTTTCATTAAAAATATGTTTTAAACAAAATAACATTAATTCAAACATTTCTTAAAATTGTCAAAACAAGAAACTACTTAAAGAATGATAAACTAATAATTATATCAATGAAAGATACAAAACTCAACAATCTTGTGTCCATGGACTCTGAACCCATTCCTCTATATTGCTTATCACTGACATAGCAGGCATTTCGTTCACATTTTGGTTGTTAATGTCAGGAACACAGAGGCCATTTGTCGTTCAACTCTGTTGAATGCACTTCTTCCCGGAGCATTTGTGGTAATGTAAATAGCATCCAAGTCAAAATCTTTAAAATATTGCACAGCTGATACTATAATTCGCTCTAATTTCAAATCTCGAAAACTTCTGTGAATTTCGCATTCATGAGATGATTACCTTAAATCGTATAGGCGTATTTATGTTGGCAATATTTCTAAGTTTTTCGCTTATATTTAAAGTTTCGCATTTAAATATGTTATATTTGGACATGTGACATCACGAAGCTTATGACGCCTCCTACCCCTTGTCACACAATGTCACACTTCGTCGACCACCTCCCCTCCCCTTAACGCGTGGCGTTATTTAGGGATGGCCCCCAATGAGACCGAGTCTTATCAGTTTCAGACAAGAAACTCAAGAAAAGGTAAATAACAATGTTTTCAAATAACCTTTAAAAATCACACAAGACATCTTGCAATTCTGTCCTCCATATTTAATGTATGTAACGTGTTCCGAAAACACTGAAGTTATTTGTATGGAAGCCAACGATTTTATTTTTATTACACGTTTCACGTTTTCACTTATGAAACTACCAAACAGTGAAAGCACATGAAAATTTTTAATGAAATTATAAAGAATTGCTTACTTTCACATAAAAATTAACATTACTTATAGAAATAAGCCAAATGTAAATTGTTTCGACATTTGTATTGTTTCAAGTTGCAGGGTCGGCGATGTCTAGCGTCTGGCGTATTTTACCTATAAATTGCCGCAGTTTTATTGCACTTGTTGCATGTAGCGTCCTGTGCATTTTCTTTTCTTGCGAAGTTTATAACATTAGCCTTGTAGCCAACTAGTGAACACCTTAAGGTGTAGCTAAATTATACTTGTTGATACTATTTAATTTCAGACGCCCGTGGTCACTTCTTAAACATAATTTACTACAGTTACATCCAATTGTTAAATTGTCATGTATTTCACACTTCTTCCACGTGAAAAGTGCCACGTATCTACCGCTCAAGCCCGCTCCACAATGTGTAATGGGACTTCAAGAAATTTAGGTTTCAATATGCGTTCGCTGCTTCCACAGTGTGTGAAAACTTAACAAATGGTAATGAAGTGATTGCATTTTTCCGGTTACGAAAAAATTAAATTAACTGAAAATTTGTTGAGTTACGATAAAATAACCACGGTTATGATTTACACACACACGCCTACACGCACACACACATGTATATAAACATAATTATATAATTAAAAAACAAAGAAATGATTCTGGAGGCAAATTGAAAATAATGTCTTATAATAGCGAACTACATATTAAAAGTTCTCAAATAAACTCGTTGAAAACAACCGCATACTCTGTTTATTAATTACTGAAATCCAGCGCTATTGGACGTCTACACTTTCAACTACCATGATTCACAACTGCATTTGCTTTACGAGAACTTGTAAAAAAAATCAGTGTAAAAACAACAACCCACAGGTTACATACAGGATTAGCATATATGAATGACCGGATGTAAAAAATCATATTTTCAAAGATATTATTCTATCAGTGATACTGAAAAAAAAAGAATTTCCAAATTCTTATAAAAATCGTTCACTTCATGGCAGCTTTACATTAGAACTCTATGATAATAGGAAAAAATGATAAGTGTTTATAAACAAAGTATACCTGAATAGTTAATAATCAAACATTGATATGTTTACATCTCATGACCTAACTTCGTATTACGCTTCATATCCTAGTAATTTTGTCACTGTAGATCCACAAAATGTACTAGTACTAGGCCCCAATTTACATATGGGTCAACCGGGCATTCGCCCAGATTTACAGTTTTTGAGCGGCGAAAGTATTCGTGGTACGAAAAAAAAAAGGGACAAAAAGGTTTGAGGGACGAGCAATAATCCCTAAAAATATAAAAAAAACTAAATAAAATAATTTATAAAAAGATTTAAAATTCGTTTAATAGTATGCTGTAACTCATATTTTATTACGGTACCTATTACAGCCGTATAAAAATGCTACAAGCATTTATTAAATTAAAAAAAAAAAGCCTTTGCCTTTGAAAAACCTTAGTATTTAGTTGCATAATATGCTGTTTTAAAACTTATTTTAAATAAGCTTGACTTTGACAAGTTTTATTATTTTTGCGGGGAACTGGAAAGAAAGGGGGGCGGCTAAAAATTATTTATTTTCCCAGAGCGCTGGCTCCTGAAATCGGGGCCTGGCTAGTACATAATACAAGAGCAACCAAATTACTAAAATAGTTTAAGATGAAATGTACTTATTTTCCACTTTCCCTACAACCAATTCTATAGATATTGGTGGAATGTCAAAATCATCCTCACAACGAATCAAGTGAAAGCTTACATACGAAAATATCTTAAAATAAATGTTTTGTACAAATAAAACAGAAAGGCTGTTTGCAAAACAATCCGTTATTCACAAAAGCAAGGCTACACACAGTTCAAACATACTTGTTTTTCCAACACTCAACCCACTTAGTATTAAAGAACATATACTGAGAACAAAATTAACCTAGCCAAACTCAAGAACTAATTATTCTTAGATGACGCTGTTGGCACTATTCATTTGGTTAGAATTCGTATATAAGGAGTATAAAATCTATATTGTGACACAAAAATTAGGATAGGTTCCTAATATGGTAATTTTATAAAATAGCAGCTTCTTGTAAATAAGGCTTATACAAAACCGTCTAGTGGAAGATTCGTTGCGTAAATTCAGAAGTAGAAATATTTATTTGGTAAATAAGTAAAACTTTATACGTAATTAATAAAGGCAACCTAACTTACCTTTAACTTTTGTTACTATTCAAATTGTTTTCCAGGAGCCGCTACTCTGTAATTTTCCCCAAAAACATTCCGATGTGGCATACGAGTAATATATAAATGTATGTCCGGCATCTGGTTCCAGTACATTGTGTGTGGTTGAGGTCCATCATCTTGGATTGTGACTTCACGGCGGCCATCTTGCATGAACTTGACATTGACCTCGGCCACTTTTTATTCCTGACAACATTTTGTTGGTGTTCTCCCTGTGCTCCTGGTTATTCCTGTCAAAACTTTTGTTGAATTTCTTAGCGTGCTTCTGGTTAATCATTAAAAAGTAGGTAATCATTTCAAGCATTTTTTCGATATAAGACTTGCAATTGTATTCAGTTTTGCGTTTATTTAGTGAATTCCTATTACCAAATAACTTTCGATATGAGAATTGCAATTTTATTCAGTTTTGCGTTTATTTAGTGAATTAATATTGAAAAGGGGTCTAACTAAACGTGGAGGGAGGCCAGAACCTGACATGGACTGGGGTATACGTGAATGGAGCAGATCAGGTAAACAAGGTAATAGGTTTCAGGTACACAGACACTTTATTCAAATACAAATTCAAATCAAAACATTACGTTTAACATTAATGGTAATGTTAATTGATAACAAGGCAAGGCTACGTACATAAGTTGAGAACATTTCTTTTTTACAAAACGTGTTAGTTAACAATTATAATTTGCGAGGTATGCCGGCTACACCGTAAACGATCCAAACAACTGACTCTCAAGCGGGGCACAGCCCAGTTGACTCGAAATAAAAGCAATTCCAAGTAAGAAGTTAAATTCACATTAAGTAGAATTATCAAACTACTGCAAAGTGCAGGTACAAAAAAGTGAAAGAATTTACATTATTCTTTATCAAACAAATACGCGCGACGACGTCTCAGGGGGAGTAAAATACAAACAAATACAGAAGCGAAGATGAAGTTAATTTACAGCAAAAATCCAAACTTATTTTTCTAGGTGGCTGCCGAAAAGGGATTTAGACAGAACAAATGACTCTACATTTGGGTGAGGGCCACCGCCTCACTGACGACTCAAACCAACCTACATTTTTCCCCTGAGGTCGCACACGCACGTTGTTCAAATAGAACCTAACGGACTACATGCTAGTAGACAACCAACAGATCAGCTACCGCTGACAACCGAGCCTGACAAAACAAACCAGTAGAAGAAGGCGCCCAACATGGTTGCAGCTCAATTTATAAGCTCGCGCCGCAGCGCGCGCATGCGCCTATCAAAAGGGGGGGGGGAAACGAGTACAAATTGAACAAACACTAGGAGGGGGGAACAGGAGGAAGAAGGAGGAGGGGAGTGGATTGCCGGAGGCCCGCGATGGCGCGCGCAGTTCGAAAGTAGCGGACCTAACCGCTACAACTCCCCTGCCCTTAAACCACGGTACCCGCCGCCTTCTCCATCTTCAAGTCAATTTCAATGTCAATGTTCAGTTTTAGGACAACCACACAATTATTATTAAGTGTCAGTGCAATATTAATACGCCGTATATAATGGCCAAGGATTCTTGAGGGATTACATAGGTCAAATACAAATACCAAAGGGAGCATCTTCAGCGCTGAAGAATTTTCTTGATCTTGAGGGACGTCCCAGGACAGTTCATTTTTCAAACAATTAGTTGTGACGAGTTTCATAGCTCGTACGTCGACAGGCAGACGCATCTCCGGACGCAACTGCCGCAGGCGTCCCCAAGGCAGCTGACGCCGATAGCGCCTGGCAGTCTCGACTCTTCACCTCGCACCCCTGTCGAGCGGGTTGCATGGTCACAGGGGCGAGGGCTTCCAGATGCAATTGCGTGCATCGAGCAGGCTCGCATGCGGCATGCATCACGGCTCCGGACTGGCGGGACGGAATCTCACGCCAGCACGCCGCGCCGGCACGCCGGCACGGCAGAGCAGACGGCCGCTCGCTCACCCAGGGACAGCATTCATCAACCGCGGCGACTCAAGCAGGCACCTCAGGGCGAGCCAGGGAAGAGCCGCACAGCAGCATGCTGATGCGGAACTACGAATGACGGAGTCGCACGGACAGTGAAAGAGGCGTACGGCCTCGTAGACGCAGCGAATAGCGGGTGGGCACCAGTGACCACGACGGAGCGGGCAGGCCGAGGAGCGTCAGGTCCGTAGCTGCCCAGATCCTCTTGAGGGCACGGCATCCGCGACAAGGAAGGAGGGGGAGGAACAATAACCATACCAAACTGAAAACAAAAAAAAACACAAAACCAGACGCGAACGCCAAAACAACAGCAAACCATCAAATTAAATATTAAAGGTTTTAACGGCCCGACATGAGCCTTTATGAATTTTTTAGAACCAGACGTACTGTGCATCAACACAGTATTCTCACCAAGGAATCTATTAAAAACATATGGCCAAACAAATGGCGGTATTAATTTAACGTTAATCTTTTCAGCTAAATTAGGCAGCACAAAATTCTTTACTAGGACCAGCTGTCCAACAGAAAAACCATGAGGCCTCCGGGAAGCGTTATAAGAACTAGCCACTGCTTGACGAGCTTTCGTAAGGTTACAAGCCACACTATCCAGCACGGCCTTCAGTGACTCGTCATCCGAGGCAGCCTCCAGGGGCGGCAGTCCCCACAGGTTAAGGAGAGGGTGGGTAAGCTCCCTACCTAGAAACGGAATTGAAGGAGGGAATCGAGTAACGGAATGCACAGCTGAATTAAGCCCTACATTGATAAAATCCAGGTCGCTGTCCCATAGCGACTGATCATCCCTGTAGAAAGCAGTAAGAATGCTCTTAAGCACTTTGTTGACTCGCTCTGATTGATTGCCCTGGGGGCAGTAAGGACTACTGTAAATAGGCTTAATGGCCCATTGAAAACACATGTCTTTGATCTGTATAGAGCGGAAGTAACGTGCGTTATCACAAGTGATCAAAGCAGGCGCACCAAAAAATTTCCACACCTGATCTCGCAAGGCTTTAACAATGATATTTGCTTTCATGTTCTTTAAGGGGATGAGCAACACAAATTTCGAAAAAATGTCCAGAATAACCAAAATACAGTTGTTACCTTTTTTAGAATGTGTTAGGGGACCAAAAATGGCAATGTGAAGCACATGCCAGGGGGCAACTGGAGCATCAGCACAATACAAGCCGACTTTGGCACACTGCGGCGGTTTCGAGACATGACAATCTTGACAAGTTCACACGTGTTTTTGAACATCAGCTCGCAATTCAGGCCAAGCTAAATGTGCACTAATTCAACGGAACGTTTTGTCGATGCCCAAATGTGCACCCAATAAGGAGTCGTGAAAATATTTCAAAACAATAGGGCGGAGGGATGCAGGAACAACAGCCTTCCTTTGCCTCCCAGATGTCCCGGTATAGTATACAACACCCTGTTCCTCAACCTATGTCATGGCTTTACCGGCACTCAAATCCTTCCGGATTTGAACACACAAAGGATCCTCCTGTTGACATTGATGAATACTAAGAAATGATTCCGGAAATACTTTACAAACGGCTGCACACATCGGCTGCGTTTCATCCGCAGACGAAACACGAGTCGCAAACACATCAGGCGAAAAAATTCGCGAAAGTGCATCTGCCACAACGTTGTCACTACCCTTAATATGATGCAGTTTGAATTTGAAGCGGGACAGTCTTAACACCCAGCGCCCTAGTTTACCGAGCTGGTTCGGATGATTAAACAGCCAACTGAGCGCTTGATTGTCCGTGAACAGATCGAATTCGTGACAATCGAGATAAGAAGCTAATTTCTCGACGCCAAACAGACATGCTAAAACTTCCTTCTCGTAAGTACCCAGACGTCGTTCCCCGTCAGTAAGTGTTCTACTGGCATAGGCAATAGGGCGCAACCTATTGTTTTCAAAATGCCCCAATACCGCACCTACCGCGATGCTTGACAAAATTTACCTGGAGGGCGAACCTGCGTTGAAAGTCAGGAAGAACCAAGACAGGGGGAGAAGAGATCAAGGCCTTAAGATCGTCAAAGGCCTTCCATTGAGCGTCGCCCCACTCAAAAACATCCTTTTTTCTCAACCAATTAAGCGGACCACATACCGTGGCGTAATCGGGGATGAAACGATCATAATATCCCTTCATGCCGAGAAATCTCTGAACTCCTCTGACATTCCTAGGAGGAGGAAATTTTACAATGGGGGAAACATTATCGGGATCCATTATGAGTTTGCCTTGCGAAATAATGTAACCTAAAAATTTTACATACTCTTTTCCCAGATGAATTTTTTCGGGATTAACTGTCAAGTTAGCGGCTCTGAGACGATCAAACACCTGACACAAATGTTGCTTGTGCTGTTCCAGGTTATCACAGTAGACGATAATATCGTCAATGTAATTGAAGACTGATTTAAATTTTAAGTCGCTTAGAATATGATCAAGCACTCGGCTCATCGCCTGGCTACTAAAAGACACACCCATGGGCACACGATTAAACTGAAATTTCCCCCACGGGGTAGAAAATGCCGTATATTTACGACAATCTGGATGCAACAAACATTGGTGGAAACTAGCATTTAAATCAATGATGGAAAATATGGCGGCATTCCCTAGATGTTGAAGGGCGCTCTCTACGGTTCGCAACTCGTAGCTGTCATCCTTAATTTTATCATTCAGTTCCTTGTAATTGTGTACCAGCCTTAATTCCCCCGCTTCCTTTTTAGGGACTAAAAAGGAAGGCGAACTGAAATCGGAAACAGACGGAGCAATAACTCCTGCTTCTAGGAGTCTATCGATAATGTTTTTCAACTTTTGCAATTTAGGAGGAGAAATTGTATGTCCTTTAGCCCTAACAGGAGTCGTGTCCTTAAAATAAAATTTATAGGGCATGACGTCACACCTGCCTATCCGGTTGTTAATTACGTCAGAATACCTGTTCATGACATCAGCAATGACCGCGTCCCTACTTATGACGTCAGACGTGTCGGCGCACGACATGACAATAGGAGCGGAGTCCTGATGAATAAGTTTAATTTTACGTGCAGGATGAAAACCAAAAACCAGTTCCTGGTTAGCGACGTCTTACAAACATCGCGTCTTCCCCAGAAAACCTAAACCTAGAATAAGCGGATGACATAACCCGGGAACAACATTAAAGTGCCAGTTCCAAGAGAAACCCGCGATCTTAATGTGCATTTCAACTTCTACGTCTGACGTAACAATCACGCC
This sequence comes from Bacillus rossius redtenbacheri, assembly GCF_032445375.1. Lineage (NCBI taxonomy): Eukaryota > Metazoa > Arthropoda > Insecta > Phasmatodea > Bacillidae > Bacillus > Bacillus rossius. Next base: position 227,700,583 of record NC_086330.1, read on the forward strand.
GTTGGAGACACAAATTTTTACGTCAGAGCCGGTGCATACATGGCTTAACAATTGTGGATGTTTGATGCAACATGCATCGAACAATTTGGAACTAATCAAAGAACGAGTAGCACCGGAATCAATTAAAGCCGGAATATTATTTCCAAACAGACGAACGTGTACAAAATTATTGTACAAGTAATGAGTGGCTTTCCTCAAGCGACGACCATGGCGACCGCTCGCTCGCCCGGTCAGGGCCCATTTCCCGGACATTGATTTCTGTAATGTCCAGTGCGCTTACAACGAAAACATTTTCGCTGCTCGCGGCTCACAGCGGGCTGCGTGCACTCAGACACCGCGTGGCCGTAAGTACAGCAGTTGGCACACCTGGGACGGTTAGAGGACGGGCCGGGCGCATTAGCCGACTCATAACGTCTGCCGGCGGCAAAACCTGCCCCGACAGAGGGATCACTCACACTAGCCGCGCACTCAACTTGCCGCGTTGCGCGCACCGCGCGAGCGGGTACGGCGTTGACTTGAGACGTAACCTGAACATTAGTAGGATTGAATTTAGAATTAGAATTAGAATTAGAAACAGGAACAAAACTGCCTGGAGTGGGCTTGGAGTGAAAATCCTCGTGATATTGTTTGACAGCTAGCAATCTATTCTCCACTTCTGCGCTCCACTTACGGAGAGCACTCAGACTGGAGGGAGGGCTAAGCATGGCGCTATGCTGTAACACTAGCGGAGACACGTTACCGACAATAGTTTGCGTTCATTCCGCCTCAGGGAGGTTCAACTCCAGTACCTCAGCATATGCCGCAACAGAATTAATGAATTGCAACAGGGGCTCATCAGGCCACTGAAACCTGAATACAAGTTCACGTTTACACGTTTCTAGCACACGTGGCGGACAGGCAAACTGTAGCACAGACGTCTTGAACTGTGTGAATGTCAGATTCTGATTCATGACGTCAGTGAGCAGTGGCAAAAACGCCGCTCCACACAGGCTCAAGAGAGCTTTCAAAAACTCCGCCTGACTGACTAACTTTAAACCAGCTAAACGTGCCGCGGCACTCAGAAAATCTAGAACCGCACGCGGTTCACAACTATCAAGACGTGGGAGAAGTTTCAAATTACAAAAAAAAAAAATATTTTCATTAAATCTGGAATTATTCCCAACAGGATTAGCGGGGGTGGGGACTTGCCGAGACGGTACCTCGTCTGACGACTCCCAGGCGCCGCGCACGTGCCTGACGAGCAATCCACGAAGGGTCGCCACATTTGCGTCCTCCTCGAAAGGAACGGCTTCTTCCGTCAAAACCTGGATGAGGTCTTCTCTCCGCAAACGTTATATCCACCCGGTTGCCGGAGTCCCCATGGTTCATGAAAACAAAGAACAGAAACACGTAAGCACTCATAGTCCTGCAGCAGAATTGCGCAGTTGATAAAGGGCCTAACTAAACGTGGAGGGAGGCCACAACCTGGCATGGACTGGGGTATACGTGAATGGAGCAGATCAGGTATGCAAGGTACAAATTCAAATCAAAACATTACGTTTAATATTAATGGTAATGTTAATTGATAACAAGGCAAGGCCACGTACATAAGTTAAGAACATTTCTTTTTTTACAAAACGTGTTAGTTAACAATTATAATTTGCGAGGTATGCCGGCTACACCGTAAACGATCCAAACAACTGACTCTCAAGCGGGGCACAGCCCAGTTGACTCGAAATAAAAGCAATGCCAAGTAAGAAGTTAAATTCACATTAAGTAGAATTATCAAACTACTGCAAAGTGCAGGTACAAAAAAGTGAAAGAATTTACATTATTCTTTATCAAACAAATACGCGCGATGACGTCTCAGGGGGAGTAAAATACAAACAAATACAGAAGCGAAGATGAAGTTAATTTACAGCAATAATTCAAACTTATTTTTATAGGTGGCGGCCGAAAAGGGATTTAGACAGAACAAATGACTCTACATTTGGGTGAGGGCCACCGCCTCACTGACGACTCAAACCAACCTACATTTGTCCCCTGAGGTCGCACACGCACGTTGTTCAAATAGAACCTAACGGACTACATGCTAGTAGACAACCAATAGATCAGCTACCGCTGACAACCGAGCCTGACAAAACAAACCAGTAGAAGAAGGCGCCCAACATGGTTGCAGCTCAATTTATAAGCTCGCGCCGCAGCGCGCGCATGCGCCTATCAAAAGGGGGGGGGGGGGGGGGGAACGAGTACAAATTGAACAAACACTAGGAGGGGGGAACAGGAGGAAGAAGGAGGAGGGGAGTGGATTGCCGGAGGCCCGCGATGGCGCGCGCAGTCCGAAAGTAGCGGACCTAACCGCTACACTATTACTAAATTACTTTCGATATGAGACATGCAATTGTATTCAGTTTTACGTTTAGTTAGTGAATTCCTTTTACCAAATTACAACTACAAATTAAATCAGGTGAACCTCACACATAAATTATATTTATCACTGAGTCCATTTCTATGAATTAAAACAGCTGAAAACCACAGCATGCAAGTCTATTCTCCTTCTGCTTGAGGTCTAGCAAAGCTCTCCTTCTATTCCGATCGTGAGTGAGCATCCCGCATCTCGCCTAAAACAGTGACCGCTTTTACAACATAACAAATAACGAATGTTTTATACTTGTATTATTATACAAGGTAAATTGTACTAGATGGATTCAGATATATTGTTTAAATTACGAACACTGTGAGCAATTACATGAGGAGACATCTGTTGGTGAAAAGCAGATCTACTTGGAGATAAATTTTTCAACAAATGTAAAATTCACTTTAGCTGATGGTTTACTGAAATTCCTACTTGAATGTCTGTTTTAGTTTGGAACACTCAGTATGCTTCTGACCACATTCACAGAAGCTAGTATGGATTCCGTAGCGATGTCTGTAACCGTTATCGAACGGACACAAGTGCAGTTATTGCAGCAAGAAATTTACCTTGCAATAAATGTTAATCGTCATGAGAGAATCGAATGTATTTTGGGTCATTAGCAAAAATTATTTAGTTGCACTCAGCATCATTTAGTTGACGAAATATCTGGAATAAACATCACAAGATCTGTACAACCAAGCTAATTGATGATAACAAGAACGGTGCTTCAACATCCAGAAGTGGAATAAAGACAACATGATCCCAGATTTCGTTAATGATTAGAAATTAAATGCTAACGAAGAAAGTAGTACCTTTAATGGAAATTAAAAAAAAAATATCAATAGCAAATTCAAGTCATCTTTGCAGAACTGAAAACAATATAAAAGCATCTGAAGCTGACAAGTTCGAATAAAGTGTTGACACACTTTAACCTTTCAAGATCGAAGACCAAGCTGAAGCACCTGAATCTTACAAGATTGACAAATTTGATGAAACACTGAGACCTAAACGATGGAAGCGACATGTTAAAGTTATCAATTCTGATCATTTCCGTGATGATCAATGGGACGATTATGATTATAATAACTATGAGGCTGGTTTTAAAACAGAAGACTATCAAGTTTCTCAAGAAAATTGGCAGTAAAAGCGCAAAGAAGATGGAGGCAGCAGCAGAAGAGATTGATTACACAACATGAGAAGATCCTAAAATATGGTCGATAGGTTAAGACTTCTACTTGCTTCCCAAAATGTTAAAAATATATCCATCACTAAAGAAAAATGTACTATACATCATGAACTAAGATGTACGGGATAGTACAATAATGCCTTGTTTTACATGCAAGTATGTTTTATTGAAAAATAAATTATATTTTGTATTTTGAAAAAAAGTTTTATTTCTTGTATTTTAATTTATCGCCTAAGATTGTTTTCTCACACTACAATTTCTAACCAAAATATGCAATAATCGTCACCAAACAAAATAATAAGTAACAAAAAAGCCTTCTCAGCAATCGAGACAATTTCGGGCTAAATATGTTTGAAACCAATTGGAGCCAAATTCAGTTGTAGCTGTTGTAGAGAGTTGGAGCCATTGTAGCCGTTGTAGCCAGTTGGAGCTGCTGTAGCCATTGTAGCCGTCATAGCCAGTTGGAGCTGTGGAAGCCAGAGCAATTTGGAAATGTTGATTTTAATCTTTACTCGGACTGTACAGTAGCAGTCGCAACAAAGACGAAGATCTTGATAACGTATGTACCATAAGCAATTGGAGGTTCTTTAGTTCAGTCTGACCTATCACCTACAACAACAGTAATACTGACTATCGTCAGTATAGATCATTGTTGAGGTCTACCATCGTCGTTTACATACTAGAGGAGACTTTAACGGGTGCAGTGTCTTTATCAGCAGTAAAAACATAACAAGTATTGAAAACGAATACATCGTGGTTCGGATACGCTTGGCCTACAAGGCTGACATTGTAAATGATCTGTTCGAACAGTATGCTGAGAATCGATGAATTAAATCTTTTGGTTCGGGATACTTTGTATATACCTGAAATGGTAGGTACATGAGTAAGCTGAAGAGGTTTCCAAAACTTTTGGTGTGGAGACGCTTGTCATAAAGCCTGTCCAGAGAGACGTTTCGTTGTAAGGCCAACTATCCAATTGTCAGAAGGTAAAGAGAGAAATAAAAAATATATTTTTTTAGTCTAAAATCCCCTTTTTTTCATCGACCAAGGATCGAACCGAGGGTTGAAATCGATTGATTCAATCGCTAAATTATTTGGCTAATTTTCTAATATTTTGTCGATTTTGCTCGATTATTTATTTAATAAGTACAGAATTTCAATATGGCGACCAAACCTACATCTGCGGCTCACTGGAAGTAAATATATATTTTTTGTATTTTTTAATGAATTAATTTAAATTAAATTTCAAACTTAAAACTTTATTTGTATTGGTCAAGGATTGAACCAATGACTTAAATCAATCGGGTCAATCATTACATTAATGGGCGATTTTTTTTTATAATTTTTGGAATAATTTCCGGAAATATAGGTCAATAATTACAGAATTACAATATGACGGCTATGATGTGCGAAAATATGGTGGAAGTGACAACATTGTTGCAATAAATACTCCTGCACTCTTTCCAACATATCGGTAGCGCTCTATAGTAAACGGCTGGACACTAACGTGCCTGGTAGCAAGAACTGAGAACAAAGATGGTGGCAGCGCCCTCTAGAATATGGTTGGTGTACTAAGTGACACTCACGCTCCTATTATTGTGAATTGAAAACAAGTATGGCGGCAGTTCCCTCTAACAAATTCTGCTATTTTTATTTCCTCATTTTGAAAAAAATCACAAGTCCGAATATGCGACATTTTTTATTTATCTTTATATATATATTTCTTGTGTGCGTGTGTATGTCACTGAACTCCTCCTAGACGGCTGGACCGATTTTGATGAAATTTTTTGTGTGAGTTCACGGGTATTCGAGGATGGTTTAGATTCACAATTTGGTCCACTGGAAAATGTTTATTTAATTAATTTTTTATTTATAAATGGTTGTTGATCTTTGAATGGTTTAGGTTTACAGTATATATATATATATATGTGTGTGTGTGTGTGTGTGTGTTGTGTATTTATTTATGTGTTGTTGTTAATCTTTGGATGGATTTTATGAATTGTTGTTATTACATTAAAATTAAAATAGAATTGGTTATTGAGATTATTATATTATTATTTATTGAAATAACATTTAAAAGTGTAATTAAAAATATAGGTGCAAATTTGTGAGGTGCAGTATTGAAGTGAGTATTTTACATGATTTTTCGTGATTTTAATTATGTATACACGTGAATTCAATACCAATCAACTTAACCTCCAAATTTAAATTGTCAGTTCTCATTTTATTCTACATATTAAATAATGTAATAAAAAATAAACATTGTGCAAAATATGTAAGGTGCAGTATCAAAGTGAGTATTTAACACGATTTTTCATTACTTTTAATTATGTATAGACGTGCATTCAATACCTAACAATCAACTTAACCTACAATTTTAAATTAGTTCTCATTTTATTCTATGCAACTTATGACGTATTGATGTCTCTTTGAAAATAAAAATATAAGTTTGTAAAATAACATTTATAGTATCTTATAGTAATTATAGTAATTTCAGTTCGACCCGGCAGATGACGCTGCGATTAGATTCAGGGAAATTTCCTGTAAATTTTCGAATTTAAAACGTTTGAACAGAACAACGTCGGTTGGGTCCGCTAGTACCTTATATAATTCTCAGTCTGTTAAATGTCTCGATGGTCATGTGGTAAAGGCGTATGTTTCTAATCCAGAGTTCCGAACTGCCATGGTTCGAATCACCTAACTGCCAAAATATACAGTATAAAAAATTTAATTAAATATGTCGATAAGAGTCATAACCTAATTAGTAGGTAATGGAACATCGAACTTATGTACATGAGACAGAGAGCAGCTGACACACACTAGGAGAAAATAGTAGAAACAAAAATGGTAGACATTACATAATCCAATATGGCGACCTCCAGTAGAAGAAAGAAAAGCAAGATGACGACTTCCGGCAGATAAAAATAAGATGATGGAAAAACCAGATTGCGGTCGTAACGAATTGGGGCATTCGATTTAAAGATGGTGGAAAGTTTCAGAAACAAAATGGTAGATTCCAATATGGTGGCGAGCACGGCCTTAGAACTACAGGTCTGGACACTTGTCTATCTTGCCATGCATTCAACTTGACCCCCTTATTGACTGATTTAGTTCATGAAACGGCCGCTGGCGCCACAAGACAGTGGTCCGGTTTTAGCGTGTTGACAATAGGAATTATATTTTTATAAATCAGAAGTACTCGTTTGTCAAGAAGGGTAGTTGTTTTATATTTTAGACGTTTATTATTTATATTAAAAAAGTTATGTATGCGCATAAAACTGAACATTGAAGTGTGCAAGTTTTGAGTAATGTTGATTTTTCTGTTTGGGGCGGGATGGTGGAGAGGTTATTGGAGGCAGTTTTGAAGTTATGTGAACCTTATAATTTTTTTAACCAAGTTCAAATAATTCATCGTGCTGTACAATGCCAAATCGCTGCGTTGCTCCAGGTTGTAAAACAAATTACGACAGTTCATTTGACAAGTGTCATGTGTTCAGTGCACCCAAACATGAACAACGCCGATTGTTGTGGCAGGCAGCAATTCCGAGGAAGGACTTTATATTAAAAAAGCAGTCATTTCGTATGCGAAAAACATTTCATTGAAGCTGCATTGCCATATAAGTATTTTGTAGTTATTTCTTGCTGATTTGTGCACATGTAATATATCTATACATATGTATTGTTATGAAAGTTAAATTGTAGTGAGTTTATTTGTCTATAGTTTCTGTAAACTAGTTATTTTATCTATTGGTTCAGTTTTTCCTTCGCAATATTTTGTTTGGTATATTTATCAAACAACTTCAAAAATGTACATTAAAATGTTGTCTCATGATTATCATAAAAACGAACACTTTAAAAATTGATAATCAGTACACTAGCTGAATTTTACTTTTTATTCAAAATAACATAGTACTTTGGTTGCAAATAATAGGGTTATTTAAGCTACTAACAGTTATTTAGTGATAAGTCGACTGTTTCCACAGTTGCACATAATACCTTGAGGGCTGTCAAAATAGTGGCAAGTAGGCTATACGTATAGTTTTATTATGTTTTTTTCGTAGAAAAGTTACTATGTATAAAGAACTCAATAGAGGGATTGTCTATCATCTGCATTCTCCTGGATCGGTTCTGTTGTGCTTAGATACCTACGTAGAAAGATGTTGAGATGACCCTTGTTCATTATTAAATGAGAATACTTACCAATTTAGTAGTAATGCACTGTTATAGGTTTTTTTTGTTGTGGATGTTTGTTAGAATTAATTGATGTTTTCGCACAGAAAATATGTCATGTGCAAATATACATTTGAGGCTGTTTTAGTTGTATATTTGCAAATTATGAACTGATGCACTAAAATATCAGTTCAAAAGAAGTTTTTTTTTATACAATTAAAAATCTGTTATTAATGATGATAGATATAAAACTATCTGAATTTTTAAACCTTTATGAAGTAGGTAGTGATGTAGTTGAATATTAAAATGTTTTAAAAATTCATAAAGCTAAGTAGGGTTCATGGGTATGGAAGGGTTTATTCTTCCTGTAAATAGTTAATCTGCTTTCTCTTTATTTAAAACTGCACACAAACGATTGAGCATAATATTTTTATAATAATTTTGTAAAAAGACTGACTTTTTTGTTCTTAAGTTCGGCAGGAAAAATTGGTTTAGTTCATTTCAAATTATTGTTCTAAAATCACTTACCTGCTATGGAACTCGTCAATATTGTTCTGAAGATTGGTGATGGTGTTCTCGACAAATGATCGAACATTTTTTTTACATAAATTTTATTAAACAAACCATATTTTTGTATCAATGTTCAGGGACAGCAGACTGGTGATTGGTTGATGCAATTTTGGGTTGGAAATAATTTCCTATCACTTAAGGAACTTTTCCTTTCATTCTTAAATACCATTGTGCCATCAGGAGTAAATAAGAAAGTGAATAATTTCCCAGCATTAATAACAATAATAATTGAAGGGGAAAAATAATGTTGGCCACATCAAAATAGGTTTTTTTGTTGTACCAGATACAGTTTTTTTATAGACAGTTGGTACTGGGACATACATGTATTTCCACCTCCCCTTCCATTATCAAAGTTTTATTAAAATTTAGTTTGTATTTTGGCCTGAAGACTATTAAGCTGTCAAGTATTTTCTATAGATAATAAATTATATATTAACAAAGTAAGTGTGCATGTTTTTCATAAAGATATTGTAACAGCTTGAAGAATAAAAAGCTTAGTAAAAATGCTGTTCAGTTATATTTTAACCAAGCAAGATACTAGGTACTGCATTTGTGTTATTGAAAATAATTGAGAGTTCTAGAAATATAAGAGTACATCTCCCAGTCGTAGGACAAAAAAAAATGTTTTTTTTGTGTGTGTATCTATGAGTACCAACCCATGAGTACTCGTGCATTTATCTTTGTAATTATGTAGTACATCTCCCTAAATAGTATTAACATAATTTATTTTCTGTAAATATATAATATTATTTGTAATAAAATTTTCATTTCATAACATGTTTTTAAATAAGTACCTAAACTCATAAGTTTTTTTATGCTAATAGCAAGTTAGGGCACATGGTAACAGTTTATAAACTGTTGATGTTATGTTCTGCTGATCTTTGTATTCTGCTCAATATGTTTCACACCATGTAATTATGTCATTTTATTTATATTATAATATACTTATGTAAGTATCTTAAGATTATGTAAAATATTATTTTAATTGATAACATGTATTACTTGTATTTTTAATTGTAAAAAGTGGCTTGTCCAATACCATTGTGTATATTTCAGTATACAGGAATAATCTGGATTGGATGCAAATAAACAAAATAGCAAACCAAAACCTAACTGAATTAGCCCTCATTTCCTGCTCCTAAGACTGTTCAAGCACGTGTTTAATCACACACATTATGTCTCGTGCATGATTACAGCTCACTCTCATTGTATGCATAAAAAAATTATTTAGAAGAATACACAACACATATTCATTCCACAAATGATACATTTGACAGACTGTGTAATAGCATGCCATGAAGGAAGATATCTACACAATTTTTCAAGAAGTTTACGGATGTAGATTTTAAAATATTTATTTGTACTTACTTGCTATTAAGTTATGTAATTCCATTAGTTATATTAAAATCCCTACATTGAAAATTAAAGAGTTACTGGACATTACATACTGAACATTGACAAGGGTATAAACTTGTGAGAGTAATGCAATAGCTGTGTTTTTGTACCAATGTTCAGCGGGGAAAACTTTTTCAGTTCAGTTAAAATTTATTGTTCAAAAGAGCAGTTACCGTTACATGCTATAGAACTGGTCTATTTTTCTGAAATTCGGTGGTGGTGTTCCTGACTTGGTGGTAATGTAAAAGTGCATAACTTAGTATAGTATTATGGGTATGGTCATAATTTCAACATTTCTCATTATTCAAACAATAGTCGCACTTGATTTAGCATTGTTTGTTAATTTGTTATAAATTTGTTTTACAGACAATATTTTGTACCTATGTGTGGTGACTGTGGATTAGTTATGATTTGATGTAATTATGGGTCAGAAATTATTTCAAAACACTTAAGTAACTTTTATTTTCAGTTTTAAATACCATTCTGACATGAACAAATAAGTTAGTGACAATTTTGCCCTGCATTAATTGTAGAGGGGGGAAATAGTGTTAGGTGCATCAGAATATTTTGTTGCTCCAGATGTTTTTTTATTCCCAGTTAGTACTACAAAATAACTGCACTTCCTAGGTGTATTTCCACCTTTCCTCTTCCATTTTGTAAAATTTTTACAGTTTCCTTTGTATTTTCGGTTAAAGACCATTAAGATGTTTTAATATTTTCTGTAGATCATAAATTATATATTAACCAAGTAGTATGTATAACTGCGTGACAAAGGCCACTAGGAAACTAATTACGTATTAAAAATAAGACAGACATACAGATACAGATCGGTACTTGTAGAAAGTAAACACACGTACACAGTTCGGATGACATTTTTGTGCGGAAGCGCGGTCGCAATTGTTTTGCTAACTTAAGCAAGCTTCATCTGTTGAGTAAATGTGTCGTACAAACTGTATGTTTTTGCTTTCTACAAGTACCGATCTGTGAGTACTTGTGTGTCTGTCTTATTTTTATTATGAAAGTAGTATGTTTGTTTTTCATGAAGATATTGTGACTGCTTGGAAAAAAGAAATCCTAGGTAACAACATACCTAGTCATCGTTGTTCGTTGAAACAAGCAAACTGCATCTGTGTTATTGAAACTATACTGAAGTTCCTTTATTATGTCTTGATTTTCAATAGTGAAAAGGTTATGAAATGGGAGGAAATGTGTTATCTCAATATATGCAAAATACACTCTAAATATAATGAAATGAAGTACGATATTAAAAGGTTGCAGTGAATGCAAAATCTAAAGAGTAAGGACAACTGTTAAGTCCAGGAAAATAGCTGGCGGAGTGTAAGAACAATTTATTTGTGTTACTCTGCTTCCCAAAGGGTCCCACTGAGTCAATGAACCAAATTTTTAAACCTTGCACCCACATGCTTGCACCTACAAATTTTAGAGAAATCTTAATAGTTTTTTTACAGCTGCATTCTTACTTATAAGTGTTTTAAAAACAAACATCAATGTTGATTATTAATATTATTTTTTCCATTCTTTATCACATTACTTGGTAAGTTTTATAATTCTACTTTTTCTGGTCAACCAGGCATTCTAGGTGGTGGTGGTCTGGAGCTAAACATTTTTGGGGACCTAATTTGGACAAAAAGTACTTTGGGTGGAAGCTTAGATAAAAACGTAATAAATATTTGGTATAAAAGTTATAAGTTCAGAAGAAGAGTGCGGGAAAAGTAGGGAGAATGTAAAAACGTAATAAATATTTGGTATAAAAGTTATAAGTTCAGAAGAAGAGTGCGGGAAAAGTAGGGAGAATGCTTGCATCCGGGCACTTCTGTACCCAATTGCAGCTATGATGATGATGATGATAATTATAATAATAATAATAATAATAATAATAATAATCCACAGCTTGCAACACTCCCCGGCATAAATTTGCTGATCATCCAAAGTAGTAGTATGTAAATGGGGCTACGGGCGCAGGCGCCAGGCGGTGGATTGAAGATTGTCGGTCCGCCATCTTAGATTGTGACGTCACGGCGGCCATCTTGGATGGATGTGACCTTGACCTTTGACCTTTAGCTTGAATTTGATTCTCAAAAATCGCCAAAATCCGCCAAAATTGGGCAAAATTTGCCCAAAATTCATCAAAAATCGCCAAAATTTCCATTTCTGTTGAAAAAAAGTTCCGCCAAAAAATCTCAAAAAATTCCACAAATTAAAAATTTCTCTTTTCGAGGGAAAAATTTCCCGTTTCGAGGGAAAAATTCCCGTTTTTAGTCCTTAAAAATCCCAGCGGCTGAAAATTCCTAAAACTGGCTTAAGCATCCTTAACTCAAGCCTCAGTTAAGCCACTACTAGAAATAAGGATACCATGACCGCCATCTTGGATTATGTCGTCACCGTTGCAATTTTCGTTACGGTCGCCATTTTTAACTATTTTATTTATTATCCGATTTTAATAAAAAAATTAAAATTTATTTAAAAAAATTCAAATAATAAAAATTTAATAAAAATATTTAAAAAGCATACTTTTTCGACACGGAGCTCGGAGTCCTCGGTTCGAACCCGACGAATGCAAAAAAATAAAAATGACGACCGATCCTTCCCTCGTGGTGGGTGCTGGCAAACTGATTCCCACCACTTTTTATCATCATCTAGTATGACGTCATGGCCGCCATCTTGTCTTCGATGCTGGAAGCCATCATCATTATATCGTCAGCTAGAGTGCGCCGATGAAATGTTAGTTTAATTCTTATCCGCTAGAGTGCAGTAATCATTTATTACTGTGACACCCGCCATCTTGTCATTTGGCCGCCATCTTGGAATCGTGTAATTATTTAGCTAGAAATTCGGGAAAAGTTCCAAAATTCATTAAATAAATCACTCATTAATTAACATATTGATTCGATCGATTCCCGTCCTCGGTTCGATACCCGATCGTTGCAATAATGTTTAATCTTATGTAAAAAAAATTATTTAAATAAACCATGTTCAACATTCGTAAAGAGACTCTAAATCCTCTACGACCACCATCCTATCAGACATCAAGACCACCATATTGGAAATGTGTAATTTTAATGCTAGATATCCGGGAAAAAGTTATAAATTCATTAAATAAATTTGTATTCTATATACTGATTGATTAGATCGACTAAGGTCCTTGGTACGATCTAGGATGATGCAAAAAAAATTAAATATAACATCAATTTAACATAATAGTAACAGGTTCGAGGAATTAAACACCGCAAGTTATTTTACAAACATAATATTTATTACATAATTTCTATTCTACTACAGGATCACTTACGAAAGCCAGCAATCTTATAATCATTTAGTTCCGCAGCGGTGTGAAATGACTAATTCTTAGCTCCAATCGGCTTATACTAGACAGAGTCCAGCCAGATCCTTTACAGACATAGTCCACCTCTTCTTGACAGAGTTTCTGGATACCGTTTTTAACAGTTTGCTTCACATCGTTAGAACTGTAAATTACTGCAGCCGATGTCTTGAATGCACACTTCTTCACTTTGTCATCGAACGGATATGGCTTTCCATATATACAGTCCAACCACAAGTTATATTTGAAAGGTCCGTTTGTTGCTACATCATCAGTAAGCTGATTGATTATCTTCTGTCTGATATCGTCAAGAAAATTGCAAATGTCCTTCGACTCACCGAACGTATTTAGATAATAGTAGTCTTTCAACGTTCCACGAAATGCAGACTGCGCCAAGTAGAAGCCATTATCGTTCACTTGTAATGCTCCGAACACAGTCTTAGGTTTAGTTCCATGTTCAGACGTCATAACAATCGGTTGCTGGGCATCTGATTTTTTGGTTGTACGCTTTCGTGTCTCCAATCTAAAGCGAGGAGTCGTAATGTCGGCTGGTAGTTCAGCAGTAGGAGCACAGACTCCACCTTTACATTTTTTCGCATGATGTCGCAAACTGTCAATTCGAGTAAACCATTTAAAGCACTCATCACATCGTAAACTTCATGCGAGAAGGATTCTTCGTGCATTTGCTCAGCTCATGTCTTCGTGCATCATAGGAAAATGCGAACGACGTATCACAGTAGCTGCAAGGATACTGTGGTGATGAAGACGATCCTTTCAGACCCGATCCAGATACAGGCATTGCAACAGTAGTACCATTTCCAGGCATTCTCTTATGCACATCGATGCATCGTTGTTGCGAAGAAACCTTTACTTTCTGCCGCACAGCAGGACCTTTGCATGCCTTCATGTGCGTTTTCATATTATCTTTTCTGGCAAACTGCTTATGACATTTCTCACAAACAAACATTTTACGATATAGGTTCTTGACACATTCGCTCCTCTCGTGTCGCCGAGCATTGCTGTTGTTTGAGAAAATCTTGTCACAGTAACATCACCGATGTTCGCTAGTTGTCAAATCAGCATCCATTGAAGTCTCCATCGAGGTCGTATCGTCGATCGTCGTGGTTTCCTGCACATTCAGCTCAGTAGTCATTAAGCTATCTTCTGCTGGTGGTATCACATCTGTTGAAATCTCCTCCAATGTTGACGTCGTCGTCGTTGCCAACGAGATCTGCTCCACCATTGTCGTCGCTGACGTCAAGGTTCCCGTAGACGATGGTACAACGTCCATTGAGTTCGGCGTTAAAGTCGGTAAAGATGCCATCAAGTTCTCAAGAACAGGTAATTACGCGACTTATGCCCCAGATGAAATAATCTAGGTGATCCTTACACCGTCGACGACAGTAACAAACTGAGTGACCTGCTGTATAGGACTCGCTTATATACATGAACCGGATGGAATAATACGCTAGTAAAATCATGAATCATTTACAATAATACTAGAGTCAAAACAACATTAAAAATAGAAGGACCATCAACGAAAAGGCAGCACATTTGGAAGCACCGACAACAAAAAGGCAGCACATTTGGAAGCACCGAAAACGAAAAGGCAGCACCGACAACGAAAAGGCAGCACATTTGGAAGCACCGACAAAGAAAAGGCAGCACCGCCAACGAAAAGGAAGCACATTTGGAAGCACCGACAAAGAAAAGGCAGCACCGCCAACGAAAAGGAAGCACATTTGGAAGCACCGACAACGAAAAGGCAGCACCGCCAAAGAAAAGAAAGCACATTTGGAAGCACCGACAACGAAAAGGAAGCACCGTCAACGAAAAGGCCGCACCATCAACGAAAAGGCTGCACCGCCAACGAAAAGGAAGCACATTTGGAAGCACCGACAAAGAAAAGGCAGCACCGACAAAGAAAAGGCAGCACCGACAACGAAAAGGAAGCACATTTAGAAGCACCGAAAAAGAAAAGTCAGCACCGCCAACGAAAAGGAAGCACATTTGGAAGCACCGACAACGAAAAGGCAGCACCATCGACGAAAAGGAAGCACCTTAATTTGTCATTGACTCCAATATTCATTGGCTCCAATATTCATTGGCTCCAATATTCATTGGCTCCAATATTCATTGGCTCCAATATTCATTGGCTCCAATATTCATTGGCTCCAATATTCATTGGCTCCAATATTCATTGGCTCCAATATTCATTGGCTCCAATATTCATTGGCTCCAATATTCATTGACTCCAATATCCATGAGCTCCAATATCAATTGGCTCGAATTGCTCCAAAAGTTTCCATCAGCCTTTTGGCTCCAACAGTCTTTTGGCTGCGATAGTCATTGGCTCCAATAGTCATTGGCTACAATATTCATTGGCTCCAATAATCATTGACTGCAATATTCATTGGTTCCAATATTCATTGGCTTCAATATTCATTGGCTCCAATATTCAATGGCTCCAATATTCATTGACTCCAATATTCATTGGCTCCATCAGTCATTGACAACTACAGTCTTTTGGTCCCAAAAGTCTTTTGGCTCTAAATATATTAGGCTAGAATTCTTCGAGTCTAAGAGACTATGAGACCACATGGCTACGAGTCTAAAATGATCTAGCTGGTTACGAGTTATACATGGTTTGCGAGGCTACAGAGCTACGAAGTTTCTAGTACATAGGTTTACATGAAAGCGAGGATACAGGACTACAAGTCTGCAAGAGTACTTGACTACGAAGGTACTCGTCTACATGACTCCAGTTACCGCATCTGTCTTCGACGGAATTTTCTCTTTTGCTCCAACTGCTCCATCAGCATTATGTTATAAAATTACAAGGCCTCTTGCTTACGTAGCTTCAAGTTTACGAGCCTCCAATGCATCATGACTACGAGACTAAGAGCCATGAGGTTACGAGTCTATGCGATTGCGAGTCTTCTAGGTTACGTGATCGCGAGGCTATAGGACTACGAAGCTTCCAGAACGCATGGTTACGAGACTGCGAGGCTACAATTCTACGAGGTCCCAAGACTTTCTGGCTACGCGACTACGAGCCATGAGGTTAGGAGACTACGTGACTACGAATCTTCAAGTTTACGAGACTGCGAGGCTACAGAGCTACGAAGCCTCTAGTACAGAGGTTTACGTGACTGCAAGGATACAGGACTACCAGTCTGCATGAGTACTTGACTACGAAGCTACTCGTCTACAAGGCTACAATTACAGCATCTGTTTTCGTCAGAATTTTCTCTTTTGCACCAACTGCACCACCAGCATTATGTTATAAAATTACAAGGCCGCTTGCTTACGTAGCTTCAAGTCTACGAGGATACTTCGATACGTAGCTTCAATTCTACGAGAACCTAAGACTTCATGACTACGCGACTTCGAGCCATGAGGTTACGAGATTACGTGACTACGAATCTTCATGTTTACGAGACTGCGAGGCTACAGAGCTACGAAGCCTCTAGAAAACGAGTTTACGTGACTGCGTGGATACAGGAATACAAGTCTGCATGAGCTCTTAACTACGAAGCTACTCTCTACAAGGCTCCAATTGACACATCTGTCTTCGATGGAATTTTCTCTTTTGCTACATCTACACCATCAGCATTATGTTATAAGATTACAAAGCTACTTGCTTACGTAGCTTCAAGTCTACGAGGCTCCAATACATCATGACTACGAGACTACGAGCCATGAGGTTACGAGACTATGCGATTGCAGGTCTTCAAGGTTACGTCATCGCGAGGCTATAGGACTACGAAGCTTCCAGAACGCATGGTTACGAGAATGCATGACTAATTGGCCGCATGGCTACGAAACTTTATGTCTCTAACTGACAACAATAGCACTATTCAGTGATGAGAGTTAATTTATTTCATGCAAAAGTACTTGCTGCAAGCAGTTCCGCTTTTCAACATCAGATGACGTCACTTTTGCTTGCAGGTAAAATAATATTTATTTATTTTATGCGGGATGCGGGTTGTTCACTATCGATCGCATAAGAAGAATGGCATCGATAGTCTTCAAGGAGAAGGAAGTTCGTCCTTCCTGCTAGTGCTTCTCAGATTTCTCACAGTCCACCATCTTGGATTGCGAAATCACGGCTGCCATCTTGGATAGGTGTGACTTTGACCTTTGACCGAAACCGCAGGAATGATCGCAAGCACACGGATTAACCATCAAAATATTGATAAGAATAATCAGGAGCACACGAAGAAAACCATCATAATATTGGCAAGATTAATCAGGAGCCCACGGAGAAAAACGACACATGTTTTCTTTGATATCATAAAATTACAGAAAAAAATATTTAAAAATAAATTAATAAAAAAAATTAAAATAAATACAAAAAATACATAAACAGATTCTGCTTGCTTGTGAACTTCTCATTGTTGAGCAAATATAGAGTTCTAGTACAAGCCAGAATTTTATGTATTTTTTGTATTTGTTTTAAATTTTTTTATTAATTTATTTTTAAATATTTTTTTTCTGTTATTTTATGATATCAAAGAAAACATGTGTCGTTTTTCTCCGTGTGCTCCTGATTATTCTTGCCAATATTATGATGGTTTTCTCCGTGTGCTCCTGATTATTCTTATCAATATTTTGATGGTTAATCCGTGTGCTTGCGATCATTTCTGCGGTTTCGGTCAAAGGTCAAAGTCACACCTATCCAAGATGGCAGCCGTGACGTCGCAATCCAATATGGCGGACCGTGAGAAATCTGAGAAGCACTAGCAGGAAGGACGAACTTCCTTCTCCTTGAAGACTATCGATGCCATTCTTCTTATGCGATCGGTAGTGAACAACCCGCATCCCGCATAAAATAAATAAATATTATTTTACCTGCAAGCAAAACGTGACGTCATCTGATGTTGAAAAGCGGAACTGCTTGCAGCAAGTACTTTTGCATGAAATAAATTAACTCTCATCACTGAATAGTGCTATTGTAGTCAGTTAGAGACATAAAGTTTCGTAGCCATGCGGCCAATTAGTCATGCATTCTCGTAACCATGCGTTCTGGAAGCTTCGTAGTCCTATAGCCTCGCGATCACGTAACCTAGAAGACTCGCAATCGCATAGACTCGTAATCTCATGGCTCGTAGTCTCGTAGTCATGATGCATTGGAGGCTCGTAGACTTGAAGCTACGTAAGCAAGAGGCCTTGTAATCTTATAACATAATGCTGATGGAGCAGTTGGAGCAAAAGAGAAAATTCCGTCGAAGACAGATGCGGTAACTGGAGTCATGTAGACGAGTACCTTCGTAGTCAAGTACTCTTGCAGACTTGTAATCCTGTATCCTCGCAGTCATGTAAACCTGTGTACTAGAAACTTCGTAGCTCTGTAGCCTCGCAAACCATGTATAACTCGTAACCAGCTAGATCAATTTAGTCTCGTAGCCATATGGTCTCATAGTCTCTTAGACTCGAAGAATTCTAGCCTAATATATTTAGAGCCAAAAGACTTTTGGGACCAAAAGACTGTAGTTGTCAATGACTGATGGAGCCAATGAATATTGGAGTCAATGAATATTGGAGCCATTGAATATTGGAGCTAATGAATATTGGAGCCAATGAATATTGGAACCAATGAATATTGCAGTCAATGATTATTGGAGCCAATGAATATTGTAGCCAATGACTATTGGAGCCAATGACTATCGGAGCCAAAAGACTGTTGGAGCCAAAATGCTGATGGAACCTTTTGGAGCAATTAGAGCCAATTGATATTGGAGCTCATGGATATTGGAGTCAATGAATATTGGAGCCAATGAATATTGGAGCCAATGAATATTGGAGCCAATGAATATTGGAGCCAATGAATATTGGAGTCAATGACAAATTAAGGTGCTTCCTTTTCGTCGATGGTGCTGCCTTTTCGTTGTCGGTGCTTCCAAATGTGCTTCCTTTTCGTTGGCGGTGCTGCCTTTTCTTTGTCGGTGCTTCCAAATGTGCTGCCTTTTCGTTGTCGGTGCTGCCTTTTCGTTTTCGGTGCTTCCAAATGTGCTGCCTTTTCTTTGTCGGTGCTTCCAAATGTGCTGCCTTTTCGTTGATGGTCCTTCTATTTTTAATGTTGTTTTGACTCTAGTATTATTGTAAATGATTCTTGGAGCCAATGAATATTGGAGCCAATGAATATTGGAGCCAATGAATATTGGAGTCAATGACAAATTAAGGTGCTTCCTTTTCGTCGATGGTGCTGCCTTTTCGTTGTCGGTGCTTCCAAATGTGCTTCCTTTTCGTTGGCGGTGCTGCCTTTTCTTTGTCGGTGCTTCCAAATGTGCTGCCTTTTCGTTGTCGGTGCTGCCTTTTCGTTTTCGGTGCTTCCAAATGTGCTTCCTTTTCAATAAACGTCAATAGTACCGATAAACTGAACAGTCCATTGTCCGGCACATAATGACACAAGAACAGAAGAAATGGTTCGAAGACCTATTGGAACCTCCTAGTGCGCCTTTTCAAGGCGATTGGTCAGAAAGACGGAAGGCAATGGCTGATGCCATAATTGGAAAAAATCTGAATGCAAAGAAAATTACTGTATTGGTGGACAAACTGCTGGAACCAAATATTAATTTGGCAAGTATTGGAACTCCTGGTCGAGAAGAAAGAAAATGGATTGTAAATATATAGCCCATTATCCATTGACAAGATCGTGCAGTCGTAGGACTAATGCTAAAAGATATTTTGAGTGAAGAAATGCAGAAGAAACATGCTGATAAAGATATTAGTCAAATTGAATCTTTAGATTCAACAAACTGGGATGAGCAACAATTGTTATTTCAAGCTGAAAAACTTGTTAAAGATCTTACTTACTACTCAACTACTGAGATTTCTAAGGTAAACAAGAGTGCTACAAACTATATGCTTCCAAGAATTGTGGAATTAAAAGGATTAGTAGACAGAGTATTACTTGATAATGCAAAAATGAAGGGTATTATTGAAACCCAACAACAGATGGCCTCACGAGCTGTTACTGCTGGACCAACTTATTCATCTACCTTGATAAGTGGGAAAATTGACGAAACAACAGAATGGCCTATGTTGAAGCCAAAGAAGGAAATTGTGTTTGTTCTTCCTGAAAAGGAAGATCAAACAAGTGAAGGTACAAAAAAGGATCTTCTAAGAATAATTAATCCTATCAAAGAGAAAATGCAGTTCCAGAGTATTCGGAAGATCTCAAGAGGAGGGATTCTTATAGAATCTGAAGATAAGGAAACTATTGCGAAATTATTGAAGGATGAAAGATTCAAGAAATCGGGGATTCGGGTTGAAAAACCTAAGTCAAGGGGTCCAAAAATTATAATTTTTGATGTGCCCAAAGAGTATGACTCTAAAAATTTTTCAGAAGACCTTTATGAACAAAATCTCTCAGAAATGGATATTTCTAAGGAAGAGTTTATCAAAGATTTCCAAGTAAGAACTAAACGTGTACGTAAGGATAAGACAGACAGAATACACATGATAGTAGAGATAACACCTAAAATAAGAAGTCTTCTGAAGAGAAAATCATCTATATATATTGGATTTTCATCATGCCATTTTAAGGACTTCATATCTGTATCTCGCTGTTATAAATGCCAATCATATGGTCATATAGCCTCTAAATGCCATGGAAATTTAACCTGTTCGATATGCAGCGAACAGGGACATAAATATCAGGAATGTGGAAAGAAACAAGATGGTGATAAATGTATTAATTGTAGAAAGGAAAATCGGGAATATTGTCACCGAGTAGATTCTACGGAATGCCCGGTATATAAAAGATTTCTCAAAAAAGAACAAGAAAAGATAACATATGAATAGACAACAAATTATTAAAATTGGACAGTTGAACATGCAAAGATCTGCTGTGGTAACTAATGAATTAATTCAAATTGCTCAAGACAAGGATCTTGATATTCTAATGCTTCAAGAACCATATTGTGTTCGTGGGAAGATTGTTGGCATACCTGGCAAGATAATATGTGCAGGTGAACATCCTCAAGCTGCTATTTGGATTCGAAATCAAAGATTAACCTGTATGCCATTAGCAGGACTGACAAATCAATACCATGTATGTTTATTAGTCGATTGTGGAATCTTTAAGATTAATCTGGTTTCTTCATATTTTAAATTTTCAGATGATATATCAGTACATCTGGAACATTGGCAGAAGATAATGGATGTACTTAAGAAATCTAGAGTATTATTCTCTGCTGATTTAAATGCCAAATCTGCATTATGGAACTCTCCTATTACAGATGATAAGGGAGAAGAAGTTAACAATCTACTTATTGCAAATGAACTAGAAGTATTAAATAGAGTTGGCACACTCCCTACATATGTTTCACCGGCATGGGATACTGAGACTTATATTGATGTAACTATTTGCGACAGAAGGACTTATCCTAAGATTTCGGAGTGGACTGTATGCCAGGAGAGTAGTAGTGATCATCGATTAATTCTATTTCAAATAAACCTGGATGCTGAAGATGTAATATATCAAGCCTATAGGAAAAGATACTCTCATAGAGCTATTAACTGGCGGTTATTTGATAAGGATTTATGCAGAAGATCGCAAATATTACTGGAAGATACTCCTGACGATATAGAATTATTTGTTCATAATGTAACTGCATTAATAAATGAACTATTTGAAAAATACTCTAAAGTTCTGCACCCCAAAAGCCCTGAACATCCCTGGTGGGATGATGAACTTGAGAAACTAAGGATCAAACTTAAAAATTTAAGAAGAAAATTGAAACAGATGTGGACTTATGAAGTAATGCACACACTTAAAGAAAAGTATAAAGATACGAAGAAAAAATACAAGATGTTAATTAGAGAAAAAAGAAGATCATCTTGGCTTAATTTAGTTACCAAGAAAGGAAATGAAGATCCTTGGGGTGTAATATATCGACTATGTGCTGAGAAGAATAAGCTTCCTACAGAAATACCAGGCCTTGTTGTTGATGGATTACAGATATGCTCTATATCAAAGAATTTAAAAATTATTCTGGATGGACTTCTACCGGATGATTGTTCTGCAGACGAGAATGAATTATGCAAACAGAAGAGGGAAGAAATGAATCAAGTTCCTGCTACTCTTCCCATACCTGAGTTTACAATACAGGAGTTAAGGAAAATTATAAAGGAGCTAAAGCCGAAGAAAGCACCTGGACTGGATAATGTAACTGTAGAAATGCTCTGGAGAGTATATACTAGAATGGAAGATGTATTGTTGAAAATGTATAATAGGGCCTTTCTCCAAGAAGTTTTCCCCAGTGCCTGGAAAAAGGGTTTATTGAAAGTTATATACAAAGGATATGGGAAGGACCCTTCGCTGGTTAAATCTTACAGGCCTCTTACTATGTTACCCATTTTGGGTAAAATATATGAGCGCCTAATAAGTAAAAGACTACATGCTTACTTGGAGAAAGTTCATGGTTTACATAATCGCCAATATGGATTTCGCAGAGGCAAAAGTACAGAGCTGGCTCTGATGGATGTGCTTTCTACAGTTGAATCAAGTTCTTATGAATATATAATGGGAATAACAATCGACATATCTGGGGCCTTCGACAATGCTTGGTGGCCCCAGATTATGTTTCGATTGAAGCAACTGAGGTGTCCCTCAAACATTTATAAAGTGATACTTGATTTCTTATGTGATAGAGAATGTACATGTCAACAGGGACACGTAGTATATAATAAGACATTAACCAAAGGCTGTCCTCAAGGCTCAGTTCTTGGTCCACTTCTTTGGAATGTGCTATTTGATCCACTTCTTAGAGAAGAGTTACCAGAAGATTGTGTCATATACGGCTACGCCGATGATGGATTTTTATTAATCCCTGCTAATTCAAGATTCATGTTAGAAAAGAAGTCTGAAGAGGCTTTAGGTATTGTTCACCAATGGGCAACTGCTTCTAAACTAAAGATTGCTCCAGAAAAAATGGAAGGTATTTTACTCAAGGGTAAACTTAGTGTTAATAGACCTCCCACAGTTCGCTACGAGGGACGTGTTGTAAGAATTAAACAACTTGTTAAATATTTGGGAGTACAGATTGGGACTGGATTCCGATTCCACGAGCATATCAAGTACATAACGAAGAAATCTGCAATATTATTCCACCGATTACGATCTACTACACCTGTTAATTGGGGCTTAAACTATAAGACCCTAGAGATTATTTATAAAGGAGTTTATGTGAGTATTTTAACATATGCAGCTGGTGCTTGGAGTCGCATTGCTTGTCAAGTTCATCCTCGAAGAACTTTATTATCCAGCCAACGAACTGTACTTATTGCTATAACTAAATCTTATAGAACAATTTCAACAGATGCATTCCTAGTTATAGCCGGACTCATACCCATTGACCTAGTTATATATTAACGTGGGCAAGTATCCCAGTTAAATAGGGATAGGAAGATCTCTGTGGCAGAGAAAAAGGAACTTCGGCGGAATGTTATATCAAGATGGCAGGAAGCTTGGGACTCCTCAACAACAGGAAGACATACGTACAATATTATACCTGACATTAACGCAAGACTTAAATGTCGGTGGATCACACCGGACTATTATGTATCGCAATTTCTCAGTGGCCACGGAAATTTTAAATCAAAACTCTATTCACTTGGATTAGTACAGTCACCTCTTTGTCAGATTTGTGAAGTAGAAGATACAGTACTGCATGTTTTAAATCAATGTAAGAAGACAGAAGATATCAGAGAAAACTATACTCAAGAATTACTGACACTAGGATATGACTTTAAAGATCTTCGAAGTCTTATCCATAATAATAATTCTTTTGAAATTTGGAGAAACCTAGTAACAGAAATGGGGAAACGGTTAGAAGAATTTGACCGGTGGTATGCATCTGTGGAAACGGACAGCGATGAAGATTGACTGTAAGAAAATTTTAGAGGATTTTCTCTCCAGTTGATTTATGTGATAAACATTATGAAGATAAACTCTAAATATAGATGAAGAAAATTTAGTTCTGGTTATGGAATATAATTAAGGTTTGAAGCAAGAAGGAAAATTTGTTCACTTTCAAGATGTGATAAATATAATAGTCTAAAACCCATTTTAGGTGAAGAAAATATTTATTATAATTTTTGGTGATGGTATATATTCAGAAGATTCTGAAGAAAGAAGAAAATTTTTGTTTAATATTATTTATTATGTTTACTTTAACATTTATTTGGATAGAGGAAATTAATCTTACATGAAGATATATAATATGCATATAACATTAACTATGGGGACAAGTCAATATAATCTCTCATTAACCCCGATAACCCTTTTGAAAATAAGTTAATATAAAGATTATATGATTTGAAGATAAAATATTACTAGATTGATAAATCTCCTATTATACCCTAACAGGGATTACATATAGGAATGAAGCAATAGAAATAATGCCTTTATTATTTATTGGAGAAATCTGTGCTTCCTTTTCGTTGGCGGTGCTGACTTTTCTTTGTCGGTGCTTCTAAATGTGCTTCCTTTTCGTTGTCGGTGCTGCCTTTTCTTTGTCGGTGCTGCCTTTTCTTTGTCGGTGCTTCCAAATGTGCTTCCTTTTCGTTGGCGGTGCGGCCTTTTCGTTGATAGTGCGGCCTTTTCGTTGACGGTGCTTCCTTTTCGTTGTTGGTGCTTCCAAATGTGCTTTCTTTTCTTTGGCGGTGCTGCCTTTTCGTTGTCGGTGCTTCCAAATGTGCTTCCTTTTCGTTGGCGGTGCTGCCTTTTCTTTGTCGGTGCTTCCAAATGTGCTTCCTTTTCGTTGGCGGTGCTGCCTTTTCTTTGTCGGTGCTTCCAAATGTGCTGCCTTTTCGTTGTCGGTGCTGCCTTTTCGTTTTCGGTGCTTCCAAATGTGCTGCCTTTTTGTTGTCGGTGCTTCCAAATGTGCTGCATTTTCGTTGATGGTCCTTCTATTTTTAATGTTGTTTTGACTCTAGTATTATTGTAAATGATTCTTGATTTTACTAGCGTATTATTCCATCCGGTGCATGTATATAAGCGAGTCCTAGACAGCAGGTCGCTCAGTTTGTTACTGTCGTCGACGGTGTAAGGATCACCTAGATTATTTTATCTGGGGCATAAGTCGCGTAATTACCTGTTCTTGAGAACTCGATGGCATCTTTACCGACTTTAACGCTGAACACGATGGACGTTGTACCATCATCTACGGGAACCTTGACGTCAGCGACGACAATGGTAGAGCACATCTCGTTGGCAACGACGACAACGTCAACATTGGAGGAAATTTCAACAGATGTGATACCACCAGCAGAAGATAGCTTAATGACTACTGAGCTGGATGTGCAGGAAACCACGACGATCGACGATACGACCTCGATGGAGACTTCAATGGATGCTGATTTGACAACTAGCGAACATCGGTGCTGTTACTGTGACAAGATTTTCTCAAACAACAGCAATGCTCGGCGACACGAGAGGAGCGAATGTGTCAAGAACCTATATCGTAAAATGTTTGTTTGTGAGAAATGTCATAAGCAGTTTGCCAGAAAAGATAATATGAAAACGCACATGAAGGCATGCAAAGGTCCTGCTGTGCGGCAGAAAGTAAAGGTTTCTTCGCAACAACGATGCATCGATGTGCATAAGAGAATGCCTGGAAATGGTACTACTGTTGCAATGCCTGTATCTGGATCGGGTCTGAAAGGATCGTCTTCATCACCACGGTATCCTTGCAGCTACTGTGATACGTCGTTCGCATTTTCCCATGATGCACGAAGACATGAGCTGAGCAAATGCACGAAGAATCCTTCTCGCATGAAGTTTCGATGTGATGAGTGCCTTAAATGGTTTACTCGAATTGACAGTTTGCGACATCATGCGAAAAAATGTCAAGGTGGAGTCTGTGCTCCTACTGCTGAACTACCTGCCGACATTTCGACTCCTCGCTTTAGATTGGAGACACGAAAGCGTACAACCAAAAAAACAGATGCCCAGCAACCGATTGTTATGACGTCTGAACATGGAACTAAACCTAAGACTGTGTTCGGAGCATTACAAGTGAACGATAATGGCTTCTACTTGGCGCAGTCTGCATTTCGTGGAACGTTGAAAGACTACTATTATCTAAATACGTTCGGTGAGTCGAAGGACATTTGCAATTTTCTTGACGATATCAGACAGAAGATAATCAATCAGCTTACTGATGATGTAGCAACAAACGGACCTTTCAAATATAACTTGTGGTTGGACTGTATATATGGAAAGCCATATCCGTTCGATGACAAAGTGAAGAAGTGTGCATTCAAGACATCGGCTGCAGTAATTTACAGTTCTAACGATGTGAAGCAAACTGTTAAAAACGGTATCCAGAAACTCTGTCAAGAATAGGTGGACTATGTCTGTAAAGGATCTGGCTGGACTCTGTCTAGTATAAGCCGATTGGAGCTAAGAATTAGTCATTTCACACCGCTGCGGAACTAAATGATTATAAGATTGCTGGCTTTCGTAAGTGATCCTGTAGTAGAATAGAAATTATGTAATAAATATTATGTTTGTAAAATAACTTGCGGTGTTTAATTCCTCGAACCTGTTACTATTATGTTAAATTGATGTTATATTTAATTTTTTTTTGCATCATCCTAGATAGTACCAAGGACCTTAGTCGATCTAATCAATCAGTATATAGATTACAAATTTATTTAATGAATTTATAACTTTTTCCAGGATCTCTAGCATTAAAATTACACATTTCCAATATGGTGGTCTTGATGTCTGATAGGATGGTGGTCGTAGAGGATTTAGAGTCTCTTTACGAATGTTGAACATGGTTTATTTAAATTATTATTTTTTACATAAAATAAACATTATTGCAACGATCGGGTATCGAACCGAGGACGGGAATCGATCAAATCAATATGTAAATTAATGAGTGATTTATTTAATGAATTTTGGAACTTTTCCCGAATTTCTAGCTAAATAATTACACGATTCCAAGATGGCGGCCAAATGACAAGATGGCGGGTGTCACAGTAATAAATGATTACTGCACTCTATCGGATAAGAATTAAACTAACATTTCATCGGCGCACTCTAGCCGACGATACAATGATGATGGCTTCCAGCATCGAATACAAGATGGCGGCCATGACGTCATACTAGATGATGATAAAAAGTGGTGGGAGTCAGTCTGCCAGCACCCACCACGAGGGAAGGATCGGTCGTCATTTTTATTTTTTTGCATTCGTCGGGTTAGAACCGAGGACTCCGAGCTCCGTGTCGAAAAAGTATGCTTTTTAAATATTTTTATTAAATTTTTATTATTTGAATTTTTTTTAATAAATTTTAATTTTTTTTTATTAAAATCGGATAATAAATAAAAAATTTAAAGATGGCGACCGTAACGAAAATTGCAACGGTGACGACATAATCCAAGATGGCGGTCATGGTATCCTTATTCCTAGTAATGGCTTAACTGAGGCTTGAGTTAAGGATGCTTAAGCCAGTTTTAGGAATTTTCAGCCGCTGGGATTTTTAAGGACTAAAAACGGGAATTTTTCCCTCGAAACGGGAAATTTTTCCCTCTAAAAGAGAAATTTTTAATTTGTGGAATTTTTTGAGATTTTTTGGCGGAACTTTTTTTCCACAGAAATGGAAATTTTGGCGATTTTTGAGGAATTTTGGGCAAATTTTGCCCAATTTTGGCGATTTTTGAGAATCAAATTCAAGGTCAAGGTCACATCCATCCAAGATGGCATCCGTGACGTCACAATCCAAGATGGCGGACCGACAATCTTCAATCCACCGCCTGGCGCCTGCGCCCGTAGCCCCATTTACATACTACTCAAAGTACTACAAATAAGATGAATGGTGGAATGGAATGGCCTGTAGCAACTGTTAAACAATTTTTTCCTTGGCAAACTTTTCACTGCAATTTTATTTTGCAACATAGTTAAGCTCTTGTTATAGTTAGTTTCACAGAAATTGATACTTTTACACAAACTGTTACTTTATTTTCGTAGCTTGGCGTAGTCAGTTAGCGGCAATTTTGTACATAGGAGAGTTATTACACTACTGTGTCTAATTAAACACTTTATATATAACTCCCGGAAAAAAAGCATTAAAATATTAACATTACGAATCACGATTTTCAATAGCGCGTAGTTGACCGACGTTATTAAGTTATGAAAATAATCTTTCAAAACAATAACAAACATAACCTATCACACATCAACATAAGCCATTTTCTTGAACTGTGCACATAAATTCTTTATTCCGTTGGAAAAATGTTTTATAGTACCTACATCTCTTCTCGAGGTTTTTAAAAAAGCTGCTAAGTATGTGTAACTATCATTTAAATGCAATTAACTAAAAAAATGTTCATAAAGCACAATGTTAAAACCGGACCACTGTCTTGTGTCAGTTTCATGAACTAAATCAGTCAATAAGGGGGTCAAGAAAGTACGCTTGTGTCCAGACCTGGTTTCTAAGGCCGTGGTGGTGAGATCATAGCCAAGGTCATTCAATATGGCCGCCGTGATGTCACAATCCAAGATGGCGGACTCCAAACACACCACGCACCGACTTCAGTTTCCGGACATACATTTATACACTTCTCATACGGAATGTTAGAAAAAAAGTTTATTTTGAATGCATACTGGCGTGAACTTTTTATTCATTATAAATACTTTTTTTTGTTAAGAATTCTTTAAAAATATATCAAAAGGAGTTTTGTGTGTTTCAAGGGAAAGGACCTACTATTAATTTTAGCTGAAAAAAAAAAATGAGTCAAAATATGACAAAACAACACAAGTGAATATGTTCAAATTACTATTTAATGGAGTGTAGCACTATGAGACAAAAAGCCACAGACTAATATAATGTAGGTCTATACATAACATAACCAACCACAAACATTCAATTAATAAATGTGTGACAGCATTTTTCTCAAGAAAACAATTAGTTAACTCATTTGTGAATAATGCCTCTCCACTCACCTATTAGTGAAAGTGTTAATTCAAAGTCGAGTAAATAGTTATCTGGTGGCAAGCAATAGAGCTTAAAATTTTCGTCAAAATCACCTTACACAGTTGTTACTTTTAGAGTAAAGTAAATAAGAAAAGGGAATTTATTTTTTTTCATAGAACCATTAAAATACATAATATTAATTTTTTAAGTTTATTGTGCGAAATACGAAATCAAAAATAATGTAATCATTAATTGATGAAAAACCGTATATTTTTAACACTTTACTATGAAAAAAAAAGGGGGGGGGGGGAACTGCCGTAATACGTACATTTCAAATTATTTACTAAGACATTGGAAACTTAAAAGTCTGTAGACATAATACGCTGCAATCTTACGTGATGGAAGAGAAAGTCCGCGAGAGATAGTAAAATTTCTGATTCAGACGTAGGACATAACGCAGGTCACACCGAGCAGATCGACCCGTATTTTCAGCCACATGAATCACGCTGAAATATGAACTCGATTGAAACTTCTACGAGCCGAAGAAAAGAAACAGCAATTTTTCCTAAACTGTTACTAATTCAAAGTAATGATAAATATATAAACGGAAAATACCCCTGCAAAATTTATATAATATTAGTCAAAAATAGTTATAAATAACTACGGGTAACTCATTCAAAGATATGAATACCTAGGTATATTAAACGAAAATAGCTATCGCAATTTATTTTAAAACTATGAAAATAGGTTACAAAAAAATAAATTAATCAAAGTAACAAAGAAAAAATTTGTAATAAAAAATATATTTTTAAATTTAAAACCTAATTCCCGTAAAAATACTACATTATCTCACATCAAGTAATGAGAGTTACTCGGAAATGCATTGCGTATAATACAACGACGTAGCGCAAACGCGAAAGCTCAGGTTCGAAATCATTTCATGAATCTTGATTTTTTACCACCTCTCTCATGTTGGAACCAGCTATCTGGCCAAACATTTTCTGCATCCCCAGTAAACATTGCTTGTGCAGTACCTATTGCCCCGGAAATCAACAGGACAACAGTACCTTGATATAAATTTTATGAAATGGAAAAATTAAATTTTTATGTTCCTCATATATAAAATTTGCAACGCTTTTTATCTAAAAATGTTTTAAAAAGATTTAATAACTACCCTGCGTCTGAACATTAATGTTTCTGCTTTCTCTACATTATGTGATTTCTCACTTTTTAAAGTTTTAACGATTATTTTACATACATTCTGTATATATATATATATATATATATATATATATTCTCAAGATTATGTTTAACGCTACATTTAAAAAAATGTACAAGTTTTGTATTAAATAAATGACACTAAAGTAACCTTCGAGAGAAGAATACCTAATTGACGTCGTACCTCCTCTTTATTAAACAAAAAACCCGGGTCACAGTCCTGTCCGCGGCGCAACACTCCAGCCATGGCCCTGGTAGTGCCACCACTCGTCACCAGATGGCAGTTGTAAATATAAAGAGACAATGTGTTATAGTTATGTTATATATGTTATTATTGTAAATATTTATGTAGATTATTAAGTGTATATTGTAAGTATGTTCTGTAGACGTGTAAATAATATTGTTAAATGCAAAAGATCAAAAGAGATAGAAATATGTAAAACTTTAACACAAATGATTGTAGACGAAACATGTATAAATTGTGCGGGGTAACAAGCCTAGACAGCTCTTCTCTCCCAGCCAATCTGGGAGCAGAAACATCATTGTAAGCTCTCCTCTCTCCCAGCCAATCTGGGAGAATAAATATTATCGCAAGCAATAGTGGTATTATTGGCTTGCCTGTCTCATTTTCCTTTCCTCAGCTAGCGACTCTTCGTGAGACCGCGGGCTTCCTTCTCTCTCTCTCTCATTCCACCTCTCTCCCATTCTCCTCAACTAGCGACTCCTCGTGAGACCGCGGGCTTCCTTCTCTCTCTCATTCTACCTCTCTCTGCCCACCCATCCGCTAGCGACTCTTCGTGAGACCGCGGGCATCCATCTCTCCAACTTCCATCCTTTCTGCTAGCGACTCTTCGTGAGACCGTGGGCATCCCTCTCTTCTACACCCAATATTCCTGCTAGCTACTCCTTGTCAGCACGTCCTCGGTCAGCTGCACTGGGCCGAACGGTCCACTCCCGCCTCAGAGTGTGAGGCTGCTCTACCCAAGAGCTGGCGCCGGGCAAACAACACAACAACTGAACGACCGAGCGACGTCCACCCCGTCTCCACATCTTCACCAGAGACGAGGCCGCTACATTTGGCGCCCGAACGTGTGGCACTTCATCATCGAGACTACCAGAGTTCATGAACAGTCAGCAGCATTTGGCGACCCGAAGTGTGTATATTCACTAAACGAGTATAGAAGAATGTGTGCAGGACAGAACGTGTAGGAATTCGTGACACAATGCTAACACAGACTGACAACCACATGCGAAACAGGTCAACTACCAAGGGACTTTGACCTAATAACAGGAGAGGAACAGTGGCACAACACATCTGAGTGCAAACCAATGAGAGCAGAGTTAGCAATGGGTACATTGGTTTGGGATACAATAGCAACACCAAGGCCCACACAGGCACCAACACAGAAGACAGGGGCAATCCTCATAGACTGGGAGGTACTTGCAAGCCCAGCAGTGCAACCAAACGTGCATATGAGGCGGACAGCTACTGCAACAGGACGCATAGTGCTACCAGAGTTCAGTGGGCTAGCGCATGAGGACCCACGCGAGATTGTGCAGTGGTGTCAGGGACGGTTGACACAATGCGGGGTGCAGATTGAAGAATGGACACAACGCACGAGTGAGCAATTACGCGGGCAAGCTCGTGAGTGGTGGAACCTGTGGAGACGCTATGACATGCAGTGGCAGGAGTTCGCTACCCACTTAACACGGCGCTTCGACGACCGCATGGCAGTCATGAGCTGTAAGGCTCGCTTCTACAGCGAGACCCAAAAGTACTCAGAGTCAGTGGAGCAGTTCGTGGCAAACAAGCTGCGGCTGTACCGGCGCATAGCCCCAGGAGAAGACCCCGAGCAAGCTTTGCCAGAAGTTACTGCATTAATGCGAGAAGAATTGCAACCATTCCTCAGACCAAACTGCAATGGGACGGTAGAGGACTACGTACGACAGGCAACAGCTACAGAAGGCAACCTACGACACCTCCTGGGACGTCGAACCAGGACAACTATCCCCGAACAAGGACCCAGACATCAGGTTGGAGCACCTGCAGGGACAAGCAGGGCCATACCGCAGGAACGTCCATGGCGGACAGCAACGCAGGCGATCGAGGGCCCACCTGGTGGGACAGACCAAAACATATCTCCAGAATGGCGGAATGCAGGCAATCGGCGCGATGGAGGCCGACCACCACAGTGCCGTCTTGGATGCCCACAGGGCACGTATCACTGGCATCAGGACTGCCAGAGACACCAACAGCAACAACAACCGGCGAGAAAATGTGCAGTAGGGGGTGTAGGACCTACAGACTTAACCCTTGTACCAGCCAATCCCCTATCGCAAGCCATAGAGAACAACATTGAACAACTGGGGCAGCTCACCATGCTAGAAAACCGACTGATGCGGATCCCCATCACCCTGAATGGGAGACATACTGCCGCACTTATAGACACAGGGGCGAACCATGTATTCGTCGCCCAACACTGTGTACCACCCGCAGATATCACACCCAGACGCTCTGCCCTGCGCCTTGCTACGAACACTGGAACAGGGACAGCTATTGGAGATGCCATCATCACAGTGGGTATACGGGAGATGGTGACCCAAACTCCAGCAGTCGTCGTAGAAGGGCTCAGAGAAGATTTGGTACTTGGACAGCCCTGGTTGGTAGAGCAGGACGCCTTGATTATGCCAGCATCAGGCCTGGTAAATTTAGGTAAACGTGAGCGCCTGGCAGTATACACACTAGGAAGCATACCACCTTCCCACAGGTCACACGACCATAGGCCAAGAGACATGACCTGTCGCCTGCTCACGGTGGGAGATGATGACCCCCCTCCTGCGGACCTGATCGAACTCAAACAACGAGTTCTCGATGCCCAACGCACCTCCTCAGATGCTGAGCGTCAACGAGCAAAGCAAGCAGAAGGACTGGATGAGATATGGACCATGCCTGGCGAATGGACGGCCCACGAAGTGACAGATGAAGGGGAAGACCCCGAGGATTGCTGTCGGCGGCAAGCGATTAAGCTGACAACAGCGCGAGAACACCAGAGGGCCTACACTTAGCAGATAACCCCGCAGACCACGCGACAACCACCGGAGCTACAGCCCGGTGACCACGTGTATGTCCGCACACATCCCCTGTCCAATGCAATTAGGAACTACTGTGCTGGACTGAGCCCCAGGTGGTCGGGACCACACCGCATCCTGAAGCAGCTAAGTCAAAGTACTTATTTGGTGCGCCGGGGTAGGCAAAGGCGAAAAGTACACCGGGACCACATCCGGAAAACAGCACTCCCAGAAGGGGGCAATGCCGTGGAGGATCCTACGCCAGATGTGGCAGGAACAATGCCGGACAACCACCAATCTGCCACACCCCAAGGAATACAGCATCTGTTCGAGGGATCACCGAGCCCAAGGACAAGAATGGAGAGGCCAGCAGAAGTCCCTGCCACGACCCCGAGACGAAAGCACCAGAGGCACCCGGCACGAATGCAGATCCTTGATGTCACAGGGACACCAGAGGCGGGCATAAACACCACAGAGGAGCAGCCCCTGGTGACAGAACCGGAAGACATTGAGACAACAGAACCACCCTCCCCTACCCGAGGTGGGTGGGGGCATGGAGCCTCCCTCGCCGATGCCGAATTCCGGGTCAATGTGGAGGAACCAGCTGAGGACAACCAGAGACACCGCCGACGACGACGTCGGCCCCCACTGTACCTGGCAGATTACGTCACCGACAGCGAACTGGACACACTGGTGAATGGCGACCCAGGAAGTCCGGAACCAGCAGGCCGGACCTGACGCTCGCAACTACGAGGAGAGAAGGCATCATGTGCCTGCTGGAGGGCGCGCGGAAGGCCTAGACCCGGGCTTTTCCAGGGGGGGGGGGGGCGTCTGACGTCGTACCTCCTCTTTATTAAACAAAAAACCCGGGTCACAGTCCTGTCCGCGGCGCAACACTCCAGCCATGGCCCTGGTAGTGCCACCACTCGTCACCAGATGGCAGTTGTAAATATAAAGAGACAATATATTATAGTTATGTTATATATGTTATTATTGTAAATATTTATGTAGATTATTAAGTGTATATTGTAAGTATGTTCTGTAGACGTGTAAATAATATTGTTAAATGCAAAAGATTAAAAGAGATAGAAATATGTAAAACTTTAACACAAATGATTGTAGACGAAACGTGTATAAATTGTGCGGGCTAACAAGCCTAGATAACTCTTCTCTCCCAGCCAATCTGGGAGCAGAAACATCATTGTAAGCTCACCTCTCTCCCAGCGAATCTGGGAGAATAAATATTATCGCAAGCAAAAGTGGTATTATTGGCTTGCCTGTCTCATTTTCCTTTCATCAGCTAGCGACTCTTCGTGAGACCGCGGGCTTCCTTCTCTCTCTCTCTCATTTCACCTCTCTCCCATTCTCCTCAACTAGCGACTCCTCGTGAGACCGCGGGCTTCCTTCTCTCTCTCATTCTACCTCTCTCTGCCCACCCATCCGCTAGCGACTCTTCGTGAGACCGCGGGCTTCCTTCTCTCTCTCTCTCTCTCATTCTACCTCTCTCTGCCCACCCATCCGCTAGCGACTCTTTGTGAGACCGCGGGCAATCCTCTGCTAGCGACTCTTCGTGAGACCGCGGGCTTCCTTCTCTCTCTCTCTCTCTCATTCTACCTCTCTCTGCCCACCCATCCGCTAGCGACTCTTTGTGAGACCGCGGGCAATCCTCTGCTAGCGACTCTTCGTGAGACCACGGGCATCCCTCTCTTCTACACCCAATCTTCCTGCTAGCTACTCCTTGTCAGCACGTCCTCGGTCAGCTGCACTGGGCCGAACGGTCCACTCCTGCCTCAGAGTGTGAGGCTGCTCTACCCAAGAGCTGGCGCCGGGCAAACAACACAACAACTGAACGACCGAGCGACGTCCACCCTGTCTCCACATCTTCACCAGTGACGAGGCCGCGACATAATGACGCTACAACGAAAGTAAATAAGATAATACAAGTTCAATATATATATATATATATATATATATATATATATAGGTATTCTTCTCTCGAAGGTTACATTAGTGTCATTTATTTAATATAAAACTTTTACATTTTTTTAAATGTAGCGTTAATCATAATAACGATATATATATATATATATATATATATATATATATATATATATATATATATATCGTTTTAAATTTCCGTCAACAGTGACGTCATAGAAACCGGGAAAATTAATTCAATTTTTTTTTCTTCTTGGTTTTACTTGTAGTTATTTCCACACGTGAATTTAGCCCAACGCTTATTATGTAATCAACTTAATTTATTATAGCTATACAAACAAAAAACAACTGTTTTACTAACACAAATTAAATCTTAATCATTGAGAACAGGAATAAAATAAACATGTCTTTCAGATGTGGCGAGCAAACCATTAGCTGAAGTCAATTTAGCATTGTGTGGAACTAACAGCGCCATCTATACAGAGAGAACCAAACTCAACGCGAAAGTAACTATTTAGCCACAAGAGTGCAGCTCTGAATGCAGGGAGTGAAAAAAAAATATTTCTCACTACAGTCCTTTCAAAATATTTACGCCTTCTCATTCAAATTCTGAGTAACGTGATTCGGCGTTATGTGTTTCTAAGTTATGATCGTTCTAAAATGTGTATTTCTAACTTGTGATTGTTCTAAGTTATGACTTTCTACGTTACGACGTTTCTAAGTTGTGTGGTTCTGCGTTGCGTGTTTTTAAGTTATGTGTTTCTAAGTTACGTGTTTCTAAGTTATGACAGTTCTAAGTTGTGTGTTTCTAAGTTGTGATAGTTCTAAGTTGTGACATTCTACGTTATGACGTTTCTAAGTTGTGTGGTTCTGCGTAGCGTGTTTCTCAGTTACGTGTTTCTAAGTTATGACAGTTCTAAGTTGTGTTGGCTGGCTGGCAGCCTGGCAGGAAACGACTAAAGTCGCCCCCGAAACAACCAGTACCGCCCAAACAATGCGCACAGCAATGTGCAAGCCCCCAACCCCCCGCATGGTAGACTCTTTTCTACTCTGTCCAACTCATCCTGAACCATCCTTCTGTTTCCCGTATTCAACCTGCTTGCCAATAATGCATGAATTTTTGCATTCCGCATGTAAGTGCCCAGGGTTTTCCCTGTGTCTATGCAGGTTTTACCTGGGCCCAACTTATCTAGTTTTAACTTAGAATAGTCAGTGAGGGGAGTTAGTCATGGCGCCAATTGCGGCCATGGCTGGCCAATCCCGCTCCTAGCACACGATGCATGCTCCCTCTCCCGCATGGCTAATCCCTGCATGATTAGAGCGTATAGGCTTCGGCCTGAGACGCACTTAGAGTCTCTCTCTAACCCAGACCCCTCCCAAATACTCTTAGTTTTAATTTAGGTTAGGAAATAAAATATTCTAAGTTGTGTGTTTCTAAGTTATGATAGTTCTAAGTTGTGACTTTCTATGTAATGACGTTTCTAAGTTGTGTGGTTCTGCGTTGCGTGTTTATAAGATACGTGTTTCTACGTTATGACAGTTCTAAATTGTGTGTTTCTAATTTGTGATAGTTCTAAGTTGTGACTTTCTACGTTATGACGTTTCTAAGTTGTGTGGTTCTGCGTTGCGTGTTTCTAAGTTATGTGTTTATAAGTTATGACAGTTCTAATTTGTGTGTTTCTAAGTTGTGACAATTCTAAGTTGTGACTTTCTACGTTATGACGTTTCTAAGTTGTGTGGTTCTGCATTGCGTGTTTCCAAGTTACGTGTTTCTAAGTAATGACAGTTCTAAGTTGTGTGTTTCTACGTTGTGATAGTTATAAGTTGTGACTTTCTACGTTATGACGTTTCTAAGTTGTGTGGCTATGCTTTGTGTGTTTCTAAGTTATGATCTTTCTAAGTTGTGTGTTTCTAAGTTATGTGGATTTTTCCAAGTTTTCTTAGTTATGACAGTTCTAAGTTTTGACTTTCTAAGTTATGTGTGGTTCCCGTCCGGGGCCTTATTTATAACTAAAAACATATGAAAATGAAGAAATGGAAGGTTCAAACTTAATTGCGGTACAGCACCGGCACCCACACATTAAATTGTCTGTCTCTATGGAATCATAATATGTTGTTTGTGAGCTGCCACCCCCTTTCGGCATGGTACTTGAACAACAACCGACAACATAAAGCACAGTATAAAAAAACACATAACTTTGAAAAACTGGGGGCTTCCCCAGAATAGCTGCCTTTCTATTGGCTTAAAGATTATTCTTTCGACCACTATTTTGGATTCCCCGCTCAGCGAGCGCTTCCATGGTCCTGGCGAACGTCTGTCTCTAACACATGATGCAAAAAAACATTGTCTTTATCATTTCGGCACCACAGCATCGAGCGTCTTTCTTCCTTTCTTTTTGTTTACAGAAACCTCCGTCCTACATTCTACACATTTCATCAACACACTGTGAAACACATATGTAAAAATATATAGTTATAAAATAAACATAAAATACTGAAAATCACACTTACATACATAGTAATCTAGTAAGCAAAGAGAAAACAAGTAAAATCATAGTTAAAAGGCGTTTATAAATAAAACAATTA
Source organism: Bacillus rossius redtenbacheri (assembly GCF_032445375.1). Classification (NCBI taxonomy): domain Eukaryota; kingdom Metazoa; phylum Arthropoda; class Insecta; order Phasmatodea; family Bacillidae; genus Bacillus; species Bacillus rossius. Next base: position 227,738,384 of record NC_086330.1, read on the forward strand.
AAATCATAATTACTTGCAAGAATATTTATGACAATCCACAAGTATGGACAACTAGGTCACTATGAATTTGAGGCTATAATATCAGCTGATAAACTCATTATTTAAAGAAAATCATGACATAAAAATACTCTGCAAACTATGGGAGGGTAAGGGTCTTGCAATGTTACACATTCCGCTTCAATTTCCATAATTTCTTTCAGAAAGAAAGTAAAATTTGGAATTGGGATCGGAATCGAAGAAATGTGGAATCTTCCTATCCCAACTAAAAAAATACAACTTAAAAGTGAACTTCCTGATTTTGTTTTCCATAACGTTCAAACTTTCCCTAATATTTTTTTTTTATTCCTGACCGACTGAACACTGCACCGCGCTGGTCTCTGTGACGGCCACACACCCGTCCTTCCTCCATGACGATCTTCACCTTGAAGTCGACGGAGTTGAGTTGAGGCACAGGGGCTTCCACTTGAGCACGCTGACGCACCAGCCGGCCATGTAGGGCTGCCAACACAAGCACCATGCTCAATAGTCAAGGGCACACTGCAGCGGCTGGGCACCACTGCGATACTCGCACACAGGCAAGTGCTTGCCTACCTGCAACCAAAGACACGGCTGTGAAACATTTTTAAGACAGTCTTCAAGAGACTGTCTCCAAAAAACTTCTTAGATGAGAACACAAACTTTTTTTCCCCATCATAGTCAATGCATAGGCGTGCCTACAAGGGGGGCCAGGTGGGCCATGGCCCCCCTAATGTAATCACTCAGATCGCATTTTCTCTAATGCGTTCGTTAATATTCGTATATTCCTGGCACTGTGACACTCAAACTGTTTTTCAGTGTTGAAGCGTGCTAATTAACAAAATTTTTAAACATTTTATCATTCTGGAAATACAGCCGCCTAAGTTTATTTAAAACACGAGGTCCCTTAAAATGGCCAAGCAAAAAAAAAAAATTTTAAGAGGTTTGTTAAAGTTCTGTTGTCTGAATTGCTGTTTTTGCATTCTCTAAAGAGAAGTTCATTTCAAGGTAGATCTGGACCAAGCTATTGGAAAATTTGAGGGGGGAAAATGTGTAAGTACCCTTTAAACATTGTCTATGGAAAGAAAAACATATTTTCAAGATTGTTAAAATCATACGGATATAAATATTAACTAGTAAACATATCTCGTTGATACTGCACAAAAATATAAACACGGCAATGAGTGAATGTATTTAGGCTATTTATCATTCTAAATTCAGCTTCTGATTTAAAAATTTAGCAGGGCCCCCCCCTAATGGAAATCTCTGGGAACGCCTATGAGTCAATGGTAACGGTTTTCTTATAACTAAGGCCTAAACCTCTAACATAAAAAGTTTAAAATCTTATTGAAAAAATTAATTATTATGTACATATATTGTTTGATAAAAACATGCAATTTGAAATTGTGTTTGAAGACATTTCCAAAAGAGAATTTACACATCAAACATATAGACTAATTTTGGGTTTAACCCCACATTTAGAAGTTGAAACCATACTACTGGTAAATAAATATTATGGAATAAGGTATTAATCGTATTAACTTAAAATTGAAAAGAAAAAGTGACTTTTAGATGGAACTAAAATTGCATGCTGATAACTATTGTTGTCATAGTATATACTGATCACGAAAGAGTGTGGACTATCATAAATACGAAGGGGGACACAAAAAAAGACTGACTGAGAGCATGCTGCCATTCGTAGACATAGTAGAGATATCTCCCGCTAGATGGGGTTAGTAGATACCTTCACTAAACAGCTGCCCAGACGGCATCAGTTTGTAGGTTAACGTTTGATCGACGTATGGTTTTTCTCTTACTGTTCTCTTGTTCCGCCTACAAAGTCATTATGGCAGATTTAAAAGAACAATAAGTGTGTTTGAACTTTTGTTTCCTGCTTGAAAAATTGGCAACAGAACCTACCAAATGCTTCAACAGGATTTCAAGGAGGATGGTATGAGTTGCACACAAGTTTTCGAGTGTTTTGGGCGCTTTAAACGTGGTGAGATGAGTGTTGAAGACCATACTCGTTCTGGGCGCCCTTGAACATCTCAAAACAATGAAAATGTTGAAAAAATCCACCAAAAAATCAACGGGGATCGTTGTTTCACAATCGACGAAATTTCAGAAGAGACAGGAATGAGTTGCAGCTCTTGCCAGCAGATTTTGAATGAGGATTTGCACATGAAACGTGTTGCCACTAAATTTGTTCCTCGCCTTCTCAAACAGGATCAAAAAAATATTTGATTGAATTTAAGCCAGGACTTGAAAAAATAGATTGAAAGTGTTCCAAACTTTTTGACTGAAGTCATTACAGGTGATGAGAGTTGGTGTTACGAGTATGACCCAGAAACCAAGGAAGCATCACGCCAGTGGAATACTCCCTGCTCCACCAGAACAAATATTGCAAGACAAGTGAGGCCGAATCTTAAGACGATGATAGTTGCCTTTTGAGATGTTCGTGGGCACCGGGAATTGGTTCCCCCTGGCCAGACTGTTAACCAACACTTTAATTTGTAAGTTTTAAGACTTTCCGAGAAGAAGCGCGGATGAAACGCCCAGAACTATGGTGATCAGGTGAGTACACGTCGTTTTGCCTAAAGTCATTTAGCCTTAAATGTTCTTTAGGCAAAATGACTTTAGGCCAAACGACTTTAGGCGAAATGACTTTAGGCAAAATGACTTTTAGGCAAAACGACTTTAGGAAAAACGACTTTAGGCAAACTAAATTTAGGCCAAATGACTTTAGGCAAAATGACTTTAGGCAAAACGAATTTTAGGCATTACGATTTTAGGCAAAACGACTTTAAGGGAACTTAAGCAGGCGATTATAATTTTAGGCAAAACGACTTTAGGCACAACGACTTTAGGCAAAACGACTTTAGGCAAAACGACTTTTAGGCGAAATGACTTTAGGCAAAATGACTGTAGGCAAGCTAAACAGATGCCTAAAATTTTAGGCAAAACGACTTTAGGCAGAACGAATTTAGGCAAAATGACTGTAAGGTTTTATCACTGCCTGAGAATGTGGAGTGGTGCTCTGCGAGTTTAGGCAAAACGACTTTAGGCAAAACGACTTTAGGCAAAACGACATTTGGATACATAAATTTAATCTCTAAAATATTCAGAATAATACTTCGTTCACATTTGGCGCATAGATGGCGTGACTAGTAGTATATCTCGTAACAACATGTTTAGCACAAGTAAAGGATCATTTAGTTCAGTTTAACCAAAACAGGTGGTGCTACAAGTCATATTTAAAACAATGAGTATGCTTGTTTAATTTCGGGTCACAAGGCTGCGTATAAGTTCAAAGAAAAGCAATTTTGTGAATATGCGTAAAATGTAAATTGATTATATTATAATGTTTATAAGTAATAATTGTTTATAATACTAGTTCAGTTTAATATATTAGATTCACTGAACTAATTTTATTTTAAGACATGTGAGCTTTGTTTGAAGGTATACATTTTATTTTAATTTTCATATATATCCATGATTTTGCTGTAGCACATGATGCATATTTATTTAATAGAATGTGCTAGTAAAAACTGTTATCGCAAAAGAGATTCGGCAATCCATGGAAATTGCAGACAGCATCGTACAAAATAGCACGACATTATAAACAAACAAACACCATTTTTATTAATAATAAAATTGTATAGTATAAAGTTTCCCTGGACATGAATTACTTAAGTGAGTAGAAATTAACGGAAGTTAATTTAAAACCCTATTATAAACATAAATTCATTAATTTTCATAATTGAGTACTTCTTGCACTAAAACGTTTATGTGAACAGCTGTATACACGCACTAAAACCGCGGACTACATTGTTCTTGTTTTAGAAAATATCACTGTTATAAACCCGAACGGCAAGAAATTTGTGGTTAATGTGTTTTCCTAACTTAGTTAAATAAATTTTGCACTTGAAGAATAAAAATGTATATATATATATATATATATATATATATATATATATATATATATATATATATATATAAGTATATATAGCAGGCCGGCTGGCCTCATTATTTTACTTTGCGATACCACATGGGATTTATCGTAATGTAAAATAACCCCGAAGTATCTTACAATCTAAAAGCTGATAGTTTTACTAATTACATTTATTCAGTTAGGATTAATAAATATAATGAGAAATGAAACATAATAGGCTTGTTACTACGATCATACTGCATGCCATAATTTAAATATGTTACGAGACTGAGATTAAGTGAATTATATGTGTGTTAAGGTGTATAGTATATTTGTGGTGTAGTCAACTTATTTATGTATCCCGTGATTATTTTCTGAAACAGTTTGAGCTTACTGTATATTTCAATTCTATACGCACATACCAGCAGTGTCTTTCTAGCTAATGGTTGCTGTCGCTCACGAAAATTTAATTTTTTCTCTGGCCCAATCAGAAATAGGTAACTTTTGCACCGAACTTTCGTGATTCGCTTTCAGACTTTTCACACGGTCAAAATTGTAATTCTATCAATCATGAATAAGAAATGTATTTTTTCGCGAAAAATAACAGCCTTTGTTAATTTAATTTTACTATAGTGCTTAGAAATACGTATTCTGAAAATAATAATGTTTTAAATGATATTATACACTGGATTTTCTATGGTATGCGTTTTGTTTTTTGGTAAATTTTTATATTCATAATTATACATGCCTAGTTGGAAATTACGTTATTTTCTATTCGTACGTAGCCTACTAGAAACTTATTCGTTAAAATCTGGTAGGCTGAATACGCATTGAAAAATACATGTTTTATAAGTTCATTAAACGATAGGATTCTTCATGGTTCTATTTTGCCTTATATAAAATACTACTAATGATTAAAATTACTTGTATATTGAATGTATATTACATATTTTACAATAGATATACCTGAGGCCAGCTATATAGCTTATTTCTGTGAATATGAGAAATTAACTAATAATAACAGCCTATAAATAGGTACGCGAAATATCATATATTAGTTTTAGGGCAATCTATACTCTCAACGCATGTACAATCATGTTGAGTTTGCAAATGTAGTGGCGTATCTCAGTTCTTTCGCACGCTGTGTAGATATATTAATAAATGCCAAATACCGCAACAGACAATTAGATAAAATCACATTTTGAGTGGTTATGTAAAAACGTAAATGCAGTTGAGCAACAACAGCTTAAAACTTGCAGAGCATTCATTGAACATAGTAAGGTAAAGTCTAGCCGACCTGTAACTGAACTTGTTAAATTTTCCAGTCTCTACCCATTACTTAACTGGTGTATCTGTAAGCACAAATTTTCCATGTCTATATATTGCTAAAGTGAATAGCATGAATGTCATCACCATAGTACAGAGAGGAATGGACAAGGTAGGAAATGGGATTACAGGTCTTGGTAACTGATATTGCCGAAGAGCAACTGTGGTTATAGTGGAGGCAGACGAGTAAAATTGCACATACGTTATCAAGAACAAAATTTGGTGCTAGATTTAAGCTCATTTAATTTATTTACACTTTTTATGATTTTCCAGATTTTTTTATCTACCCAGGCGCTTAGGACAGCCGCTGGCCTAAAAGGAGTGTCGAAAAAGCGGTGGGAAAAAAAGGAGGGGGCAGAAGTACACGGGCATATGTTATGCTACCTCTACATTTGGCAGGCTAACTCGAATTCCAACACGAATGCGAACAAAGACGAATTTTTTCAGATGCCAATGAACCATGAATCCACACTTGGCCTGCAAACGCGATTCCCAATTCCGAAGCTAACTAGATGAATCAGTGACAAACGAACTGAAAGTGTCTGCTATAAAGAGTATTGATGTAGTTATGGTACTCTGCAGGCAGCTATAGTTTACTCTGTTTTGTTTACCAAGAAAATATAAACACCAAGATAACTTCGATGAATGTTCTTGGGTTACTGCTTGCAGGCCAAGTGTAGATACACACATTACGGACGTTGGCCCAACTTCCTTTGACTTGTTCAAAAAAAAAACGTCACCGAGGCGAGCGCCCACGAACTAACACGAACACAAGCCTTCACATGTCAACCAGCCCTCCACACTTGGCGCTCGCGAACGTTCGCGAACGTTCGGGCTAAGTGTAGAGGGGGCATTATTCTAATGAGACAACGGAAACCACTTGAACCCTTGAATCCAAAACAGTTAAACGGAAGAAATTAATTTTGCGCAAATGGTCCAAAATAATAACCAATAATAATAAAACCAAAATAATATCGCGGAAAATAGCCGCTGCTCTTAAATTTCAGTCAGATAAATGCAGTATTGGAATTTTCGCCTATTTTTAATAAGGCCCTGCTACAATTGCCATGTGTCTTGGTCTCTTCGTATCATCCTCTCACGAAAATATGTTGCCACAACAGTTATGTCCCGAGTTGTCAAATTGTAAACATTTCAAATACCAACACAAGAGTGCAGTAGTTTTGAGCGACATTTTAATATTTCCTTCTTCATTTGTCTGATGTGTTGTGGCCATTTGCAAAAGTTGGAGGCCACAAATCCCTTAAAAAAATTATAATACTAGTAGATCTTTTAGAGGCCACAAAATCAATTTAAAAATATTGATGATGTGAATATTGCCAAGCTTATTCTGTTTGAAAGGTAGCTCGGTAAACTGACATTTCAATGCCAGAGTAATTACGTGACCTATTTCCAATTTCGGTACATAATGGTCAATTCACAAAATTCACTTGGTTTTTATTGTTTGTATACTACTATTTTTCCCGCGCGGTTTGTGATCCTCTGTAGACATTTTTTGCATGTTTTCAAACTTATTTTTCTTGCATGGGAAAACTCAATAAGGGACAAAATTATAAAAGATCGCCAACTGCTTGATCACGAAGGGACAAGGGACGAAGGGACAATAAATATGACGTCACAGGGTTTCGTGGACCAATAGGTGAGTTGTGTCCAAAGAACATGGCATTGGACAAGTCAATTGTAGCAGGGCCTTTACGGTACCCAGATACATTAACCCGCACTGTGACATCGAGTCATTCTGAAAACCACGAGTCTGTTTAAATAATAATATTTTGTTTTTAAAACACGAACCACTAGGACAAACCACGAGGACGAAATTCAGGTGACGATTCCTTTTAAAAAGTAGGTCAACATAAAATTCACAACTATTAGCCCACGTAAATGCCAAAGATATTTAAACAAATCTTGAAAATGGAATTGAAGCACAAGTTTATTGCTAGTAACGTCGACATTGGAAGATATATCTCAAAGTTTCCGGATAATGCATCATGGAACGAGGAAATGCAAAACACGAAAACTTCGGGGGCGTTATAAATCAACATTAATAAAACCGAGGGTATTAGTAATCTACCTCTTACGGTTAACCAAAAGCTCGCTTTATTTATACATGGCACAATCTGCAATAAACTAATACAATATGTGAGCAAAGTGAACAATTTCTCGAAAACTGTGGCGTGTGAGTTAACATTCAGATAAGTGTCCTATTAGGCTATTTTAATTTGGCACCGAGTCACGAAACTCTAAATTAGTGACCTTTACAAATCGAATAGCTGTCCTTTCCTGGCGTCTGCATTTTATTGTACTGATGTAAATATCCGTATAGGGAACTTATTCTGGTTTGGCATATTTCCTAATTTTTAAAGGTGTTAGTTTCCCCATTACTGAAATCCGGATAGGTAGCTATCTCGAATGACCTACTTGTGTTGTCCAATGGGAAAAATCCGGATACCTGTCCAAAGTAAGTGTTTGGCTCCAAAATATGGTTAATAGAAACATTTTCAGTAATACATATTTGTTTATTCAGCGTTTCAGTTGCTGCATATATAATATCGCAGGAACCATTACACAAATTTTAACCTACTTAATTTCTTGGGCCCTATACGCCAATCTCGCATCAAATTTAGTTTTCAAATAAATATAATACAGAAGGGATAACTTTATGAGAAACAAGAAGATAATGCACTCTTTTTTTTTTAAAATTGAACTATTTTAAACGATGTAGCTAATATCAAATCTCATTAAATGTTTGACAAATTTTAACAACCAGTCCACTGTGCTAGAACGAAATTGTTATTTACGTAAATTTATTAATTCACTAGCTTCTAAGATACTGAAACCAAAAATATAAAACTTTTACTTCATAACATGTGAACTCCACAGCCTACTTGTGACAAATTTGGTAGTCAAGTAATGCAAAAAAATACAACACTATAAGTTTTCAGAATATGAGGCAATTATATTAAACTTTTCTGCCAACTATAATGTTTCGTTTATTTATCTACGTTAAACCACCTTTAATATGACACAAATGCATTATTTTCGTCTTATTTTGTAATCATTATTCGTCTCAAAAATTAAGACTATGCCATAATCTATAAATATAAGCGAAATACCACTGACTCATCACGAGATCTCTAAAACTATACGTCCGATTGAATTGAAATTTGGCATGCATATTCCTTTCCGCATCAGGATCGTAACGTCCGTTTATGTAGGCATATGTGATCTGCTACCCGTGTGAAGCCGGGGTGGGTTTCTAGTTTTTAACATTACGTAATCGATTCGCATCAAATCAGGCATGCAATTAGTTATATGGTATTCGACATTTACGTTTTGATTTAAGAAATACACTTTTATTTTCAAAATAACAAACCTTATATTAAACATTCCACTTGTTAGTATTTAATCTAAGTAGAGCATGTAATAAAATAGTGATGCGGACAACGGTGATGGTATTACTTTGGACATGTCGGAGATAATATTGAAAATAACAAAACAATATTCTTACGTTAATATTAGTGTCTTCAATTTTTGTAAGAAGGGTGCATTGTGGAAATACATATGTGCAACATGAAGTACCTAAGGATTTGGTAAGTCTACTTGTAAATAACTTAAGTATAATTGCTTCGTAATTTAATGTTAATTTTAAGCGTTGCCATGCAGAGTTAAAAATAAGTGCTCGGTAATATCTAAAAGTGTGCATCCCCTATATGGCAGTTACGCATTTTTCAAAGGTCCATATAGTATAGTAAGAAGATAATGTTATGTATTTTGGCGAGGTCCTTATAAGAGGTGATGGATTGAAAATACCATAACTTGTTTGACACTTTTGTGACTCGGAGTTCTAATATATTTTTTGCTAAATAAAACCAAAATGTAAAGAGATGTAACAGCGATAGTATATAAACAGGAAAATAATAATCACAACATATTTTTTCACTGTTCAAGTTATAATATGTAGTGTTTTATACAATATAAGTAAATATATTAGAACTCAGAGTCACAAATGTGTCGAAGATTAAAAAAACTAAAACCACGTAGTTTCCATTGTAACTTAGCTTCAAAAGTTCAAAATAAATTTATAGTGAAATCTGAATGGCGTCGCAGTAACATACGGTCGCTGGCGTATGGCTCTGTTGAAAGAAGTTCAGTGGTTTTTTATCATATTTAAATAACTATATATGTACTTTTATTAACATACGGTAAAATGTTTGTCTTTCGTTTAGTTTTACCTACTCAATAAACACATTGACTTCTCAAAATGGGAACCAGTGCCATATTACTCGAAACACCTCCAACTTTATATTACTAGCTGACCGACCCGTCTTCGCACGGCTATACTAAAGGGAAAAGACCAAATCTCCGATTTACAGTAATAATAAATTAAATATAATGGCAATTAATTTATTACAATGTTTTTTTTAATAAATCGGAGAGAAAACGAATAGCACAGGTTTACAGGTATTATAGCAATTAACCGAATTAAAAATCTCTGTGACGTAATTATAGAAGTAATATACACATATCAGGTATTTAAATCAAAATAAAGTCGACTATAACATTGTTCCGGGGCTAGGTTAAAGCAATTAATTCTTCTCATCACTATCAGAGCTTTTGTGACTTGGTAGGATAGTCAATATCATAGAAAAACAAATACAACCTCTCATTAATTGGAAAATAATCTCAATTATGAATATGATATAAACCGAAGTTAAATTCTCTTAAAAAAAATCACCGTAGATTCTCTTTAGGCAGGCTGGCTTAAGCAAAGCTAACTACAATAATTAAAAGTGGTTAACCACATCTATTCTCTTAATATAAATTTATATATTACCATTTCAAAACTACTTTCTTTTACTACACAATGTAGCTTCACATCTCTCAAAACTGTTCTGGGACGATACGCATTCCTAGTAGGTACTCAAATGACTTAAATTTCACAATAAAATGCTTCAGGCGTCACGCTACGCGGCCTACTTATTTCGCTCCATATTACAACCAAGGTGGGGTACTACGCTATCATTGTAAAGGTGTGAAAACAGGGATTGCATGGAATAAATTATTTAATAAAAAAATACTGTTAAAGTACAACAACATCGTTACTTTAAATTGCTTAGTACCTGGAACCCAGGCATACTTAAATCGCATAGAGTAAACAAATTACAGACCTAAAAAAATTTCCGACTAAATTAAAAATAAAAAATCATGTGAAATTACGTCATAAATCATGAAAAACTACATATCATAAAATCATACGTTTCAATGAGGTAAACCAAATACAACACAGAGCAATACCGGAAATTCGGCAAGAGTAGCGGAAACTACTTTGACCAGCGATCCCAGCGGGATGTGGATGAAGTTAGGGGTTTCGCCGTATTCGTTTACATTGAAAAGTCGAGAGTTGAATTCAGAAAATGTGTACTAAAATTACTGTGAATTTACTTCTAACACAAAAGAATGATTATTAATTACCTTTTTTCTAACCTTATTTGGACTTTAAATTATCAAAAGTACCTGAAAAACGCGATTAAAAATTTCTAAAGTGCTATAACAAAGTTTATTTCGAATTATATTGCATCCAGCATTCAAGAGGTAGTGCTAGTAGCGGTGGTTTCACTCACTTTCCTAACGTAAAAAAACATAGCGGCCCGTTTTTGATCTGCATAGCATTTGGTTAAACGTAGGCGTATTTTCTGGCGATTATCATAATTTTACAAATATTTTTAATATAAATATACATACAGATATCCGGCGTGACTAAAGACGATATATTAGTTTATACTACTTTTCTTAGAGTAAAGTAGGCTAATAAGGGCTATTCCGTTTCTGAAACATATAGGCTATCAGGTTTTATCAGTGGCTTAGGTGAAGTCAAGTTGCTAACGCAATAAAAATTTATTGATTATAGCAAACATACATAGCAGAAGTAAACTTTATTGTAGCCTATACGTTTGTGTTATTTATAAACTCGTCTTCAGATTATGTTCATAAAAATTACTAAAACAAAATGTAATAGGCTTGCAGTATCTTGAGAAGGGGAAGTTCAACGTAAAGTCGTCACATCGATACAAAGGCAACAACATTACCACAGACAACTCCTTGTGGATATAAAATAATAATAATAATTCCATGATATGTTAAGTTGCCGAACATGTTTTATTTAACAAGTTTCCGTTTCGTTCACTAACCCTATCGCTTTCTTTCCTTTGATTTCAAAGTATTTATTTCATATTTCTCAGCTATAGAAATGATATATAAATAAGTCATACAGGAAATTCAATTTAAATTTTTGCTCTGGAAACATTAAACCATGAAATATACTTCTAGGACTCCAAACATATTAACAGTTTTAGTATATTTAAACTGTCGTAGTATCTATCCTAAGTTATAAATAATAGCGCAGGAGTGTATAATATTCCTTCAAAAACAGTAATACTTTATACGTAAGGGCCTTCCCTAGTTAAGCGTAGGTATTCGTAAGTCCCCGTAAAAAAAATGTTTTGGTAATACGATTTTATTCCACGAAAAGTGAAAATTGTGTTGTTTTACATTTTCCGTATAATATATTTACATAAAAAAAATTTTTTGTGAAAATGGCGAAAAAGCGCATATTCAGAGCCTGGTTACGCAGTTTACTTGATTCGCAGTCAAAATGTACAACATGAAATTAGTAGATTTATCATTTGTCTTTTATCGCGTAGTAATACCCCACTGTTTCAGATCTTGTTTGCGAGTAATTAGTATAGGCGTGATGCGTTCCGTAGCATTGAATGCATGGCGTAAATGGGACAACTGCGCTCAAATATTTAATATGGAAGCAACCTTAAAAGACGATATATAGTAATGGTGAGCGACACACAATCTATTTGTCTCGGAAACGAACTACCCATCTTCCTTGAAAGATGCAGGCGATACTTGATGAGCGACACACTACCTGTTGTCTCGAAAACTAACTACCCTTCCTCCTTGAAAGATGCAGGCGATACTGAACACCCTCCACTCTTGTGGCAGAATGTCAAACCTCTCACAATGTTTCGGTAGTAGTTCCAGAATCAACTAATAGAGTTACAAGTGGCTGGAATGTATTTACACACACTATATGGAGCAAGAATATACTAAAATACTTTTAGGCAAAATGACTTTAGGCAAAACGATTTTAGGCAAAAAGACTGCTCGGCAAGTTAACTGTCTGTTAAAGAAAGCAAAGTGCTGAAACTTTAGGCAAAACAACTTTAGGCGAAATGACACTAGGCAAAACGACTTTAGGGCAAAACGAATTTTAGGCAGTACGATTTTAGGCAAAACGACTGTAGGGGAACTTAAGCATGCGATTATAATTTTAGGCAAAACGACTTTAGGCACAACGATTTTAGGCAAAATGACTTTAGGCAAAATGACTGTTAGGCAAACCGACTTTAGGCAAAACGATTTTAGGCAAAATGGTTTTAGGCAATACGACTTTAGGCAAACTAACTTTAGGTAAAACGACTTTAGGCAAAACGACTTTAGGCAAAATTACTTTAGGCAAAATGACTTTAGGCAAAATGACTTTAGGCAAACCGAATTTTAGGCAAAACGAAGGTGGGGAAACACGATTAGGCAAAACGATTTTAGGCTAAACGACGCGCCCCCGATCAGGTGACTAGTTATTTAATCACAACGCCCCTGCACACAACGCCTTACAGGTGAACCGCTAATTGGCCTCTCAGGGGTGGTCTGTCGTTCCCACCCTCCGTATTTTCCAGACATAGCCCCGTACGACTTTTTCCTGTTCCCGAGAATGAAGAAAAATCTAAAAGGGAAGCATTTTGATGATGTGGAGGCGGTAAAAACAGCTTCGCAAAGGGCACTGGAGGATGTCAAGGTTGAAGAGTTCCAGAGGTTCTTTAAAGAGTGGGAAAAAAGACTTGCAAGTGCATCGCATCTCATGGAGAGTACTTTGAAGGTGACTGAAGGGATTTTGTAAAAAAGGTAATAAATAATTTTTTTATGAGAAAAATGTGTATTGTTTTTAGTCCCGCGTCGTAGTTTACTCCTTGGCACAAGACTGAGTGCGCGCAATGAATACAATTGGCGAGCCATCAATTCTGATATTCCACTATGTGCCCACTATATAAACAGGCATCAACTTAACCAGACATGATGCCAATCAGAGCTGGCTATATTTTCATACGCACTACACAGAACTGATAAAGTGTGTAATGTTTGATAAAATGTCTGAAAGAGAATTTACACATAAAACAAATTCATATTTAATTATATAAGTAACAAATAATGGATTCCAAATTTTAATAAACATTGTTTTATATGGGTAAATATGTAGTGTACGGATAAGCGTCAAAAATTTTTTAAAAATCTGAAATAACTTTCATTATATGCTCTTTTACGTCCTCTTTTCAAAACAGCATGCGGGGTTAAGAAATTCCAATTACTTTAGGAGATATCGAATTTTTTAATTTTAATATTTGGGCGATATTTGTTAAAAAAAATTTAAAATTCCGAAAATACTTTTATTCTGTGCTCTTTAACTTCCTCTTTTCATTAAATCCGGCGGAGATAAGAAATTCCAAATACTTTACGAGATATCGAATTTTTTAATTTTCATCCTGTGCACTCATGCGGCGTTTATTTTTGTTGCTTGTTTACGTGTAGGATTTTTTTTTTTTTTTTCGCGACGTAGGTGAACGACTACATAATTTTCTACTAATAGCAAAGGAATCTTACCCGCCTCTAACTTAGGTGAGTTTTTAACGTTTCCAATAATAATAATGTTTTATTAGTTGCGCAATTAATAATTAAAAAGAAAATTACGTGAGTTCCTACTGTTCATCCTTTTTTTTGTTAGGTCAGGTCAGCTACATTATTAATACTTAAAACTATACAAGAAATAAAATTAATTGATATTATTTAAATTTCCGTTTATTTTGAAGTATTTATAATGTTGTAATAGGTGGGGGCCTATTAGGGATTGAAGGAAGACCAGAACCTGGCTAGGACTGGTGTTTATGTGACTGGAGCGGTTAGGTAAGCATGGTAAATGGTTTCAGGTACACAGACATTTTATTCAAATTCAATATTAATTCAAAATTAATATAACGTCAACATTTCTGACAATGTTGAATACAAAAAGCATGAACAACTTCAATATTAATTCATAATTACTATTACGTTAATATTCGGATACAGTTACGTTTAACCAATGCAAAGTTAAATACAAAAAGCAAGAACAAATTCAATATTAATACACAATAAATATTACGTTAACATTTCTGACAAAACGAGTTAGTTGAAAATTATAATTTGCATGGGTAAGCCGGCTACACAGTGAACGATCCAATCAACGATCGTCAAAAAGGGACATAATTTCCACGTATGAATTTATATTACAAAAAAAAAATTACATTTACAAAATTACTGCAAAGTGCAGGTACACGGAAGAAAGAAGTTTCATTATTCTTTAAAAAGCATTAACAAACAAATACGTGCGACGACGTCTCAGGGGGAGACAGTTACAAACAGAAAAACGCAAATTAAGTTAAATTTAAATTTAAAGCAGAAATCCAAACAATTTTTGATGGTGGCGGCCGAAAAGGAATTTAGACAGAACAAATTTAAACATAACTGATTCTACATTAGGGTGAGGGCCACCGCCTCACTGACGATTCGATTCAACTTAAATTTCTCCCCTGAGGTCGCACACGCACGAAGACTAAGTCGAAGCTCTAGGACTACATGCTAGTGAAATTAACAACTGGTCAGCTACTGCTGACAACCAAGCCTCACAAAGGCTACTAATAGAAGAAGGCCCTCATCATGTATGCAGCAGATTTTATAAACTCGCGCCGCAGCGCGCGCATGCGCATATTGAAAGGGTGGGGGAAACGAGTACAAATTGAACAAACACTAGGAGGGGAGGAAAAGGAGGGAGAAGGATGTGGGAAGCAGAATGCCGGAGGCCCGCGATGACGCGCGCAGTTCGAACGTAGCGGACCTGACCGCTACAATGTAACTAACATTACCTAATGGAAAATTTCTGTTATTTAGGCATTCACGCACACACGGAAAAATATAAAATGACGGCGGTCGAATGATTACACAGGTCTTGTATTGCAAAATAAGAACGGCTATATCTCCAAAATTAATTGGAATTTCTTATCTCCGAAGGCTGTTTTGAAAAGAGGACGTAAAAGAGCATATAATTAAAGTTATTTCAGATTTTTAAATTTTTTTTGACGATAATCCGTACACTACATATTTACCTTTATATGTAGAAACTAAGTTTTTGGGCAACTTCTATATGGGAAATAACAATGTACATTTCATGGAAAAAAATGGCGGTACCGAAACTTTCAAAATGTAAACAACCAAAAAACAAATTAAAATTACGAAATGGACAAACCGTATTAGACGGAAATTCTATTGTGCGGGAACCTCTTCAGAGTGGTCACCCAACCGGGAAAATAGGGAAACCTTGAATTAGCAGGAAATTTTTTTGGTGCCGGGAAAACTGTGAGAAACTTGTGAATTTTTGAAAGCCATCAGAAATTATTTAACTGTCTAGCAAGTTGAAGAGAGTTTAGTTTAAATACTGCCGTCACACTTACGACCTGCGCCACTTATGCTATTTTTGAACGCTGTTCACAGCTTGGTTGAAAAACTACACGCCATGCCTAAAAATTGCGTCATACCATTTCTGAGTGCTGTTTACTAGTTTTCAGTGGATGTGAGGAATGCAATACTGTGGGTTGCCGCGATCAGCCAGAGGACGAGGAAGTCGCCAAAAATTTCTTTTTCTTTTTTACTTTTACACCAATGGTAATAATAAACATAAGCCACGACTATTACCTTGATTTTTCATGTGAATGACTGAAGGTTCTATTGCAGAGTAAAACCAAAATATTATTTTTAAGATGGAATATACAGTACATACTAGCGGGTGATACCATAATTCTTTTTTCCGTTGTGCTTTAATAATTATGTTTTTAAGGAATACCCAATAAAAATATGTTGTTTAAAAATTTACCATTATAATTAGTTTTGATAAGTATTCATTCAAAGGCAGAATTAAAATTATTTTTAGAAAAAAAAATTAGACTGGACAAGTACGGAGGTACTTTTTACAACTCAAAATTCATAATGTGCAGATTACTATGATTGAAAGATTCTCTATGATAAATTTCTAAGTAATTGACATGTTTTTGATTACTCAACTAACAAAAATACTGGTGAGAATTGTAATTGATCGTGTTAATAATTATTACTTTAATATATAAACTGTTCTAATCCCGAGCAGCTGCTGAAGTAATTTTAATTGTGGCCGCATGTATTTTTTTAAAAAAAACATACAATAGCTATTTAATTAAGTTCAGGAAATACACTTTTATTAAAGAAGTCATATAGGTTTACAAGAATAATTTTTATTTTACATAACCTTAAATGGTTAGTATTTAATATTAAATAGTTTATTTGCAGATACAAGAGATATTGGTTTAATTTTTAGGAAAATGTTGTATTTAAAATAATATATCTCTGTGTTGTTTTTATTTTTTATGAACTCTATTTATTCATAAATACAGTAAAATTTGCTTAAGACGTTCCCGCATAATACATTTTCCCGCTTATTAGGTTCACAAAATTATTCCCATGATCACTTCCATATATCCCTATGTTAATTTTTCCCATTCATAACGTTTGCATTAATAGATGCTTCCCGCATATAACGTTCAGCATTTGTGGGGAAAAAAGCTTATCTTTAAACTTTTAAACACTATTCATTTTTTTTATTTTTAAAAATTAACTTATTTCGTAATGATAACGAAATAATGTGAACTTGCACAAGACCGTCGAAACCTTTGCCAAACGCCGCACGCTGTTACAAGTGTGTTTTTCGACCAATCATCTGCTTGCATTGAGACGCTGTTCCATCCGCATGCTATTTCCCCTATTCAAGGCAGAACATCTGACGAATGAGAAACGCGCACGACCGTCGAAACCTGTGCCACACGCCGCATGCTGTTACAAGTTTTATTTTTGACCAATCATCTGCTTGCATTTGTATAGACTGAGAGGCTATTCCATCTACACGCCTTTTTTTACTATTCGAGTTATAACACGTGACGAATATGCAGCAAACCATATTTACTACCAGCCATTACTCATTTTGTAGATTTGCAATATTTTTAGGTGTTATTTTAAGGTATCAAGCATAATAAATATGTAGTGTTGTGGCAAACAGTGCATAATGGCAACTACAAGTAGTGGAGGACCCATTAAACACAATGCATTACAGTTTGAATAAAAACTGAAAATAATATCAGAAGTTGATGTGAATCCTTTGATAAAAAGAGTGAGTATGTCAAGAAACTCAGGATGCCGCCATCTACTTAACTTTGAACGAAATCATGATGAAGTGAGACTAACTTTTGGCTACTAATGTTTCGCCAAAGTGTAACTAATGAAGATTGGTAAATACGAAGAAGTGGCGTGGTTTAAAGAACAGAGGACACTTGGAATTCTGACGAACAGCCCCATTTTAAGAGAGAAAGCTGTACAAATAGCACATAATCTAGGTGTTGAATTTCATGCTTCGAATGGCTGGCGACAGATTTAAGAACAGAGTAGGAATTGTCTATAAAACTGTAAGTGGGGAATCTGAGAGTGTGTGTGATGATACTGTCCAGAGTAAAATAAACACAAAGTAGTCTTCAATTATAAAAGACTTTGAACCAAAAAATGTATTCAACATCGATGAATGTGGTCTGTTTTTCATCATGCTTCCGGACAAACCCTTTGTTTTAAAGGGTGAAACATGCCATGGAGGCAAACAAAGTAAGGAACGAGTGACAGTATTATTGGGTGCCAACATGGATGACACTGAAAAGTTACCATTGCTGGTAATTGGGAAACCAAAAAAACCACGGTGTTTTAACAACATAAAGACATTACCATGCAAGTATGCAAATAACAAGTCTGTGTAGATGACAGGCAGCATTTTTGAAGACTATGTGAGAGCATTGGATGCAAAGATGGGGTGCGAAAATCGTAAGATGTTGCTTTTAATGGATTACTGCCCTGCTCATCCCAAGGAAATATCCTACATTATAAATATCCAGATTGAATTTTTCCCACAAAATTCAACATCCAAGCTACAACCCTGGACCAAGGAATTATAACAATTCTGAAACAGCATTTTCGTAAGCACCTTCTGTTAGGACTTATAACAAGAATTAAAAGTACCAAAACGAGTGGTTATAAAATCAACATCCTGGACACCATGCATTTTCTTGCTTCTTCATGGGAAATGCTTGATTCAACCATCATTAGCAATTGCTTCAGAAAAGCAGGCTTTGGTGTTCAACAAGTTAACAATATTTTCCCTGAAGAAGCATGTGTGGACAGTGAACTAATTGCATGTGCTTCTACATGCAGTGCAAATTGGAAAACTCTTCAAGAGCACCTACATTTTTCATGCACTTTTGAAGACAGTTGATGATACAATCCTACCATGTGAGCCACAAACCATCGAAGGTTTGTGTGCACAACACAAGGATTTAGCTGAGGATGAGACTGGCGATGGTGACAGCAATGAAGGTGATTCCACTTCCATGCAGACTTACTTCGAAGCACTTGACCACCTAGACAAGCTGAGGTGTAATTTTGAGTTAAGCAGTATGTCATTTTTTATTAAAATTTGTTTTTATGAAAAAAAAAGGTATTTCCTTTTAAGAAGTTTTTCCTGTTAAGAAGTTTTTAGCTACCAGTCTCTTGAAAAACATATAACAGGTTTTTACTGTATAGCACAATTTTAAACAAATATGATACTTCACCAAAACAGTGTCATTTTGACTGAAATATGAAGCACTTATACAATATTATAAATTGTAACAAGCATGTCTAACTACTGGGAACAATAAAAATAAGTCAGCAAGTACATTAGCATTTGAAAAATGTACCACTGTGTTAATGAAAAAATTAGTTACCAATAACAGTTACAATATCAAAAAAAGCCAAATTTTTTCCAATATATTTAGTACATACATTTTGGTACGAACTCCATGCTAAATAATTTACATTAATTAAATTTTAATATATTAAAAGATTACATTTTTATAATCTGATTTAGGTTTTGATCAAATTTGCAGTTTAATTTCATGATATTTTGTTATATTTGGTGCTTTATAATGTATGAACTTGCATTTCGGTGTTAAATGGAGTAGGAACAGGCTTTCTAGTGTTATTTTGGCTTTATCGCAACTCACCATATAACTTGTCTCTATTAATCTGATTTCAGCTTTGATGTAGCCAACATTGTTAGCTACATTACATATATTTTTATTAATGTAGTGACATTTTATCAAATTTCTTAGAAAAACCTTAAAATTCCAGAAAAAATCTGGAATTTGTTTCTGCCAATAGTGTGACTATCCTGCTCTCAAAGGAGTTTTACTTTAGTACAGTTTCTCTCAAACTCACCATAATAACTTATGCCAGATGGCATTGCAACTTTTGCATAAAATATGTAATTAATGTTTAAAGTAGTAAATATTGCTGATTTTTGATTCTTCAGAAACCCAATTACAGATCGATATAATTTTTTACCAACAATTGGATACTGATCTCGACCGGAATTTTTGCGGTATATGGTGCAATTAATTGTGAATTTTGTTTTGTGTTCAGAATTTGTAAGGTTGTAACGAAGGTTGCAAAATTCAGGTTTTATGTTGCAAAAAAAAACTAAAAAAAAAAAAAAAACATTTTCAGTGTGTGATGGAAGCCACATCATCCCAAGTCTTCGCAGTTTTCAGAAAAGTCAGTAATTTGGAAATTTTACAACAAGCATGGCAGTTGTGATTCATAGAATTATTTTGGCATATAAAGTTTTAATGAATATGTAAATAATGCAACTCACTAGACTCGACTCGACTTGAAAAACCTCTGCTCGCAGATGTCTAGTCTTAAGTGACATAAGTGACACATTTAAGAGGCAGAGCCTGCAGTTTTTCAAATAAGCTGTTTCCAATAGTAAGATAAATATTTTTGATTCTAATGCAACCCCAAATTTTAGTTTCCATAGTTTTGGTAGTCAGGTAAATACGGTAATTATTTGTTTGTGATACTGTGGGTGTAAAAAATTACCCCGTGCGGGGGCGAACAGCCCACGTCCATCTCTACCTGCACCACCAGTTACAATCATTGTTTTCAACCCCGCTAACCTTGACTTCGTCGAGGCTACTTGCGTAAACACGGTAGAGACGCAAAACTAAATTACAAGTTTGATTATGTATGCAGTAGGTTATTGCAGCGTTCATACCAATTACTTTATAAGCAAACATTTAAATTTATTTCGGATAAATTATAATACATGAACTACAGACAAATGGAATAAAATACATAAAAACGACATAAAATTTACAAATCCTATACGTGACGCCCGGCCGTAACGATCACGTTACCTGCGGTACAAAAGCCTTGCCTTCGCATAAGTCTAAGTCCGTGCTTCAAAACGCGTGTGGAAGGGGGGGAGTCCACACCAAATCTTGGCTACCATCCCAAAACAACTTCTTCTTCCACCAATAACAAATTAAAGTTTTACTTACAGTAATTCTCGCCGTGCAGTAGAAATTTACCAAAACTGTAGCGCCCCCGGGTACCCGGGCTGTAGACTGGGCTTAGGTGGCACATGTAGCACCGTCAAATGGCCACGGTCGACGCACTTCAGGGCGTAGTGAATTAACACTCGCGACTCACGAAAAGTTTAAAATCTTTGATGGGAAGTACGTTGCCGTTCATTCCAAATTATAAAAAATATAAACCAGCTGATGCGAGCCGCGGCAACGATAACTCCGCGTAGCAGTGTCCAGGGTTAACAGTTCATAACGAAGTGTCGGTCGTGTCCCAACTCCCGTGCACGGAGTTACCCTGGGAACCCATATTCACAACTGACCCGCCGTCGGTCAACGCCCGCAAGCTTCTCTCTGCCTAGCGTCCAAACAGTCCGCTCCCCGCATACGTCACACTCCCGTGACGTCATCCACCTCCCTCCGCTAATTTCCCCTCTTTCATACGTGGACAAGTCCATTCAGCAGAGGTAAATGGCCGCATGGAAAACCACAGTCTTTGATTAATTCTAACTAAACCTAGTGAAGACCTATATAAAAATAAATATGAAAAAAATACCTAAAAAATTACGTTAAAATTAAAATTAAACATAAATAAACACTAAACAAAATAACATGAGACACCAGAAGTGTCTCAATACTTGACATTTTGGTGAACCTGAATTCACAGTGGAAGACACAAAGATGCCTTACGTCCTTGGACGGCTGGAAGATGATCCCGTCCGGCTCGTTCAGGAGCACCTGGCAGAACTTGTCGTCCAACAGTCGATGCACCTGCATCACATCCCAGAACTGCTTGATACGCATGCTGAACGGCTCCCTGATACGGTCGATTCAACCTTCCTTCATGGCAGTGTGCCTCAGCGCCACAATCTCCTTCTGCGATCACACAGACACCAGCGATGACACAATCCTACAATTTGTGTAGACCTCAATAACACAAACCTGAGAGGACCATAATTTGGTCACTTTGCATTAACCAAACTATTACAAATTTTAATCAAATATTTGTATTATTTCTAAATCAAATTCAAATACTGTAAGAATTTTTTTTTTAATTAATACATACATAACACACCTAAAAATAAAAATGGAAATGTTTCAAATAAATTTGCACACAATTTTGTAAAACACCAAATTTACTCAAAACCATATTTTGGACTGTACTAATTTTAGAGGATTTATGACAGATGAATAAAGCAGTGATTTAGAAACTACCTACAGAAAAAATACCATTATTTTGGAAAAATATGTAAAATTTCTAAGCTTTTTGTCCCTCTAGTGAAACAAAGCTATGGAATCAGTATTATTTTAGTTGAAACTTAACATTGTTTTTTTACATTATTCCGGGATATTTTTGTAATAACCATCCTTTACTACATGTGATTGTTTACCTTTGAAATAAACACAATTTTGTATTTATAATAACCATACTTTTTTATTAAAAAATTTATTTTCATTATAACTCCTATGTAATTTCCAAGGACTGAGGACACAACTTTGTATTAATGAGAGTTTTATATTAAAATGGTTTATATTAATATGGTTTCACTGTAATTTATTTATTTACAACAGAAAATATTCATCTGGAAGGGTGTTCACAAAAATATGAAATAAAATTTCCCTTACTTTTCGACTAAAATCAATTTTATATAATTTACCTATTTACTATCACCATATTTAATTTAGAGGTAGAATTACACAACAAAAATTACAATTCAAAGAGAACCTCGCCTAAGCCATTTTATAGTGTGTACAACTATGCACTAAAACACTATAAAAAAAGATACCTTTGAGTGATGGCAGGCTGAAGAATAATATTTTCCCCTCAAATTAATGTCACTGAGGAATTTCCATGTCATTTCCAAAATATTGAGTAATTTTCTTGGCTCTCCCCCTGACTTTCTAGAAAGTTAACACCCTGACTCGAAGTACAAGAATTTAGTTTTTTACTTATTTAATACTAGGGCTGTTTTTTTTCCAACCTCCGAAAGGCTATATAAAAAAAGCAAATTTACGTAACATAGTAATTCTACCACCAAAAGTACAGAGGGGTCTTACTTATTTTAATACATAAAAGCCAAAACTATCGAGGCATTTGTCATATCGTAACACAAGCTTATCTATGCATGTTTCGAAGAAGTTAGCCGCCAGTGAATAGAGATAACAGGACAAGTGTCTTGATCTCCCGCTCCCTCACGACACCGCTGTAAGGCGGGTGGACTAATTGTGCAGAGTATTGTGCCTCATAAGTCATATTCTTGCGATAATTCTTGACGCGGGAGCCAGTGCGCCGCGCGATTAGTCCACCCGCCTCACAGTGGTGTCGTGAGGGAGCGGGAGATCAAGGCACTTGTCCTGTTATCTCTATTCACTGGCGGCTAACTTCTTCGAAACATGCATATTTAAGCTTGTGTTACGATATGAAAAATGCCTCGATAGTTTTGGCTTTTATGTATTAAAATAAGTAAGACCCTACTGTACTTTTGGTGGTAGAATTACTATGTTACGTAAATTTCCTTTTTTTATATAGCCTTTCGGAGGTTGAAAAAAACACAGCCCTCGTATTTGTCTTAGGTCCATGGAAATAATACGAGGGGAAATAAATATTTTCTTTTTTAATATAGTTTATTTATTTTTTAAACATTCTTGTACAAAGTTTCGTGCAATTACATAATATATTTCAATTTAATGATTAATTTATAAATTAAAAAAATATGATAGCAAAATGCTTTTAACTTTTTACATATTTTATTTGTTGCAGTGGTTTAAACTGCATAATTTGTCACTTGTTAACTTACCAAAAATATTTTTACGACCTATGTGGAGAGAACTGGGTTCGTAAGGTATTGCCCAAATAAGTTTTATTATTTAGGTACTAATATTTACATTACTAATAAATAATTGTACTTAAAAATGTCCGACCACCAATCACTAACACTTAAAAATTGTAATGCCTAATAGCATAAAGGCGGGGTGGGAGGCCATAGCATGGCAAGGATTGATGAAAGGTATTTGTTACACAACAACAGTATTCAACATTAATACATTTTCAATTAGGCCAAAAGAATTTATTACTTAATTAACAACAACCAATATGGTCCACAAAATCTATTAAAGTGCTTAACGCACAGCAAACATTTCAAGTGAAGGAGCCATATTCAAGGCCACAAAAATAGAGAACAGTCTAGTGTTACAAGTTACGCCGGGGAAACATTGCGCGGTCCCATTACGGGCCATCAAAAGGGGGCGTCAGAAGGTAGACGCATTGAAAGCAGCAAAATTACAACCTTGTCAATATGAAGGGGAAACCTACTACAAAATGCTCGTTACATAGCGTTACAGACGTAAGTTACATTTTAAACAGATTAATAAAGTTACGTTTTATGTACGTCGACGTCTCAGGGGAGAACAGTTACCAACAAAGTGAAGTTAAATTAAGTTAAGTTAAATTAAATCCAAACGTAATTTTCAAGGTGGCGATCGAAAGGGAATTTAACCAAAATAGACAAAAATTTACAAACGCTTACATTATGGCAAGGGCCACCGCCAACTTACATTTTCTTTCCCCCGAGGTCGCGCACGTCGTACAATTTTAAGCCTAACTGACTAACTACATGCTGGATTACAAAACTACTCTAGCTCTCGAAAGAGACTAAGACGAGACCAGACAAGCTAGACGAGACAAGATAAACAAGACCGAATAAAGGCCTTACAGCCGTATATAAGGCATAGGTTCGGTGCAGCGCGCATGCGCCGACCGGAGGAGGGGAGGCGAGGAGCAAGCAAGCACACTCTAGGAGGGGGAAGGAAGGAGGGGACGACGTGCCGACGCCCGCGCAGACGCGCGGTTTTCAAATGAAGCGGCGATCCTGACGCTTCAAAATGTTTATTCGCAAGTCACTCAATGTCTGTCAAGTTCTGCAGTTTGCATTTCTCATGGGAGCTAGGCTCAACAGTGGTTCACCCCTTACCTCGTGCCTGTCCACACACACAGTCTCACTCTCCCGATCCCGTCGTGCCACTCTCAAGGGGGTCTCTCACCCTCTTAGTCTAAGTCACACTTACCTTCACTCGCAGAACTCTTGCGGCACTCAAACGGAGGCCGACGTCTCTGCTTTTAGTACCTGTGGTGCCCTTCACAAACCGACAAAAGCATTTGTGACATCTCGCGTTATCCCTGGCTGACCCGACGCCCGAAAAGTCCACAAATGTGGTGCCCTTTCATGCCACTCCACGGACAACTCGCAGAATTCCCAAAGCCGCTCAGCAATAGATAACAGCACCGAGAAATGACGCTGTGCTGGGATTGGGGGGGAGGGGGGTGGCGACGACCCCTATAATACGGCCAGGTGTGCATGGCATGCCTTACGCCCGTGGACGGTACGTGACATGGCGCGTAACGCCAGTGGCTGTGCACATGGCCGCCAGCCAGCTCCCAACCTGGCATCGTGGTCTGGTCTCTCGCGTTCGTTCACTTTACCCATAATTCCATCATCTGAAATTTAGCTCTTCTACTGTTCACTATATATGTTTATACTACACAACAACTCTTAAACATGTTGTAAATATTTATGCAGGATAATAAGAAACAGCATCCATACATTTTTTAATGCAATTGAATATTCATTCATAATTTCTAAGCAAGTAAGTACCTATTTTAAATTTTATTCAAACAAAAAAAAAATATTTTTATGTTTTGATATTTCAGGACTTTTTTAGAATCGTTTAAAAAAGACATTTTCACAATTTATTTTGTCTCTTGGAGACATTTTTTGAATGTGAGTAAAACATAATCACTTGATTATTGCCCTTGTAATTTGTTAATCCTCATGGTGAATGCAAGACAAATAGGAAATTGAATTTGTTTTAACTAAAAGGGCATATCGGTTTGGATCATCGGAATCTTCGGAATGAGAACTTCCACACCTTTGAATTTTCCTTTGAGTATCATTGCGTGAATCACATTGATCATCAGTTTTATCACTAAACGCATTCAATTGCATAAGTAGTATATAATAGGGCATCCGAGATCAGGCGCCAGGCGGTGGTGCCTGGTGCCGACCGCCATATTGGATTTGTGATGTCACGGTGGACATCTTGGATGAGTGTAACGGGACACAGCGTAACGGAACAAGTAGGACCTTGAACTTTGATCCTCAAAATTTGCCAAAATTGGGCAAAAATTGCCCAAAATTCCTCAAAAATCGTCAAAATTTACATTTCGGTAGAAAAAAATTCCGCCAAAAAAAATTTCAAACAAAATTTGACAATCCAAAAATTAGGATTTCGAAAATCCTCAAATGTTAATTTGTCTAAGAAAGCACCCAAATGCCTGAAAGCGGCTTAAAACTCCTAAGAGATAGCCGCTTATAAGC
Source organism: Bacillus rossius redtenbacheri (assembly GCF_032445375.1). Taxonomy (NCBI): domain Eukaryota; kingdom Metazoa; phylum Arthropoda; class Insecta; order Phasmatodea; family Bacillidae; genus Bacillus; species Bacillus rossius. The sequence goes on from NC_086330.1 coordinate 227,764,669, forward strand.
CGCCAACCTTGAAAATAAGGATGTCACGGCAGCCATTTTGAAATATGATGTCATAGTTGCAATTTCCGTTACGGTCGCCATCTTTAACTTTTTTATTTACTATCCGAATTTAATGAAAAAAAAATTAAAATTTATAAAAAAATTAATTAATAAAATTTTTATCAATTATTTATAAAAAATTGTACTTTTACGACACGGAGCTCGGAGTCCTCGGTTCGAACCCGACGAGGGCAAAAAAATTAAAAAATGGCGACCGAACCTTCCCCCGCGGTGGCTGCTGGCATACTGACTCCCACCACTTTTTTTTTTCAAAGCATATATAAGGTAAAGAGGGGTAATGAGACGCAGCGGGTAATGGTACGCAGATGGATATTTCGTCATTGTGAAGGTTTGGCGCGTCCGTAACATGCTGTAATCTAGCGGAGCAGGGAAGAACTAACTACAGTGGTTGGCCAACCCAAGATCATTGTGGGTGTTGAAGTAAGTAGAATTTTTTTGTTTTTTTTGATATTTTTTGTTATGTGTTCCAGTTTTGTTCTTGTTGTAATTCAGAAATTACTAACTTTATTTTACTTATAAACAATTATATAATTCTGTTTTTCTTTTAAGTATTTCATGTCATTTTTATGTGAAGTATAAAACATCCTTGTGTACCAGTACGACTGTTGTTTATAAAATGGCGTGCAGAGGGGTAATAGTACGCAGGCGTGCGTCCGAATACCCTACCATGCGTCTGAATACCCCTTTTGTGCGTACCATTGCCCCTCATGCTGTATTATTGAAAAAATTTTCTGTGTGGCAATAATGTGCTTTTCGTGCAGAACTTACAGATATAATTGTATGTGGACCTCGGTAATTTACAATACTGTGACATGCTTGGAGTGATTTTGGGAAACCATGAAATAACTGCTTTCAGATCGGTTGGCCTGAAATTTGAGTCCGGGTAGTTTACGAAACAGTTTTACTACATAACACTGTGGCACATCGTTAGACAATAAACCGAAATGTATTTTAAAGATAAAATTATTATTTCACATGATATTATGGTTCTGCAAATAATTGCACTGACGAGACTAGGTGCTTATTTAATCTCATACAGACAGCAATTTCTTTTCTCCATCGACCGAGATGGCACAATGATGGGCCTGATATTCTGGACTCGCATCTGGCAGGGTATGGGTTCAAATCCAAGTGAGGCCATCCTGATATCTCTGGTTTCCCAAGGCAACTTCTGGCCAATACTGGGCTACTTTCGCAACACTTGTACCATTTAAATTTTAAAGCTTAGACTACACTGTTCGAATATGCATTATTGAATTACGACCCATAGATGTCATATGCCTACAAACATTTCAATGTAAAAATTTTGGCAATTAAGCAAGTTTTTTTTCCAGATGGTTCGCAAGCACAAACGTACCACTAATAAAGCAGCATGGACAGAGGAAAGTTTATCAGCGGCTGTAGCAGCTGTAAAGAGAGGAATGAGTATCAGAGCTGCAGGTAAGAATCATGGCATTCACGAAGCGACACTTCGAAAACGACTTAAGACTGGGGTTTTCAGTGGGCCTGGAATGGGAAGAAAACAGGTTTTAAGTGTAGAGCATGAAAAGGAACTTTGTTCTCATCTTTTGAAGTTGTGTAAACTGTTTTATGGTGTCACTCTAATAGAACTGAGACGGATTGTATTTGAATTTGCTGAACGTAATCAAATCAACCACACCTTTAACCAGACAACTAAGCTAGCAGGAAAAGACTAGGCTCAAGGATTTTTGAGACGAAATCCTACTTTAAGTTTACGTCAACCTGAACCAACCTCGCTCAGCAGGATTCTCGGTTTCAACAAAACTGAAGTTGGCTTGTTCTTCACGAACCTTTCTGATTTGTATGAAAATCATAAATATCCACCGAGTCGCATATTCAACGTCGATGAGACTGGAGTAACAAATGTTCAGAGACCACCATCTGTTATTGCCCCAAGAGGCCAAAAACAAGTTGGAACTGCGACTAGCCTAGAGAGAGGAAGAAATGTCACAATTTGCTGTGCCATGAGTGCGACTGGTATTTTCATCCCTCCCATGTTTGTATACCCAGGTGCCAGATTATCTGCTGGTTTAAGACGTGGAGGACCTCCAGGAAGTGTTTACAGGATGTCCAAATCCGGGTGGATAAACGAAGAGTTGTTTTCTGAATGGCCTAACCATTTTCAACAGCATACCAATTCATCGGCAGACAATCCAACGCTTCTCCTTTTGGATAACCATTCAAGCCACACATCATTAGCTGCTTACAACTTCTGTAAAAAAAATGGAATTACTGTTCTGTCATTCCCACCCCATTCATCGCACCGACTTCAACCACTAGATGTGTCGTTTTTTGGTCCTTTGAAAATGGCTTATCACTCGGAGTGTTAACTCTTTATGAGAAATCATCCCTACGAAAAAATTGAGAGAGAAGATATCCCAAAAATTTTTAAGTCTGCTTACGAAAGAGTTGCTAGCATTGGTAAAGCTGTTTCAGGGTTTTAAAAGACTGGAATATACCCACTGAATCCGGATGTATTTTGTGACGAAGATTTTGCGCCCACCAATACTGAAGTGGGTTCAAATGAACATGACAACGTCGAGGACGAGAGGAATGTACCTAACAACATCGAGGAAGAGAGGAATGGACCTAAAAACATCGAGGAAGAGAGGAATGGATCAAACAATGTCAAGCAGGAAGGAAATGGAGAACTCTGCAGTGCAAGACTATCACCAGAGGTTGGGTGTAGTGTGGCAGGTTCCAGTAAAGATGTTTCTTCAGGAACACATGGGCGTTTTAATAACATAGATTCTAGTTCCGGTTGTACTCCTTCTAGACTGCATGAACTTGAAGTAGGATCAAGTGAGGTAACAACTTTTCAACAAATTTTACCTTTATCTGTTTTGAATTCGTCGTCTTCACAACAGAGACGAAAATCGAGGCCTAAGCAACATTCAGAAGTTTTAACTGCAACACCTAGGAAAGAAGTTTTGGAAAATAGGGAACAAAAACGGAAGCTCAAATTTGTTAAAAGTAGTGCACCGAAGAAACAAAAACGTCAAACGAAAGAGCAACATAGTTGTAGATCTAAAACTAGAAACATTTCTTTGAAAGGGAGAAGAATAATTGTTAATGAAGTAAGGTCCAGCTCATCTGAAGATGAAACGTCTACCATCATCAGTGATAGTGATGAACTAAGTGACATAAGTTTAAATTGTTTGCCAGAAGTGAACACAACTAAGGACGTTTGTCTGTTTTGTGGTGAGTTTGGCCGAGACAGAGAGTTATGGTATCGATGTGTTGTTTGTTCGGGCTGGGTGCACTCAGAATGCAGTGCTGCAGAATCTGCACACAAGTTTACTTGTGACTTTTGTTTAGCTAAGTAATGTAGTACATGAAGATAAAAAAAATTGGCTTTGGGTTTCCCATATTTCTGTTTAACCTCAAACATGACCTTGGTTTTTTTTGTATCTAAAAAATTTTCAAGTATCAAGGCCATCAGGTTTGTAAGCCACATAATTATGACCAGTAATTGGATAATATTTTAAGAACTTGGTAATTTTGTTTGTAATTTTATTTGTATTTACAGTGCTGGTTCTTGTGTAGTCCCAATGTTATCTAAGATATACTATAGTATCTATCTGCTGTTGTTTAAGTTATAGTTGTAGAAGCTTCAATAACCGTTTATTTATTTGTAGTTACATATGTTACCTGTGCGGGTAATGGTACGCACCAAGTGTTTTCTGTGCGAAAACAATTGCCCCAACTGTGCGGGTAATGGTACGCACTACAAGATTTTAAGAATAAATTAATATAAAATAAACTATTCAGAATATTATACTTTTATTTGTACACTGCACCGTTAAATAAATTTGCTTTACACTAATATTGTTGTAAATCCAACCCAAAAGAAATTTTCAATTTTTAATAAGGTTTTAAATAAGGTGCGTGCAATTGCCCCTCCCTCCCCTAACAAGAGGTAACATGATGTCACGTCCGCCATCTTGTCTTCGATGCTGGAAGCCATCATCATTGTACCATCGGCGAGAGTGCGCTGATGACATGTTAGTTTAATTCTTATCCGCTAGAGTGCAGTAATCATTTATTACTGTGACACCCGCCATCTTGAAAATTCGTAATTATTTAGCTAGAAATTTGGGAAAAGTTCCAAAATTCATTAAATAAATCACTCATTAATTTACATATTGATTCGATCGATTCCTGTCCTCGGTTCAATAACCTATCGATGCAATAATGTTGTATTTTATGTAAAAAAATAATTATTATTTCAATAAACCATGTTCAACATTCGTAAAGAGACTTGAAATCCTCTACTACCATCATTCTATAAGACATCAAGACCACCATATTGGAAATTCGTAATTTTAATGCTAGAGATTCGGGAAAAAGTTAAAAATTCATTAAATAAATTTGCAATCAATATACTGATTGATTAGGTCGACTAAGGTCCTTGGTTCTATCCCTGGCCGATACAAAACAACTTCAATTTTAAAGAATACCACAAAAGCAACAGGTTTAAGAAAATAAAAACACCGCAAGTTCTTTTTTAAAAAAAACTTTTATTACATACATACTACACTACTACAAGTACAAAAAAAACACAGACAAATTACTAAAGTCTTGTGGATTCCTCGATTTCCGCATCAGCCACCCACGAATTAAAGCGAGGTGGAAAGCCCCACCACTTGACGTAGGACAGTCCATTTCTTCGTTTTATAATCTTTTCCACCAAGTACGTATCGGGATACAACGTAGGCTGAATGTCTTCGGCATAGAAGCCGCCATGGATAGGTTTGTGGTCCAAATCTTCGAGGAAGTAGTTCCTAACGCTCTGATTCACGAACATGCGTCACACGGAAAAGTTCAGGACTCCAGTTTGCAGGGAAACCTTTCTCGAAGATACCTTTCTGCTTGGAGATTCGCACAATGTCACCGACGTTAGCTTTACGCTTTCGTGGATCTTTCTTCTCCGTGTTGGAAAACACTGTTTGAAGCAGGCGATTGTCCGTTACGTCATTTGGCTTCATTTTCGTGGTAGAATGCACCGTGGAATTATACTCGCTTATTAGTTTCGTCAAGATGTCAAGCCACTTGTAATTTCCGTTAGCCGTGAACCGCCGCCACAATTTGGAACGCAAAGTTCGGTTAAACCTTTCGACAACGGAGGCTTTGACGCTACTAAATGTAGAGTAGTGTTTGATGCTATACTTCTTCATCAAAGCCTTGAAGGTTACATTGTAGAATTCTTTCCCGAGGTCCGTTTGCAGGTGCGACGGTACACGTCCATCACGCAAAATATTGTTCATGGCCTTGGCTACGTCAGTTGCGGTCTTTGATTTTACAGGTCTCGCCCAAGCGAACTTGCTATAAACATCGATGACTGTCAACATGTACTTGAAACCTTTATTCAATCGGGAATACGGTATCATCTCAACAAGGTCCGCCTGGAATAAATCATCAATTCCACGAACTATGACTTTGCGACGAAGGTATTTTCGTCTAGCAGGAGCATGAAGTTCGTGAGCGATTCCGGTTCGACTCATTGAATGTAGCCGGCTTCCCTCAGTTCTTCAAGTATGGAGACTATTTCGTTGATGTGTGAATAGTTTCCTACGCTAAGCGAAGCATGTAGAATTCTAAGGCGATCAACTAATTCATTGGGGTCGTCCCAATATACATAGTCAAATATCTGACCACTTTCTAGCTTTTTTAAACCTTCGCCATGTATTGTTAGTTCACTGAAGAGATTAGCGAGAATGTCGATTTTTTCATGATCTTCGTCTTTATATACACCACTATCTGGATCGTTATCGCGAAAATGTGCATTGGTTAGCTCTAGCAGTTTTTTGTACTCTTGTAAGTCTTTGTAAGAATATCCTTTAGGCTCCCTGCGAAACAGCAATTCGTACAGACCCGGAGTCCCGCGCATTTTGATCGCTTTTATGCGCACGATATTTCCTGGTAGAAAGTATATTTCTTTAGCACCAAGGAACCACTTATTATGTTTTCTGTACACTCCGTAGGTCGTGTCATTATTCCAGCTCGTAAACGATATCAGGTATGGTCGGACCATTGCATTAACTTGATGTCCCTTTTTCGGTATTTTCTTCTTCTGCATGGACTCTGTACTTGTTAAGTCCTCTTCTTCTCGATCTGGTTCATACTTTCTCTTCTTTACAGTCGGCATTTCATCTTCAACTTCTGTCTTCACAATGATGGCTGGTTCTTCCTTGTTTTTAAGTTCGTCGAGGCGACTAGTGATTGGTTTAAATATCTCCTCATTTTCCATCTCACGTGCAAGTCTGGTTCGTCTAGCAAGTAAATATTTTTCACGAACAGACTGAATAGCTCGATGAAGGTCACTGGCCAGGTCCGACATTGTACTGGCTGAAAACGTATTGCAAGACCTCCTTATATACTTTTTTATTCGTTCGCAGAAACTTCTTTCTTGTGTTTGGCTAAATCTGAATTTGTTGACAAGTGAGATAGTGATGCTTTCAGACTACTTTGAAAAGTCCTCAAATCGTCACGTCTTTGTGCATTTGATACTTCGATCATGTCGTGAATGCGAGAATCCGAGGCTTCCACACGCTGGTCGATGGCAACGAGATACTCTAGTAATTCCTTTTTCACACTTTCTACCTTTTGAGCCAGTAGCGAAATGTATTTGCGGATAACGTCGTCATGAGACTTGAGAGCAGTACGTAAGTCTCGACTGCTGCGTCCAAATTTGGAAATGCTATGACTCATGTTTGGCGATAAACTGATCGAAACCTCGTCTGTACCTGCCCTTATATAGCGGCCAGTCCTTTACGATGACTAGAAATCCGTGCTCGTGTTTCCAGCACAAGGAGCACATGTTTTGAATTCCTGGAATGACATGTCGGTGTTTACGTGATCGTCGTAAGCGTGGCGTAAATTAAGTTCGTCCATGCGAAACAAAACTATGACATTCGCATTATCTCGCAGCAAATGTTTGGGTATTCTACTGTACATCTGACACAGGTATACACAGTCTACCCTGGCGTGTCTACCCATGGAAAAGTACTCGAGTATTATGCCCTGTTTCTCGCACATTACATCGTCGAAAACAAACACGGAATTGGCTTTTGCTTCGCTTGGAGGTACCACATCGGTGTTATCGCTAAACGGAAAATACTCCAGACCATCCACCGAGCGTAGAACGGTTGCTAGGCGCTGGTACTTTATTTGTTGCAACGACTTGGAATACAAGTAAACGTTCTCGAACCGAAGACCGTTTGGTTCCTCCAGTAAACTCAGCAGAACGCACGTTTTGCTGCAGTTGGATGGATCCGCCAATATGCAACGTATGGCAGAAGGCAACAGTAAGCCATGTCGTGATTCACGCGCACTAAATACATCGTCTTGCGTAATGCGCACGGGCAAACACACGTCTTGCTTGACGACCTGCATTGTACTAAAGAAATTGTATAAAATCAAACACATTTATACTTTCTGGCCAGTTGTGCGTAATGACTCGAAGAGGTAAGAACAAAAAACACATCAGTGCAGGACTCGTGAACTCGCTGATAAACAATCTGCCATTCGAGCTACACATTCCCGGCTACAGATTCTGCGGCCCCGGCACTAAACTAGCGAAAAGGTTAGCTCGCGGTAACGTGGGCATTAATTCTCTCGACTAAAAGTGCAAGCAGCACGATATCGCATATTCATTAAGCAAGGATCTGGAGTCCAGACACCGGGCCGACGAGATATTGCCACAAGAAGCCGAAGATATAAGTAAATCTCCGAACGCGGGACTAGGAGAGAAAATCGCAGCATGGGACGTTTCCAAAGTCATGAAGGCAAAGACGAAATTAGGACTGGGTGCTCGTCGAGCCAGCTCCATCAAGTCAAAAACTAACTCACGCAAGACCAAACGAAAGACTGGTGCAGGCGTGCAAAAAGCCAAGCAAAAATTACAGACACTCGACAAAAAGATTATAGGAGATTTCTTCCTTTGCTTTTGCCTGCATTGGGTGCTCTCGGCGGCCTCATCGGTGCAACGAGCGGTATAGTGCGGGCAGTCAACACTTCGAAGAATGAGCGCAAGCAGTTAAGAGAAGCACAGCGACACAATGCCAGCATGGAAGCCATTGCCATCGGTAAAAAAAACGGCGCAGGACTGTACTTGCAACCTCACAAGACAGGACGTGGCATGAAAAAGAAACGAATGAAAAAATCCTAAGTTCCCTACCGAAACGACCGCTCACCAACGTAGATTTAATAAAGTACGCACGCAAACTTAAAATACCAAATTTCCGAGGCGTGTTTATGCCTACGCCAGAACTGCGACACTACCTGGGCCGGTCCACTACGTTGTTTTACAATTACGAAACGGAACAGAGGCCTAATCAAACAAACTGCGGACACTTGTGTCTTCGCTTTTAAACAAACAAAAATTAGCTGACAAATAAAAATTGCTAGTTTAAGTAGGTTGTGCAGTGATGATAATTTATTAGTCATGTCGATAACACTTACATTGACAGGTCACGCATCTGAGCTGCGGGCGGTTCATTTCCCGCCTCTGGATTTAGACGGAGAATGGTGTATCGGTCTCGTAGATTTTCAAACGTATAATGCCATACCTAATATCGACGAGGAAAACTGCAAGATCTGCTTCCTGAAAAGCGATGGGACCGCTCATGAAATACAGTTACCTGTTGGATCTTACGAAATTGATGACATTGCAAATTACATCAGGGATATGTTACCACAGGATGTAGACTTTCAACTGCGCGGAAATCCAAACACTCAAAAAAGTATTCTAACATGCAGTGAAAATGTCGACTTTACGAAACCCGGGACCATAGGTACGATGCTCGGATTCGAATCAAAGGTGTATGATACAGGAAGATCGTACGAATCCACGCGCGCAGTAAACATTTTGCCTGTGAATGTCATAAGAATAAACTGTAATTTGTCAAGTGGAACGTATCTCAACGGAAGACTAAGCAACATGCTACACGAGTTTTCGCCGATGGTCCCGCCAGGATATAAACTGGTAGAAGTACCGCAAAGTACCATTTACGTTCCAGTCGTCGTGAAGTGCGCACACGAAGTCGTCGTCCGAATCATTGACCAGCGAGGACGATTGGTGAATTTTCAAGACGAAGAAATTACATTACGGCTGCACTTGAAGCGATGGGCATACAGTTCGTAACACCGAACAGTTATAAAAGAAATCGTATTGCCGTGAATAAGAACAGTTCTCTACCAGACATCGGTGCATTAACACCTGACAGCATAAAGTATCTTCTCAGTATTGGACAAGTGCCGAATAAATATGGAAGACGAAATCCTCAACGTGGAAGATCGGGTCATTTTTGAAGACAGCATTACGAAAATGGAATTGCACGAGTACCAGCCTTTCCTGCTCGGACCGTACGCACTACCATCGGAAGTACGCATTGCTGTACAGCACCAAGATATTTGTACTTTGCCTTCGCAGTCATTTCTACGTATAAGAGGCACGCTGACAAAAGCGGATGGTACGCACCCGACAACGACGTCAATATCCTGCAATGGTATTCTTCACCTAATCGAGCGCATTACATATGTACTCAATGGCGTCGAGGTAGACCAGACGAGAGATGTAGGCATAACATCTGCTATGAAAAATTACCTTTCGCTCACGCCAAATGAACTGTCTGCTGCAAAGATGGCTGGTTGGGCTCTCGAGGATGAATATAAGCTTCCTGTTTATGCCGACGGGAAGTTCGAAGTTTGTGTTCCTCTGTCCATGCTTCTTGGATTCGCTGAGGACTACAAGCATATAATCATTAATTCGAAACAAGAGCTCGTACTGCTTCTAACCAACACGCACATTAATGCAATTGTCGCCGCTGCAGAAAACCCTCAAGATGTCTCGCTAACACTTCAGTCGATCGAGTGGATGCTGCCCCACATCCAAGTGAGCACCGTTGAACGAGTCAAGATGTTGAAGAACATAGAAAATGGCAAGAACTTCGATGTGCCATTCCGATCCTGGAGCCTGGAAACTTATCGTGGCTTGCCTCATAGTCAGCATATCAATTGGATAGTAAAGTCCAGCTTCGCTACGGAAAAACCAAGATACATCATCGTCGGGCTTCAGACTGGAAGACAGCTCAATGCAGGAGTAAGTCGCTCCGTATTCGATAACTGTCAAATATGCAATGTAAAAATATTTTTAAACAGCGAAAGTTATCCGTAAGTTGACATGAACATGGACTTTAAAAGTGGAAGATTTCTTCTCGCATATCAAATTACACCAAGTTTCAGCAAGCTTACTATGGGCGGAGACAGTCACCGATACTGAGTCCCGACAGTTTCAAGAACAAGGCTCCGTTAAGGGCGTTGACTGGTTGCCAAGAACTCTAGTAAAATATGAAAAATTGCCTATCTAAATGCACGAATGTATGACTAGTAGCATCTTCTGAATTTTCAGGCGAATTTGGCCTTATAAACCACCTTTGTCCCTACAGGCTAATGACACACCTTGTCGACCCTCGTCAACACAGCTGGGTGCTTCACTAATGGGGATTATCGTAATCCCTTGTTTGAAAAGAGGAAAGGAAGCATCTCATGCTGCTTGTCCTGGGGCGAGTCGAGGTGTTATGGGGAGCTCAGGAAAAGCAAATGGTGGAATTTGTGAATTCAATAATTTAATATAATAAGTGATAGATATCAAAATGCTATACAGAATTTAAAAATAAATACTTTGATATTGCGAACACTGCAAAGTGGTACATATAATTAAGTTTTCACAGTGCCATATGTGTTTATTTTCTCTTGCTTGTTTGATAAACATCTCCGTTGAACATGCCTGTAAAAGGCGTCGTACACATTCTATGTGCGACATCATTTGAAACTAGAAGGTCTTTTAAAAATAACACTGAAAGTTCGCGCAGCGACATTTAGGCCCTACATAGTCTGCCTGCCGATGTTGCAGTAAAATAAATCATAAATAGTAATGGAAGGCAACGCATATGTGTATTTATTTATGTAGGGCCTATATCTACGCGTATCTACAATTCACCTTCGGTATTTCTAGAATTACTGAGTATGTCTCCGTGTATATCTCTGACAAAAACAAGTTATTGTTTGAACGCAGAATCAAGGCTTAATCCCTGTGCGTAGTCGGGAAGCTTTCAAAGTCACGTAGAGTACACATTTGTTCCACAAAAAAAAATTAAAGAATGGGTTTGGGATTTCTAATTTATAAATGCATCACAGTTGCTTATAATAAAAACGTCGTTTTTAAGGCCACGCTAATTGAACTTTTTAATTAGCCGTTTTTTCGTTTATGCAAAACCTAAAGAAAATTGCCTACATGAAATGTTTATTCAATTAGTGGGCTTTTTCTTTCGGTCGCCATTTGATTTATATGAATAATGTAGTTGCCTTGAGTTAGATATACCTAGGTTTTTTTTATTTGCTTTGTGGTATAATTAATTTTGTATGTCTTGCTATGATGTGTGATATCCATTTTATCAGTTTTTATGCCACGCAGGTGACATGGATTTATCACCTAATTTCCTGTCTGGTTTCTTAGCATCTTTTGCATTTGACCAATCATACTGCAGTTCTCTATCTAAGGCGCTTCCGTGATCACTATAATACTGTACTCGTACTTTTAACAAAATGCAATACATGTAAAATTTTCAGCGTCTGTGAGATTGAAATTAATTAATGTGGTATTAAGGTATGTCAATACTAAATTACCACATATAATTATGTAATATTTGGTGCAATACACAACAAAAAAATTATTGAAAATAATTTTAAATTTTGTTTGACTTTAATTGTAAATATCTCGCACGACTGTGGTATTACATGTATTATAGGAATTATAGGTGTCGCAATGTAACCTCAACTTTTTTGTAAGATCTACTTCTGGCTTAGATCTACTTTAATGCGTATTTTGCATCTTCCGATTGAAAACATTTTCTTGTGGTAGTCACATGGCATTTCCTGCATGGCAATACTATTGTTAACGTTTGGCGGAATTATACATCATTGGCCTGAAAAAATATCTAAACCAGAAGCAGATATACCACAAAGGCTGAAATTGCCATATGGTATGTAAAGCGTGAGTGAATATTCCACCACTGGATTTTTATAAGTTATTACTGGTGAAATAATCGTGTGTGTAAATAAATATTCAAACACTTCCCCTATTTGTTAAGTCTGTAGGCTGACTTTGTAGAGGGAATGAGGATGGCTTAGTAATCAAGCAACATCATCCTGACATTAAACACTCCCACCATGCTCATGCATGTCTCACGAGAAACTCGCACCCATGACCCCACCATCCGCAAGCTGGTGAGTCTTCTACAGCGAAACGTATTTCAGCACTGTAATGATCCTTCTGACACTATCACAGATGACTAAAAGATCCGTAATTTTCTGTACCTGAACCAAAATCTACTTCGTACAAATTCCCACCAAACGTCACTTTAGATAAGCACTTACGTACTGTGCTGTAAATGTTATATTATTTACTATATTTTTTATAACTGGTCATCCAGATATTTTTCGTAAGCCTACCTGTAAATAATAAGCGCGTGTAAGTATCGTTTAAGAATAAAAGTAAAGATCAGTACTTATATATATATAATACTTGAATAGTTGAAGTCGTTTACGTTTTATTGCACATTATAGGCAATTAACTTCCGAAATTTCTAATTGAATTCGAAGTGAATACATTGAACAATGAAGCCTTCCTTTAATCCACAGTCAAGTGAATGACAACGTAATTGGTTTGGTTACATCTTGTTGTCAACCATGAAATTATTTCCTTTCACTTTCATGAAATTTCAAGAAATTTAATTAATTTTAATGATAAAAGTAAACAATACACCACAAAATGGGTAAAAACAATTGTCCAAAACATGGCGACGACAAACGGTATACCTAGAGCTTTAGTTTTTCTTACTCTCTCTACTTTATTCGTTAGAATAGCTTCGTGGCAATTGCTTAGAGGACATAGAGAAATAACTCTTACAGTTTGTACATCTGTAACTTTGTATGTCTATGGCCAACCTGCGTGACATGAGCTGTCAATTGCGGAATATGGCGGAGTTCCAAACCTAATTTATTTAAAAATTATTTATTTTTTAATGCTATCAATATTTTAATAGTTATTCTGCTATTCAGGGCGTAGACGAATTCAAAAAATCATAAAACATTAAAATTGGTCCAGTCGTTCTTGAGTTGTAAATGGTGTAACTAACCCGACTTCGTTTTATATTTTAATTTTTTCCCCGGGAACAGGATAAAAAAGTATCCTATGTCCGTCTCCTGGTTCTAAGCTACCTCCCTACCAATTTTCAGCCAAATCGGTTCAGCCGTTCTTGAGTTATAAATGGTGTAACTAACACGACTTTCTTTTATATATATAGATTGTGAATTTGAATCACGATAAACAGAAAATATCTCATGATCAGTTAGTTTTTTTTAATTTCATTATAAACGTTCACGGACGTAAATCAATTGAAACATGACAATCAGAACTGTTGAAAATTATGACAGGAGAAAGGACTTTCACAAGAACACAAAATAATGGATATTAAACAGTTTTAATCATGTATTATGAAATTGTACTTGCAAGCTTTTCAAATGTAAATGTTCAGAAAATATACTTATATTTAGACTCCTAAATTGTTATTCTTTAGGTTAAGATTGTTTTAATTTTTATAATTTAATTAAGAAAAAAAGTAAAATTGCTAAATAGAATCGAAATCGGGAGAAACTGTGGAATTAGAATCAGAACCTAAGAAATTTGGAATCGAGCCAATCCTAATAACTAACATTTACCAACTACATATGCAATATGTTTGGCAGAATTTTTCGGCTTGAATCACAGCATGAAAAGCTTGGTCTCCTCAATCGCTCACAAAATTAAAATAACGTCTATGCGTGGAGTCCAAGCGCTACAGAAGTGAAACTTCTTGCTTATTAGGTTCATATAGATAGAGATAAATTATTAATAATTTTTTATTGAACAAGAGAGAATAATTGAGAATAGCAAGGATGCGGATATGATCACAAATGAAAAACTAAATAAATAAAAAATAGGTACCTACCTACTTTAAATTTAAAAAGAAATTAATATGTTAGCTTCAATTGTTAGCCGTTATGAAAACTGAGGAGTAGACAAACAAAAGCTGTGTTACGAGAATTCAGTATCATCATTGCTGTGTCATTTCTACCTATCCCCTGCCGTCTTTCCTTCCGGCCGTTACAACTAGCATATAACATGCTACGCTACGTACCTATTACCCCCCCTACCCTTCATTCCATCTTCCCGTTCGACCGCTAATGCATGCGTTGGGGTGGCGTCGCTGCTGACGCACTCTCCTGCTCTACCGATTCCTCCACCACGTACCCAGAGGCTAAGCCGGGGGGGGGGGGTTAGGGGTTATAACCCCCCGCCCCTTTAGCGCCATTTTTTTCTTATCTGAAAGCAGGTTAGCTAAAAGCCTGGGTGTCTTACTGCTATCACCGTCCGCTGCACTGGAGGGGAATAGTAAGCGAGCCCTACCGATGTGACGCCGTGACGGGTCCCAAGCTTTCAAATATCTTACACCTACTTTATTTAACCAGCGCGGTAATAATAAGAAGGTAATGACTGGGTAACTCTTCAAGCTAAATCTAATTGTTACCAGGAATAGGCCAGTTCTACCTAAACCCAACCCTTTTTATTCTTTTTTTTTTGTATTGTCGATCTTCGAGCATGATTTATGATTTTGAGTGGACGTGGACAAGGTACTTGGATTGATTAAAATATCTTTAATTAATTTCTTACTTCATCTATCAAACCATTTTTTTATTAAAAAATTAATGATATTTTTACCATTACAATATTTAAAGTTAAGTACCGAAAACTGCTAAAATAGCACTATTTTACACCTTAAAATCCAAATTTTTCCAGGGGTCCTCCCCCGGACTACCCGCTTTGATAAAGGGGGGGGGGGGCGCATGCTTATTAACCCCCCCCCCCTCCCATCACAAATCCTGGCTACGCCACTGCACGTACCTAACTATTCCCCTCACGCGATCAAGATTTTCATAACGCTGGAAAATTGTAGCCAACTCAGTAAAGAAGTTTCACTTCAAAAATAAATAAGTAATCGGAAGTTATTTTTGTGTATATGGTTTCTGGAAGTGAAACATAGCATGATTAACCCATAACTGGATTTACCACACCCGGATCACAGGGAGTCTCCTAACACTCGGCCGGCAAGCCTGCGTGTGTGCAGACTCACTCACCACGTTTAGCAAAGTGTTGGTAATATGCCTGATGAAGTCCTTGCGGTGCGGGAACCTCAGTTCCGTCACTTCAAAGACGGAGTTGTCTCAGTTGATTAAATATATTTCGTGCTCTCTCAGAATGAGCATCATGTACCTATAAGAACAAACACACACTTTTGTATCAAAGTTGAACCTTACGTGCACTACCAGGGTTTCCACTCTATTCATCTGTAATAATGCCCTGAATTTTTCCTGTTAAACCAAACATTATTTCCTTGTATCAGTAATTAAAATTGCAACATTACTTGAATTACACGAACTATAAATATAAACAATTTTCAACCCCACACATCATGTCAAACTGACCATAAAAACTTTTCTACACAGTACACTATTTACACTATTTCCATCAATTGCATATAACTAACAATGCCAGTTAAAAATATTAAATGACTATTTTTTTTATAAAATTTTGCAAATACATTACTAATTGACATTATGTTTGCAAAAAATTAATAAACCAATATACTTTTGATTCATTAATTGTTTCTCTTACATCTCATTGATGATTTAAAAAAAAAATTTACAACTAAATATGAATTTGTGCTTACAATGTAGGTTTGTTGTAAAACGTTAGAGGAACACACTGGTGTTAAAAATTACTACTCCAGTTTGTATGCCTGTGCTAATAACAATTTTTTTATACGAAGAAAATGTCAAATCAAATGTTTAAAATTTTCGCGAAGTTGAATTGAATTGAAAATACCGTTCTCTGCTAAGCTGGATTACACTTATTTTACAGAATACAGGATTGAAGTAAAATAAGAATGTTTAGCAATAATTGTAATGTTTGAACTGATTGAGATATTAACCAATTGGGCCATATATATGTACACACACATACATAACATATATATTACATCATTCAATAAATATTGTACAATAAACTATGGATAATATTAATATTGAGCATGTATAAAAGCAAATGGAGCGCCTTCTTTTGAATTTTTTTAGTAATCAAAATACAAAACGCAAAAAACCTAAACATTTTGTGAGAAAATCTTTAGCTTCCAATGTTTAAAAGCTTTGTAACAAATGCGCTGCTTCACATCAAAGCTTTGCATTTGACCAAAGCTTCAAATAAAACCAATACCCAATTTCCTGCCCAAGTAAAATTGAATATTAAAAAAAGGTTCCATATTTTCGCTTTGTCGAAGCATCGCACAGGCCTACCTGATAATTGGCCATTTCCCTATGCTTTCCAGGTTCTGAAGACAACTTCCCAATTCCCTAAGTTTTTTTTGTTTCCGAACATCTACTAGTAACAATTCAGTACAAAATACCATATTTACCAGAAAATAATGCGACTGTGAATAGCTTTAATATGACCCCAAACGTTTTGATTATGAATCTAGAAAAAAAAAGACATTATGGAGTGTAAATTAAAATTCAATTACAAGTCACATTAAAACGCTTATAACCTGCACTGGCAAATTGTTTCCCGCCAGTACTTTCGTTGAATCTCATCTGCTGAATGTTTAACTTCAGAGTAATTTCTTGGGGTTTTAATCTTAACATGTCTTGTGACATTTGCTGCACTTTGATGAAGTCCACAAATTTTGTTTCAATCTTCTGGAAGAGTCCCAACTTGGGCCTGCTGAACTCATTTCGTGAATTAATTACCTATCTGTTTTTGAGATAAGGCACAGTAATCTGGAAGTTTGAGTCGCTATTTTGTCGCAATCCTTCCAACCTGCTAATTTTTGTTTTACTACCTGCTTTTCTACAGTAATCATTTAGAAAAAAATAATTTTCATTTTCCAATGAAACGAAACAGAACCCATAAAGCGCAGATGACTGAATGACAATCACCACTGACACAGCTGACTATTATGACTAATAATTCTCATTCGGCCCCATGCCAGTGACCATTGAACAAATATTTTATCATGCAGTTTTAAAACTTTAATATTCAATGATAATAACCAAATTTGCAATTATAATGTCTCCCCCACTTTTAGTTTAAATAGTTTTGGCAAAAAATTGCTTACTTGAAAATGTACCTCCTTTTCGTTAAATGCGCTTCCTTTTACGCAAATTTGCGTTCAAATGTTCGTTATTTCCGTTAAATGCTTTACCTGCGTATAACTTACATCGTTTTCGGTGTGTACACTGCGTGATCATTACATTTTCGGTGTGTAAATTGCGTAATCATTACGTGTTCAGAGTGTACATTGCGTGTTCATTAAGTGTTCGGTATGTACATTGTGTGTACATTACGTGATCATTAAATGTTTTGCGTGTACATTGCGTGGTCATTGTGTGTACAGTGCCTGTAATTTGCGTGTATTTTGTGTGCATGCGTGTACATTGCGTGTGTAATACGTGTTTAGTGTGTACATTGCGTGTTCATTACGTGTTCGGTGTGTATATTGCTTGGTCATCTCGCGTACATTGCGTGTGTATTCCGTGTACATTGCGTGTACATTGCGTGTATTTCGTGTGCATTGTGTGTCAATTGCGTGTATTGCGTGTACATTGCTTGTACATTGCGTGTCAATTCCGTGTACATTGGATGTACATGTACATTACGTGTCAATTCCGTGTCCATTGCGTGTACATTGCATGTCCAGTGCGTTCATTGCGTGTTTGGTGTGTACATTGCGTAGTACTTGCATGGTCATTGCGTTGTCATTCCGTGTCCAGTGCGTACATTGTGTGGTCATTGTGTCTACATTGCATTTCGAGTGCGTACATTGCGTGGTCATTGCGTGTACATTGTGTGGTCATTGCGTGTACATTACATTTACAGTGCGCACATTGCGTGTTTGTGTTTACATTGCGTGTACATTGCGTATCCAGTGCGTGTATTACGTGCCCATTTCCTTTATCAAATTTGCTTCCAAATGTGCTTCTTTTTTGACGATGAATGAGAATCGATAAGTCTGTATTTGGAACATGATTTACCTCATGGTTCGGAGACGAGTGGTATATATTGTTGCGACATTAAACATGACCTGTTTAACATATTGGTCGCATATCGTTGTATATTACCTGTTGGTTCAGAGACGCTTGGCCTATGCGCATGGTTTTCTACATGAACTGATTAAAATGTTCACCGAGTATCGTGGAAAAAGTTTTTTTGGCTACTGACTGGATGTGTTTGACCACCTACTGGATGCGCCTGGCTACCAACTAGATATGACTTGCCACCTAATGGACCTGTGTTACTGAACGCTGAATAGACATTCCTGGCTACTGACTGGGTGCGTATTGACACCTACTGAACGTACCTCACGGCCGAATACATGCTCGACCACCAACTGGTCGTGCCTTGATGCTGACTGGACATGCTCAGCTGATAACGTGTCATATCGGCCACAAACTCAATGCACCTGGACGCCGATTACGTGCCTGTCTACTGAACATAAAGGTTTAACTGCCAACTGGATACGTCTTGTCACCTACTGGTTGTGCTTTTCTGGCCACTGGATATACGTGCGTGGCCACAGACTGGAGGTGTCTGGCCAACAACAACTGGATGTGCTTGGCACTGGCTGGACGCGCCTGGCTACTGAATAAATATGCCTGGTTAATCAACTGTAATGTATAACTGACTCGAAAAAACATGTCAAGACATGCAAAGGACTCGCTTCGCCTTCTATGAAGACTGTAGAAATCGAGAAACGCTAGTTATTTACTTGTTTGTATTTGTAGAATTTTTGAAATAATTTTTTTATTTGAATTTGTGTTGCTTTATTTCTCGAACTTGTAACCTTTATGATAATTTTAATTAAATTAGTATTATTTTACCTAAAATTATATTGTTTTGCATCAAACAAGGATGGAACCGATAACGTTTATCGTTCGAATGAATCATTATTTTACTAAGTGTTTTTTTATTTATAAATATTGAAATTTTTCCCGAATTTCTAGGTCATAAATAAGAATTTCCAAGATGTGTCAAAATTTCAAGATGGCGGATACCGTGGTAGATAACTGTCTGTTAATAAATAATGCTGCACTGTAGTGGTTAATATTTAAACTAACATGATGGTAACACACTCTAGCAGATAACATGTGTACTACATGACACTAGCGATCCTAGTAACAAGTATTGATAAACAAGATGGGGGCGACATCCTCTAGCAGGCGATGTGTGTTAACTAGCGCTCCTGGTAGCGAGTACTGAAATCATGATGGTGGATCTAAAATGGTCACCATGGTCAAAGTCAAATATCAATGTCAAAGGAGGTCAAATTTCATGGTCAAGGTCAAGGATCAAGGTCTAGGTCAAAGTTCAAGGTCAATGTTAAAGGTCAGGTCTAGTGAACAAAATTAAACTAACATGGTGGTAGTGAACTCTAGCAGACGAAAAATAATATGGTGGCCTCCAGCAGACTAAAGCAAGATGGCGGATGCGACGTCATACGAGCTGTCGATATATAGGTACCTTGGCATAAGTGGTGGGAGGTCAGTCTGCCGGTGGCTTCCGTGGAGGAAGGATCTGTCGAATTTTTTTTTTATTTTTTGCTCTCGCCGGGTTGGAACCAAGGCTGTAAGGCCGTGTTTTGATATTATTTTATTAATATTTGATTCATTCCCATTAAAATCTGATAATAAGCAGCAATTTTCAAGATGGAGGACGTGACCTAATCAAAGATGGCGGAGAATTTGTATTAATGTTTTTATCATTACTAAAAATTTTCACGATTTTTTGGCATAAAAATTACAGATTTTGAAGATGGTGGCCGTAACGAAATTGCAATTCTCTAGAATACAATATGGTGGAATTATTTTTATTTAATGAATATTTTATTATTCTTTTTTTTTTTCGATTTTCTAGCACAAAAAATAAAGAATTTCAAGATGGCAGGTATAACGAAAAATTGAAGCAATTACTTCACAATCCAAGATGTCGTTAGAGGTTTATCGGAGGCTGTACATATTGGATTCTTAAGCATCAATATGGACATTTCAAGCCGTTGGCATTTTTAAAGTCAAAAAAGGGAATTTTTTCTCAAAACGGGAATTTTCCCTCAAAACGTGAATTTTCCCCTCAAAATCGGCCTAATGTTTAGGAATTTTGAGTCATTTTGAGTCAATTTGAGTCATTTTAAAATCCAAAATGGCCGCCGTGACATCAGATGGCCGTCGGTCATAAAACCCATCCCAATCCACACCCTGCACCCTATGCCCGGAGCCCCATTTGTACACTACTTTCTTTATATCAGAATATCAGCAAAATATTTATTTCGATTTCTTGTGATTACAGTATAAGCCGATAGTCGATTAATGCATATTATAGATTATTCAAAAATTGCTTTAGCCCGTCTTTGGTCTCTATGTTAGCAATTTCCTGACGTGATTATTTTATTTATATTTTAATTCCAAATTATGTTTTTCTATCTAGACGTGTCATCACAATATATATTATTAATTTAAAGGGAATGAGTTATTGTTGAGCCAGTGTTCTGCCTCGGGGAGATTCTTTCAAAACGATGATTGGGGTTTCTCAGCAATTCTTTAAAAAACTCAAATCATTTTAACTTATACGCAACGTACGTAGTTATTAATTACGGTGTTCATTGCTAAACTCTCATCTATATGGATTTAAATGTATATATATATATATATGTATATATATAATGTATATATATATATACACACATATAGTTACAACCTGTAAGACGTGCAAATACTTAAATTCATTACAGCTCTTTTAAATTTTTATGTTGATCACAAAATTAATTTTGTAAGCTTGAAACTTGTGAAATATAAATATTAATAAATATAACATCTAGTTCATAGAATATTCGTTATTACCTGTGATATAAAATGGTATACGAGAAGAAGAGAAAGCATTGTGTGAGGGACTGCCTTACTAGCAGGGTTCGATCCCATGAGCCGGCATAACTCAAATGGTCGAGCATTCAGGTACGTCATTTGTAGCGCACTGTAATCTTGGAGATCCCAGAGCCTTCTGATAGCCTCCAACCAGATAAAAGCATTTCAGGAGTGTGTCTACAATAATTGTTTTTATATTTTTTTCCCCACGTGATAGACTCAGCTAATGTGAAACTGAAAGTGAAGAAGTAATTCTCAAGAGGAAATGTTAGAGATTAGATATAATAAATAAGCCCGTCTTGCAGGAAGACTGCAGCAGCGAGGCAGCTAATTGGCTGCGACGGCGGGCGGTTGTTAACGGTGCCGCGGAGCGTTGGAGTGCCTGCCGCGGGTGGAGAGAGCGGTCCCGCTCGGTCCAGTTCGGAGAGACTCGGGTCGCCCCGCGGCCAGACGGGGTTCCCACACTCCCCCGCCCAGCAGGGGCGTGGTGCACCTGAGTGCAGGGACCAGAAGGTCTGCTCGTCGCCGAAGCCCTGCTTCACATCACTGCTACTGTCTCCACACAGTACACTCACATTTTTAAAAACACTCACCTTGTGTATGAGGACATGATTGTGGAAAAGTGGTAAGACACCAGACTATTATTCTACAAGATCTGGGTTAGAATCCTGGTCCGACTGACCCGATTTAGAGTTTACATGATTTTCATATATCACTACGAGCAAATACCGTATGAGTGTCTTACTTTCTGTCCAAAATAGATTTATCTCCCAATAAATCCTGGCACACATTATGTTTTATCGTAGTAAATGTATATGTAAATACATAAAATACTAGTTTAAATTATTTTTTTTTGCTATATTTCAAAATTACATAAAATTGTCTTAAAAGTTACCATTGTGTGATATTATTTAACTAATTTATTAACATTCTCATTTTATTTTTGGTCTTTGACAATGACAATGTCAATTCAAATAATCTCACGAATGATGAGCTTAATTCATAAAATTCATCTTAATTCATATGCTGTATTTACTTCTTACAAGGTTGAATAATTATAGTAGTACATAATAGCCACTTTGAGCTCATGCGGAGACTGAGGATACAGATTATACAATAAACAAAGCTTAAGTTATTTAATTGGCCACATTTTAAGGTAACTATTCCTGTTCTGGGCTAGATCATCACCAAGACGGGCCCCCTAGAGCCATAGGGAAATGGATAAGCCATTTCATTTCGACCCGGATGTGTATGGGGAGGAGCTACAATCAGATGCTGAGACTACTCATCACAGTATCGTTGCCACCCTTTCCCCTTACTCAGTCAGCTGACCTATGGTTAAATGAAAAATTCCCATCCTCAGAGTGCTTATCCAAGTGTATCACATGTCCGGAACCCTCAGAAAGCTCAAAGAGCCTGTGATCTGGCCAAATTGCATTCAATTTTTACAAATATGTTGAAGGCTAGTACTGGAGATTTTCATCCCACACTGCATCCACCTATCGATCGAGTAGGGACTCCACAGGATGTGCTCTAAGGGATTATAGCCACCAACTGCCAGTGCAAGACCTCACCATGCGACCCTGGGCTGGTAAAGATAAACTCAGCAGGGACTACTAGGGTCATTAAGGGTCGTTCCACACCACTCTCTAGATTTTTTCACGATCTTGCAGTATCATACTCTCCGTTAGTCCATGAGCTAACATGGTAACTGCCCCTGTCCAGACCACAGGGGGCGCCTTGGAAACTGGTCCTGTAGGGCCAGCCCCTCGGATACACCAACAGCTACATTACCTCGGAGCTTACAGCATTCTTTCGGTCTGGTTGTCGCTCTTTCCAGAGCAGAAGCCGGGCCTAGATTAGTTATTGCAATTGCGCCATTGATTGTTCACAATGAATCATGAACTTTGGGACCCAATGGCCTTAGGCCCGACAGTGCTGACCCCCAGGCAAATATTCTGGACGATCTGCCATTGCCTGCAGAGAGAGCCTTTCCTCCTCATGAGATGCCTCTTTCCTACACCTGAGTTTGTTGAGGGATGAGAACTCCCCAACAGAGCTCTCTTTTGTCTTATATTATCTTATTTATCTTTAAATGCTTCCCCAGTACAACTTAGCAAATGTTTGCACTCACTTTTACTAAGACACATGAGGGCATACTTTGGACACCTCTTTGTTCTTGTGTCTAAAATTAACATACTACATGTAAAAATGTATATTATTTTGTGTAAACTAACATAGTGGTAGAGTTAAAACTTGTAAAAAGATCTCTTTTAACTGAATATGCCTCTTTAATTCTCGACGGGGATATACCATTAGTTTAGCGAGGCACCGTTTAAGGAAAGCGACACATATGATGGCAGGGGAAAAAGTGATTTCACAGGGGTATTTAGCAACAGGTGAACAAAGAATTAAGCCGAAAGTGTTAAGAACAGACTGATGGTATGATGCGACCAGTAGAGCATAACTGGGCCTTCCTGTTTTTAAAGATGGGTTTATGATAGCTGATAATCTTCAAGTTAGTGTCTATGGGACATTGGCATAAACAACCCACCATCTACATTCTGTAATACAATTCGGCAGCAAGGTGGTATAAGAAAGAATAACTTATTAAAGTTCTATAATCAGGAGGATTTAAACAGCCCTCCTATCAAGTAAGACCTCATGGTACCAGTTGTGCATCCCTACAAGAGGACTGGATCATCACCAAAACGGGGCCCCTAGAGCCATAGGGAAATGGATAAGTCATTTCATCTCGACCTGGAGTGTAAGGGAAGGAGCTACAATCAGAGGCCGAGACTACCCATCCCAGTATCATTGCCACCCTTTCCCCTTTTCCCATTCAGTTTATCTCTGGTTGAATGAAGTAAATATTATTGTATTAGAAGCTGACAGTAATGTCAGACAAAGACCCATATTATCGTTACTGTGGTGCTATATTGATAAACTGGTTTGTGTAAAATATTAACTTTTTATAGCTTATAAGAATCTTGACTCGCCATTCAAATTGTTCAAGTAGTGTTGCACATTCTATGACAGTTACTTTTCTGCAACACATAAATGGTGGCAGCTTACTAATCGGATTCTGATTATATTTTAATATAAATTGTGTAAAGCGAATTGACTACTCTTCCTCATATTAGGCCTTGGCAAGTTGGGTGCATTAAAGTATGGAAACTCGAAGCGATAAATTTCAGGAACTATGTTAATCATAAATAGTGATTGTAGAGATAGAGTTAAGAATACTTTAAGTTAATTTTTTTTACATATAAAGGGGCTCTACTTCATTCTTTAAGTGTTGAAATTTAATTGTAAATCTTAATGTATTTTGTTTGGCTTCAAGTTTTCATATGAAATGGCATATAATAAGGTTGTATTTAATTATTTATTTACTACCCAACTTCCATTGTTTTTCTTTACTTTAATGTAAGATTAACAAACTGGTGTAAAATTTATTATAGAAGTTTTAAGTTTAGTTGTTTAGCCTGGCATGATAATCTGCTGTTTTCTTTTTAGTTAAAAACATGTCCTGTCATGTTTCACTACTACTACATATACAAAATTATTACATTATTTTTATTGATCTTTGAAATACTTAAAAATCTGTACAAATAATATCATATACAAAGTGTAAACAATAGCTAAATAACAATGAAATTGTTCTGCTTTCTTCTACTGATACCTTAAAAAGATTAAATAAGGTATTTATATCCTCAAAAATTTCAGATATTTCGTTCACTCATTGGTAGCACTAGTTCATATGTCTACCCTGTTTGTTCCACAAACAGGCCTCCTCTGCCAACCACAAATTTTTTTCTCATAGAAATAATTGAAAAGTATCCTTTTTCAATGGTTGCATCCTAATGTTTTCAATAATTGTTAATATTTTAATAAATGTTTTATAACTAAGTACCAAAAGAAGAATGACATTATTTGCAACATTAATGCACATCTTAAATAGTAATTAAATTAAATTGATACCTTTCAAAAATTATTTTGATAATAAACAAAATTTTAATGGCAAAGATTTAAATGAACTGAGGAAATGCTCAAAGGCCATAATAGTGCAGGAACAAATGCTTTGTATTTTCCCAGGAAATCATTTCTAACAACAAAAATATGAAAAGCATATGAGATCACCAAATCAATCGTTTCTAGACTATGTTAGTGTCATATCTTACCACCTGCAACAGCATCACCAAAATTACCTATACTAAAGGAGCTCACACAGAATCCAGATCAACAGAGCAAAGTTCCAGGTAATTAAGTTTATTTCATATATATTCTTTCTACACTCCAAAGGTTTTAATTTTGCCAAAGAAGCAGCACAGTTTAGCGAAACCATGCATAATTCCCTTTTTTTCCAAATACATCTAAATTATAGTGGCATCAGAGAGGCAACTACCAGCAGGCAACCTGCCTGCCTGGTCGCCCTCACTTGCTGTGCATAACATTACGTGTTGTGTTTTAACGATGTGATGCACTTGAAAAGCCACACCCATATTTGAATATTTATAAAAAAATATTAGCTAAACAATTATGCCCTTAAAAACTTGTAAAATTGTTTTTCAAACTATTTCTTTGTTATTACATAGCAGGATAAATAAGGAATTCAATATATTGTATCATACATTATTTGAATTATCCTTGCGATTAGGAAGATTAAGTTAAAATGTTATTTTTTTTTACATACGCCATTGCTGGTTAAAAGATAATCCTCAATAATGAACAAAAAAGATAAATATGTAAACAAACAGAAAACAAGCCAAAATCAGTTGATATCAATAGTTAAATTCATAGACTGCACAGACAATTAATGGAAATAATTCGTCATTAAAAAAATGTTAGAGTACAGTGAGCTGACAATGACAGTTCTGAAAAGAACAGTAAATAAAGACAAAAACAACTTTTACAAACAGATGAGTCCATCGATGATACTAAAAATGTTATCTGCTCAACACAACGCCGACACAGAATGCACAGGCAAACCAAGCGATGTGAGTAAACAGATATTCTGTACAACACGACAGCACAGATGAACACAGTAGGCTACTCATAACAAAAAAGTGGCGACATTTTGATTAGATCTGTTTCCGTCATCAAGAACAAGCATTTGATAAATACAATACTTACTCAACCAAATTACAATACTAACATTGTTGTATTTACAGAGTTTAGACCTGAAAACAATTAACATAAATACTTAAAAGTTAATCTTGCTTTGTTTTAATAAATACTTGTGCTGTTATGCAATAATTTCAACTTGGTGCCTTCTCTGTAACGTTTGGAGTACCTACTTTGTTGTTGCATTTTGTAAGGTTTTAAATGGAATGCTTGTATTGTGACATTTTTGCAGCTTCAATACCTGCTCAGATTTAAAAAGAACACAAATAAACAAAAAAAAAAAACAGTATGCCTGGTATTCAAAAAATGAATGATATATATTTAAATTTCAATAAATATTTCTTTACATGTGGCACTTTTGTTATTAATCTGAACTAAATTATTTTATTTATGTAAATTAATAATTTTTTGCAAATTTATTGACCTACAGCAACGAAAATAGCATTTAAGTTTTATTTAGAAATTAAATCACTAAACTCGATTTTATAAATATTTTAAATTCGTAAGTGTACGAATTCTTCTTTGCTAATGAACTAAACAAACATGGGCGTTATTTGGCATCTTTAATCTGGTAATTCGTTAGCTGTGAACTTGTCAGGTCATGAATGTAAACCAAATGTGTGACAGGAATGTAAGGTCAGCGAGAAGTGGCGGCGGAAACGCGGTGTCGGGCGAGGCGCACACCTGCCTGGTTCTTGCACCAGGACCGCGTGCCGAGAGGCGAGGACCCTGCCCCCCCCCCCCCCCCCCCTCAAGCACTCAGGGGGAGAACTTCCCCGCGGCCGGCAGAGAGCGACATTCTTCGGTCCAGTTTCCGCGCGCCCCAAGGTTGTCGCTCCGCGCACGGGCATCGAACCCTGGCCCGCGCGGGCCTGCTGCGTGTGGGAGAGGCCAGCTGCCCAACTGCGCTTCCGCTCCAGCGGGAGCAACACGTGACTAGGCCTGGTACTCATTGAGCGTTGTGACGCGCTTTAGAGCGCGCGTAGACTAACACGCGTTAGCTGTAAGGCACGTTACAACGCTCCATGTGTACTAGGCCTTAGCGGTCATGTCTGGCAATCCTCGAAAATAGCCACATATATTAAAACTGAATAAGTTAAACAGAGGTGCCCCCCCCCCCCCAAACACTATGACTCACCCCCCCTAACCTAATGATGCGCCCTCCCCCCCCCCCCCCCCCCGAAATATTTTGTGCCATTTTCTCAATTATTTACTCAATGATTTTATAATATTATACTTTTTAAGTAATATATTTTGTCACATTTTGCATTAATTAAAACTGATTTTCAAACAGTAATTTTGGTCATATCAGGTAATATTTAATATTATAATTTAAGCATACTATGACATGTGACAATATTATTTTCAATCCTTGCTAGCTTAAAAATGAGATGAAATAGTATCGCAGCATCACTCACAATAGTTCAGTAGTACAACGGAAAATTTTAAAAATTCTGAATTAGACATATATTAAAAACAATTAACATTGAGATATATAATATATCAATACATCTTAGCATAACAAATAAAAGTAATACAGATAACTGCCTGTTTGAAAATCTAGCTCAAATTGAATTTGTGTTTCCTTGCAATAACTTTCACTAGCAAAAAAAAATTGCATGATTAAAAATTAACGCTGATCTATATCCTTGACAAAAGCTTCTTCCTTGAAGATATAGATCGAGGAAAGTTCTCAACGATTTCATCATTTGAAATGGATGCAAGCACATCTTTTTCCGAACACAGAACCATTAGATTTGACAGCCATATGTCACCCATACACGATCTCAGCCTGTTTTTCACTATACGTAACTTACTCATTGCTCTTTTTGCGGAACAACTTGTTAGGACTGCCAATGAGAGTAAAGTTGCATAAACAACTTTAATAGCTTTAAACCCAGAAAAGTTATTGAGACATCGATAAGGTTTCAGAAACCCTTGGGTTACCCACAAAACATTTTTCTTTTCATCTCCCTCATCTTCCTTTTCCTCTTCATCACCATCGATTTCTTCTGTATCTACCAGGTTTTCATTAGCCACTTCAGTCTCTTCTTCTTCCTTTCTTGATGTTCTAGGGCTTTCTTTTACCACATCGGATAGTGAGATATTTGGATGTGTAGCAAGGTATTGATCACTGAAGCTGTTCAGTTCTTCAGCCACCGAGTCACAATCCCACTTGTAGAAATCGCACAACTCTTTGATGTATTCAGATTTAACATTATCTTTCTCTGCATTAAGAACTCCTGTGTGAGAAAAATGGCTCATTTGCATAACCATTTTTAAGGAATGATCGGAAAATCTATCCTCTAGCTGACGATGCAGAGAATCTAAGAGCCTAAAATACATTTCAATTTTCAGTCTACAATTTAGGTCTATTATGAGCTCGACAACTCCAATTTCGTCCATTACCCTCTTCCTAAACCTTATTCTTACAGGTACTGGTACAAGTGGATGAATGTCATGTTTTTTCGCAAAATGTTCCGATTTTTTTAACACTTTAGACCAACCTTCGTCACTTCGGAGGTTCTTGATTTTAGTCTTAACACTGTTAATGATTGTTTGAACAGTCCCATAATCTGTAACTACACCTTGAAGACTGTCACAGGATTCATTACAGTGAATACAGACTGGGCGACATGAAGATCAGTGATTACATTAAAAGAGTTTAGCTTGCTCAATAGCCCTTTCGCAGGAGTCACGGTTTCTCTGTCAAATTTTTTGCTGTCCTGCAAATCCTCTAAAGCTGAGGTAATCTCCTCGAAGCACAATATTATAACTTTTATTGCTTCGGCTTTTTTTGACCATCTTGTTGTTTGCACCCTTTCCAGTCGCTTCCTCTTGTCGCTCAGCTTTGTTCTCAAAGTAGAAAATCCATTTTCAAATCCATTTTCTCAACAATAAAATCATGCCTTTTATGCCCAGAGTTAAACAAGCGATATAATTCTTCCAGCACTAAAAACAATTCTCGAATCTGGAGGCAAAAATCAATTGATTTCTCAAGAACAAGGGCGAATCTGTGCGAAGTACACCAAGCATAGAAGGCATTGTCATACTCATTTTGAATTAAAGTTTTAAGTCATGAGAATTTTCCCCTCATATTGCCAGCACCATCCATACTATGACCAATCATATTTAAGGGGTTGAGTCTTACTTCCTTCAAAGTTTCTACTAACTTTGACTTCAGATTGGCTCCAGTGACATCAGCAGATGTGAATACCTTTATTAGTCGGTCGCATGGTTTTGCAGATACTCCTGAATTTTCTACATATCTCAGAAGGACCGTAGTTGCTTCTTTCTTAGCGACATCTTGTGTTGAATCCAAAATGACAGAAAACTTGTTACTTTCCTTTATACTGTCAACTATCCTTTGGGTTACCATGCCAGTCATAATGGAAATCAAGTCTGATATATTTCTGTAGCTTAGAAAACTTGATCCAAGTTTTGGTTTGTCCATCCTTGCATTTTCAATTTTTTCTAGATACATTCTGGCATCAGGGTTGTGTTTAGCTAGAAGTTAAACAACTTCAGCAGCTTTCCTTCAACTACAGTGTTTTTTCTGAATGCTAGCATTTCCTCAACCAAGTACCTGCAACAATCAATGACGACGGAGAGAACTTCTCTTTGGTGTCGAATGTTCACATTTTATTTTTCACAAAATGTACTGGTGACATGTTTTCCTGAAATCCACTGGACCCTCGCAGTTTGGCAACCTAAGTGGTCTTTAGAAGTTTCGTGAACCTCAATGTCTCTTTGTCCATTACCTGTGCGCCATCCTTGATAGCCGTTACTAGATGACCAAGTAGAATGATGGTTGGGTAGTGCAAACAGAAGGCAATGCAAACAATACACAGACTCATTCCGTAAACCAACCAATTTCTATCTTTTACCGTTCCATCAGGAAGTTTGTACTTCAACCACTTCATTGAGAATTTTCTGTTGTTGACTGATGGAAAATCGTATTCAGGATCAAACTCATTATTTTCCAATTTAAAGCCAAACTCTATGTCTCTGGCTGTCAGTTTGATTTCACTCAGTCTAAAAGGATCACTGTTATTCTCGTCGGAAATCAATTCAGCAGATGCCACTTCAGTGTCCGGCATTATTATTTCTGTGGTTAACTCAGGCTGAATGCTAGAGGGTAAGCTGAAAGGTATTTGATCTTGAAATTTCTCACCTGCATTAAATCCATGCGAAGGCCGAGGAACACTTGACATGTCAGTGGTGGATGACATCGACAGAATACCATCAGTCGCAGGAGGATTCTCAGCAGAGTAGGTGTTACCAAAAACGATGGAGGGTGAACCAGAAGTATCAGGATAAGTTGCAGACTGGCCCTGCAGAATATCTGAATATTCCTCTCCATTTTGTGTGACATCATTCCTCAAAATATATATATATACTTTGCCAAATTGGGAATATTTTGAAATGCCTATTTTAATAGCCTAAAAAACATGTAATAATTGCATAATGAATTTACACACACACTAGAAAATGCCCTGAAGGGGCCCGCCTCGTGGCCCAAGAAAGGTGTTTCTAATATGCGTGTTGTCTTGAAAGTATCTACTTAAGGCACCCGCCTACCTGGATAGCGCATCCCGAACTTTCACTCGCTATCTAAGCAGCCTTCGCGGGCGACAGCGGTTGGTGCTGGAACTAGGCTGCAGCCGCGTTCCCTCGACGGGAGTATCATTCATTTTCCCCCTTCCAAGAATTGTCACAACTGTAATAGGGTGTTTCCAAACCTCCAATACTTCTGCTCTTATAGCGGAAAGAAAGATAATTTATATCGCGTGCAAATTCTCTCTATCTCTCCATCCCTCCCCCCACCACCCTTTCTTGTTGTTCAGACGTTACGTCCGCCGCATACAATGAGGTGACCTAATAATTTAATTTCTGCATAGTTTGTAGAAAGGTCCAGCGCATGCCCTTATATTTGTGCCACATACATCCCGTGAATAGTTAGTAAGATACAGAAGCCTGAAACCCCCATTTTTGGCCATGTTCAGGGGTAATAAAATATTGTTTTTTTTATGTACAGTTCATTTTGAAAATATATTTTAGTTCTTGCCTAAAGTTTGAGTTCTTTTCATACCGAATCCAATTTCTAAAATTTTCTGTAGTATTCGGTTTAAACGTGTATTTTAAACACTATGTAACTCTGTTCACTTGCTAGGTAGGCGAGCGCCTGAAGCAAGGGCAGTCGTTTGAAATGTGTGTTCTTTTCGTAGATAAATGACGTGAACACACATTTACATAGTTGCGGTATAAAAACGTGTTCTAACACGCTGCAGCGCGATTTTCTGGCATGTAGACGGGGCCCGTAATAAGTGTCTAATACTGATATGTACATTTGTATTGCTTATTATATTTAACACTTACCTTTCTCGTTCTGGTTCATAAATAGCAGTAGATGTCGATGTTCCCTCAACATTAGGTTTCCACGCAGAACTATCACTGCACTTCACATCAATTATTTTTTTCCTAATTTCTAAATAGTGCTTAACTTTATAATAATACTTTTTCTTGCAATGGTCTGCCCACTTATCATGTCTAACAGAACCTTCACACAAAATCTCTAAACATTTATATTTAAATTGCGTTTGCTTTTTAGGCATGGCTACAATACCAGCATTATATCACGATTACAGTATAAAAACTAATTAATTCGAAGATGATAACAATAAGAATAACGCACAAGCACAACCCGACTTCGCACTGATACATTCAGTACCTAATGGCAGACAATAGCTTCAGTGTGGTCCAGCCAATTCTGGGCGTCGCTGCCAGCTATAACAAGCAAAAAAATGAAATGAGAAGGAATGCGTGTAAAGTGATAACACTTTTCCTTTTTCTGTCTACATCTTTTTTGACTTGTAAAGAAAGTGTGGGGAATAATCGGAAATATGGTCTCAACTATCAGGCGGGCATGAGCTGAACAGGGGTATAGAATTTCAAAGCCCGATAGAATGCATCAGATTCTCCTTTCAGTAGCACGGTCTGCGCAGGCGCGAAGCTTTTTTTTTTTTTACTTTTGAGTGTGTGCGCTTATTTTCAAAGCAGGGATAGGGACCAGCATGAACCGACAGATGCCAAACAGCTTTTGTTGAGAAAAGTGCGGGGATGCCAATTTGATTTACAAGATTGTGCCGGAAATTAGACATTTCGTCACCGTTTTTTAATTTTTCTAAAATTTTAAATTTTTTTTGGAAATCTTATTTTTTAATTTATCTGGTTGTTAAGGGGGTGATTTAATATTTGTTAGGCCGGTTTACGCCACGTATTTAAACTTTGTGCCAGTGGACCGAAGCCCCTTTCTCAGGGGGCCAATCTGATATTTTGCTGTCTAATGTGGACATGGGCAGCCCGGTTGATATTTCTCTCGCCTGCGGTCACATCCCGAGTTTGTAATATTATTTCTCTGCATGAACAAAATTGCATAGAGCAGCTTGAGGGCTGCAAGCTGCTACTTCTTACAGGCCTGCTGAGAATAGCGAGTCTTGTCACGAAGCAGTTTCCAGTGGACCCCGTTCCCACCTGAGTGGCATTTTCTGCCCACCCTCCCCTCTCTCTTCCCCCCACCCTAGTTCTAAGAAATCAAGCCAGGAGCAGTGACCTGACGAGAACTTAGCCAAGACGATGGCCTAATTCAAGGACTTTCTCCCTGGTCTTACAGAGACGTCCACGACATCTAGCGGCAGAAAAAGTAACCGCGGGCCTGGTCGCCAGCATGCAGAGCGCACCCTCATGACACCTGGTGGCAACTCAGCTCACCGCCTCAGTTCCCCTTTACGCCGCTAGAAAGCATCGCCGCGGCACCATAAGGGCCTATGCTTCCTTCTCGCGGCCTGTATAAGTCAATTCTTTGTAGCTTCCTGTTACCGCCGGTGGAGAGCACGCAGGTCGTGTTGTTGTCACGCCCGCCTCGGACTCCTTCGGAAATTTTCGCCTTACAACCAAACCTTCCCCCTCCTTCTCCCTAGGGCTTTAGCGCCCGTTTTAATTAGAAGCCTTGTCCGCCATCGCGGGCATTCAGTAATCTGACCTCGGCTACTGACCACGTCTTCTCGGCGTCCTCTGCGCTAAGAGGCCTTTCGCGGTAATGGTGATTTCGGTTGCATAAAAGATCTAGTCAGTTGCTTAAGGGATGTGATCCCATTTGTACAGTAGCCAGGCAGATGTAGTTTTTAGAAAAAGGCATGTGTAGTTATTTTTTTTTATTTTTTTTATTCTTTAAATTTTGGTTTCCTTCGCGCATCCGCGAATTCTCGGTGCGTGTCATCCTGATGTCGGTGTGAGACCCTTCGTGAGTCCCGAAATCTACACCATGTTTAGTGAGTAATATAACCTTTTTTTTCTTCCCCAAATTCCCATTTGTTGGCCTTTCGCGCCGACTGTGTATGACTGTCTGGAAGCAGGTCTAATTCGTTTTGAATTTGACTTGTGTTTCAGATAGGGTCCAAGTTTCAGGGGAGAGAAATTGCTCCCCACATGATCTTCGGGACCTCCAGCTGATTTCCCCCTTTAGAAGAGTTTTCCTCTCGGTCCGACGTCATCCTGGGAAGACCCAGGTGATATGAGCTATATATAATTTCCGCTTGCATATAAGGAACTAAATGCATTATATAGATACCAGCGAGCAGTATTTTAAGAACGTAATCCTCAAGAACATGTAAAATCAAGGAAACTAATATATATGTAATCGTTGGGAGAATCAAATTTTGGTGTTATACTTGAAATTTTGTTAATGTAATCATTTGTTTGTTAAGGTGTAATAAGTATTGTTTTAAATAATATAGGGGCACCCCCTTAACTTTGTTAATTACTAAGATCTTTATTATTATGTCGAAATAATGCTAAAACATAACCTCTTAATAATAAACCAGGAAAACCTATAGACCAAATTATTTATATAGTGTATTTATTTATCATATACCTTCTTCTACATAATGATCCACGAACTCCCAAGTTACTAGTGTGCAGGGAGTGTAATTTTTGTCTTGTTCACTGCCTCGTGTCCCCTCTGGTAATTTATTTTAATTTTCTTAATATTTTGCCCAGCAGTTTCCAAGGTGTTTTTAATTAATTTAAAATAAAATAATTTTTGGGCACGAGGGGCATTACAATTGGTAGCAGAGCATGGTTCGGTCTATAGACATACCTAAATCAAGTAGGCATACCTAAAATAAAATAAAATATATGTAAAAAATTTAATTACTTTTTGGATTTATTTGGTAATAAAAATATTGTGAACTGATCGCTGGTACACTCTGTAGTTTATTGCTTTTTCTATTTTAAAATTTATATTGATTTTTTAAATCCTGTGGGGAGTTAGTCTGCGCGCGGCGCGAGAGGTCGTTGTGTCCAGACATGCGGCAGGCCGGCTGGTCTACACGTGCCTTATCTTATCCCCCCCCTTCCGCCGATCTTTCCAGCGACACGACCCGTAATCTGAGGGCGAAGACACGGCCCTGTTCCTCCCGCACACCCCTCTCCCTCTGTCCGTCGTGGCAGAAGAACTTGCGGGTGGCAGGTCAATCCCCCTGTTGATGTATACAGGTTGCGCAAGTCAAGCTGACAGTGGAATTTCGCGCGGCTGTGATTTTTATTTGAGTAGCATGGCGTATTATACGCAAATAAGTTTGGGCACATACCCCCCTCCCCAACCTTGAACGTGTCACTTACTCCCCGTGCATTTAGGCTAGTTGGTATTTTATATTAATATTGGAAGCCTTATGAGATAGTTAAAATTAAGAATAGTTCTTAAGAGAGATGTGTTTATGGTGTAAGTTTGAATCGTACATGTGTGTATAAATTTTTGTTTTGATTAGCAGTAAATTACATCCGAGCAGTATGTTTATGCCGGAGTTATTGCTGTCAGACGAGCTGACCTATGAGTTACAGCTACGCAATTTGCCCTCCAGTGACAATGTGCAAGTCCTCAGAAAGATACTCAGGGCGCCCTTCATGATGACGTGCCCACTAGTATATCGAATTTGGATTTAGATGTAACTGG
This sequence comes from Bacillus rossius redtenbacheri, assembly GCF_032445375.1. Lineage (NCBI taxonomy): Eukaryota > Metazoa > Arthropoda > Insecta > Phasmatodea > Bacillidae > Bacillus > Bacillus rossius. Next base: position 227,799,953 of record NC_086330.1, read on the forward strand.
AGAATTAAACCTTGCTTGCGCCAAGTTTTATCATATTTCGGCCTTCGTAAGCTACCTATATGTTGAGGAAAATTTACCCAATGTCGAGCGACATATAGTCAGGCTAAAACATGTTACTCGATGCTTACAGTACCTGAAACAGATTTTCGGCAGACATTCTCCATAGAATTTATATAAAAGAGATAGAACGATGTTTGCAACATACGGCAGGTTTCCACACAAAATTAGCGGTGAGAGCAGCCTTTTTGGAAGACACACGACGCAGTCAGCACTATGTGGCTGAGGCACAGGCTTTAGGCATCGATTGTCCCGCCTTCCCAGAAGGGGACTCTCCTAGCTTGCCCCTGGAGGTAGAGCAACCCGACACGCGACAATCAGAACTACGGGCGATGGTAAACACACAGGAGGGGGAAATGAGCAGATCACCAGACGCAGCCCCTGACTCTCAGGCACTAACGTCACTTCCAAATCAACCGATACCCGTATCTACCACTCATTCAGAGCCGCTTGTGCATTTGACCACACCGGCGACAAACATTACAACGGGTCATGTGACAACCCACCCCGTCACTAGTGTGACATATTCACAGGGATTACCAACCTTGGCACACCAAACGACGCAACCATACCCACCAAACATGTTTTTCCCGTATCCGACAGCTCAGGGCTATTTTAATCCTTATGCTCAATTTCAGCCACAGTTTCCTTCATGGCAAACCACCCCACTTCCGAGTGCTGGTACTTTGCAGCCATCACTCACAATGCCCCAGCTCACCCCACCACAAATCAGCCCCTCGGGTGCGACTCGGGAACAGGCTCAGTCGCACCCGGTGCCACAAGACCAGCCTTCACCTCAGCCGGCAGTACCCTCGGCTCAGCCCCATGACTCAGTATTGAGGAGCACGACAGCCCCAGAAACTGGCTACAGTTTCTACGGAAAAATCACCCATCTGGTAGAAAGGCTACTCAAGGATTTGCCAGAGGCGTCGGGTCTGGACGCACACAAACTGATTGATTTCCTTCGAGTCTTGTTAAAGCTACGGCAAAGGGGAGGGATTCCCGACAAACTAATTTTTGAAATTGTGTATCCGTACACCCAAGCTCCCTAAAGTGAGCGGATCATGGCAGCCATAGAGAATGACCTCACATTCGACTAGTTTCATGAAAACATGTTAAACTTTTGTATACCGAGTAGGCTACTCACAAACATCCGGTTGAAGTGGTTTAACCACTTGCAGCAGCGTAATGAAGCCTTGCCGAATTACATTGCTGACATATGTGAAGCCAACCAGGTACTCAGTTTAAAGGTTCCAGAGAGAGAGGTCGTGAGTACGATCCTAGACGGTTTGAACCCAGCGGAGCGCTCGCGCTCAGTGTTCCAGGCACGCCCCCAAAATTATGCTGAACTAGATAAACTTTGCGTACACGCCACAAACATAGAATACGCTGATTTTCAGCGAAATAAACAAGCCTCATTCGCTAGTCAACAAGGTAGCAGCACGGGAACGGAGCGAAGTAATTCACAATATAAGAATGCAGCACAGAAACATCAGGATAATGCATTTTTCTCTTCAAGGCCACAAGGTAGATATCGACAAAATGCACATTGTAATTTCTGTAAAAGAGATGGACATTCCCTGTCCCAGTGTTACCACAAAAACATCAAACAAAATTACGACACTCCAATAAACGCAAAACGTGGTGGCCCGAACAACCTTATTTAGGGCCAAATTAAAGTGTTAAATTGTTTTCTTATAATTGGGAAGTTCAACTTGCGCCAAGTAATGGCAGTACACAAGAAACATCATTACACAAAAACAATAATCATAAGAACAAGGAGCCCAGGAATAAAAGTAACAAGCGAGGTCACAAACATAATCAAAGGAAGCACAACAGCAGGAGAAATAACAAAAAGAAGGGAAATGATAATTCAACGCACACATACTCATGTAAAACGTGTGTTGATCCTACAAATAAGGGCAAGAGAAAGTGCCACCAAATTTTTGGCAATATTCCTACAGTAATTCCGTATGCAGTAACAACGATTGGCGAACACACTGTACCGGGACTAATTGATACGGGATCAGCACGCAGTCTTATTTCTGGGCAGTTGTTTAACAAGTTAAAACAGAGAAAATTAATTCCAAAAACTGAGACCACTAAGTTACAATGTTTCACAGCTTCAGAGCAGCCATTAAATATTTAGTTAGTAGTTGTGATCAAGGTGAAGATTGATTTATATTCATGGAATTTCCCATTTTTGGTGTCTGAGCAACTTGCCACAGACCTAATCTACAGGTCTGTTTTCATTGCCAAGACAGGTCTACTCATTAATCTTCAGGCTAAGAATTTTGTTTTCAAATTCAATATGCATAATACTATTCCTTGTGGGATCCCTGAGCAAATAGTTTCAGTTCCGGCCGAGCCAACGGCAGCCATCTTGGATCAGGGAAACACCATTTCACACGAGCACCTTAATACACAGCAGCGGGCCGCCATTGATAAATTAGGCAGCAGTTTTCCAGACGTCTTGACTGGTAAACTAGGTCGCACGAATTTAATCGAGTACCAAATTGAGTTAGCGGATAAAATACCAGTGAGATCTCACCCTTATCAAATTTTAGGCCCTAAGATGCAAAGATGCACAATCATGTTCAGGAGCTTTTGGAAAAAGGGGTAATCGAACCCTCGACCTCCGCCTACAGTTCCCCAGCTTTTCTGGTGCCTAAGGGCAAGGATCAACAACGATGTGTAATTGATTACAGAAAAGTTAATGAGAAAATAGTCATACAAAACATACCTTTGCCAGACCTAAACACTGATTTTCATTGGTTCAGTAAGGCCAAATATTTTAGTGTGTTTGATCTTAATTCTGCTTACCACCAAATTCCCCTTACTGCGGATTCAAAACCCATCACAGCCTTCTGTGTCCCTTGGAACTTGTACCAATACACACTAGTACCTTTCGGACTGGCCACGGGAGCCCAAGTACTAACTTGACTCCTAGATCAGATACTAGGAGATCTAAAATTCAAAACAGTGTACACCTGTCTAGACGATGTCGTCGTATATTCAGAAACATTTGAAGAACACAGCAAACATTTAGAGGAAGTCCTAAGTAGATTTCGTAAAGCAGGGTTGACAGTCAACACAAAAAAGGTTAAGTTTGCAGTCCAAGAACTGTCTTTTCTAGGACACTTGGTTTCTAGCAAGGGAGTAACCATTGATCCTTCACGTACACAAGCAATTCGTGATTTTCCGCCTCCCACAAACCCTAAGGGTATTTTACGTTTTATTGGTATGGCAAATTTTTACTCAAAATATATTCCTAATTTCGCTGAGCACGCAGCACCACTAAATACGTTGCGTAAGAAAAACACACCTTTCACATGGGGTCCGGAACAAGAAAAAGCTTTTAATTTCCTGAAACAGGCGATTTCTTCCCCGCCTGTACTCCGTATGGCAGACTTCACCAAACCTTTCATTTTACAGACTGATGCGTCCAAAGTGGCTATTGGCGCAGTACTGTCACAGGAAGTCGAAGGCTGCAGACAGCCCATTGCATTTGCGTCGCGGACACTTACCCATGCCGAGAGGAAAGCCTCCTCGATCTACGAATTAGAATGCCTCGCCGTTGTATTTGGCATTGACAAATTCCGACAATTTATAGAACACGGGGAATTCCTGTTAGAGACAGATAATCAGGCATTAGCCTGGCTTTTAGCACACCCGAAGCAATTAGGGAAACTCGGGTGGTGGATTGCAAAAATTTCCTCTTTGAAGTTCAAAATCCAACACATTCGTGGCACACAGAACATAGTAGCGGACACACTGTCTCGCATGTTCGAAAACCCAACTCAGACTCCGCCCGAAGGAACACCACTCTTATGTCAAGCCCTAATGACAGACTTTCCGTTGGCATTTCAGGATTTACAGAGCCAGCAGAAAGCTGATCCCCACATTTCCAGCATTATTAACCTTTTTAGTTCAGGAACAATGCCAAAATATTTTAGGATGTCTAAGGGGCTGTTGCAAAAATGCACCCTCCAATCAGAAACATACAAAATTGTGCTCCCACAAAATCTGCGTAATATAATATTCCATTATTATCACACCTCGCCGGTAGGCGCACACCTTGGTATGTATAAGACCATTCAAGCTATCCGACGTCATTTCGTGTGGGACGGCATGCACAAGGACATCACCGAGCAGGTGAAACTATGCAAAATCTGTGCGCTGAGTAAGCCAGCGCAGAACACTCGTTTCGGTTATTTAACTTCAGATGTGGCCGAGCGCCCCATGCAAAAGATGTTAATAGACTTTGTCGGGCCTTTCCCGCGCTCAAGGACAGGTAACACTATGCTGCTGGTGTGTATCGACCCCTTCACAAAATTTGTCTGGCTCATCCCGATTCGAAAAGCCACCGCAGAAAACACTGTATCTGATCTACGTAATCAGATCTTGAAGACGTCGGGAGTCCCGTCTATAGTAGTTTCAGACAATGCAACCCATTTCACGACTAGGATTTTCAAGAACATGTGCTCACATGCCATCCTGCACGTCACAACCTCGCCTTATTATCCACAGCCCTCGCATGCTGAGAGATACAACCACAATCTCCGGTCGGCTCTAATAGCTTACCATGCACAGGAGCAGGATAAATGGGATTCGAATTTGGTGTGGCTGCAAATGGCCTTTAATTATGCACATCACGAAGATCACAAAAGTACTCCTTTCGAACTCATGTTCACTTACCGACCTAATACCCTTCTTTCAAATCTTTGGTCTTTGAATTACCTATTGCCCGATGATCCGAGAGACATCAGGGAGATTTGGAGAAGAGCTCGTAAAAATCTTAATCTGGCTCATGAGAGAAGAAAAAGAAAATACAACGAAAATCGATCTCCTAACCCTTACAGGGTAGGCGATTTTGTGCTTTGTAAGGCACACCCTCTCAGCAAGGCAGGGGATAAGTTTTCCGCCAAGCTGGCGTACCACTGGAGAGGTCCCTTTCAAATACAGTGATTTTTAACGCCAGTTACGGTTAGCCTAGCTGACCCCAGTTCGGGAGAATTCGTGACCAGAGCGCAAATCTTCCATCTAATGAATGCACAGGCTAACTTAAAATAAATGTGTTCACATTCCTTCCCCTAACATAGGGGACTCTCTAATATTAGGCATGCCAAAAACCTCGAGGTCTTAAAAAATTATGGCACTAGAAATAAGAATGCTAGCATTAAGTTGTATTAGTTTTAAGTGGCCACTTAGTTAGTAAGTTTGTTTAAGGTTCATCGATTTGTTGTGCCTGAGAGGCGGACGCGTCTCAAAGGTGTTATAATAAAAGTATTAGGATACAGTCGAATCTGGTACTAGTTTTACTGAGGAGTGTAAATGTGTTTTTTTTATTTTCCCTATATGCTCTTCATTCAAGCGGGGGAGTATGAGCTGGAAATTAGGCATTTCGTTACCTTTTTTTAATTTTTATATAATTTTAAATTTTTTGGGAAATCTTATTATATAATTTATCTGGTTGTTAAGGGGGTGATTTAATTTTTGTTAGCCTGGTGTACGCCACGTATTTAAAATTTGTGCCAGTGGACCGAAGCCCCTTTCTCAGGGGGCCAATCTGATATTTTGCTGCCTAATGTGTACGTGGACAGCCCGGTTGATATTTCTCTCGCCTGCGGTCACGTATCGAGTTTGTAATATTATTTCTCTGCATGACCAAAATTGCATAGAGCAGCTTGAGGGCTGCAAGCTGCTACTTCTTACAGGCCTGCTGAGAATAGCGAGTCTCGTCACGAAGCAGTCTCCAGTGGACCCCCGTTCCCACCTGAGTGGCGTTTTCTGCCCACCCTCCCCTCTCTCTTCACCACACCTTAGTTCTGAGAAATCAAGCCAGGAGCAGTGACCTGACGGGAACAGCCAAGACGATGGCCTAATTCAAGGACTTTCTCCCTGGTCTTACAGAGACGTCCACGACATCTAGCTGCAGAAAAAGTAACCGCGGGCCTGGTGGCAAATCAGCCCACAGCCTCAGTTAGTTCCCCTTTACACCGCTAGAGAGCAGCGCCGCGGCGCCATAAGGGCCTATGCTTCCTTCTCGCGGCCTGTATAAGTCAATTCTTTGCAGATTCCTGTTACCGCCGGTGGAGAGCGCGCAGGTCGTGTTGTCACGCCCACCTCGGACTCCTTTGGTAATTTTCGGCTTAAAACCGAACATTTCCCCTCCTTCTCCCTATGGCTTTAGCGCGCGTTTTAATAAGAAGCCTTGACCGCTTTCGCCGGCATTCAGTACTCTGACCTCGGCTACTGACCACTTCTTCTCGGGGTTCTCTGCGCTAAGAGGCCTTTCGTGGGATCGGCGATTTCGGTTGTATAAAAGTTGTAGTCAGTTGCTTAAGGGATGTGATCCCATTTGTACAGTAGCCAGGCAGATGTAGTTTTTAGAAAAAGTTATGTGTATTTAAATTTTTTTATTTTTTTAAATCTTTAAAATTTTGTTTCCTTCGCGCATCCGCGAATTCTCGGTGCGCGTCATCCTGATGTCGGTGTGAGACCCTTCGTGAGTCCCGAAATCTACACCCTGTTTGGTGAGTAATCTGGCCTCTTTTTTCTTCCCCAAATTCTCGTTTGTTGGCCTTTCGCGCCGACTGTGTATGACTGTCTGGAAGCAGGTCTAATTCGTTTTGAATTTGACTTGTGTTTCAGACAGCGTCCAAGTTTCAGGGGAGAGAAATTGCTCCCCGCATGATCTTCGGGACCTCCAGCTGATTTCCCCCTTAGAAGAGTTTTCCTCTCGGTCCGACATCATCCTGGGAAGACCCAGGTGATATGAGCTATATATATTTTCCGCTTGCATAGAAGGAACTAAATTCATTATATAGATACCAGCGAGCATAGCTTTAAGAACGTAATCCTCAAGAACATGTAAATTCAAGGAAACTAATATATATGTAATCGTTGGGAGAATCAAATTTTGGTGTTATACTTGAAATTTTGTTATGTAATCATTTGTTTGTTAAGGTGTAATATGTATTGTTTTAAATAATGTAGGTGCACCCCCTTAACTTTGTTAATTACTAAGATCTTTATTATCATGTCGAAATAATGCTAAAACAAAACCTCTTAATAATAAGCCAGGAGAACCTATAGACCAAATTATTTATATAGTGTATTAATTTATCATATACCTTCTTCTACATAACAATCCACGAACTCCCAAGTTACTAGTGTGCAGGGAGTGTAAAATTTTTTGTCTTGTTCACCGCCTGGTGTCCCCTCTGGTAATTAACTTTAATTTTCTTAATATTTTGCCCATGCAGTTTCCAAGGTGTTTTTAATTAATTTAAAATAATATAATTTTTGGACACGAGGGGTGTTACAAGATCCCTTTCAATTTTCAAAGCACCAGAAATGTATTTTCACATTAGAAGCTATAAGTATGTAAATAATATATATATATATATCTTTCTCGTCTTTTAACAACCTCCCCCCCCCCCATGAAATTTTAATGACGCAGTCTGCTTCGTTTACCCCCCCCCCCCCCCCAAATTGTGGTCACCACTGAGATAGAACTATCGTAACTTTGGAACACACAAATTACAGATGTTGTAATGCAGAACGTTACTTAGAACTGCCACAAATTTAAACCACTTGAGGTATAACATGCATTATTTAGAATTTTAAAAATTATGTTTTCTAAGAAGTGTGTTTTTTAAGTTATAACACAGTAACCGGATGTACGACCATTAAGTTCTGGGTGCGTCAATGCCTGCTTGTGGACCGTAGTTTTGTGAACCTTCTGCGCGCCAGGCTTGAGCCGGGTAACCTACTATTCACAGACCCAAGCTTAGATTTCTGGAATAAAACATGTGAATTGCGGGTTGTATTTTTTTTTTTGTGAGTGGTTAGGAACTCTGCCGCGGCGTTGCGGAACCCGCGAAAATGAATTTCGTGTTATTAATAAACATTACGTATTTTTAATTTTTATGGTTCACTGTGAATTAAATTTAAATGTGAGTAATAGCACTGTAACTTACTTGCGCATAACTCTTAAATTTTACAAGTTGTATCAAGAATAAAAGAGCTGTTGAAAACTGTGTTATTTATGTTCCAGGGAAAGCGAATAAAAGTACGAAATTAATTTTCTCCCTTAAATAATAGCATACAGAATATTCCACTTTCCATTATTGTAGGCTAGTGCTGTTTCCCTTCATAATCCTTACCCCCTTACCACCCACAACCCAACCCCCCCCCCCCCCCACCAAAAAAAATTATTTCAAGAATTGAAAGAAGATTTAAAATGCTAGGTATTTCGTGTTAAATGTTTATTTTCTGCTGAAAATAAAATTATCCTCGTATATGTTATAAACGTACTGCAAAAAAAATATCATTTTTCTGTAAAAAAATTTATATTACATTTATTTTTTGACATGTTATCAGCTTATTCTCTATGTGAGCTTTGAAATACTTAAGGTTGTGTACCAGTATTTTACTTCTTTGTTTGTTTGGTTAGTTTAGGCATTATGTGTAACATAAATTGGTTAAGTTAGTTTAACTACATTATAAATATTATTCAATTTAGTTGGGAGTTAGATTAATGAGCTATAGTAAAAATACTTAAAAATGGTTTTTAAGGTTGTAAGGTTGTATAATTTACATTATTTATTACAATTGTGGCTAACGCAACCCTATTTAGACTAGTTCTCTGTAATTATAACGTAGTGTTAAAATGGTAAACCTTTTTGAAGTATTGCAACGTCCTCTTACAAAATGTGTTCAAGTGCGTTTTCATATTATATTTTCTGGACAACTGCATATGGCAATTCTCACAGCAAAAAATTTTGCGAGGATTCTTAGCGCATTCTCTCTTTCTTCTTGTGTCGACGAGCATTACTGTTGTTCGAGAATATCTTGTTACAATAACTGCATCCATGCTCGTTAGTTGTTGACGAATCATTAAGCATTGTAGTCTCCTTCGCTGGCAAAACATCATTCATTGAGGTTTCCTCCGCAGCCAGCACTGCAGGAATTAAAGTCTCTTCTGTTGGTGGAACCACGCATGTTGATTTGGTGACGATAAAAATTCCACCTGGATCTGCATACTCGTTGACGAGATCTCCGCAGTCGATGGTACAGCTTCCATCAAGGTCTTCGCGGTTGTCATCGATGACGTTAATAGGATCTGGGTCGCCGTCGTCGTCGCTGCCATTAGGATTTCCGTAGGCGATGGTACAACTTTCATCGAGTTCCACATTTAAGGTGGTAAAGATCTCAAAATATAGGTAATTGCGTGACTTATGTACCAGATGAGTCAACCTAGGTGATCTTTACACCGTCCTAGCCAGTAACGAACTGAGAGTCGCGTCGTCCATACATAGCTTATAAACTCATGGCCGCTGGAAAAATATGCGAGTCGAAAGAATCATTTACATTAATGTACGAGTAAAAAGACATTACTAAACGAGTGAACATAAAATTAAAAAATGAAGCACAATTAACGAACAAAACATACATTAGCACGAACATTTGTGGCGGAAATTAAGCATTTCGACACATTTTTAAAATTTTTCTAAAATTTTAAATTAATTTTGGTAATTTTATTTTTCTACATTTATATGGTTTTTAAGGGGGTGATTTACTCTTTGGTAGGCCGGTGTACGCCACGTGTTTAAACTTTGTGCCAGTGGACCGAAGACCCTTTCTCAGGGGGCCTATCTGATATTTTGCTATCTAATGTGGACGTGGGCAGCCCGGTTGAAATTTCTCTCGCCTGCAGTCACGTCCCGAATTTGTAATATTATTTCTCTTCATGACCAAAATTACATAGAGCAGCTTGTGGGCTGCAAGCTGCTACTTCTGAGACGCCTGCTAAGAATAGCAAGTCTCTCACGAATGGGTCTCCAGTGGACCTGCGTTCCCACCTTAGTGGCGTTTTCTGCCCACCCTCCCCTCTCTCTTCACCCCACCTTAATTCTGAGAAATAAAGCCAGGAGCAGTGACCTGACGGGAACTTAGCCAAGATGATGGCCTAATTCAAGGACTTTCTCCCTGGTCTTACAGAGACGTCCACGACATCTAGCGGCAGAAAAAGTAATCGCGGGCCTGGTTTCCAGCTTGCAGAGCACACCCTCGTGACACCTGGTGGCAAGTCAGCTCACCGCCTCAGTTAGTTCCCCTTTATGCCGCCAGAAAGCATCGACGCGGCGCCATAAGGCACTATGCTTTCTTCTCGCGGCATGTAGAAGTCGATTGTTTGTTGCCTTCCTGTTACCGCCGGTAGAGAGCGCGCATGCCGAGTTGTTTTCACGCCCGCCTCGGGCACCTCCGCATGTTTTCGGCCCTGAGCCGAATCTTCCCCCTCTTTTTCCTAGGGCCGTCCGCCCGATTTAATTAGAAGCCTTGTCCGCCATCGCCGGGCACTCAGTACTCTGACCTCGGCTACTGACCACGTCTTCTCGGCGTCCTCTGCGCTAAGAGGCTTTTCGTGGGATCGGCGATTTCGGTTGCATAAAAGTTGTAGTCAGTTGCTTAAGGGATGTGATCCCATTTGGACAGTAGCCAGGCAGATGTAGTTTTTAGAAAAAGTCATGTGTAGTTAAATTTTTTATTTTATTTTAATTCCTTAAAATTTTGGTTTCCTAACACGCATCCGCGAATTCTCGGTGCGCATCATCCTGATGTCGGTGCGAGACACCTCGGAAGCCCTGTTTCTACACCCTGTTTGGTGAGTAATCCATTTTTTTTCCTCCCCATATTCCCGTTTGTTGGCCTTTCGCGCCGACTGTGTATGACTGTCTGGAAGCAGCTCTAATTCGTTTTGAATTTGACTTGTGTTTCAGACAGGGTCCAAATTACTGGGGAGAGAAATTGCTCCCCGCATGCTCTTCGGGACCTCCAGCTGATTTTCCCCTTTAGAAGAGTTTTCCTCTCGGTCCGACATCATCCTGGGAAGACCCGGGTGATATGAGCTATATATATTTTCCGCTTGCATAGAAGGAACTAAATTCATTAAAAAGATACCAGCGAGCAGTGCTTTAAGAACGTAATCCTCAAGAACATGTAAAATCAAGGAAACTAATAATATATGTAACCATTGGGAGGATTAAATTTTGGTGCAGTACTTTAAAGTTTTGTTAATGTAATCATTTGTTTGTTAAGGTGTAATATGTATTGTTTTAAATAATGTCGGGGCGCCCCCATAACTTTGTTAATTGCTGAGATCTTTATTATCATGTTGAAATAATGCTAAAACAAAACCTCTTAATAATAAACCAGGAAAACCTATAGACCAAATTATTTAAATAGTGTATTTATTTATCATTCCTTCTTCTACATAACGATCCACAAGCTCCCAAGTTACTAGTGTGCAGGGAGTGTAAATTTTGTCTTGTTCACCGCCTCGTGTCAACTCTGGTAATTAACTTTAATTTTCTTAATATATTGCCCAGCAATTACCAAGGTGTTTTTAATTAATTTAAAATAATATAGTTTTTGGGCACGAGGGACGTTACACATTCTACTTAGTAGGATTGGATCCCAACAGTAGTATAAGATCAGCTAAAAAACTCTGTTTAGAAGCCAATGACTGTTGGAGCCAATGACATTCGGAATCAAAGACTGTTGTAGGCATAGCATCCCAGCGATAATGGCGACTGCATTCTACTGAGTTATATGTTCGTACAAATGTACGTCCTTTTCATTAAATGTACGTAGTAAAAACTTTAGTATCATATCCGACTGATGTTACAGATTCATTCTGATCAGAATTTTACCAAGTTGAATATTCGTCCCAATGTGCATCCTTTTCGTTAAATATGCTTCCATTGTTTTTAACTATACTTCCAAATGTGCTTCCAAATGCGCTTAATTTTTTTCGAATATGCTTCAGGCCAAGTTATTTCAAAAAATGCTAATGAAATCAGTTGGAGCTAAATGTATATGGAGGACTTAGATCAATCGGAGCACTTGGCCCAATTGGAGCAGTTGGAGCTTTTGGAACGATTCTTTGGAGCTCTTGGAGCATTGGCGATCTTGGAGCTTTGGATCAATTCTAGCACTTGGAACTGTGGGACCAATTTGAGCAGTTGTAGCTGTTGTAGCAATTGGAGCATTCGGAGCTTTGGAGCACTTTAAACAATTGGATATCTTGGAACTTTGGATCTCTAAAAGGACTTCGAGCATTTGGAGCCTACCGTAAATTGGCGAGATCGTATTCCCGTGACTAGATGGTATCACACCACATCGAATTTTCGCCCATATGTGTTTCCTTTTTGCCAAATACATGTCCTGTGTGTGTATTGATAGTTCGTTGTGCCATCAGCCGGGGTTTCGGGTGCGATTCCCGCGGCGAGTCTAAGGAGCTGTACGTGAAAATTGGGGTGTTTTCCGGGAGGGCGCCAGGCTAGCTCTGTCGTCTAACCGTGAGTGGGTCGATCGGCCCCAGCGTGTCCCCTAGACTCGGTGGCTTGACTTGGAAAGTAGCGACGGCCGGGTTAGTCCCTGCACCGTAGAAAAAAAAACCGACCCGGAGTCGCGTGGGGAGTTGCGTTGAAAAAGGTATTCGGTGATGACTGTAGTTACCATTCGTGAGGGATCAGAGACAAAACTTGAAGGCTCCCCACGGTACGCGCACGTCTGCTCCGGGCCGCGAGCTGATCAGAACTGCCTCAGGGGTTGGCGTGCGGAGGGGAGGGGGACACTCCCTCCATGCACCAAGGTTACGCCGCTTGTCTCATTTGGGTGAAGACTTGGCGAGGGGTACGTTCGGCCAGCAGGAGCCAGTACTGCGGGCTGAGGCCGGGCTAATGGCCTTCGGTCGGTACGACGTCAAACGCCCCCCACCGAAGAAGCCCGGCCTTGCACGCGATCAGGCTCTGCGGCGGTTTGCACCCCTAGCATGTCGTTGACTCCCCATCCTGGCGCCTGGGGTGGCTGCGGCTGGTGGGGCCGGCGCTCTGGACCTGGTGGCTGCGGCTGGTGGGGCCACTTGGAGGCGTGATGAGGTAGGTGGTGGTGTGCAGTGTTGTGGTCGTGTGGTGGTGTGGTGTGGTGGCCTAGTTTTCACATCATGTCCAGGCGGTTGGTGCTCTGGGCGGTCGCAGGTAGTAGTGCGTGTCCACCGGTGGTCGAGTTTTCTCCGTCGTGCCCTCAGGATTGCGGGGGCCGCGGTGGCCTCTCTCGGCCCTCCCGAGATCGTACTCGGCCAGGTACCCCGGGGGCCGCCTGTCCCTGGCGGGTCTCATCACTTGACGTGTGGGCGGTTCGTCTGGCGCTTCTGGTGGGTCGTGAGGCATCCGAGTGGTGGTTGTGGTGGTGTTGTTGTGGTCTTCCGTCGGTGTTGTACGGCGGTTGCTCGCGTCGTGGTTGTTGGATGGCCCGCTAGAGTAAGGTTGCCTCCTTCGTTCGGGTATACCCGAGGTTTCTCCTGCCTCGTCGTCGGGTTCCTCCACGACGGGTGTAGTGCCCTCAGGTAGGGTTGCCGCCTCCTCCTCTGATGCGTGGGCGATCACTGGCCCAGCCGCACAGAGTTGTAGTTGTCTGGTGGCGCCGAGTACCATGTCGTCGGGCTCGTTGATGACGGTGGTGGTGTCTCCCAATAGGCCCTCCGGATCGCTCAGTGAGACGTCGGTGATGGTCACCTGTCCGTGGCGGGTCATCTGTCCTGGTTGGCGTGACGTTGTCATCTCGTGCGTGAGATCTTGTGCATCACTTGGTGTTTCCAGGTCATCGAGGGTCTTTTCTGGTGTCCTGGTTCGGATGTCGTGGTCTTGCTCTCCAGTAGCCGGTTCGGGCTCGTCTGCTACCGGTTGTTCATCGTCGTGCATGTCGTTGTGTGTCTCGTCGTGGTCGGGTACTTCCGGCATCAGCTCACCCGGTGTCGTGGCCAGTCGTAGATCGTCGCGGTGGTTCTTCCGGATGCGCCGCCCCCCGAGTCTGACCAGATATGCGGTCCTGCCCACGCGTCTCTGGATTTTGTAAGGCCCGCTCCAGCGCGGAGCCAATCTGGCGCAGTAGTTGCGGGGGGCTGCAGACAGCGGGTGGACCCGGGCGTAGACTTGGTCTCCCGCTCGGACTAGGGGTGGCTCCCGCGTGGTCTTGGGGGTGATATTCTGCGAGTAGGTCATTTGTCGTCGCCGTGCGTCTTCATACATGTCTGTCCTGCGCTGGTCACGTTCCTCCATCCCTTCTCCATCATGCAGCGTCCCATGGGTGGCCCATTCGCCTGGGACGTGCAGGTTACTCCCTTGCACCATCTCGGCGGGTGTGTGGCCTGTGGCTGCGTTCACACGACGGCGGATGCAGAACAGGGCGTCGGCGAGGTGTTGGTCCCACTTCGAGTGGTCGTCAGTCAGTCGGAGTCGGAGTTGGATCTTCAAGTCCTGGTTCCTGCGCTCGGTGGGGTTGGCTCTGGGATGGTAAGCTGGGGTGGTGTGGTGCTGGATATGCACCTGTGCGCACAAGTTCTGCCATTGCTTGCTGATGAACTGGCTGCCATTATCGGTCAAGACTGACTGTGGGTAGCCCCACCGAGGCAGGAATTCCTGCGTCATGAGGTGGATGATGGTGGACGCCCTGGCATTGCTGCACGGATATGCCTCTGTCCATCTTGTGAACAAATCTGTCACGACGAGTATGAACCTCTTCCCTCTGGGCGACCTGGGGTAGGGCCCCATCAGGTCGAGTGTGATGGTCTGGAAGGCGTGGGTCGGTTGTCGTGGGTGCTGTTGGTGCTCCCCGTCGCGTCGGCGCGCCTTGCGGACCTGGCAGACCTCGCACTCCCGGACGTACTCCCTCACATCCCGCGCCACGCCAGGCCAATGGTAGTGTTGGGAGACCGCGTGTCGTGTCTGGTCCGTACCGGGGTGTCCTGCCAGGTCGTGGTCATGGTAGAACCTCAAGACGGCCTCGCGCGCCTCGGGAGGGACGTAGGTCTTCCACGACCCAGCTACTCCAAGCGCTCGGTGCATGATCCGGCCGTCCTGGTCTCTCCACGTCGGGTGTAGTTCGTCTTCGGCTTGTCGTCGTCGGGTCATTTCGGTTGATTGACGTTGAGCGGTCATGACCCGTTGGTCGACGTCAGTTGCGGTGTCAGGTGGTAGGTCGGTTTGGTTGGCATCGGTCGTGATCCGTAAACAGGTGTTTAGTGGCGAGAGGTGTTCGGTGTTGGGACCGGGCGGCAGCATGTCCTCCCACTCCTCTACATCGATGACCTTGTGTTGGTCGCTCGGTTACCGCGACAGGGCGTCTGGCAGCTGGTTTTCTCGCCCTGGCACGTGCTCCACCACGAAGTCGAAGGACTGGAGGAGTAATGCCCACCGTATGAGTTTCCCTTTTCTGCCCTGCATTGTCTGGAGCCAGGTGAGGCAGCGGTTGTCAGTCCGGAGAGTAAAGGTCCGGCCCTCGAGGTGCGGCCGGTACCTTTTAACTGCCCAGATCACCGCCAAACACTCCTGCTCATTGCTGTGGTATCTACGCTCAGCAGGCCCAAACTTCGCGCTGGCGTACTCCACTACGTGCTTGTCTCCTAGGGGGTCAACTTGATACAGGACAGCGCCTACCCCTAAGGCGCTGGCATCTGTCTGCAGGATGAGTGGGCGTTCTGGGTCAATACGCGCAAGGGTGTGGCAGCGAGTGAACGCGCTCTTCACCTCCTCGAACGCACGTTGCGCATCGCTGCCCCAGTGGTAGCGCCTTTGCGGTGACAGCAGGTCTGTGAGGGATGCGATTACGCGGGATAAATCGGGTATGTATACCCTCAGCCAATTGATCAGACCGATAAACCTTTGGAGCTGCTTCCTCGTACGTGGAGCCTCCGCGGTCGCGATCTTCTGGAGATGGCCAGTCTGTGGCTGGCTCCCCTCCGCGTTGACGCGGTGCCCCAGGAATTCCACCTCCTCGGTACCCAGGTGGCATTTAGCGGGGTTCGCGGTCAGGTGGTGGGTAGCGAGTCTCTCGAGCACGAGTGCTAGGTGGCGGCAGTGGTCCTCCCATGTCTCCGAGAAGACGATAACGTCGTCTAGATACGCGAGGGCGAACTGGCCGAGGTACCCTTCTAGCACCCGCGTCATCATTGCTTGGAATGTCGCTGGTGCACACTTGAGCCCGAAAGGCATGGCCCTGTACTGGAATCGCCTGCCATCAGGGACGGTGAAGGCGGTTTTCTTCCGGTCTTGGTGTTTGATTGGTACTTGCCAGTACCCTGACTTCAGATCTAGCGTGCTGAACACTCGGGCCCTCCCGAGGCCGGATACCGCCATCTCGACGCTGATCTGCGGGGGTGGTGCGCTGATGGTTACAGCGTTGAGGGGGCGAAAATCAGTACAAAAACGCAGGGTACCGTCCCTTTTGGGGGCCAGAACGATACACGCATTGTAGGGGCTGTTGGAGGGTTCGATCACCCCACTGTGCAGCATTTCAGTGACCTGCTCCCGTATGATCCTCTGCTCCTTGTACCCATAACCCCGGGGTGATTCATAGATGGGTTGGTCGGTGGTGGCCGGGATGGAGTGCTCGGCTACAGTGGTGCGCCGTAGGGGCTCGGCGGTCGCGAACACGCCTCGTCGTTCGTGCAGGACTTTGTTGATGGTGCTACGGAACTCCGGTGGTACATCATGGTGGAGGTCGTCTAATGTTATGGTTGGGCCTGATGGACTAGGTGTTCGACCCACTGCATACACAACGAATCTCTCAGTTCGCCCCACATTGATTTTAGCTGGCCCCATCTCCAACACGGCATCGTGTTCTGCCAGCCAGGGTTGCCCTAACACAAGCTCTTCCCCCAAGTCCCCCACAACAACAGTGGTCACTGGTGTAGTTAGCTCCCGAAGGCTTACCTTCACATCCGCATGTCCCATCATCCGGCCGTTGTGGGTGGTGGTTGCCAGCCGGAGCTCGCCCTGGTGTGGGCGGAAGGTGCCGGGAGGTACCAGCGAGGGGTGGATGAACACCTGGCTCGCCCCCGTGTCGATGAGGGCGAGGGTCGGGCGCCCATTCACCTCGACGGGCACGCGGAGCAGGTGGTCGCTGGGCTGTGCGAGTTGTCCCATCCTGGGTGGTTGTAACTGGATTGGTCCGCTGTGGCTGGGCTGTTGGGTGTGGTGTATGTCGGCGGGGTGAGTGCGCTCGGCGGTTGAGCGTGGTGTGGTTCTGGGGTCGCCTGGTCCTGTCAGGAGTGTCGTGGTGGGTTCTGACATGGTTGGTATACCTGGTGGTCTTCGGTAGCGAGGTGTTGTGGTGGGCGGCACTTGTCGTGGCTCGTCGTGGTTGTCACCGGTGCTCATGTGGTATATGTCGGCACGGTGGATGCACTCGGCGGTTGAGCATGGTGCGGCGCTGGGGTCATCGCGTCCTGTCGTGAGTGTCGTGGTGGGTGGTTCACGTCGTGCTGCCCTTATCGCGGGTGGGTTTGCAGTGGTCGTGGCATCACCTGGTTCGCATGTCGGTATTGCGGGTGGGGGGCTCCATCTGTGTCCCCCCCTTACTCGTTTCCCGTCGGCTCTTGGTCGTGCGAGGTGGTGAGTGGCCGGTAGGCGGGTTGTGTCGTGCGCCGGGCGTTTGCCCCCCTAGGACAGTCGCTGTGCCAGTGGTACGTGCCCTGGGAGCATCCTAACCTGCACTGCGGCGGTTGATAACTCGCGTTGGCTTCTGGCCGCGCCAGGCCGTCGGTGCGTTGCGTTCTTGGCTCCCTGAGGTTGGGGCCCCTCTGTTGTGGTTGGGGTGGTGGTGCCTGGATTGCTAGCAGGTGTCGGCGGTTGGGTGGGCTGCTCCGTTCTTGCTCGGGGCCACGTGTGCTCCTTCCCCACATCCTCTGAACATTTTGCTCCGTCGCCACCGCGAGTTGCACGTATTCCATGACGGTGTTTACGTGGGTGACGCGCATGAATGGCTGGAGCTCGTCCCTCAACAGTAGGGTGATGGTGGGGAGTGCTCTGGTGGGCTCTGCGAGTGGTGCTATGCGCTTGAAGAGCTGTAGCTTGTGTGCCACGAAGTTCTCAACGGGTTCGCCGTCTCGCTGTGTGTTCCCGTAGAATTGTGCGGTGCATTGCACCATCGTCGCGCCTGCATCGAACCGTTGGCTGAAGGCCTCCGTGAACTCCTGCCACTCCATATCGAAGCGGCCCCATAGGCGCCACCATGTCAGGGCACTTCCCCGCAGCTGTTCGCTGGTCTGCTCGGGCCACTCGTCGATTGGGGTTCCGCTTCGCGTGAGTCGGATTTCGCACTGGTGGAGGTATGCGCGAGGGTCCTCGTGAGGCGCACCACTGAATTCGGGTAACCTCGATGAGTATGGGGGGGTTCGCACCGACTCCATGCGCGTGTTGGTGGGTCGCATTGCTATGTCGTGCCCAATCGGTTGTGCTGTGGTTTGGTGTGGGGGCATGCCGTAACATGTGTTTGGCTTGTTCCCGGTGACTGGCACTGTCAGTGTGGGTTGTGGTGGTATTGTATAGCCTGTCTCTAATTTTTCCTTCCAAATCTTCTCCCAGTCTATGTTCCACTGTTCGTGGTTCGCTTGGTTGGTTGGTGACATGGTATTGGTTTGCGCTGCGCATTGGCACGTGCTTTGCCAAGACAGTGAGCCTGTCAGCAAGTCGGCGGTTCTCGGTTGCTTGCAGTGTGCGCATGTCCCGTTGGATGTTTGGTGAAACATAGTTGTGTTGCGACTCGTGGTGCTTTGGACAGCTGTTATCGTTGACGTGCCGCGCGCGCCTTAGCGGGTTCGCGGGCTAGGTGCCCGGACAGCCGCACAAAGCGGAGATCGCGATTGGGAGGGCGGGTTAATTGCGCGCGCCGCTCCAGTGGCCGGGAGAATGGGGTGGTGCGGATACCCGTGTGAAGGTAGGGGCCGAGAGCGCCCGGACTGCCGCACAAAGCAGAGGACCGAACAGGTGGGCTGGAGGAGGGGGAGTGCGGATAGCAATGCGCAGCGGCGGCCGAGAGCGCCCGGACAGCCGCACAAAGCGGAGGTGAAAAACGGTCGTTGAGGGGAGGGGATGTCGGGCTGTGGCGTCGCGCTACCGCGTCGCGAAGGACGCGAAGCTTGCTGATGCGGGTGGGTGGGGAGAAGCTCGTATGTCCTCTCGCCTCGATGCGCTGTATGTCTGAACCTGATACATTCTCGCCCGCAAAATGGCCGTTTCGTGCCCGCTTTGTCGCCTGAGTTGGGAATGGCTTGAAGAATTCTGTTTTTAAATCTCTCCTGGATTGTTTTCTGTCCGGTTTTGCTTGACGGGTGTTTCTCTTGCTAATTTATTTTGCACTATTTGCCCCACGTTGGGCGCCATTTGCCATCAGCCGGGGTTTCGGGTGCGATTCCCGCGGCGAGTCTAAGGAGCTGTACGTGAAAATTGGGGTGTTTTCCGGGAGGGCGTCAGGCTAGCTCTGTCGTCTAACCGTGAGTGGGTCGATCGGCCCCAGCGTGTCCCCTAGACTCGGTGGCTTGACTTGGAAAGTAGCGACGGCCGGGTTAATCCCTGCACCGTAGAAAAAAAAACCGACCCAGAGTCGCGTGGGGAGTTGCGTTGAAAAAGGTATTCGGTGATGACTATAGTTACCAGTCGTGAGGGATCAGAGACAAAACTTGAAGGCTCCCCACGGTACGCGCACGTCTGCTACGGGCCGCGAGCTGATCAGAACTGCCTCAAGGGTTGGCGTGCGGAGGGGGGGGGACACTCCCTCCATGCACCAAGGTTACGCCGCTCGTCTCATTTGGGTGAAGACTTGGCGAGGGGTACGTTCCGCCAGCAGGAGCCAGTACTGCGGGCTGAGGCCGGGCTAATGGCCTTCGGTCGGTACGACATCAGTTGATTGTACTTAGACTTTGTCATTTTCCTTCCGATTGTGCTTCCTTTTCGATGATTGTACTACCTTTTCTTTGATTGTGCTTCCGATTGTGCTTCATTTTCGTTTATTGTGCTTTCAAATGTGCGTCATTTTCGTGAAATGTGTGTTCCTGTGTGTTCATTGTGTGTCCAGTGTGTGTACTGTGGGTCCATTGTGTGTGTGTACTGTGTTCATTGTGTGTCCTGTGTGTACTGTGGTCCATTGCATGTGTGTATGTGTGTTCATTGCGTGTCTGAGTGTAGTGTGTTCAGTGTGTGTCTACTGTGTATACTGTATGTCTGGTGTGTGTCCTGTGTGTAATGTGTGTCCATAGTGTGTACTGTGTGTATTGTGTGTATTGTGTGTATATTGTGTGTCTAGTGTGTGTACTATGTGTACAGTGTGTTCATTGCGTGTACTGTGTATACTGTGTGTCCAGTGTGTGTACTGTGTTCAGTGTTTTTAATGTGTGTACTGTGTGTCCAGTGTGTGTGTCCAGTGTGTGTGTACATTGCGTGTCCTGTTTGTGTGTAAATTACATGTCCTTTGTGAACTGTGTGTACTGTGCATCCATTGTGTGTACTGCATCTACTGTGTGTGTACTGTATGCACTGTGTGTCCATTGGGTGTTTAGTGTGTGTACAGTATGCACTGTGTGTACTATGCGTACATTGTGTATACTGAGTACTGTGTGTCTATTGTGTTCCAGTGTGTGTACTGTGTGTCCAATGTGAGTAATTGTGTTTGCAATGCATGACGTGTGTGTAATTGTGTGTACACTTCGTATCCTCTGTGAGAATTGTGTCTATTTCGTGTCCAGTGCTTGTACTGTGTGCCCATTCCTCTTTGTCGAATTTTCTTCCGTTTATGCTTCCTTTTCGTTGATTTTGATTCTTTTTTTCAAATGTGCATCCGATTGTGCTTCCTTTCCGTTGAGTGTATTTCCTTTTAGTTAACTTTCTTCCAATTGTGCTTTCTTTTCGTTGATTTTGCTTCCGATTATGCTTGCTCTTCGTTGATTGTGCTTCCTCTTTGTCAAATGAACTTCCTTTTAGTTGTTTGCGGATTGTTATGTCTGTACTCAGGACATAATTGGTCTCATGGTTCAGAAATATCTAACTTATACATCTGATATTGTTCATCCCTTGGTATCGTGGTCCGAAGACACTTGGTCTATACGTAAAACATTGTTAATGAAATGGTTGGAATGTAATTCATGCATGAAAAAATATATAGTCTTTCGTGTTAGGCAGCGCGCATCAACATATTTTATTTGTCAAACAGTATCGTGCCCAGATTAGTTTTTTCTTAGAGTGAATGATTAATAAACTCCACGAAAGGTAATGAGAAACAGATTATATTTTATTTGAAGCTTTAGTTATCCTTATCACTGTCTAAGAATCAAACCAAAGACGGGAATTTATCTTGACAATCATTATTTTGATAAGTGATTTTTTTTTTCGATTTTGATAGGCCATTAAATACAAATTTCCAAGATGGCGGTCTTATTGTCTGAATGGATGCTGGTATATGAGTAATATGAGCTTATTTAAGGATTTTTAACATAATTTATTAAATAAGGTTTTTTTAACATAAAATTAATATTTTAGCATTTATTAAGTACTTATCGAACCAAAAACGGGAATTTAATAAGTGTTTTTTTAAATGATTTTTTGTATTTTTCCTGAATTTATAGCTAAATAATTACGAATTTCCAAGATGGTGTCCAAATGAAAAGATATCTGGTGCCACAGCAATAATAAATTATTACTGTCTTCTAATGGGTAAAAATTAAACTAATATGGTGGTATCACACACTAATGGTGGTAGGTCAGTCTGCTGGTGGCTTCCGTGGAGGAAGGGTCGGTCGTCTATTTTTTATTTTGCCCTCACCTTGTACGAACCGAGGACTCCATGAAGTGCATTTAAAAATAATAATTTATTAAAATTTGATTGATTGATTTTGTATAAATTTTTTAACTTTCCCATTACAATGTGCCATTTCAGTGCCACTTTCAGGCACAAATTGACGAATTTAAATTTAATTTTTAATTTTTAAAGAAGAAAACCAGATAATAAATTTGTAATTTTATTTTATTAAATTTTGTTTCCATTACTGTACACTCCGACGTAATCTTGTGCAACCCAGTGCACCTGCGCTTGTTCGCAGGCTTCAAACAGATACTGTTTGCTGACGATTTGCAATCGCAGCATCCCGGCCCCCGTTTGCGTCACGCCTTCCCTATGTAACGGAACGACTTTCGCGTTAGCGAACGCTACCCCAACCCCACTGCTAGCAACTTTCATTTCTCGGAGGCAAGCATACGTAAGGGTTTTGCAAGCACGCCTCTGGACCAAGTTACAGCCAGCGGCGACGCCTCGAGACAGTCCACATGACGCCTTTCCCAGGCGACTTAGCAAATTTAAACCCCCCTCCCCTCAACACCCGCCTGTGGCTTCACGAGAACTCAAACCCGGAGCAACGACCCCCAGTGAACCCCGGGCGGAGACCTTCTCTCCCCAAGGACATTCCCACTTGTCAAACGGAGCCCTCAGCGAAGTCTAGCGGCGGGAAAAATCCCTAACCTTGCTCTGAGCGCTGGTCGCGAGCGCGCCCACTGCACTCTAGCGGACGTTTCTGTGACCCTCCAGACAGGTTCTCGTCTTGGCCACCAGAGCGCAATACTCATCCCTCCCATAAGAGACAGCTTGTCACAATCGACCTTGGCAGCAGTCGCAGTGCGATTGCGATTTTAGTTCGCCTACGACTCGCGTGAGAGCGCAGCGAACAGGTTGCAGTCTGCTTCGCCCCTTCGGGCATCTCCGGACACCTTCGGGCAATCACCACCACCCCCTTCTTTGGCTGGGGGCAGTTGCTTACTTTAATTAGGCGCCCCGACGCCATTTCTAAAAGATTCGGCAGGCAGCACGCGGTAAGGGCGGATCTCTCTTCGCAGCCCGAGACAACGCGCTTCTGAAAAGTCGTGAACGGCTTTCTCTAAATCATGTAGTTGGTTATCGACAAGGCCATGTGCCTTAGCACTCAATTTTTAATTTTTTGCTGCCCGAAATAGTTTATTTTTTGAAATAGTTTTTTTTTGTTTTTACTTATTATTCTTCATGGCGACAGCAATCTTCCGCGTCGCGCATCACCTGGCCATCTCCAGGGACCGACCTGATCTACTCCACTCCGCAGCTTAGGTAAGTTATTTCGTCGCCCCACACACACCTTTTCTTTTCCGGTTCTCGTGGGCTTAACTTCGCCCAACATCAGCCGCCTGTTAACCAACCTAATTTGATGGGAATACTGGTTGCAGGCGGGGATCAAGAACTAGGATGAGAAATTCCGCTCCAAATTCAACTCCCATGCAGTTCATGAGTTAGTTCACCGAAATTCATCGCCTCCTGCAATCGGAGAATTTCTCAAGAGTGCCAGCTTTCGACATATTTTTCCCTGAGTGGAAAAAACCCTAAAATAATTTATAATTCTGAACAACCAGTTTCAGGACACTTTAATTCATTTAACGAGTAAATGTAATTTTTTTATAATTTGTCTTATGAAGAGCCTGCGCCCTCAATATTCAATGGCCTGTAAAGTTAAGAAACCAAATGACCTTAAATTCAGTCAAATATAACCATTGTTACTTATTATAATATCTCGCCCCGGGGCCTCCAATTTGGTTTATTGTTTAACAATATTTAATGTATTAAGTATAGCAAATAAGGTCAACAATTTTCTTGGTATTTTGTTTCGGCTGTAATGCCATAGTTTATCTTCAGTGGAATAAGGTTTGTAAAGTAGAAATAACAGCAACAAAATCATTAAGTAAATGCCAATGTAAACCAAACCAGATCTTATTATTTTCTTATCCTTGATCACGATCCACATTAACCTTACCAAGTTTTAAGGAGGTTAATCATAAATTTTGTTGTGCGTGCGCTGTGCCCCTATGGGTAATGTGTTTAGTACTGTTTCTGCCTGGCGCTTCCACGGCCAATCTATATTTGTTCTTTAGACGAGATTTCATATTGATTGAGCGCAGCAGCACGTTACAACAATCTGATATTAATTACAGATTTTTAAGATGGCGATTATGTTATAATCCAAAATGGTGAAGAGTTTTAATATAAATCTATATTATTTTTGTTAATCAAAATTTTTCCGAAAATATAGCCTAAAAAATGCTGATTTTGAAAATGGCTGTCGTAACAAAAATTGCCACATTTTGGAGTGGGGTGTTAGATGGTAGAAAGCTGTAGAAAACAAATGGTGGAATTCAAAATGGTGGCAAGTTCTAGAAAACAAAATGGCAGATTCAAGATGGCCGCCAGTGTATAAGTCAATATTTAAATCAAGGACAATGTCAGATTTCAAGGTCAAGGTCAAAGTCAAAGGTCAATGTCAACAGTCAAGTTCAAATATCAGGGGCAATATCAAGGTCAATGTCATCAAAGATGGCCGCCGTGTTGTCAGAATTCAAGATGGTGGACACCGAAACCTCACGATAAATTGCTCTCGGAGGAACAGTGCCAACAAATATCAATCCACAGCCAGACGCTAGGGCTCAGAGCCCCTTTCCTATACTACTCCTACTCCCTAATATCAACCTCTACCTTATCTTCCTTACTCACCACATCCAAAAATCTATTCTATACCTCAAAATTCCTATTCTACATATTTTAGGTCCTGCCAACTTCCTTACTCCTGACTATTTTAATATATTTTTAACTTTCTATGCTTCATCGTCTACTCCATACCTTATACTCCCCACTTAATACTTCTTACTTTCGCTTTCCTAACTTATAATTCCCAACACCTAATCCCACTTCCATTATCTTATTTTATACCTCCTGGCTGCTTATTCCCCATCCTTAATTCTAGCTAATTAAACTTATAAAATCTACTCACACCATTTAACTCATATTTCCCTCCTTACCTTAAACTTCTCCATGCAAAAAAAAATTCCCTCCATTTAATTTGTAATTACCATTCCCCTGCATTATCTTGCTTCACCTTCGGCCTCCTACTGACAGTTCCGCTGTAACGATGCTCGTTTATATACTTGAAATGGAACACATATCTAATAACATTTTATGTTATGATTTGCATTTTATAGGACAACAATACAGGTTCTACTTGGGGAGAACTAAAGAAAAACGCGAAGTAATAAAGTGGACTATCAAATAAGTAATAACTTAAATATCAAATTAAAAATAAATTAAAAATTATTTGACAGTGTAAGTAAAGCGAAGGGAAATATAGGCACCCAAACATAAATCTAACCTTGGAATTAGTGCCTGAGCTGCCTAAGTCAGCCTCAACAGCCAATGTCTGCGGCCACCATCTTTTAAACGGACGCTGGCGAAAAGCAACCCCTGCGGATTGACCAGATAAGATCCTGAAGGTTGCCTCTTTCCAGGCTTCATATGAGTTCTCTTCGTTTGAATCGAGAAACGTACTGTAAGTTAGCAATCTATAGTAGCTCATACTTGATTTCAGCATCGCCATGCACTTTTACGTAAATCGAAACGTTATAGGTCATTCCTCCATCTTCTTTATGATTTCTACATTATGCTGCCTTAGAGAAGTACCTCAGGAAGTATAGTGAGTGCTAGATTTGCTATCTTTTTCTTTTGTACAGGATTAGTTTTCCCAAGTGGCCTTTTCGTCCATGTTTACAATAAAAAGTTAAAGGTACATTACCAATATTTTTTCTCAGAAGCCTTATTTATAACTGATGCATTTCCTTTAAATGGATCACTGCTTTCAGTTCCCAGCTCGTCTCTCGTTGGCAACTTCTGATGCCGCCTTTTCTGTTCTCGCTTCCACTTCTGGTGCGGCGACTAGTCTCGGCTGTCAGCTGTTTACATCTGGGAAATTCTGGCCAACAGTTACCTTACACGCACAAGTTTTATGCTGCAGTAATAACAAGTCTTTATGAAGGTGGCAAGGTTACAGCTATCTTGACTTTGTCAGTTACTTTAACACTTGCTACAAAGTAAATATAAAATTAATAAAACTAGACATTTCAATTACCTTTTTAACTTAAGTGGCCAAACTGGCTTATGCAATTACAGAAATATGCAGTTTGTTTGAATTTATAACTGTACAAAAAATTCAATTTAGGATTTAAAATATTTGAATGTATTCGTAAATGCGCGAGATATGACTGAAACATTAATGTTTAAACATTCATATAGATATACGAATGCACTCACAAAATTACTATAGTTTTTAGTGTTATTCAAATATTTTTTAAGAAAACATTACTCATACCTAAGTGTAAACTTCATCAGCAACAACAGCATCCATGTGAGGTGACGTCAACTGGCTTTGGGTCTCCAGCAATCTGGATCTCAGGTGTCGCTGTAGGTAGGACAACGTTACTGACAATTTTAAATAGAATTTCCTTTATGAGGTATTTACTTCGTTTGCATTATATTACACGCCCTTAAAGCAATTTTATTATTTGACATCACAATGTTGCATATTGTTGTTTCATTGCAGTTTATATCGTCAACTTGTACAAAATATAAATTATTTTGATGATTTAAGTGTTAAATAAAGTTTGCAATGTTATTTTTAAATATTTAGTGCCAAATTAAGAATTTAAATTTACAGAAATAATATTGTGGCGTGGAAAATATTTAGTGAAGAGAAAACAATTTAAAGATGTTGAAAATAAAGAGAGAAATATTATAAATTTGTGATGGTATTTATGCTTTATATTTCAACTATGTTGGTCCACGATCTTTGGGTTCTTGAAAATGTATGTGTTATTTAATTATTATTATTAATGGTATATAACTTTTTAATAACGGGAAGATACTTCCTTTTAAAGGCTTAAATTACTAAAAATTATAGATTTACCACTAGCATATACAATATAAACAAAACTAAAAACAATGATTGGATTTTGTGGGTTTCTGTGTGGTTAAACTAAATTTGATTTTTTAAAGAGGTTCCTGAGAGTAATTTTTTTAATATTTTTCATAGCCAAAAAGTGACCACTGCATCATTGCATGTCAAAAAATGTTTTGTTCTGTGTTAAGATTTAATTTTGAAATTTGAATTATCAAATACGGCCTTCATTTTTCCATATATACTCTATGAAGATGACTAGAGATTTATCTAGAGATGAATAAGGATTTACTTTTGATTTGCAGGATAGTTTATTACTTTAAGAATATAGATTAGGCCTACTTCAATTTTAAAAAAAAGAACATTGAATTAAAAGGAAATTACTTAAAGAATATATTATATTAAGAAAACACATTAACTGATACATAACTAAGCTGCACATCATAAATACTACTATCGTGCAATGGATTCGCATTTCGAACCTAGGTTTAATACCCGGTTTGGCCTTCATGAATTAGAAGTTTTATGTTTCTCAAATACGAAGATGGATCCTTATTATAAACTATGGTCAAAATATTAGTTTGTGTCGTTTTATCTAACAAACTGGTAAAGTTTTTAACGAACCAAAATTTGTTTAAATTTAAAAAATTAATATAACTAAAAATATTAAATACATACATAGTAAAGTGATTCTCACTTGTAAAACTTCATTTATGCTACTGGTATATAATTTACTTTAAAAACTTACTTAATTTTAATATTTATCAAGTTAAAAACACATATAATACGTAAATATATAATAATAAGAAATCACATGGCTTGAGAGGCGCCTTACACAGGTGCTCACCCTGGTGATGGCAGGCTAAACCAAACAAAGCGCAAAAGCATCGCGTTGGTCGCTTTCTTAAATGCACGCGCCACGTACCTAGCAAGTGCACGCCTCGTGTTTATGGTTGCACGTGGGCGCCACGCTTGCTAGCAGCGTTGCCAGATTCACGCCTGCAGTAGCGAGTATCGTACACACGGGTGTCACTGGGTTCCCTCTCCTAGCCTATTCCGCAGTGCGCTTAGCAATTAACCTCTACAATCAGGCCTACAATATAATTATAGCACTGCAACAACAGTTACGCTCTTTGTGTTACCTTAGTAGAGCGAGGATATAAATGACATTTACGTTACACCTGCTATTGCTCGAGAAAGCATTGAGATTGTTAAGTTTTTATTTTTATTTTGATGCAGTACAGTAAATAGAAAGTACTTACATATGTGTGTAGTATACTAGAGGCTAGCCGTGGATTAAATGCTTTTGTAAGCAATGAATTAAACCGCCTCGACTTAAATTACTAAAAATTAAAAACTTACCACTAGCATACGCAATGTTATAAACTACTATAAATACTAAAATTGAGCTGCACATGCCATTTCTCAAACTACATGACAATAAAGTTTTTTTTAAAAACTTTGTTCTCAATTTGTTTATAGGAACTTATAAAAACATTGCTAACTATATCGCCTTAAAATAGCACTGTTTTACAAATATGACTATAATTAATGCCATTTTTCTAAATTTTGTATTATAATATACTGGATGTTGGGAGCAACTTTAGATTTCGCGTGTACAGTGTAGACACTACTAACGATTGTGAATCAATCATGCTGACTCACAGTATTTTTTGAAGTTTTGTAAAGGACATGATGTAACCTATAACCTCACAAACCGAATCTTTCTGTGATTAAAAAAAAATCCTGAAATTATTTAATCATTACTATTTATAATGCATGCTTGTATTATATTACGGAGCCAACTGTATATAATTTTTCTATCCACACTAGTACACCATTTCAATACTGATATAATTTCAACAAGGATTTTACAATTGCCGTTTAATAAACAATGTGTAATGTATTTCCTTGTATTTGTTCTACTTAAAAATTCTAATAGTCAACACAGTTTCGGGAGAGTAGTGTTGTATCTAAAATGTTCCCAGAAGCAGAATAACTACACTTACTTGGTGACGGGGTAACAGGAACCTCTCCAGGCGAGAGACTGCGCGCCTGCAACTGCCCAAGTAGGCAACGCAACGAACAGCCCGGATACATGGATTGCCTGCATTCCCTCCTCGTGACCTGTGACTGCTTCCCCGAAGAAAGACGTCACACGCTGGAGCAGGGAGCAACTGAGGTGGCCGATGATGTCATCGGGCCCAGTGCTGTAAGCGTAGTCATCGGGGTCGTCGAGGACACTTGCAGGAGGAAGTGGAGTCGCCGGATCCAGACATAGCTTGGAATTTGTGAGCTCGACACTAGTGATTTGCGATGTCGTTGGAGACTTTACCCTCTGTATCCTCTGTAAAAAAGAAATACCTTAATGTATCTCTGGTCAGATTTCAAAAATAACTACCCTACTTCCGACATAGAAAACATGATCCTAGATAAGACTCGAGACTTCGTCTCACTCACCATGTATTTTTTTTTCAATTTCTCATCATTTCTAATATTTTAGTACTATTTTGGAATTTTTACGAGATACCTACGTTGCATTGTTGTTCTGCTACAAATTTCCAACATACATTCACTTAGTGTAATATAATGGATGTAAAAATCGTGTAAGTAATTATAATTAGAAACACCTGAACACATTTTGCACTCTTTATAATAAACTTAGTACATATCAGTTGAAAATATTAGTGACAGAACAACGAATTAAAGGGAGATGTAGTGTTAGAATTTCCGAAAGAGCCCTTAAATCGTACCAATGACGAGAAAATGAACAATTAACATGACGAGTAAGACCTAATCTAAGCCCCCACGCACATTTTAGGCATTACCACAGTGGGCACAGATCGATGATGTAACACCGCCAGCTTATGACGCTTGGATCCTTGAAGGCACTGCAACTGATGGCCCAAATGCCATCGAGTTTTCAAGAATGGTCACTGAACTCATACCCCAGGTTAATCAAACCAGGCGAACCACACTCCATCAAAGCCACAGATGTACTATGGACACTGTTGTCTGTCCCCACTTATATACTTGCAGCGACTGGTATAATGAGTGAGACAAAATAATAACTGTTTTCAATAATTTATTTATATATAATATTTTAATTGTGTATGAATTTTATATTGACCTTATGAGATTCTAACATTGCCTCAACAGGCTTAAAATGTAGCCAATTGCTCCAAATGACCAGTAATATGGGTTAAAAAGTCATTCGTAGTATGGAACCGCATGTCTAATGTTATTTTATCAATAAAAGTCAATGTTTCTTTGATAATGGTTATATTTTCGGAATCTTGTGAATCAAGTAGAAGTCTTAACCTGAAGAAAAGTATGTTTGGAAATTTCCATGACACATAATTGATCTTGTCTACTGCTACCATCAGCTCTATACTCTTACTGAGAATATGCTGGACATCTCTTGAGTTTCATCATCACTACCACCATAATCAATGACATAATCAATGTCATCAACCAAGTGATCATCATCATTAAAATCATCTATCATTATCATTATCTTCATAAACATGAGAATTATAATTTAACTCATTTTAACACACCGTTCCCATCGACCTTATGTGCATGAGAAAGCGTGATGTTGGCGCTCTCTAAGAACAAACAACAGAAACAAAGATTACGGAATCCACGATGACCTTCAGAAGAACAGAAAAAAACAAGATGGCGGCCTCCAGCAGAACAGAATGACCAAGATGGTAGTTGAAACATAAACCAACTTATCGGCCTCCAGCAGACAACAAGATGGCAGCTGTGTCGTCAGAATAAAAAATGTGACTGTAACATCAAATCCAAGATATCGGACATGTTATTAGAATTCAAGATGGCGGTCATAACGAACATTTCAACATTCAGGGATTGAGTTGCTCTATGATAAGATGGTGGATTTCATGTTCAAAGATAAAGGTCAAATTAATGTCAATTTCAAATTTCAAGGTCAAGGTGAATGTTTGAGATCAAGTTATAGGTTCAAGGCCAATTTCAGAGTTCAAGGTCAAGTTCAAAGTTCAAGGTAAGGTTCAAAGGTCAAGGTAAGGTTCAAAGCTCAAGGTCAAAGTTTTAAATCAAGGTCAACCAATATGGCCACCGTGACATCAGAGCGGTCGGGCCTTGACCCTATCGACTCAATCCTCACTCACCACCTAGGCGCAGGACCGGCCTTTGTATAATACTTACATGGAATAATAATTACTAGTAAATAATATAATCGTATTACACGCAAGACTAGCTAGTTTGAATATTTAAAATAATATTATTCTTTAGAAATAACAGAATGATACAACAAGAAATTTAACAAAATTGATTGCAAGAATTACCAATACGTTTCAAGTTCAAAAGTTACACTTAACTTTATATTCCAACAAGGCGTTGGTGGATCAGAATATACCAACCGTCTTTACTTGATTAGATACGGTATTCACCGTCTATTTCTGTGGCTATATGAAAGTCGTGTACTCGCTTCAAATTACGGGACAATATACTCGCCCTGCGAGTACCCCATTCATCCTGCACTGACCGGATAGCTGCATTCGTTCCCGCCAGGTGATGCTCGGACTCCACTCGTTCAGCGAGCGCCCTCTACTTAGCTGCTCGGTGGACCCACTGAAGCGCAGCTGCAAGTGATTAAGCGCGCAAACAGATATGGGTCGGGACGTCACTTCTCGGAGATGGCCGGTGCACCAGCGACACTCCACCATTAGCAGGCCGAACTCGCCCAGAGCGTGGCCCACTGGTCATGGCGAGCAACTGGAGGGTCCTCTTGTCTCTGCTCGGTCAATGACTTCTTCTTTCCGGGTATTTGAACGGATCAATGACTTCGATGTCATGTGAGCTCTCTAGTGCTAGACGCGAACCCACGACGGGTGGTTGGGACGTGAGTCTTGCTGCTTTCGGTCGTCGCGTGTCTTCTTGGGTCGTTTTCTGCGGTGGTGTTGTATTCAGATTGGTTGTTGTCACTGTGGTGGTATCCCTACAACAGCTTGTCTGCCTAGCCCCTCCATCATTCAAGCTGAGTCTGAATTTGACTGGGAAACTGCGGCTGCGGGTTCATCACGACAAAATAAGTTGAATCTCCCTTTATTTCTTATGAACTGAATGCTTCCCAACGCTGGTATACATCTTCCCAGTTGGGGTTGGAGACAACATTGTTATCGTAAAATAATACAGTAAGTATTTAAGATGAAACATTGAGCATCTAAATTATATTTCATTGAATGTTATTCTAGAACCACCACGAATTTTGAGCTTGTAACAGGATTAAACATTTAAATAATTGGGAGCAACAATTTATTTTCCACATATTTTGTTAGTATCACTACCCTGAATTATTTCTATGAAATAATTTATCTGCAGCCACAACATTCGTGGTTGTTGTCGAACTTAGTTTTATTCAATATAAACTAGACGCTAAGTGTTCCATATTAAATATGTACTTTCTCTAATATTTATAATAAAAACTTTAAAGATGTGTACCACATTTCGGAAGCACTTTAGATCATACTTCGCAAAGGGGTTTACAACATATTTTGTCGTAATTAACCTGCAGCCGTAGTTTGTTGAATAGAATTCAGACACTGCCTGTTTTCTGGCTGCTCGCCATTCTTCAGAAATGTTTTCACCTGTTTGAGCCGTTCACAGGTCTCCAGTCTGCCCCAACGCTGTGGATAGCTTTAAAGTCAAGCTTCATAGACCCCTGCCATAATACTCAAAACATTCTGGATTATTCGCTATCTCTCACTAACTATGAATCTATTCCCACACACGTTGACGGCCCACTGAGTTCTAGTCCGGTAGTTGCCCAAGGGACCAAACACCAAATTGATGTTCCCGCGTTACAAACTTACAAATAACAAAATCATGTTTAAGAACTAAATTCATAATAGTAATAAAATTTTCACTCGTGACAAAAAATACATTTCTGGTGTGTTCGATATTCATGTGTCAAGCTAAGGAATATCTGCTAGGTATATACCTCACCAAAACCTGAAATTTCTTCAGAATAGGGTACCCTTTTGATTTTATAGTCACGCGTTAAATACTGTGCATTTAAAAGCGTCTACTAAACGAACTATCGTCCCATGTAATAATTTTACTGTGGATTTTTTAGGTATTTGATATTGTTGTTGTATTTAGATATCTGAGTGTTAACTTTGCCTTTCTTTATGACCTAAACTTAAGAACTACAAATCTGTCTGACAGTTTTAATGTATTATTTTTTATTAGTTATGAAACAGTACTTGGTTTTTATTTCCCAATAAAAATGCAATGGTAAGGCTAGGTATTATTTTTGGTGTAAATTTAGTCTGTTTGAATTTCGAGTATAAATATTTACATTACCAAAAGTATATAAGCCAGTGTTTATAATTGCCTTGTAATAGAGTATATTTTTTAAATACTAATTAATGTAAATTATAGTGGCTATTAAAATAATTATTTTCTCGATTTCATTCAAGTTACATTCGGCTAGTTATACAGTTATAAAATATACACATTGTAAGGATACAGGAACTTAAGCTTTTGCATGTTAAATTGGTGGTATAATTCCAGATACCTATGCATTGGTTTTAGTGATCTCTTTGTTTTAGTTATTTTTATGGAGCATATTAAAAAATAGAAGGAATGTGTCTTTGGCATGAGGAAGTTAGGAACGATATAGTGTGTTGTTGAATCAAGTGATAATATATATATATATGTTTTATAATTCAAGAGTAATAAATTTTATTCCATCTATCTATACTAATTATAAATCTGAAGAGTTTGTTTGTTTGTTTGTTTGTTTTAACGCGCTAATCTCAGGAACCACTGGTCCGATTTGAAAAATTATTTCAGTGTTGGATAGTACATTTATCGAGGAAGGCTATAGGCTATATTATATTATTAATAACATTAGGGATCCTTACTAAAAGTCCAATAAGGTAACCCAAAGTGCAAAAAAATGACCCGAAAAAATCCTTACACGGCGTGCGCTGCGAAACCTCTTTATTATAGAACAAAACAATGTACTACCACTTTGCAGAGCATATAATTGTCTTCAAAAAATATCGCGTATCCATATGTCTAACTATTGTAGATATCTCACAATTAGGGTTTTCTTTTATTTTTTTAAATAATTAAAATGCCGTCGCATCAAAAACTCTTAATTGTGTACCTTCGTATTAATCCTTATCAAAATAAATTACTGCATATTCAAGACGAATTCAATACCATTCTAGAACTTTTTGAATTATTCAATTCGGACGTTTCATTCAAAAGATATCGCGATATTTAAAATGTAAGTGTTAGTGTTGTAGCCAAATAAGTATTAAGTATTGCACGCACATGTATGACTAGCATTGAAGACCTAATCTCTAAAGTGTACCCAGATGTAGTCCATATAGAAAACAAAGACTACCAGTGGATGTGTCAAAGGGCAATATTGGCAGCGTTGACGACATCAATAACATGATACTGGGTAAACTTCCAGGAGATGAGTGAACTACAGGTCCATTGATAAAGTAATGGATCAAGAAGATGCGGTACATTATCCACAAGAATTTTTAAATTCTTTAAATCCGAGTGGTCTTCCCTCACATTCACTCAAATTAAAAACTGGCTGTCCAATTGTGCTGCTAAGGAATCTTAAACCACCAAATTTATGCAACGGAACCAGACTCCAAGCGAAATTCCTTGAGTGTTTTGAGAATAACCTAAAACTGTGCATCTACCATATTATCTCAGAAAGTCACAATTACCCCCAACAAAGTCAACGCGGACAAACTCGCGGGCACTGCTAGTATATGGATAAATTTGTATAGTCAGTACAACAGCTTCAAGGTGAGATCATTCCTGCTTTGTTTGAGAGTCAAGCACAATATATATTTATTCACATTGAGCTACAATTAAATAAATGCTAAAATAGCACAAATGAATTGTCATAATGGTTAAGACTATTCAAAATGGTTTGTGATAGTTAATTTCTACATATTTAAATACTATATTACTTACATCATAAATAACAAAACTAGTGGTCTTGAGTGTAGACCATTTGTAATACCGATTGTGTTAACCGTGCATCATAAAGTTTGTTTTCCCTGAGATCTTATTCAAATTTGAGCTATAACAGTATAATACGTGTTGTGCAAATGTTAATGGACATTTGCAATAGTGTGCCTTCATATAGGCAACGTTAATTTAAAGAAATTATGTTTTGCAATGTTTCGTGATCTGGAGGAATTATTGATACTAATGCATGATTTTGTTTAACAATTAAAAATAATGTTTATTAGTAATGCATTCTCCTGTTTTCTTCGTTATATCAACAAAAAGGTAGAATAATATAACTCAATCGAAATTTTAAAATTACTGCCAACACACACTAATATAGCACAACATAGTTATGATTTTTATCTTTATCATAGTTCTGTTTATATTCGTAAATAAATGTTTAAGAAAGTTACAAAATTTGTATTTTTTATTTAACTGAATCGTATGTTTGTCACAATCCTAGCAGTTACTGTTTTATAACTTGTCTAAGTTTTGTACTACGGCTGCAAACCTACAAGAGAATCCACTTTATTTCTAGTGCAATACTTTTTGACAAGTTTTCGGAGTTCCTCGCAAAATGGCCCAGCCGAACTTTTCACTCGCCTTATTGTGTCATACTGCATATGTGTGTGCTTCACTAGTGGTGTTGCACTTCTATAGGCGCTACCAGAACCACTTTCCAAAACAATATATTTTTCTACGGAGCCTTACCTGTCATTCTCTTGAAGCTAGTTGTGGAAAATGTGGCTGCATTCATTCATTTATTTTCTCTTGGCAGATTTGTTATGATTATAATTAGTAGTAATGATTTCTTAAGCAGACTTTAGTAAATGAAATTCCTTCTATAAATAAAAAAAATGGCTTAAATGTTTTTCCTTTCGTCATTAATTTTGTGCCGTAAATTAGAGGTTTAGGCACGTTTATTTAAAATTTTGTAATCTGAAATATCTTGGAAATATTTTTTTTTTCTCTCTCATCTTATTTGCTTTACGGCCAAGCCCTCAGCCTCTGTTCTCAGAGGCGAGCTGTTTTTCTTTCCCAGCCTCATGCTAGGCTAGCATTCTGGCTAATATTTCTCCCGCCTCCAGGCACGTCGGAGCCGGTAACGTTATTTCTTCGCGGGTCTCCTTTTGCTAAGAGCAGCTTGTGAAGCAGTGCTGAGCCCTGCTAACTCTGTCACGAATCGGTATAAGGTTCACTAGCAGCAAGACACGACAGGAGGATCCCGTGGGCCTTGTGTCCCACAGACCATGCGTTTTTTGAAGCCACCCCCGCCTGCTCACCCACCCTCTCTTCTCAGAAGTGGCTAGGAGCGACGACCGCTCGAGTGCGTTAACCGAATTCAAGGCCATCTCAGGCTTCACAGCCGCAGTTACGATTCTGCACCTTAACGACACCTAGCGACGGCTGTGGTAACTAATGCCACTGGTGAGGCGTCGGCAGCGCCGACACTACCGCGCTCGCGCGGAGGTAACGACAACCTCTCTCCCCTCCTTATGTCTCAGGCCGCTAGGTGGCACCACTGGTTACTCCATTAACCCCCTAGCTTGACACTCTCGTCGGTCACTAGTCGATTTATTAGTACTTCCTCTCGCCACCAAAAGATAGCGCCTCAGTCGCGCAGTCACTCCAGTAAGATCTAATTTTTTTATGCCGGACACCTTCGGGTGGACTCGGTAATTTTCGGCTCAGAGCCTACCCCCCCTCCCATTCTCTAGAGACCCCGCGCTTATGATATTCAGGTGATATCGCGCTCTGAACTTACTTCGGTGCGCGCCTCCTGACTGACTGGTACCGTTTGTATCTGCGATCTTCTGCGAATCATCGACATCGTATATTATGTAGTCTTCTCAGACTAAAGGGATGGAGTCCCTAGCTAAAATTATTAACCAGTCAGTAGTTTAGGTGAAAGTAGAGAAACTTTGTATTTTTATATAAATTATTATTTTTTTAATTAATCATGATGACTTCCGTGGCTACCGCGAATCGTGGTTCGAGTTTGCGGAGACGAGACGCCCTCTCCTGAGCGCCAGGACCAACACCCTGTTTTGGTAAGTCTTGACGTCATCCCCCCCCCCCTTTTATTTCCCTCTATTGGCCTTTTGCGCCATTTAAGTATACTGTCTGGAAACAGGTCTAATTCTTTGGAATTTGGACTTTTGTTTCAGACAGGGTTCCAAGTTTGGGGCAACCAAAATCCTCTGCCAGAACCTCTGGAGTCGGTTCCTGCGCAGAATCCAACATCATTAGGCCTACTACCTTGATCACCGTCTACCTACAGCCCCGGGTGATACCCGCATAATTCTATCTTTTTATTCATGAACCCAAGATTAGTGTAACCCAGTTAAGACAGCGGACAGTAAAAGGCAGTTCGAGGAGAAGAAATTTATATTATGTTTTGGAAGGACTATATGTACAATCTTTAAAGTTACTAATGTTAATTTCATTCTTGTTTTTAAATATTTTAATTTTTGTTATACATTGTGGGCCGGCCCTATCGTAAATAACGTTAAGGAATATCATATAATAAGTGTAATTGTGAGTTATGTAAATAATATCACTTATCAATGAAAAACAGTCTTTACTAAGGAAAATTTAATCTATCAAAAAAAAAAAAGAACAATGATTAATAAAATAAGGAAGTCTATAGACGTAACAGTTGTTTTTATTTATTTAATATATAATAACGATCCTTTTACTCCCAAGTATTTGTAGGGAGTCCCTAAATTTTCTTTGTTTACTTCTAGTGTCGCCTCTGTTGTTGACTTTTCTAGTTATTAATTAAGGGCCTCAGTAATCAAAGCTTCCAAATCTTTTAACCTTATTATTTAATTATTCTTTAAGACACTAGGGGTATTACAATTTTCATAGTACAAATGTAGGTAGGCTTGATTACTATGTGTGTGTAGTCATTACATTTAAAAGGTGACGAGACCAATACTGATGGAATTTAAAGCTCTGCCTGACATAATAATTAATAAGCATAGTTCTGTAGTGTATAACTGTATTTTTACTGCTCTTCTCAGCTGCTTTTATTTTCGGTCTCATGATACGCTTGTGAAAAATGCGAGGTAAAAAGATTGTCAACACATGCAACATGTCGCTTGGTACCTAAAGTCCATCGTTCAAATAAAAAATCCTTAAAAAGTGTTTTTGGTTGTTTCATAGCCGCAATTACTAACACAGTTGCACAGGAAATGTAGGTAGTTGAGATTGCCAAACTCCTGCTTTCAAAATATCAAAAAAAATCTATGTATTTTTTCCAAGCACGTGCATGAAAGAGGATACCAAACCATATTAGAACAATGTATATAAAAATGTTCTAGTATCCAGGAGATTTAAAGGGAACAATCAAACATAAGATGTTGGTTGTAATAGCATAGTCATCACTCATTCACACCATAGACTAAAATTTACTTTCTGAAAGTATTCAAACGCTTCCCAAACACAACTTTCCTTTTGTTAATTGTTTAAGTTTTAATTTTTCTTTGCGTCTTGTCGAGGGTGAGATTGTTAATGCGCTGTGCAGAGCTTCAGGAAAAACCACGAAATTTGAAAACCATTGAAGATATCCGAGGGGGATCTGTTTTTGAAAAAAATTCAAGAACACTTTGAGGGCAAATGAGTAGTTCTGTTTCCGTATTTCGTTTTGAAACAATATGTTTAGAAAAGTCAAGCTGGCTAAAACATGTGTTTTCAGAATAATTTTTGGCCCTTAAACACTCGTATGGATTCTTGAAGAATGCACTACTTTTATATTAATTTCTTGTAATGTAATTTATTAGTTCTCACTAACATATCATGTTTGCCCCATGTACGACGAGAACACTGCGCGCCTTGCGCATAGAGGCGATACTGCTCTAGAAGCACTAGCGAACTGCGCACTTAGCTCGCCTCACAAACACAACACACGCCCCTGACTAGTTCGGGGCACACACCAAAGGCAAACAGGGGAGGAGTCAGACATGACGTGTTGCAAGCAGCCATCCCAGGAGTCGCCGCGGGAATCCGAAACCAGGAGGGCTGGGCCCGGGTTCGAAGCCACGATGCGAGGAACATGTACCTGTTGGAAGTGTGAGGGCGGGCATGCTCAGCCGTGGCAGACAACACTAGTTGTTTCGCATGACCTCTTTGGGCTGATCTGCATAGCAACTATTCAGGCCAACAGGGCCGTGGCCAGGATTCTGCGGAGGTTGGGGTCCAGTATAACCACTATATCATTGTTTATGAGTCAGTTTTCTTTAAAATTGAATTTTAAAAGGAGATTTATTGTTATAATGAAATCTCAGGAAATAGTATACTTTTTTATAACTTCAACATGTACACACATAACTTTTAGTTATGATTTTCCTTGAGAAATAGAAACTAAAAAAATTATTTTTCATTTTAATATAATTGTTTTTAATACTTTGTTTATAAGTCAATTGCTTGTTGATTTCTTTAAAACAAGTCATAAGTACCTACATAAAATTTAATGTTATTAAATACATGAGACACCTTTGTCCAGTTTGTAAGAAAAACAAGCTTACATGAGCCAAACGGCATTAAACACAAACTACTTGGAAACACAATTCCTGTCGCTTCTATGCATGAGACATGTCGGGCTGTTATTGGGAGGATATACAGTATTATAGCACACTAAGTGTTACAATAATCTTTCTAAAATAATTTCTCTGTAATTTGGAATTAACTTATTCTGTCTTCACTTATTTGTTTGAGGGGCCCCTGGGACTCCCCCTCCCTTCCCCCGGCTACGTCACTGAGGCCAACGACTGAAAGAAAAACGACCTTAGGGCGAAACGCCCGAAGGTTTTAACGCACAACTGGCGGGCCTGTTGGCTGAGGCATGAGAGTGAAGCATGACGCAGACTGGCGGTGCCCTCTCGGCTCGGGAGCGGCTGTCGCCACAGCGCCAGGAGACCGTCGCTGGTTCAGTCGCTCCTGTTCCGCGGGTGCGATAGTCGCGTGGCTCGGACTGTCGTGTCAGGCGTGACAGGTGGCTGACAGGAACAAGCTTGGAGCTCAGCCTAAGAGTTAATAACTGTTGTAGCATTGTACTAATGTTATAAACTAAGATAAAATAAAATAAATGTTAAAATATTGATGGTTTCATTTGCACTTATATGGCCTTAAGAGCAAATGAAGATAAAACAATTATTAATGTCGTAAGAATTATTTGAGCACATATTAAGTCATTTCATATTATTTTTATGTTTTACAATTGGTACTGAAATATCCAGTGCGTGGCCAGTGGAAATATGCGAAATATGAACACTTATTGGTACAGAAATTAATGCGAGGAATTTTTCAATCCTTAGGTTTATGTAGGGCTCTAAAAGTTTTTTTTGGAAAGGGAGGCGTTATGACTTCACCAAACACACTTATCAACACTATACTGCTACAACTATAAGCTATAAGTGGAAGTGTCACGTTCTTGAACTGAAACTTCGCGCTCAAGGATGACAAATTCCCCACACGCACTAAGCTGCCCGAAACAAACCTATCTATACTCGATTCCGCGAAGCCTGAGTCCCACCTTAAGCATGCTATGTGAGATTCACTAAACCCAACCAAAAAAAGTTATCAAAAATTTGCATTTGTATTGAAAACTGTTAAATGGGTTAGTAAGATAGAAAAAAATATTATATTTGATGTTAATCATTTCCTCTGAAATTTATTAAATGCCAAAATCACATTCTTAACGATCATTGTCGTTGTTCAAACGGTAGAGTCTCTAAACATGGACAGTAGTATATTATAGGGCATTCTGAGGCAGGAGTATGAGTGTATATTGGGATTGACGATGTCCGCCATCTTATATTTTGACGTCACGACGACCATCTTGGATGACCTTGACCTATCATCTTGACCTTCAAAATTTGCCCAAATTTGCCAAAAAAAGACTTAATATTTACCAAAATCTGTCAAACATTCGTCAAAACTCCCAGTTTTAAGGGAACAAATTCCACTAAAAAAATGAAAAAAAAAATTTTTTTTCAATTCAAAAATTCCATCCTTGAGAGAAAAAAAAGTGTAAAAAAATTGGAATTCGATAAACCTTAAAATATTTTTGCTTTTAAAGAATGAAATTTTCCT
Source organism: Bacillus rossius redtenbacheri (assembly GCF_032445375.1). NCBI lineage: Eukaryota > Metazoa > Arthropoda > Insecta > Phasmatodea > Bacillidae > Bacillus > Bacillus rossius. Next base: position 227,840,775 of record NC_086330.1, read on the forward strand.
TACAGAAGCTTACATTCATCATCAACAAGCGTCCAATTAATTTCTGAGGACATTTGACCTACACAACTAAGACGTAATGCCCACCATTTTGAATTGTGACGTCATCGTTTCAATTATCGTTAAGGCCGCCATCTTGAAAAACCGTAATTTTAATCATAAAAAATTTGAATAATTTTAAAATTGATATAAAAATATGTTAAGTATGTTACACCCCTCGTGCCTCAAAATTGAATTATTTTGAATTAATTAAAAGGAGCCTTGGAAACTTGCTGGATAAAAAAGTTAAATAAATTGATTTACCAGAGGCGACTCGAGGTGGGGAACAAACAAAATTTAGGAACTTCCTGTAACAAGCAAGGAGGAAGTTGGTGGATCGTTAAAATCAATAAATAAAAACTACACGATTAACTTGATCTATAGTTTCCCTGTTTTATTTGCCCTGATGAATTATCTTGTTTCCATTACTTTACATACAAAAGGTTTTAACAAGTTTCAAAGATTAAAAAAAACAAAAGAAAACGAAAAGGGGCCGGCCCGCGATTATTTAAAACAAAGTACATTGTATTGATACATTATTACAACTTGCAAGGTTCTACTACATTAAATTTGTCGCTGATTAGTTTACCATATCAGTGGATTAATTGGATAGTCACTTATCGCTGGTTTGTCTTTAAAAAAGGGGGGAATAGAAATAGAAACCATATCACCCGAGTCTTCCAGGTGTGGAGTTAAAAATGCCGAACTGTAGAATGGAAGGAAGCTGCTTCTTCTAATGGGTGGATCTCGGACTGCCGAAAAACATACTGATGGACAATTCGTCCACCAGTAGTTGCTGGATCTCGAATCTAGCTGAATATGTGCATCGCTGGGAGGTCGAAACCCTGACTGTAACAAGCCAAATCAAGACTGATTAGGACTTGAATACAGACAGTACATGGGGCAAGAAATGCCCGGAAAAATCTAAGGGGAGGTAGGGGAGGTCGCGAATTATCACTCACCAAAACAGGGGAGTTGCCTTCAAGCTGCCATCGCGGAGTCAGCCATGGTCCGTAGCTCGCGATTTGCGCGGCTGGGCGCGGATGATTTCTTCATAGTTAAAAAATTAAAAAGGAAAATTTCAAAACAAAAAAACTTACTAACACTATGCAGACAGACTAATCTACTTGAATTTAGTTGAGGGACGATTACATAGTCGCTAGCGGTCGGATGAAGTCTTCCAGAGTCTTCTGAGCTCGCCGGAGATCTGTCTGCAAACGTGACGCGCGCTTATCTGTGTCGCGGCAAACCGCGTCTCGTAATTAAAAGTGGGCGCCGGCTCTTACAGGTGGAGGGGGGTCTGGGCCGCCGAAAGATTCCGAACTTGCCCGAGTGCGGGCGGAAAAAAACTCTGGCAGGAGTTTTGAAGTTGGCATCACTGGGCGACAGTAGAGAACTCTGTCGGAGGGGTCTGAGTTGAAAACAATCGACTCGCCCACGGCATCCATATAACTCAAGGGAAAGCAGGTGCTGCTCTCTGGCGCCCTAGAGGGTAGGCTAGCGGAGAAGTTCGCGACTTGGTCGCTAGGTAGCGCTTGCGATCAGTTTTGGCGCACTCGTTTTTTTGCGAGGAGACCTTGGGGATGGTCACTGTTGTCCAGGGGGTTACGACCGGTCATTGGTCTTACTTGGAACTGAGAAGGGGGGGGGGGGTGAGGGTAAAATGCAACGCTGCTGGGAATCTACGTCCCGTCGTGGCTGCAGAGGAGCGAACTTAACACTAATATGTGATGAAAAAGGCCAATCTCAGCTCGTCTCTGAGAACTGGTCGCCTGCAAGCTACAGGCTTGTCTATGCAGTTAGGGTCACGAAGAGAAATGATATTACAGGCTTGAGGCGTGACTGAAGGCGGGGGAAATGGTAAGCTGTCTGCCAGTCAGGGATTAGGCCAGCAAAATATCCGATACGCCGATGGGAAAGGGGCTTCAGAGCACTGAGACAAAGTTTAACTCAGAGGAGTACACCAGACTAACAAATTAAAATCACACTATAGTAGAGCAAATAAAATTTCCACACAAAAAAATTTAAAATCATAATAAAAATTTAAAATATATCGTGTCGAAATTACTAATTAACGGCACATACTTCCCCCCTGAAAGACGGAGTCAGGGTGGCCCACTTGAGCCACCAAAAACCTGGGTTCAGAAACTTACCCTGTACCAGGATCTACTGTAGTAAACTACTTACAATGGCTAACAATTATTACGTGTTTAAATAAAGTCTAAAACTTACAGATAACTTATTGAATTAGGGGCGCCCCTTTAAACTAGACAACTTAGTGTAACACTTCTTAACTTAAATTTTTTATAAACTAGTACCATGGATTTTTTATATTACTTATAATTATGACCTAGGTTTTTTGATAACAACACTGTGTGTTGAGTTTGGCATGCCGAAGAATTTGGCGCTGTTCCTTGCAGAAGGAAAACAGTGAAGAGTGCCCTTACTTTAGGTTCGGGTGCACTTTCTTCAGTTGAGATATGTGCGCGCGCGCGCGATATTCGCCGGAGGTGGGGTCGGCTAAAGCGACCTTGACTGGCGTGAGGTATCGCTGGATCTGCCAGGGGCCATTCCAACGATATGAAAGCTTGGCTGACCTCTTGTCGATCGCCTTGCTGAGTGTGTGTGCTCTGCACAACACTAAATCTCCTACTCTGTAGGGATTGGGATAGCGTTTTTTTTTATATTTTTGCCTGCTTGCCTCGTGGGCCAAGTTCAGGTTTTTACGAGCTCTACTCCAGACTTCCTTAATGTTCCTGGGGTCGTCTGTTAGTAACTCTTTTAACGTCCATTGATTAGAGAGTGGGGTGTTGGGCTGGTATGTAAACATGAGTTCAAACGGTGTTGTTTTGTGACTTTCATGTCTGGCGGAATTGAAAGCCATTTGCAACCACACGAGATTGGAATCCCACCTATCCTGCGAGTTCGCATGGAATGCTATTAAGCCAGACCGGAGGTTTCGGTTGAAACGCTCCGCATGCGAAGGCTGGGGGTAGTAGGGAGTCGTGGTCACATGCTGAATCCCGTGTGAAAAACACATGTTTTTGAACTGAGTCGATTTAAAGTTTGTGGCATTATCGGAAACAATAATGGAAGGTACCCCGGATATTTTGAAAATATAATTTTGGAGGGCTCGAATGGTGATTTCGGCCGTGGCTCTTCTAACAGGGATTAGCCACACAAATTTTGAGAATGCATCTACGCATACTAGAAGCATTGAATTTCCGTCTTTTGACCTTGGGAAGGGTCCCACAAAATCAATGAAAAGTTTTTGCATGGGCCTTTCGGCCACGTCGGAACTCAAAAATCCGAATTGTGTTTTCTGGGCAGGTTTGCTCAAATTGCACAACTTGCATAATTTGACCCTCTGGGTTATGTCTTTATGCATTCCGTCCCAGATGAAATGCTTGCGGATGTTTTCAATAGTTTTGAAAATGCCTAAATGTGCGCCTAAAGGTGATGAGTGATAATATTGAAAAATCATGTCCCTGAGATTTTGAGGTAAGGCTATTTTAAAATTCTTACATTGCTGAGTTCTTCGATAAAGAATTCCCTTAGATAGTTTGTGGTATTTTGGGGGTGAACCTGAGTTTATTTGCGCAATTATGTCAGACAGTTGCGGGTCCGAATTTTGGTGGGATCGTAAATCCGAAAAGGCTAGCGGAAAATCTGTGAGCAATGCGTGGCAGGCCATAGGATTGTTTTCCTGAATCTCGGAGTTGGAAGGATTCTCGAACATTCGAGAAAGAGTATCTGCCACGATGTTCTGTGAACCACGAATATGTTGGATGTTGAATTTGAGAGAAGCAATTTTTACAATCCACCGACCTAATTTACCTAGTTGCTTCGGATGGGCTAGAAGCCAAGCAAGGGCCTGGTTGTCGGTTTCTAGTAGGAATTCTTTGTGTTCCAAATAGGGCCGGAACTTATCTATGCCGAAAACTACGGCAAGGCACTCAAGTTCGTATACCGAGGAGGCTTTCCTCTCCTGGTGTGTTAGGGTGCGGGAGGCGAAAGCTATAGGTTGCCTGCAGCCATCGAATTCTTGTGACAACACGGCCCCAATGGCCGCACTGGATGCATCGGTTTGCAAAATAAAAGGTTTACTGAAATCAGCCATTCTAAGTACTGGAGGGCTAGCTGTTGCATGTTTTAGAAAATCAAAAGCTTTGTCCTGTTCTGGACCCCAATTGAAAACGTAATTTTTCTTACGTAGAGCATTCAGTGGTGCTGCATGCTCAGCAAAATTAGGTATGAATTTGGCGTAAAAATTTGCCATGCCAATAAACCTGGAAATGCCCTTAGCATCTTTAGGGGGTTGGAAATCCTTTATCGCTTGTGTGCGATTAGGGTCAATGGTTACTCCTCGACTTGAAATCAGGTGTCCGAGGAAAGAAATTTCCTGCACTGCAAATTTCACCTTCTTTGTATTAACAGTGAGGCCGGATTTACGTAGTCGCTTAAGGACTTCTTGCAAATGAGCCATATGCTCTTCAAAAGATTCTGAATAAACAACGACATCATCAAGATAATTAAAAACAAATTTGAATTTCAGGTCGCCGAAAATTTGGTCTAGAAGGCGTGTTAACACTTGGGCGCCTGTGGCTAGGCCAAAGGGTACTACCTTGTATTGATACAGATTCCACGGAACGCAGAAACTTGTGACGTGTTTTGACTCTGGTGTAAGTGGTATTTGATGATAGGCCGAATTTAAGTCAAACACACTGAAAAATTTGGCTTTACTAAACCAGTGACATGCCGAATTTAGGTCTGGTAATGGCGTCATCTCTACTTCAATTTGCCGATTTACGCGGCGGAAATCGACCACCATGCGGTGACCTTGGCCTTGGTCCTTGGGTACTAAAAATGCCGGGGAGGCGAAACTGGAAGTGGAAGGTTCGATAACATCTTTGTCCAATAAATTTTGTATGTGATCCCGCATTATCTGCATTTTAGGTCCTAATAATTGGTAAGGGTGACACCTAACTGGGGTTTTGTCCAAAAGCTTAATTTCATATTGGGTGAGATGGGTGCGCCCTAATTTTTCACTCAAAACGTCGGGAAAGTTACTGCATAACTTCTCTATTTCTTGTTTCTGTTCAAAGTTAAGATGGGTTAGTGAAATGTTATTATCACCTTTAGCCTCTGTGTGAATGGCATTTACTTTGCTCTGACATTTTGCGTCAGGTGACACAAAAGAAACAAAAACTTGGTTGTTAAATTTAAAGTGAACTCTTCGTGCTTTCAAATCAATTATCATGCCTGTTTTTGCAATAAAATCGGAACCAAAAATTAAATCTGTGGCCAAATCATCTGCTACTAAGAATGGGAAAGACCAAGAAAACAAATCGATTTTTACTTTAACAAAAACAATACGATTTACCTTCAAAGGCTGTTCAGCAGCTGTAAAACACTTTATTTTTATTGGCTCTACCTTTTGAGTCAAACGGTCTTGTTGTAATTTCCTGAATAGCTGGCCTGACACGAATGATCGCACGGATCCAGTATCTATTAGGCCTGGAACTTCTTGTTTTCCAATTATTGTGTTGGCGTAGGGCAAAACTGTGGGTATATTAGCTAGAATATTATGACATGTTCTTTTGTCCGTGGTTCGCGGACAATTACATCGTCTGCACATAGGCCTAAACGTGTTACAGTTTTCTGTTTGCTTGACTTGACGAGCTTTGTTTTTCTTAGCTCGCCTTTGTTTTTGTTTTCTTAGTTTATTTTTTTCTCTGTGTGGGGAAGCTGTGTTTTGTTGAAGTTTTTGGTCGAATTTGGCATTAGGGCCGGTGTGAAGGGAAAAATTTCTAACTGTTGTTTGGGCGGCTGGCTCAGAAAGAATTTTTTCTGACCAGCGATTTACACGTTTTTTGAGTCTCGCGAATTTTGATAGTTTGGGCGATAGTTTTTTGCGCGACACTGTTCAATGTAGTGCCCGGGTTTTTTGCAGTACCTGCAGACAGGTATCCGTTCATCTTTATTTTGAGGCTTAGCGACTTGTTCATTGCTGTTTTTTTGTTGCGAATTTTTGTTATAATACTGCTGTTTATTTTCTGTTATTCTGGTATTGTTGTGGGCGTAGACATTAGCTTCTCGATTTCGCTGGTGGTCTGCGTATTCTACATTTGTGTTGGAGATGCACAAGCGATCAAGCTCGGCAAAATTTTGTGGTCGGGCCTGAAAAACTGCCCGCGATCTTTCTTGAGGGTTAATTCCATCAAGTATGTTAGAGACTATCTCACTCTCAGACACTCGCAACCGAAGAATTTGAGCGGCTAGTTTGATGTCTGCTATGTAATTAGGTAAGGCTTCATTTCTTTGTTGTAGCCTGTTGTACCATTCCAACCTGATGTGGGTCATCAAACGGGCTGGAATAAAATAATTTAGTATATCTTCGTGAAATTGATCAAAAGAATAATTTTGCTCAATGGCGAGCGTCATTCGCTCGCTCAAGGGTGGTTGTGTAAAGGGGAAAATAACTTCTAGGAGTTCCCTGTCTGGAAGGTTTGCCTTTTGTTTGATTTTGAACAAATTCTTTAGGAAGTCGATTAGGCTCCTGGGCTCCAACCCTGTGGTTTCCTTAAAATTAGCCAGCAGTCTTTCAACGGGATTTGGTATCTTAGCGTAAAAACTACCTTCAGTTGTCTGATTGAAGGTAGGAACCACAGGTACTGGGTTCGGTGCTAGATTAGAGGCGTGAGGTGTGACTGGTGGAGGTTGAGTTTGGTTTTGAAGTTGGTATACCTGCGGGCCCAATGGCAGGTATGTGGTGGCGGGGCTGGGGTAAGGAAGTTGTGATTCTATCCTGCCACCAGGGTGCACAGGGGCTGGTTGTGGTAGCGTAGCTGCCAGGGTGGAAGGAAAGGCTATCAGTGGCGAAACTGACCTTCCACTGGCCGAGGAGGTGGGAAGGGCTTCCGGAGAGGTATGGAGGGATGAGAAGGCTGACCGGAATTCATGATAGGGGTTGAAAATGGCGGGTGAGGTGGAAGGTAGGTATATGGGTTGGGGCATGTAAACAGGATGAGCTGAGAGCGAATGCATAGGATAGGCGAAGGTGACATTGGTGCTCGGGTGAGTACCAGTCGCCATGACAGTCGCAGATGGAAAATGAGATGGTGTGAATGTCGAAGTCAATGCCCGGCGACGTGATGTCACGGGGGGTGAGGGAGGTGGGGAGGGTAAAAGAGGTGGGGTAGGGACTGGGCTGCCTCCAGTTTGCATTTGTTTTGGGGGTTCCTGTACTTGACTGTCAGTTACTCCTCCTGCCACTGCCTCTACGGGTTCAAGTATTCTTTGGTCGATTGCGGCTAGTTTGCTCCGCAATTGGAAATTTAGACCAGGAATCTGTTGCCTACATTTCTCGATCTCCTTTTGGTAGATCCCATTTAATTTTTTGGTGGCTACTATTGTGAGGTTGGTAAATCTCGTGCCAATATGACTCAAGCGAGTTAGCGCACGTAAGATGTTGTTTCTATTTGTCTCGTCTCGTACAGAATTAGTGTAACTGTGGAGTTCCTGAAATTTACTACAAACACAGTTAAATTCCTCCAAAGAGTCCAAGTCAGCGAGATTAGTGACTTGTTGTTGAATTTCTTCGGCACACGCAGCTCGGAATCTTTTCCGGAGCGTGGCCACGTCACCGAGGCCTGACAAACCTCGAAATCGGAGTTCGTACTCCAACTCGTCACGGAGGAGATACTCCGGCGTGAGCATTGTGTCCCTTTCGTAGGTGGACCTTGGTCCAGTCTTACGAGGACAGCAAAACATATACAAAAATTTACGTTGATTGGTCAAAAGAAAATTACCAACAAAGACTTAAAACTATGGTTGAAACAGTACCTTAAATTCTACACAAGACTCTCTTAATTTAACTTAGCTTAATAATATCGTAGTTGCTCCAACGGGTCGGAAGTATGTGCCCAGAATACAAAAGTTTTTTTTTTTTTTTTTAAATATTTAACTTCTAAACACACGATTAGCTAATAAAAAAACTAACTCTTGCTGCCGGCAGACGAATGAGTCTCTCTCAGAGGTAAGCGACCTCCGGGACTTGCGGGAACCAGGGGTGTGTGTGTGTGTATGTGTCCGCGCGAGCCTCAGACACGAACGAGATATGATAACACCGCCAGTCGCCCGGGGTGCAGGGGAGGAGGGGATGTCTACGGCCTTGTCAACAGCACGTCCGGGGACGCGCGGTGGAGAGAGGACAGCTGGCTGGCTGAAGGACGTCTCGCGCGCTACGTGCTAGCCTAAGTCCACACGGAAATTTAACTCAAGATAAATTTTAAAATTTTAACTCAATATTACTACAGGGTGTACCAGCGATGAGTTTACAATATTATTACAAAATTGCTATCATCAAAAAAAATTAATTTAATTTTTTTTTTTTCTTATATTATTCAGGTATGCATATAAAACCGGAAACCACGCTCTGCTACCAAGTTGTTACACCCCTCGTGCCTCAAAATTGAATTATTTTGAATTAATTAAAAGGAGCCTTGGAAACTTGCTGGATAAAAAAGTTAAATAAATTGATTTACCAGAGGTGACTCGAGGTGGGGAACAAACAAAATTTAGGAACTTCCTGTAACAAGCAAGGAGGAAGTTGGTGGATCGTTAAAATCAATAAATAAAAACTACACGATTAACTTGATCTATAATATCCCTGTTTTATTTGCCCTGATGAATTACCTTGTTTCCATTACTTTACATACAAAAGGTCTTAACAAGTTTCAAAGATTAAAAAAAAAAAAAAAAAACGAAAAGGGGCCGGCCCGCGATTATTTAAAACAAAGTACATTGTATTGATACATTATTACAACTTGCAAGGTTCTACTACATTAAATTTGTCGCTGATTAGTTTACCATATCAGTGGATTAAGTGGATAGTCACTTATCGCTGGTTTGTCTTTAAAAAAGGGGGGGAATAGAAATAGAAACCATATCACCCGAGTCTTCCAGGTGTGGAGTTAAAAATGCCGAACTGTAGAATGAAAGGAAGCTGCTTCTTCTAATGGGTGGATCTCGGAATGCCGAAAAACATACTGATGGACAATTCGTCCACCAGTAGTTGCTGGATCTCGAATCTAGCTGAATATGTGCATCGCTGGGAGGTCAAACCCCTGACTGTAACAAGCCAAATCAAGACTGATTAGGACTTGAATACAGACAGTACATGGGGCAAGAAATGCCCGGAAAAATCTAAGGGGAGGTAGGGGAGGTCGCGAATTATCACTCACCAAAACAGGGGAGTTGCCTTCAAGCTGCCATCGCGGAGTCAGCCATGGTCCGTAGCTCGCGATTTGCGCGGCTGGGCGCGGATGATTTCTTCATAGTTAAAAAATTAAAAAGGAAAATTTCAAAACAAAAAACTTACTAACACTATGCAGACAGACTAATCTACTTGAATTTAGTTGAGGGATAGCATCCCTTATCTAGGACGATTACATAGTCGCTAGCGGTCGGATGAAGTCTTCCAGAGTCTTCTGAGCTCGCCGGAGATCTGTCTGCAAACGTGACGCGCGCTTATCTGTGTCGCGGCAAACCGCGTCTCGTAATTAAAAGTGGGCGCCGGCTCTTACAGGTGGAGGGGGGTCTGGGCCGCCGAAAGATTCCGAACTTGCCCGAGTGCGGGCGGAAAACAACTCTGGCAGGAGTTTTTAAGTTGGCATCACTGGGCGACAGTAGAGAACTCTGTCGGAGGGGTCTGAGTTGAAAACAATCGACTCGCCCACGGCGTCCATATAACTCAAGGGAAAGCAGGTGCTGCTCTCTGGCGCCCTAGAGGGTAGGCTAGCGGAGAAGTTCGCGACTTGGTCGCTAGGTAGCGCTTGCGATCAGTTTTGGCGCACTCGCTTTTTTGCGAGGAGACCTTGGGGACGGTCACTGGTGTCCAGGGGGTTACGACCGGTCATTGGTCTTACTTGGAACTGAGAAGGGGGGGGTGAGGGTAAAATGCAACGCTGCTGGGAATCTACGTCCCGTCGTGGCTGCAGAGGAGCGAACTTAACACTAATACGTGATGAAAAAGGCCAATCTCAGCTCGTCTCTGTGAACTGGTCGCCTGCAAGCTACAGGCTTGTCTATGCAGTTAGGGTCACGAAGAGAAATGATATTACAGGCTTGACGCATGACTGAAGGCGGGGGAAATGGTAAGCTGTCTGCCAGTCAGGGATTAAGCCAGCAAAATATCCGATACGCCGATGGGAAAGGGGCTTCAGAGCACTGAGACAAAGTTTAACTCAGAGGAGTACACCAGACTAACAAATTAAAATCACACTATAGTAGAGAAAATAAAATTTCCACACAAAAAAATTTAAAATCATAATAAAAATTTAAAATATATCGTGTCGAAATTACTAATTAACGGCACAAGTAAATTAAAAATCATTTCGTCATTTTGAAATTATTATGTCACTTGTGCTATCTTGAAAATCAGTAATTATTATCCAAAAATATTTCTGAAAAATTTTAATTAAAAAAAACAATTTAAATACATTTTTAATAAAATTATAATTAAAAACGCACTAACGTCATGAAATTCTCGAATCAAACCAGGTGAGGACAAAATAAAAATTGCGACTTATCCTTCCTCTGTGCCCTAAATTAAAGATTTCCTTAGCACACTTTACACTTTTGATTTATTCATGTTTTTTAATGAGCATCAAGAGGCCAATCATTAATTTTCTTTAATTTATGTACTCCATGCAGTCCTAATAATTTAATCTTTAACCAGTTGATCAGAGTGCTGTGGTCAGACACATCACGCCTACCCACGAATTGTTATCACGTACGACTTCAAGCGCCCGGCGCATTCGCTGCGTCTCGCCATTTTGTCGCCAGCAAACCGCCTCCTCGCCAAAAATAAACGGTCTTGAGGCCTTGAGGCTCCCGTTGCTATCTAGTGGTAAGGGCTAGGAAATAAGCCCACCTCTTACTTGTGCCCTTCTGGTCAAGTTTAAGTGTGCATTGTTCCCGGCAGTTTTTCTCGGGCCGGTATCCACTACACTTCGTCTGTGCATGAGTGATCAAGTTTTTCTTGAACGGTCAATAACTTCGGGATGTAGTTCTCAAACGAATGGGAGAGTACTCCCAAACTTTACTAATGCTAAACAATTAGTGTAATGAAATTTTTTTTTCCCTGGTTGGTCATTTCACCAAATTTGGCATCGGCGCCATCGTCACGGTGTGATGACTGAACTATACACAGTATTGGTAAGTGTAAGCTATTATTTGTACATTTCATCCCCGACAAATTTTCTCGTTTCCGAACGAGTTGACAGCATCTATATATATATATATATATATATATATATATATATACACACACACACACATATATTTCTTTTCCGTGGATTAAACTCTTCTTGATTAATGTGTAGTGAGGTAAATCTTCCTTTTTTAGAACGCTATTTCCTTCTTAAAAATAGAATATAGGCCTAAGTATACAAAATAGTGTACATTTTGTATAACCAAACTACAGGAAGTATGAAATCTTAAACAGCCACATTAGTTATAACTTAGGCTATTGTGTATCCACAAATACAACTAAGACATCTCACCTCAACGGAAGTCACCAACTGACTGACCTTCCACTACTAATACCAATGTTTACATTACGGCAGCTAGTGTAATGTCATATCTGCCATTTTTTTTTTTTTTTTTCGTCTTCAGGAGGCCTTCATTTTGGATTGACTTCATAGTCGCAATCATGTTTTCGTCTGCTGGAGGCCGCCATCATAGTCGCCTATTTATTTTTGGCAGCTAGAGGCCACCATTTTTAATTATGACCTCATAGTTGCCGATTTGTTTTCTTCTGCTAGATGCACCATCTTGGATTTAGACATCATAATCGCCATCTTGTTTTCGTCTGCTGGAGGCAGTTATCTTTATTTTCAGTACTTGCTACCAGGAGCGCCTGTTTCAGAGTGCACTGCAGCCATCTTATTTTCAGTACTCATTACCAGAAGCACTAGTGTATCATAGTTCATATGACATCTGCTAGAGGACACCACCACCATAGTGATTTCATTTTTACACTATAGAGTTTCAATTCTCAGACCGTCTCGTGGCATTCGCCATTTTATCGGCTGTCTTGGCCGCCATCTTGAAAATCTGTTATTATAAAGCTAAAAATTTGAAAAAATCTAAAATAAAAAAAACTAATTGAAATTAATATACTTTATATCATTCACAAATTACACGGTGTAAACAACAAAAACATGTGCTCTCACAGACCCGAACTATACTGTATGTTATAGGATGCGCGCAAAGGGCACATACACAGTAGATTGAAACAGATTGTGAGTTTAAGAAGGGGAACCGAGTTATTATGGACGTCTCACTCGCTCTGAAACGCATGCATAGTGCTCTCGCGCTCGTACTCTTGGCTGAATAATTTTTGTGTTTAGGGGATGTTTGGTCACTACAATTTGTCTGACTGATGAAATATAACTTTGTAATAGTTACTTTAATAACATATTTAAAAATCAGACATGTAAAAATAAGTAAAGTTCGTTTATTTTTTGTAGAGCATTGAAGCGCCTGACAAAAGTTCTGGTCCATAATAAGTGTCTGACAATTATGATACGACTTCAGAATAATATTCTACAATATATATAAATATCAGCCATAGAAATTTAAGTTAAATAACTCTTATTTTTAGTTAACTTTCTCACCTGGTACATCCCAGGTGTCCCAGGGCGAGCTCCACAAGCACGCAGGTATTCAAAGCACACGAGATGCTACTGAGAACCTAAGGTTTCATCTGTGTAAAAATAAGTTATGTATTATCGCTCTGGGATCTTACTCTAAATACAATATACCTTTCATATCATAGAGGTGTGTCGAAAAAGTGTGTAATTTCTATCGAGTTAATTGTTGACAGGAATGTGAAATTTTTTAAAACACTATAATTTTATATTTTTTTTAATTCTTAACTGCATGTATATATCCTTATACGTCACATGTTTTAAAACTCGATATTCCGAGAAAACTTCTAAGTTAAAAATTGTAAATACGTTATTTGTTTCAATGTGTGAACTTATGTATGCTCGTTATAAGTTGTACTCACTTAGCGTGTAAAAATTTAACTTAAATATTCAATGCAAATAATTAATAGAATATAAATAGTAAAGGAACTAAAGTGATTTTATAAATATGGTTGGTAAAGTATTAATTCAAAAAAATAAAAAATTAAATAAATACTTAGTATTCAATATTAGATATTATAAACACGTTTAAAAATTAAATATTTAATTTAGAAAAAACGAGATAAATTTTAATTAGCAATGAAAATCAATAAATATGCTGAATGTTAGTTTCAATTTATTAATTATAATTATTTTTTAAATAATAATGTAATAATTTTGGATGCAAATAAATTATGCATAAGAGAAAATAAACCCACTTATATAAATACACCTGAAAACTATTTAAGCACAATTTCTATCACTAATATTTAAAATAAATAAATGTTTTTAATAATATGAACTATTATTCAAAATCAATCACTGAAGTAAAGGGTTTAAAATTTTAATCTTTATGAATTTTTTTTGTATGTAGCCTTTTTTCATCCTGTGAAAATTTAGTTGCATGGTACGTACGCATCGTAAAAATCACTATCATCATTATTTCATAACGCGCCTAAATAAGTATAACTTAAATAATACGAGAATATTATATCCATTTTAAGCATAAAGCGTTTTGCGCTAATGTAATACTTTTGAAGTCCAACTTTGAAAAAAAGTAATGACTGTCCCTGCAATCAGATGAACATATAACCTGCCTGGGTGACACCCTGTCAAATTGCCAATGAACTTATATCTATTTCTTGATACCATCAAAAAATGCCAATGTAGTAATTTAAGATGATCGCTGAATGAATGGTACAAGTCACCATACCCTATGTCAGTTAGTTGTGACGCTCAGCATAAGCGTAAACAATAAAATTGAAATTGTTCTCATTTGAACATGAATCAGCTTTAAGTTACTTTAAGATGTTTACGGATGCTGATTTATTATAACCCTAATAATAGCTGCAGGGAGATGATTATCAGTAGACTTGCCAAGAATATGCTTTGATAGTTTACGGTATTCGAACGTAAATGGAGCGTGATAGAAATTTTCAAGTGTAAATTACTCATTGATTTGTTTATTTAAGCTTTTGAAGGAACTTTAATGATTTCATTTTTTATTCTGCATTCTTCGCAAACCTCCCAAGCTCTGAAGCCAGAGCAATATGTTCCTCTGTTATGGAGACTGGATTTTATTATGTACATGTTGTGTATGGAAACCAACCTGCGCGTGTTTGCCTTTGTTTTGAAAATCATGACCTTTGCTGTCACTATATTTGTACCGGCTTAATTTATTTCACCTTGAATTCAACTTTCAAAATAAATTTAATGATGGGAAAGTAATGATCCTATAGCACTATTTACATTTTTCTAGTAATTCCGGCTTAAAATTGAATCAACTATGCTGTTCACAATAATTTTTCTGATCTTAACTAGGGCTGATGTAATCTTGCTCAAAATGCCTTGTGGAAATCTGAAGTACTTCCGAGACACTTATGTAGGTTCCTGAAAGGTGATAAACTGAATACATCCAAAGTATTATTTGTTTCAAGATAACTTTAGTTAATAATTTCAATGTTATTTAAAGAGTTCTAACTAGGAGGGGCCGAAGTGGGAATCAGTGCCTGAACCCTGCTATAGAGGGTCTGGGTAGTGAATAAAGTTTGAAAGCCGGGAGAATTGTCTCCATGTTTTCATCTTGTTCAGTTGTCTAGACGAGCGGTTTCTCCGTTTATTTTTCGAGTTCATTTCATTGACAGGGAGTTAGATTTTCTGAGCACACAAGTGCTTGAGAATTTTAAACATTAATTATAGGAACATAGTTTTTGAAAACTGTTACGTTCCCATTGTTTTCCTTTAGAATAACAAATTAAAAACGCTGTGAGTTCTTTCAGTGCTATTACTTCATGATCACATTACTTAAACTAATTTACCATAAAATGTAGAATGTTTACTTATTTGTTTATAACTGCAATAAATAGTATAATTATTTTGTGAGGTGAGGCTAGGAGAGGACGGGTGTTTAAAAATTAATTAGCATAATGTTTAGGTTCTCCGATAAACTTAAATAATATTTGCACTTCATTTGCAGCCGATGACAGCCATAGTATTGGTGGAAACAAGCATACCGTGATTGCGGTACGTGTGCCACAACTACGGCACGCAGCGAGGGTTGTCGACACTCCGAGGTGGCCAACTGGGTCACGTGACGCGGCTGTCCCACGCCGAGGTCTCTAATAATGCCCCTTGCCCCCTACCTGTCCTCGGCGCGTTTATATTCAGCAGGACCCCGCGGCGTCCACTTCCTATCCCCGAGTGCCAGGCGTGCCAACTGGAGTGCATCGCGCGCACACTCGCGTCGTGGTGGAGGGGGGGCCTCCGAGGATCTGACTCGGCTGACGTCACATGTTGAGCACACGTCATCACGATACCAGCCTTCTTGCCACACTACTACAAACAAACAAAATTTTACTGACATTACATTTTATTTTATAAATCTTTTATTTCCATAATTTAAATTGTTTATCGGTTTTTGACCCAGTTTCTCTTCAGTTGAGTGTAAAATAGGAAACATATTTTTGAACTACATCACCATTCATCTGGCCTCCCATATTAAGGTTTCTTATGGTGGTTCGCAACCAAATTCAAACGTTAAAATGTTATGTTTTATTTTAACTAGGACAATTATAAGGAAAATTGCAATGTCACATTACAAATCCCCCATTTTTCATTAACAAACCTAAAGAAGGGGAGCGTGGATATTATAGTACTGGATATGTGTGGAAATAACACGAACTCCTCGTGTAAAATGCCTGCTTGAAATGAAACGCAAGCTGATATGTTGGAACGTACTCAGCAGGATTGGCGTCCAAATATGACATATTGCATATTTTAAAGGTAGGTTACAAATTTATATATTGACATTTCCACAGGCTTGTTCGGTCCCCTGATATTTGGCGCCTAAACTAGAAGGCACCCGAATCCCGAAAGAATAATTGGAACACTGGGTACTTTTGTTTATTTCTACCACATGCCAAAACTTACGGCTCTAGGTAACAAGCAAAAAGGCAATTACCATGCGTATCACTAAAAAATAGGCAAATAATCTGAAGTTATGTTTTAGCTTCAGTTTCACCTCAATTTTAACACTGGAATTCTGAGATCGAGTCCTGACTCGGTATTATTTATTTAGGGTACATTAGTTAGCAAGGCGTCTCCCACCTAGTCGTCCAGATTAAGAGAGACGCCATTGATGCCCTTTAAATTAATTAATTAATATCGGGCTGTTATCCTAATCTTCACAATCAAATAAAATTTTTCTGACCGTTGAAATTAAAAATGGGAGTGGTGAAATAGGATTCCCAATTATCGGCGCTGGGATGAAGATTGCGTGTGACCCAGGCACACTAGGCCGTATGACCCAGGCACACTCGGCCGTATGATCCAGGCACACTAGGCCGTACACTTGCAGTTCTGGTTTTTGTTGAATAAGTAAATATTTCTACTCAATTTCGACTTTGTTTTGTTGCTGTATCTCAAACGTAAATAAAGTTTTTCGAGTGTGTCATCCCAAGAACAATCAAGAAGACTTGCTCCATCGCTAGAGTCTATGGAAGGTACTGAACTGAGAAGACAAGATCATGCCAAAAGTCAAGATGCTTTAATAGCCATTGTCTTGCCTGCTGAGTCTAAGCAGGGAGTGAACACCCCTCACTGACACACTCTACACCAATTCTCTGTAACCATAAGACCTACCGACTTGAAATGTGGCTCGAACATTCCTTTTGCTACACAAGCATCCGATAAGAACGGATTTTACAATAATCAACTTAAAAGGTTCCATTGTTAATGCTTCCTTTGTCTTAATGGCAAGGAATATTGCATTGTTTGTGCATTTTCGTCTCAGTTAAAATTTTGCGCGTGCGTTAAACATCAAAGTTTAATGTTTTTTAAGTATATGTCATATCATACAGACTTGAAACTCGGCAGTGATGTTCCTTATATAACATAGATATTAACTGAGAACGAGGTTGTACGAAAATTAGCGCCCAAGGGTGGTTTATCCCGGGCTACGCCAGGAATACAGCTAATTGTAAATAAAGCTAACCACACGATAGTCTTGAAATACAACTATATTTGAAATATTTATCCTTAAGAAGAATTAAATATCAGCATGAAAGAGTCTATGAAGTTGTGGAGACAAAATTCTGTGATTTCTAGCAATTTCACTGGCGGTATTACAGAGAAGTCTTCTTTCTTTACAAATGGGAATGATGTATACGTAGTTATATGAAGAGCTACGGTCCTGTCTTCTGCTTTCTTTTATTAGGCTCGTACAACACACAAAGATTAAGAAATATTTCAGATATGTTAAGTTCACTTACTGAAACTTTGTGACGTTCCTTGAATTTCAAAATTTTATCTGAATCATTCTGGGTACCTAGGTGGTTTTGTATGCTCTCCCAAGGACGGGTTTTTATTTTCGCATTCACCCAAAAATATTCGAAACCATTTTAAAGTCTTGATTACTTCCAGAAATTATGTTTTTGTTTCCAGACAAACTCCGCCTCCCCCCTCATCCAGATAAGGACGCAAACATCCATGGCATGTGGCGAGGCATCGGGGAGCCGTAGAGGTCAAGGTCAAATGTCAAGGTCAAATGTCAAGGTCAAATGTCAAGGGCAAGATCATCCAAGATGGCCGTCGATACGTCACTTTACAAGGTGGTGGATCCGGCACCGGCACGGGAACCTGGGCACTCCTCTGGGGAATTATTATACACTAC
The DNA here is from genome assembly GCF_032445375.1 of Bacillus rossius redtenbacheri. Lineage (NCBI taxonomy): Eukaryota > Metazoa > Arthropoda > Insecta > Phasmatodea > Bacillidae > Bacillus > Bacillus rossius. Next base: position 227,858,676 of record NC_086330.1, read on the forward strand.
CAATGAGATTTCATTAATCATCGCAGAATGCTTGTACGTTGTCGACCTCATAATGTCGACCACGTGACCTTCTTTTTCCACAAACGTGAACACAAACAATATAGCTATGCACAATATAATATGCATTTAAAGGACTGCTACAACCACACAAAAATAATTCCTAAAGCATTGTTACTGCGTAGCTTTAAATTCTAACTGCCTGTACTCGCATTCATTAATATAAATTATACTTTATATTTTTGTTGAATAGAATATTATTAACCTAGAAAATATTTATAATCATGAAATAACTTTTAATTTAAATCCATCTAAATAAACCTATTTACAATCGTACTTTAAGCATTCTCAAGCACTCTTTCTAGATTACTTGTAGGTTTTAAAATTTTTAACTCTGCCTCTATTCTTTAGCTTCAGTGAAAGTCGTAACACCGCGGGTCATGCGGTAACTGTCGTCGTCGGTACTCGCCTTGTTCCAGTCACACTGCAGCTCTCGGAAGGGTTAGTGTGTATGCCCGTATGTCTGCTGCAATACCACCACACTTAAATATTCCATCAATTCAAACTGATGTCGCTGGTGCCAGTCCCGTAGAGAGTGAGCATTTGCTTAAGCCATTACTAACACAGCTACCTTCTTTAATTTATTCTGAGCTGAACATTTAATTCAATTATTATTTTTGAATGATTTGTGTTTGTTTCGTCTTTTCGTTTTGTCATATTTTTGGCTCGTTTCAACTGTTGTACTGAATATTTTTGGGTTCAATATTTTTGTGCTGTCATCAGGTGTGGGTTATTTTTTTCGTTCTCTTAGTCCATTTTTCTTTGTTTGTTGGCCATATTCCTGTTATGGAATATTATGTGGTGTTTATATCCAGTTGATAACAGCAATTTTTTGCTTAATTTGTGTTTTTTGTCTTTTGGGTATTTTTTAGTTTTCTTCTACAGAAAAAGTGCTTAGCAATGGCGTATGTCCAAAAGCTTACATTAAGTCATTTAATTCAATTCTCAGCTGATGTACAGGACATTTTGAAATTAAATTTATTTTCACTTAATGAGTTTAATTCTGTATCCTTGCTTTATGTCCCCGCTAAATTATAGGACGGCATTTTAATTAAGGCCATAAAAATAATTCCAGCCGAAAAAGAGTAAAGGAATATTTTTTGAGACCAGTGAGTAACACTCGCATGACTGAATTTTTATGTCACAAGTTTCTGTGTCGTAAACAGAAGGAGGGCGTGTTAGCTGTTAAGTACCTAGCATACTAAAATACATGACAGGGTATGTCTTATCCCGAGGATAAATTTGTAGACTTGTTAGTCGATTACATGCAGCCCACTGTTAAAGCGCATTGTTTGGTGTAGGCTCCAACAAGTTTAGAGACCTTGAGTGAGCTCTTAAATAAATTACCGAATACAAAGAGTATCGATAGACACGAGAGCTCGCCAGGAGAATATTAACACCGCCACTTGTGAAGTGAAGTTACAACGTGGTGGACGCTTCCATGTTAGAATGCGTTATTTGTGTGAGAAAAATAACTACATATCGAGTTATTGTTATTAAAAGCAGGATCAGGAAACAAGTGAACTGTTCGTGGAAAATAAGACTCGTAGTGATGGTACCCAAGATATCGATCAGAGTAAGGTACAGCCTAGCATACAATTCGCGGGTAAAAGAAAATTTGTTTGCTTTCAGTGTGGGAGGGAAAGACGCAGTAGGAGATTGTTCCCTACCAAAGAGAAACACTCAGTAAACAAAATATATAGGAAAAGAAATACCAGACGAATGGTATAGTTGCCGAGTATTAAAAAATTATATTTGGGAAATGAGCTCAAGGCTCTTGTTGACGCCGGCTCAACAGCGAAGTTGATAAATCAGAGTGTTGAAATCGTTTATGGGAAACAATTAGCATCTTTTGAGTGAGTAAAATTTATCTTTTAATTTAGCTAACGAGGAAATTGTTTACTCCGAGGCACAAATGACTACCGTTTTAAAGATTGAACATTTTCAATGGAATTATTATTTTTTTTTTACTATCCCCGGCTTAACATTAGATTTTATTCTAGGGATGGATTGTTTAGAGTATTCCGGATCGTGGGTAGACATACGTGGCCATCAGTTGGAGTTAGGGCTTGCTAGTGAAGGAATACGACTGGAGGTATAGCGTGTAGTTTGTAAACTGCAAATGAAACCACGGCCAATAACACTGAGTAGTATGTTTTGGGGGCTACGGGCACAGGCTTCAGGCTGTGGTGGGTGTGTTTTCCGCCATCTTGGATATTGACGTCACGGTGGCTATCTTCGACTCAAAAATTCCTCAAAATTCCTCAAAATGACAGAAAATGACTCAAAATTTAAAAAATTTAACGTGTTTATGAAAAAATTCCCGTTTTGGTTTAAAAAATTCAAAAAATCAGAATTCGAAAAAGCTCAAAATACTTTTACCTCAGAAAGAACACGTAATCCTAAAAGAGGCTTAAGCGTCCATGTCTACAGCCTCCGATAAGCCTCTGACGTCATCTAGGATTAGGACGTCACTGTTGCAATTTCCATTACGGTCAACATGTTGATAATCTTTATTTATTATCCGATTTTAATAAAAAAAAATCTAAAATTAAAAAACCAATTTAATTAATTAAATTTTAATAAAAATCTTTTAAAAAACGCAGTTGCAAATATCGTTACGGCTGCCATCTTGGATTCTATAAATGTTGCATATTTCGTTACGCCCGCCATCTTGGTTGAGTATGACGTCATCGTTACAATTTTAGTTACGCCCACCATATTGGATTCTAGACCGTTGCACTTATAGTTACGGCCGTAATCTTGGAAAAAACGAAATTTTTATGCTAGAAATTTGGAATTTTTTTAAAAATTATAAAAAAATATTAATTAAAATATAATAAAATAATATTTAAAAATGCACTTACAGGCCTTGAAGTCCTCGGCTCGAACCCGGTATGAGCAAAAAATAAACAAAATGTCAATAGATCCTTCTTCCACAGAAGCCACCCTCAGACTGACCTTTCACCACCAATACCAAGGTATATATTGTTACGATTTTCCAGCGGGTTCGTAAAGGATAGCCCAATTAAAGATTTTTATCACACACACAGTTTTATTATTACCACTTCTTGTCACTTACAAATAATCTTCTAAATTGGCAAATAATTAATTTCACTTAAACAAATATCAATTCCCCAGTCACTCGTTCCGCACACCTCGCTGGGCCGCACCTCTGGCGCAACTCTCGCCGCAGCACCCCTCGTAGGTCTCCGCCGCAGGACTCCGTCGCTGCACTCCGCCGCCGCCGACGCACCCTTCGCCGAGATCCCACTCGACGCCTCGCTCGGAACTTCACTCGGGACTCCGCCGCGCCCGCGACTCTATCGCCCGGAAACTCCGCCGCGGGAAAACTCCCGACTCCACTGAACTCACTCACTCCCTGCCCTGAAACCTTCGTCCAAGGACTTCGCCACTCTGCCGCACCCGCGGCACTATCGCCCGGATCTCCGCTGCGGGAGAACTCACTCAGTCTCCGACTGACTGACTCGAAGGTCGGTCCAACCTCCTTATAAAGCCCTTGGTTTCCCGTCCAGAACAATCGGGAATGTCTCCGAGATATCGCGTGACCTTCGCCGTCGAAATGTCCAGAAACGCGTCGTGAGTCCTGTCGAAGGACGCAGCGGCTGCTCAAAGAACGCCGATAAACGCAACAAGCATCGGGTTCCCACAAAATGCGCCGATAAACATGTCTGAGTCCTTTTATTCCGCAGTGCGGCCTCTTTTAAGTAACTTGATCTGAGGCAGGTGCGCGCTGCGACAGTCAGGATGTTGCGAGATAGTATGACACGAGATACCAGGGAGAGGATGCGGGTGGAAGGGGGTGCAGACAGGCCGAACGAGCCCGGCGACGCCAAGCACTGCAGCCAAGCGCGATCGTAACAATATCATCAGCTGGTATGAAATCATGTCCGCCATCTTGTTTACATCTGCTGGAGGCCACAATCTTGTTTTCGGCTCCTAGACTGCGCTGATGCAATGTTAGTGTAATTTTTACCTGCTTGAGTGCAGTAATAATTTATTATTACTGTGACACCCACCATCTTGAAATTGGGCTGTCATCTTGGTTATTTTGTAATTATTTGGCTAGAAATTCGGGAAAAATTCCAAAATTCATAAAATAAATTTCCTATCAATATACTGATTGGTTCGATCAATTCCTGTCCATGGTTCGATCCCTGGTCGACACAAAAAAAAATCAAATTTATGTAAATAATAATTATTTCAATAAATCAGTTTCAAAATCCTAAGAGAGGCTTAAAATCCTCTACTACCAGCCTCCAGCAAACCATTATGACCGCCATCTTGGAAATTTGTATTTATTGACCTAGAAATTCGGGAAAATTCCAAAATTCATAAAATAAATTTCCTATCAATATACTGATTGGTTTGATCGATTCATGTCCATGGTTCGATCCCTGGTCAATACAAAAAAATTTAATTTTATGTAAAAAACAATAGTTTCATTTTCAATAAATGATTTCAATAAATCATTTTCAAAATCCTAACAGCGGCTTAATATCCTCTACTACTAGCCATTATGACCGTCATCTTGGAAATTCGTATTTATTGACCCAGATATTCCGTTTCTGGTATATAGGGTAAAAAGTAAGGTTATTTTGCAGCACAGGTAATTTCGCAGCATTTTTTCACTAGGCCATTGCTAACTTCCCTTCCGTGCTAGAAGTTTGTCTTTCCTCCGACAGTTAGCATAGGCTGTCCGCTTCGGAGCACACATCTGCTCGCTTCTTTCTAAACGGTAGTTCACTCCACAGAAATCGTGAAAACATACGGTGGCGTTTCATATTGTGATGGAAGCACATTTTATACATCTTTTAATAATATATTTTTTGTAATTACATGCATGTAAGTAATAATAACAATAATACATACAGTTACAAGTGCCGAAAACGTAGTTTTTTAACCTTTCATTTACAATTTTTTTTTCCTTATTCTGTTGACGCTATGGCGTTAGCAATCAAGCCTTGTTTCTTAGCAATCTGAGCCAAATGTTGAAGTAATGGTAGAACGTGCGGAAACAATTATTATTTCCAGCTTTAATGAGCTATTTAGGTTTGTTTAGTCATTACATTTGCATGTAAGGAGGTCTTATTTTTAATTTATTTTTACAGTTATTACGTTTAGGACTATTGCCAAATTACCTACCCATATTTGAAGGTACCATGCGAACTTACCTGTCTATATTTACACAATTTGCATTTGCTTTGTTTTATGTAAACTGATTGATTGCAAGTAATATAGAACATATCATACACAGTTTTATGGTTTTACATTACCCATGTTTCATTTACGAATTTAATAAAATACGATTCCTTTTTTAGGTGCAGTTCTTTGTGTGATGTCTGTCAGCCAGAGTATTTTCCGTAGCCCTATGTGAAGTGGAGCGAAAAATGTCTTCAATAAAGTCTAGTGATAAAAATTTGGCACACTATTGAAACTATGACATTTCTGAGTTACTCAGTGCTGCAAAAAAGTGAAACATGAAAACACAACTATCTACAAGGCTACTAAGATGTTTGGTGTACCATATAATACACTGAAAAAGTTCATTAAAGATAACGAAGACTTAGATCTTCCTCAAGAGCTTAAACTGGGTAGGCCGTACGCACAGCCTGCAGACATTGAACAGCATGTGTTTTACTTCATTATTGAAATGTAAGAACTTGGATTTGGACTCACAGTGACACAAGTAAGAAAGCTCGCGTACGACCTCGCCGAGTCTGTGAATCGTCAACACTTGTTAAATCCTGCTAAAAAATTGCCAGCAAAAGGTGGGGGTCAAAATTCAAGGAACGTTATAATTGTTGCTTAAGGGTTCCTGAAAATCTGTCTGCATATCGTGCTTCAGTGTCAAACCCTGTAATTATTGATGACTATTTCAGTAAGTTAGATGCCCTTTTGTGTAAATTAGGAATTAAAGATCAGCCTTCAAGAATCTGGAATGTGGATGAGACTGGACTTGCTTATGTGGTCAAACCAAATAAGGTTGTCTGTCAAGTAGGGAATAAATATGTTTACAAGAGAACTTATGGGGAACGAGGTCAGATCCATACACTAGTCGGCTGCACTTGTGCTGATGGGAATTTTATTCCACCTATGATTATATTTAAGGGGGTGAGGTGGAATGATAGCTTGAAAAACAACAGTCTGCCCAATTCTCTTGTCAGACTTTCCCCAAAGGGTAGGATAAACTCAGAAATGTTTCTTGAGTGGTTCCGTTTTTTTATTAGTTCTATTTCTGATGCAAGACCAAATGTTCTGTTGATGGATTCCCACAGTGCTCATATCGGACTAGAGGTAATACAAGTTTCTAAAGAAAACCAAGTTTATCTTATGACATTCCCTCCTCACGCGAGTCATTTGCTACAGCCGCTTGATGTGGGTGTTTACAAGCCATTGAAGAGCAAATGGTCAAAAGAGCTCAATGAATTCATGCTATTGCATCCCAATGACAAGCCAGATCGTTCTAACTTTCATGAGATTCTATGCCCAGCATTTGTTGAAAGTTTTTCTCCTTAAAATATTGTAAATTTTTTCAGGAAATCTGGAGCATGTCCTTTTAATGCTGACACTGTTGCAAGTGAGGCTTTAGCTCCGAGTATACTGACAGATAATTTCCTCACACATGCGCCTTCAGTGGGAAATTCTACTAATTGTCCACATAATGAAATGGCTACAGATAGTCCCACAGTCACAAAGCAGTAGACGTGATGATTACCAACGCAGGCCTAGGACTATTTCAGAGGAAAAAGAAATTAATCGATTACTGGAAGTGCCACATTTTCCAAAAATGAATAGGTCAGCAGAAGAAAGTCAATCTAAAAAAAGAAAAGAAAGACTGTCGCTAAACACCTTATCAAAGATAAGTCGGCTAAATGTCTCAACCCACCTGAGCCTCAGCCTGGATGTTTTGGACTTCAGAGTCGACCTAGCCATAATATCGAGAAGACACATCAGTTAATCACAGATTATTGGGAGTGTGGTGTGTGTTCTCAGTTCTTTTCAATGGACGTTTCGAAGAAGACTGGTGCAAAATGGATTCAGTGTTCTTTCTGCAGAGTACTATACCATGAAAATTGCCAGAAATGTCCTAACGACGACGTGGTCTACATGTGCGACATTTGTGGTGGAAAATATGACTTCGACGATTCTGATTAAACATCAGCATGTTCAAGTAATTTCAGTATGTGTGAACAATTTTATTGTTGCGAAATTACCTTACCTGTGTTGCGAAATTACCTCCCTTATTGCAAACTTACCTTACTGCACAAGTGTTGACTTTTTTCTTAATAATTAAAGAAATTGGGGTATTAAGGCCATCATTTTGTTATTTGATGTTTATTATATATGTTTGTTGTATGAACAAGTGTTTTTGTATTCTTCAAATTTATATTACAATTATAATTCATAATTTATTAGAATTACTGCATTATTACCTTACTTTACCCTACTGTGTGTAATGTGTGTCAGTTCCTTTTCCTGTGTGTACTGTGTGTTCATTCCATTTCCTGTGCGTACTGTGTATACTGTGTGTTCATTTATTTTCCTGTGTGTACTGTGTGTTCATTCAGTTTCCTGTGTGTACTGTGTGTTCGTTCCGTTTCCTACGTATACTGTGTGTTCATTCAGTTTCCTGTGCGTACTGTGAGTTCGTTCCATCTCCTGTGTGTACTGTGAGTTCATTCCCTTTCCGGTGTGTACTGTGTGTTCGTTCCGTTTCCTGTGTGTACTGTGTGTTCGTTCCGTTTCTTGTTTGTGTACTGTGTGTTCATTCCGTTTTCCTGTGTGCTCTGTGTGTTCATTCCGTTTCCTGTGTGTACTCTGTGTTCATTCCGTTTCCTGTGTGTATTGTGTGTATTGTATGTTCCTTGCTTTCTTTTGTTGAATGTGAGACATTTCGTTAAATATGTGTATTCAATTCTGTAGTGTCTCTGAATATTTACTAGTCCAAAACCTCTTTGTCTCGATGGAACAATTTTTCAGGGATTCTTGGTCTTCTTATAAGCATAAAACATGTTACGTTTGTTTAATTAAATATAATTAGCTAACGTCGAAGAAGGTCGTGTGGTTCGGAAAAGACTGGTCTCTATGTCTGATATTGTTCATGGCCCGGTCTCGCGGACCGAAGACACTTGACCTATATATATATAGCATTGTACATGAACGTTTTAGAGGTTATTATAAGTATCGAAAAAATTAGACTTTCATGTTAGGTATAGTGGTACCGTATTTATTTAGTTGGTCAGGTATCTTGTATAGAATTGTTTATAATATTTTGAATGATTAATAAACTTCGCCAAAGGTAATGCAAAACCGAATATAATTTTTTTAAAACATTTTGTTATACTTGTCACTACCGAGAATCAAACCGTGGACAGAAATCCATTTATTCAATATTTCAATAAATGAGGTATTTTTTCGGTGAATTTTGAAATTTTTCCCGAATTTCTAGGTCAATAAATACAAATTTCCAAGATGGTGGTCATAATGTTTGCTGGAGGCTGGTAGTAGAGGATTTTAATCCTCTTTTAGGATTTTAAAAATGATTTATTGAAATCATTATTATTTAGATAAAATTAATTTTTTTGTGTCGACCAGGGATCGAACCATGGACAGGAATCGATCGAACCAATCAGTATATTGATAGGAAATTTATTTTATGAATTTTGGAATTTTGCCCGATTTTCTAGCCAAATAATTACAAAATAACCAATATGGCAGCCAAATGTCAAGATTGTGGGTGTCACAGTAATAAATTATTACTGCACTCTAGCAGTTAAAAATTACACTAACATGGCATCAGCGCAGTCTAGGAGCCGAAAACAAGATGGTGGCCTCCAGCAGATGTAAACAAGATGGCGGACATGATTTCATACCAGTTAATGATGTATACCTTGGTATTGGTGGTGAAAGGTCAGTCTGAGGGTGGCTTCTGTGGAAGAAGGATCTATCGACATTTTGTTCATTTTTTACTCATACCGGATTCGAGCCGAGGACTTCAAGGCCTGGAAGTGTATCTTTAAATTGTATTTTATTATATTTTAATTAATATTTATATAATTTTTAAAAAAATTCCAAATTTCTAACATAAAAATTTTGTTTTTTCCAAGATTACGGCCGTAATGAAAAGTGCAACGGTCTAGAATGCAATATGGTGGGCGTAAATTAAAGTGTAACGATGACGTCATACTCAACCAAGTTGGCGGGCGTAACGAAATATGCAACATTTATAGAATCCAAGATGGCAGCCGTAACGATATTTTCAACTGTGTTTTTTAAAAGATTTTTATTAAAATTTAATTAATTTTGCAGCAGACAGCTAGTAATGTTCTTGCTGGACGGCTCTCCCCTCCTTCAACCCCCCCCCCCTGGTCCGCCCCTCCTTGCTTCTCCCCTCTTTCCCCTTCTTGCCACCCCTCCAGAAGAGTGCTGTAGCTGTCCGGCGGGGTTGACAGCACTTCTCTGTCTGGTTTGGTTGTGAGTGTTTGCTCGGAGGCAGGACAAAGGTAGGGTTGGCAACTGATAACAACTGATTGCGATGGAGTGTAGGATGTGTGTCAGTTGGACACGTCTGTATCGTAGCGTTTCTTGCTGGCTTTTGTGATGAAATTCCCTCTCGGCCTTTCCCCTCAAAATTCATTTTGACATTCTACGATTTTAATGGTTAATGAATTTAATTCTGTTTCCGCCAACCATGCCAGTGTCTGCTTTTCCAGTGCCTTGTTCCCTCTGTTTTAGATCGCCCATTTTGACCTATATTTATTTTTCTTTGTAGCTGGGTTTCCTGCCAGGTTAGTGATTCACGACCGAACGAGAAGCGAGGTGTCATATTTATCGTGCTTCTTGGTTAGGTTTAATGTGTATAGAGTTGTGTATAGTGTTTAATGTTTAATAGAGAGAATTAAACTAACTTGTACTAATTAGCTTGGCTAATGTAGAGATGTTCTATTCGTTTTCGTGAGCTTATTTATGCCCTTGCGCAGGCGAACTTTAATCTTGCTTGTTTCATGATGGTTTCAGATCAGTATTTTTATAACTTTTGCCATGTGCTTTGTCTTTGCAAGTTCTGTATTTGCGTGAATGTACTCGCTCATGTTTAAGTAATGTAATCAAGTTTAACCTGCCATAGTTCTGACTCGTCTCGCTCCACCCATTTAAACAAGTTGTATGAACTTTCGGCGGTGTTCGGGGTAGCCGCACCTTACCCTTAGACTAATGGATCTTGGCCATGTGGCGAGTGATAACCGAGGTCGATGTAAATGGGTATGAATTTAATGACATTTAAAATGCTCTCAGGGGTATGTGCCAGGAAATGCCCTGTTTGACTCATGGTATCTTGTGCCATTAAATTTAATCGGGCAATTTTGCCTTATCGAATAACCGGCATGATACTTGTGATTTATCTGTATTCATGTGCATTATGGGCTATGAATTATAGTAATTTGGTTAAGGCTTTAATTTGTATGAATATATTAAGTATTGGCGTTTTAGTGGAATGTTGTTTTCGTGTTTGTGCCTTACTTGGGTTTGAGGCCGTGCCCTCTCTCCCCATGATTGTTACTTCTGTTTTCTTGTTCTTAATAAAACGTTATTGAGAGTGCGTTGTTTTTGCTTGCTTGTCACCACACTAGCCCTGCAGATCTCCTATCTGAAGGAGAACTATTTTCCTTTTATTACCTTTGGAACGCTAGAGTTTTGGTCAGGTTCTTGTACACAAGCGCCGAGGTGCCACGCTGCGGTTGGGAGGAACCCCCTCACCTCCCGCAAGCCTGCAACTTCTGCGCTACTCTGCTAGTGCAGAGCTTACAGTGTGGTGAGTTTTAGTTGCATGCTATGGCGACACCCGGTGGAGTATCCTGTGTATACTAGCTACACCGCGAGGAGCTGGCCCAATACTTGGAGTAGAACGACATTCTGGAGGCAGAGGGGGAGACGGTGGCGTCAATGCGGTCTCGCCTATTCCAGTTTCTTCGGGACTCATCTGTTCCGTCCGCGGGAGACTTGCTGCGGCAGCCACCACCGGTAGTGAGTCCGACCATGTCATCCAGTATTAATGAGAAACTTTTTTTTCATCATTAAAAACCCTTCCTGTTTTGGGTGGAAGTGATCCAAAAACTGTTTTGGACTTTGTTGTCGAGGCGGACAGGCTAAATAAACTCAAGTTAGTGTCTCAGGATGCCTTCATGAAGGCATTGCTTACCAAGGCCACTGGTACCTTCGTTTCTCTGATCACTGAGGCAGTCTTGCAGGGGTTAGACTTTTCCAGATTCAAAAAGACGTTGGTCTCAGCAGTTTGTCCGCCTCGGGTTTTTGATTCTTGTAAGAGAGACTTGGTCCTGCGGTTTCAACGACCTGAGGAGTCTGTGACTCAGTTCGTTACCTCGATGACCTCTTACGCCGAGGCCATGGATCTTGGACTGCCCGAGAGCGAGTTCATTCAGCTGATTTTGGGCAACGTTTCCCCTGTTGTGCTCCAGCATTGTGCCATGCTGACCCCACCCACCTCCTTCGAGGGGCTAAGGGTTTGGGGGGTGAGGTGGAGAGTCGCAGGATCGCTCATGAGACGTACTTAGCTGAGTTTCCTCAGGTGCCTAGGCAGGGTCAGAGTCAGCCCAGAACTCCTCCACGCGAGGCGGTCTTTCTTGTTCGGCCGGATGGGGGGGTCGGGATCCCGTCTGCCTCTCGGGAAATCGGGACTCTTGGGTCCTGGTCTTCGCGGGGGATTGGGTCTCAGTCTCCGGGTTGGGCCGGCATGGGCTCGTCTCGTCCCTGTGATGAACAAAGGAGCGAGGCTTGGGAACGTGGGCAGGAAGCACCCCTGCGATTTGCCTCAGCCTCAGGTCCGGGTCACAGAGAAGGGGACGCGAGGACCCCTTTTTACGGACAGGGCTCAAGTGAGAGATCCGCAAATCCCCGATCACTAGCCGGAGGAGAGACGCAGGGAGGCAGGTGCGCCAACTGCACTGCCTTTGGACACCTATCGGGGGCATGCCCGCAGCCGTGTCTGGAGCCCAGTGACCGTAGGTGCTTCCGATGCCATCGCCCGGGGCACAACCGTGCTGAGTGTCCGGGAAACGTACGCTGACAGGGCGTAAAAGGGGTCACTTCTGTCGGACTATTCGAAAATCCTCTCAGCGAATGGGCTTGTTTCATGTTCCTGTCCAATTGGGTAATGCCTTTCACCCTGCCTTGCTGGACACTGTAGCATCCTGCTCAGTCATCAGCAAGGATTTCCTGGATTCATTGCTGGAGTCTCTCCTGGGTTTGGCACGCCATGTGGTTGACGGGCCCCAGATCGCGTTCGGTGTGGCCAATGGTCAGATCATCCGGGCCTCCAGTACTGTGATTCTTCATTTCAAAACTAAATGTTTTTTATGGAATTGGCGGTTTGTAGTGGTGCCAGGACTGACACCGGGACTCATCATAGGGTAGGACTTTCTGAGTCATGCCCAAGGCGTCATAAACTGTCACACCAGGGACTTGTGTTTTTCTTTCGCCCCTGAGGTTAAAATTCCTCTACAGTTCGATTCCTCAGGTCCTATCGTTTTGGGATGCGCGGGAGTGGCCGTAGATAGGGAGGGATAGAGCAATTCAGGAACTCATCGACCAATTTCCGGACGTGGTAACGCGTAAACTAGGTAAATGTGAGGTCCTGCCCTACCGGTTTCGTGTGAAGGACAAAATCCCTGTTTCCAGCAAATATCACAAGGTCTAACCTCCTAAGCTCCAAGCCCTGCGAGATATTGTTCAGCGATTGCTGGAGGAGAAAGTCATCACTCCTTCATTCTCGCCCTACAGTACTCCTACCTTCTTAGTCCGGAAGAAGGATGGCAACAGTTGGCGCCTTGTCCATAATTTTAAGCCCCTGAATGACAAAATAGTGGAGGACGTGTGGCCGTTACCCACGGTGGAAAGCGCCTTGCAGCATTTGGGCAGAGCCAAAATTTTTTCAGTGATCTATCTAAACCATAGTTTTCATCAGTGCCTTCTGGATCCTGCGAGTAGAAAGTACACTGCCTTTTCCACTCCTTTCGGCCATTACCAGTTCAACCCGATCCCTATGGGTGTAAATTTCGGGAGCCAAGCGCTCAGTAGAGTCCTGGATCATGTTCTATCGGATTTGAAATTTAAATTTGTGTTCAACTACATCGATTACATCATTGTTTATAGTGATTCCTTTCAAGAGCATTTGTAACATCTGAGAGAAGTGTTTCTCCATTTGCGGTCAGCTGGCTTTACGGCCAATCCAGATAAAATTTCCTTGGCCCAATCATTTATAAAGTTTTTAGGGTTTGTCATCGCGGAGGGTAGTCTCATCATGGACCCGGAGAAAATCGAGCCTGTCGTTCATTTCCCTAGGCTTAAGAATCTAAAGGGAGTTCAGAAATTCGTAGGCATGATAGGGTACTTTGCTCGGTTTGTACCTGATTTCGCAGCTGTCAGTGCCCCGTTAAATAAATTACGGAAGAAGAACACTCCGTTTGTTTGGGGTCCGGAGCAAGAGGAGGCCTTTTTGACATTGAAACGTAGAATGGTTGGCCCTCCAGTCCTTATTCTGCCGAATTTTGAGCAGCGTTTTGTCCTTCAGGTTGATGCATCCTCCATCGCCCTGGGAGCCGTTCTGGGCCATCTCGAAAATGGAAGATTAAGATCCATCGCTTTGCGAGCCGCACCCTTCTGGAGTCTGAACGACGCCTGGGGGTGTACGAAAAGGAGGCCCTGGCATGTTTGTTTGGTATGGAGAAATTTGAGAGCTACCTTGATACTCAAGAGTTCGATTTGTTCACGGACAATCGGGCCCTTTCTTGGTTGTGCAATCATCCACACCAGTTGGGCAAACTTGGCCGATGGATACTGCGTTTGTCCAGGTTTAAATTGTTATCCACCACGTTAAGGACTCAGAGAATGTAGTGGCAGACACTCTCTCCCGCATGTTCAATCCCGAGGAGTTTGAGATCACTGACCTGGCTGTTCATTAGGTGGAGGATTTTTTAGCAGTATGTAAGGTTTTTCCCGTATCATACGTAAACATTCAGCAATCCCAGTCCGTGGATCCCTTTTGCATCCAAATAATCAAGGATCTTAAAGGTCGTAAGCCCGTCCCCTTTTTGGAGGATCGGGGCCTGTTGGTCTTTGTCGGTGCATCTGGTCGTGCTAGGAAAGTCGTGGTGCCCGCAGCCTTAAGATCTATGCTCCTGTCGTACTTTCATTCCTCCCTGGTTGGGGGACACTTGGGCATTGACAAAACATATTGTAAGATTGCTAGTCGCTTTTTCTGGCCCACCCTCAAGGATGAAATGCGTACATTCGTGAGGTCTTGTCATCTGTGCCAGATTGCTAAACCTCCACATAACTCTAAGGTGGGATTGTATTGTGCTGACGCCCCGGTAGCCCCCTGGCACGTGGTTCACGTCGACATTTTCGGGCCCCTTACATGTTCTCGTCGGGGAAATGTTTGTCTGTTGGTTGTTTTGGACATGTTTACTAAATTTGTTTTCCTCATTCCCCTTCGGAATATGAAGGCGTCCTCCATCGTTAAGGTTCTTGGAGAGCAGGTGTGGAAGATTTGTGGTCCGCCTGCATTCATAGTTTCAGATAATGCCCCCTATTTTCGTTCTTCCACATACAAGAACATGTGCTTTGAGTGGGCCATTAAGCCCATTTACAGCACTCCGTACTTTCCGCAGGGAAACCAATCCGAAAGGGTGAACATGGTCATCAAGGGGATATTAACGGCCTTTTACCATCAGGATCATTCGTTGTGGGACGAGGACCTGGAATTCATTAATGTGGGTTTAAATTCTGCCTTCCACTCCTCCACTGGGTTCCCTCCATCAGTTCCATTTCTGGGGAGGGAACTTTCCCATCCTATCCTAAACCAGTGGGGACTGCCTCCGCTGGAAAGTAAATTTTAGGAAGCGGAGTTATATAATATTTTGAAAAGCGTCTCCACCAACTTAACAAAAGCTCGCAACAGTGTGCGTGACACTTATGATGCCTCCAGGAAAGAACATCATTTTAACTTGCATGATAAGGTGCTTTGTAGGTCTTTCATTTTACCTTCCTTGAAGGATGCTATTAATGTTAAATTGTTACCCCCATTTGCGGGTCCCTTCGAAATTGTGAAACTGTTAGGCACCAATACGATGTTGTTGCGTGGATGTGATGCTAAGGCTAAATTTCGTAAGGCTCACGTCACGCAACTGAAGAAATATGTCGGTTAATTTTGTAATGTGTGTTCTGTTGACCTTTTGATTTGGGTTTAGGAGGGTTACCATTATGTTCAAGTTAGAATGGTGAACTGTAATGTAATCTGTTAGGTGTTTTTCCTATCCCTTAGCTCAGGGGTCTCTTTTTCTCTAGGAGTGCAGTCTGTATGTTCGTGGAGTCTTAGTGTTGTGTGCTGTGCCTGGGTTCTTCTTTCCCCGCAGTTGCACCTCCGCTCCTGCTTGTTCCCTCCTGGGCCGTGCTCGGATCTCGCTCATCGAATGGGACGCCTCCTCGCCGAGAGCCTCCTGGGCTGCACCATCTCCGTCGCCGCCCTCGTCTTGTCCCCACCTCCACACCACCGCGCCCCCCGAGAGAGACTGCTTCTTCGCCTGTGTCAGGCATGGCCGCTCCATTGGCGGATTTGGTCGCCGGGATTCCTAGGGAAGGCCTGCCCTGGTCGAGTCTCTACCTCCTGTATTCGTCGCTCTGACGAGCCTTCGTCGGGCCTTGCTGCATTGGGCCTCATGAAAGACTGTCCGATATCCCTCCCTCCGCTGGAGCCGGGCTCGCCCCATGCTGGGTGCTGAGTCAGCTCGCGGAGGGTGATCATCGACCTTCTCTTCGTGCCTCTTGAGGCGTAAGCCGTCGGGCTGTCTCGTCTGTTGCTGCCGTCGGGGATGGCGATCACCCTCCCCTGATCGTCATATGCAGTGAGCACTGCTTCCTTCGTGCTCATTCTGCGACGTATGTTACCGGCTACATTAAAGGTCATCGGCTGCTTCTGGATCTTCGACTGCGGCCTTCTGCGGGAGCGTCTTCTCACGAAGCTGATCATCTGTCCTCTCTCTCTGGTGGGGTCGCGGTGTGGTGGTTAAGGGGCGGGGGTTGCAGCAGACAGCTAGCGCTGTTCGTGCTGGATGGCCCTCCCCTCCTTCCCCCCCCCCTTTGTTCCGCCCCTCCTTGCTCCTCCCCTCTTTCCCCTTCTTGCCACCCCTCCAGAAGAGTGCTGTAGCTGTCCGGCGGGGTTGACAGCACTTCTCTGTCTGGTTTGGTCGTGAGTGTTTGTTTGGAGGCAGGACAAAGGTAGGGTTGGCAACTGATAACAACTGATTGCGATGGAGTGTAGGAGGTGTGTCAGTTGGACACGTCTGTATCGTAGCGTTTCTTGCTGGCTTTTGTGATGAAATTCCCTCTCGGCCTTTCCCCTCAAAATTCATTTTGACATTCTACGATTTTAATGGTTAATGAATTTAATTCTGTTTCCGCCAACCATGACAGTGTCTGCTTTTCCAGTGCCTTGTTCCCTCTGTTTTAGATCGCCCATTTTGACCTATATTTATTTTTCTTTGTAGCTGGGTTTCCTGCCAGGTTAGTGATTCACGACCGAACGAGTAGCGAGGTGTCGTATTTATCGTGCTTCTTGGTTAGGTTTAATGTGTATAGAGTTGTGTATAGTGTTTAATGTGTAATAAAGAGAATTAAATTAACTTGTAATAATTAGCTTGGCTAATGTAGAGATGTTCTATTCGTTTTCGTGAGCTTATTTATGCCCTTGCGCAGGCGAACTTTAATCTTGCTTGTTTCATGATGGTTTCAGATCAGTATTTTTATAACTTTTGCCATGTGCTTTGTCTTTGCAAGTTCTGTATTTGCGTGAATGTACTCGCTCATGTTTAAGGAATGTAATCAAGTTTAACCTGCCATAGTTCTGACTCGTCTCGCTCCACCCATTTAAACAAGTTGTATGAACTTTCGGCGGTGTTCGGGGCAGCTGCACCTTACCCTTAGACTAATGGATCTTGGCCATGTGGCGAGTGATAACCGAGGTCGATGTAAATGGGTATGAATTTAATGACATTTAAAATGCTCTCAGGGGTATGTGCCAGGAAATGCCCTGTTTGACTCATGGTATCTTGTGCCATTAAATTTAATCGGGCAATTTTGCCTTATCGAATAACCGGCATGATACTTGTGATTTATCTGTATTCATGTGCATTATGGGCTATGAATTATAGTAATTTGGTTAAGGCTTTAATTTGTATGAATATATTAAGTATTGGCATTTTAGTAGAATGTTGTTTTCGGGTATGTGCCTTACTTGGGTTTGAGGCCGTTCTCTCTCTCCCCATGATTGTTACTTCTGGATTCTTGTTCTTAATAAAACGTTATTGAGAGCGCGTTGTTTTTGCTTGCTTGTCACCACACTAGCCCTGCAGATCTCCTATCTGAAGGGGAACTACTTTCCTTGTATCACCTTTGGAACGCTAGAGTTTTGGTCAGGTTCTTGTACACAAGCGCCGAGGTGCCATGCTGTGGTTGGGTGGAACACCCCCCCCCCCTCCCGCAAGCCTGCAATTTAATTGTTTTTTATTTTTAGAATTTTTTCATTAAAATCGGATAATAAATAAAGATTTTCAAGATGTTGGCCGTAACAGAAATTGAACATGACGTCGTAATCCTAGATGACGTCAGAAGCTTATCGTAGGCTATAAACATGGATGCTAAGCCTATTTTAGGATTATGTGTTCGTTCTGAGGTAAATTATTTTGAGGTTATGAATTTCGAAATCTTGAATTTGTCAGGACAAAAACGGGAATTTTTCCCTCTAAACAATGTAATTTTTTTGGGATTTTGAGTCATTTTGAATCATTTTTGAGGACTTTATAGGAATTTTTGAGTCCAAGATGGCCGCCGTGACATCTCAAATCCAGTATGGTGGAAAACACCACCCACCACAGCCTGAAGCCTGTGTCCGGAGCCCCCAAAACATACTACTACTACTCTGCCTTTGCTGCTGACCAATACACAGACGCGGAACTCTAATCGTTAACAAGACTCGGCCTTGAGCCGTGGTTGTTAACCCCAGGGCCCTGCCGCCACAACTGATAGTTGGCCAACACCAGCATTGCCGCTAAAGTGTTGTCCAACACCTTCACATTGTTATTTTGTAGCCTCACGTCTCGGGACTGTTGCCAATGTCGTTTTTGTGAGTGTTAGGCAGGGTGGCACACGGAACTATAGTCTGAGGCATTTAGCGTGTGTCAAATAGTACAGTTCTCATAAGTAGTACAAATAGTCTGGCTATCCTTCGGACCCTGTTGATCTGGCAATAGTGTTGGTAAACAACCTCGTGGTTGTCTGTGTTTGTAAACATTTTTTTTTGCGAAATAGGTACAACAGGTACCTACTAATTTTGAGAGCTTGCCAGTCTGAATCAAGCTTAATGTAACAGAGTCGTACGACGTGAGGTGAGTGTCTTCTGGCTTGAATGTGTTTCTGGCGAGGCCCGCAGAGCAGCTGCGGCGCTGTTACTTGCGGCGACCGCGCGAGTACCGCCGTCGACTCTACTGCGTGCGCGCATCAGCTTGTTCCTGCACGCCTGTTAGGCAAGCGGTGCGAAGGAAGTAGTGCATTATTCTTCGCTCAGCGTGAGAAATTGGATCACTTGTTCCATTTGTTTCAACGTTACGTTGACCTCAGGGTGATTATAATATTAAGCTTTCTTTACGAACTCGTATTTCTAACTATAAATACTCTTTGTTGAGAAATATGTTAGCCGAATCTGACAGGTGCTGCAAGGGAAATCCATACCTTGACAGCTGATTATTGTGACGTAATAACGAAACTTAGCACATAATCATGTAGTACCAGATTATCTAATTTAGTGTCCAAATTTTTTTTTATAATTTATAAAGATATTTAACTTTAAGTTAATGTCGAGTTTTCTTTGCAGCACTATTAAATTTTTTTTTTTAATTTTTAAACATAGTATTTTGCCTCTTCGTGTAATACCTTTGCAGCATGTTGAACATGGCTAGCAGTGAGGATTAGTTTTTAGAAAATACTGTCAAAACAACTACTAAAATACAAATGGCATTATATTGTGCTGTTAATTATTCGTTTAGACTTCACTTTAAGTCGTGTGTAGACTTAGCTGAGGAACAGCTGCTGACCACTACTCAAACGCATATCTCTTGTTGCTTGATGTAAGTATCCAATTGATAAGGGACTCACTTTTATTGATTTTTTTTCATCAAAATGTATAGTGGATGGGTAAAAAAACTATTAATAGCCTGTAAAGATAACATTCCATAATAGGGTGGAATTTTTTGATGTGTTAACATCTTAGCTCTAAGTATACAGCATTTGGTAGGAGTAATTTCGTGGAAACGGAACGGACGTCGATGAAAGGAACTGTGACACCAAGATGACGGACAGCGTATAGCAACATAAACCCGGATAGAGTCACGTTCGTAAACATTAGGGTACATATCAAAAGTATTGGTGTGTCAAATTAAACTTTATGATAGTGAAATTACCGCGGAATATTTTTAATGTACTAAAATAGTCAAGGTCAAAAGTAAACTTAAGTTTTAAAATGCATAACAAAACTGGAATTACAGTGATTATTAAACATATTCTCCGTGCAATTGTCAACGGGGTCGGCAGCGTACAGCGAGAACATTCTGCCGCTACAAACAGTAAAATCCGACTCATCGCACGCGGAACAGATGGAAAAATTGCGTTAAATTTCTCCGTGTGCTGCTGATTATTACTGCCAAAATTTGATGGTATTCTTCGTGTGCTCCTTATTGTTCTTGTCGAGAATTCTGTCGATATTATGCTAGAGCTTCAGGTTATTTCTGAGAAATCGATCCCTGCACGACATTTTTTTTATCTTAATGAGTCACATATATTTTTTTTAAATTTTATTACTTTTTAAATTATGAATTTCTGCTACGAAATCATCTTTAAAAATATTTTTATCAGGTGGAATTCAAACAAAAAAAAATCCATTACTCAGTCAAATAATATGCCTTGAGACAGCTGAGAAGCACTATCATGTAGGAAGAACATCCTTCTCCTTGCTGTGTAGTGAAGTCTTCCTTATTTTGCGATCATTATTGAGAACTCCGCAGCCTACATAAAAAAAAAATATTTTAACTCAACACAACGCGTGACGACATCTGTTAGCAAGAATCCGGATACTAAAAGGTTATTTTGCATGAGATAAATTAACTCTCGCAAATGAATCGAGTCAAAGACAGTTAGAGCCAAGTAGTGTCGTAGCCTCATAGACTTGTAGCCTAGTAGTCTTGTAGCCTAGTAGTCTTGTATCATAGTAGTATTTTAGCCACGTAGACAGTATAAGCCATGTAGTTCTGTAGTCTTACAGCTTTGTAGACACCTTGACTCGTAGCCAAATAGCGCTAAGCCTAAGACAGCTGGAGTCAAACACAATGACTGTTGGAGCTAAAGACTGATGGAGCCAAAAGACCGCTGGCATCAATGACTGATGGAGGCAATATGTCTTATCGTAAAATTGGTGATCGCATTCAACTGAGTTGAATGTTCGTTAAAATGTACGTCCTTTTCGTTAAATGTAAGTAGTTAAGACATTATTATCGTATCGTACTGCTGTGATCGTATCATTTTCATTGATTGTGCTTTCGATTGTGCTTCCTTTTCTTTGATTTTGCTTCCAATTGTGCTTACTTTTCGTTGATTTTGCTTCCAGATGTGCGTGCTTTCTTTTTGTCGTATTTACGTCCAAAAGTGCTTCCTTTTCGTAAAATCCTTGTCCTGTGTATACATTACGTTTACGGTGGGTACATTACGTGTTAATTACGTGTTTGGTGTATACTGTGCCATTGCACATTTGTAGTAATGCGCATGCTCACTTTATCTATTTTATAGTTCTTGTTTTTATTTTATTTTGTATAGCAAACTGGGAGCCATAATTTTTTTTATTATTCTTGAATTTGTAAATCATCTTGTAACCAACAATTTCAGCATAATTTATATTTATAAAAGCACAAGTTTCTGTGTTAAAATTCTTATATTAGTTTTACAACAAAATAATTTTACTTTTGTCCATAATGAATGTTGATTTGGGAAATCTCACTATAGTGTAACTCTATTTGTTTTACATGTGCAGTCTTTCATGTCTCAACTCTATGGTCTTCTTCAGTTGCACAAAATAATACGTCTTTCTTTTTGAAGCATGTCGGCCATGATGTAACTGTTCCTAGCTTCGGCCGTTTCTTAATCTCTTGACATCAATGTCTTAATTAATTCACCGTACACCGCAAGTAGTGAGTAAAATCGCATATTCCTTCAAGAATATGTGGAAATGATATTTTGTTCAATTATCTTATTTTGTAATACATTTATGTACAGTGTGTGTGCAGAAGGCGTGGGTGGCCATGGGCGCGATTACTTCGTGACACACAACTTCTTCGTCACCTGAGTCATGGTGCTCCTCAGTGCCTGATGCAGCTCGTCTAATCAGGAAAGATCTTCTTTGTTACTTTCTGCATGCAGAAGAGCAACCATGAGCCACCACATATCAAAAGATAAAATTTTAACCTAGCATTTTCGGCATTGTTTTGAACTAATAATTATTTTTTTTTGACTCAACCTATGTAATTTTTAACCTATGTAATTCTTAACATCAAAATCAATGTGTTTAACTTAAGTATCTAAAGGGGCCCCTTATCTTAACATTTACTTTTACTATCAGTATGACTGTATACTCATCAATTGATATTAACCTTGTTATTGTTATTATTTAAAGTAAAAGAATTTAAAGAAAAGAAAATATAAGGAACAGAGAAACTATATTGTTGTATTCATTTAACTAAGACCACTGTTTGTATTAATTTTGACTAGTATATATTTAACTATTTTATCCTGTAATATGGCCTCCCCAGTCGTTTCAAGGTTCTCATGATTTTCTACACGCCTAACAAGGCACCATTGAGCCCGTTCCCCATGCTTTCACTGTTGACCTCTGTGCCTCTTTGGTATTTGGCCAGGTTGAGGTAAAGAGGGCGGCAGAAAACATTGCGTGTTCATTACGTGTACGGAGTGTTCAGTACGTTTTTGGTGTGTACTTTGCGAGGTCATTGCGTAGTCATTTCTTGTAAATTGCGGGTCCTGTGTGGGAAATGCGTGCCCATTTATTTTGTTTAATTTCTTCCGATTGTGCTTCCTTTTTTGAATGATTTTATCTGACTCGTGTATTACAGTACTTGGTTCTTTTTTGACTAGCATATTATTCAACCGTTTGCGTGTATATATGTGAGTCCTCAGATACGTGACCTTCAGTTTCGTTACTGACTGCTGCGTTGTAAAGATTACCTATTATGTCTCACATGTTGCCTAAGTCACGTAATTACCTGTTTTTGTAAACTCAATGATATCTTTACCGTCTTTAACGATGAACTCGATGGACGTCGTACCATCGTCCACGGGAACCCTGACGTCAGCGACGATGGTGCCGTTGGCAACGTCGACGTCAACACTAGAGGAGACTTCAGCAGTCGTGGTACCACCAGCAGAAGAGAGCTTATTGACTTCAGTCCTGGCTGCACAGGAAACCTCGATGAACGCTGTTTCGCCCTCGATGGAGACTTCAATGGCTGGTGATTCGACAAAAACTAATGACCATAGATGCCGTTACTGTGACAAGATTTTCTCAAACAACAGCAATGTTTGACGACACGAGATGAGAGAATGTGCTAAGAATCCACCTCGCAAAATGATTGGTTGTGAGAAATGTCATAAGTTGTTTGCCAGAAAAGATAATATGAAAACTCACATGAAGATATGCAGAGGTCGTGCTGTACGAAAGAAAATTAAGGTTTCTCTGCAACAGCGATTAATTGATTCGCTTAAGAATACACCGGGAGTTGGTACAACTGTAGCAACGTCAGTATCTGGTCCGGGTCTGAAAGGCTCGTCTTCATCACCGCGGTATCCTTGTAGCTACTGTGATATGTCGTTCGCATTTTCCCATGATGTACGAAAACATGAGCGGTGCAAATGTGTAAAGAATCCTGTTGAATGAATGTTTGGTTTACACGTATTGACAGTGTTTGCGACAGCATTCGAAAAAAAATTATAGCCGAAGTCCGTATGCCTACTGTTGAACTACCAGCAGACTTTTCGACTCCTCGGTTTAGGTTGGAGACTCGTGAGCGTACAAGCACAGAAACCGATGTTCAGCAACCGATTGCTGTGATGCCTGGACATGAAACTAAACCAAAGACATTACTCGGTGCATTACAGGTGAAATATAATGGGTTCTACTTGGAAGTCTGCATTAGTTTAGTGAGTCTAAATACATTTTTACTTTTCTTGACGATATCAGGCAAAACATTATCAATCAGCTTACTGATGACGTAGTAACAAGCGGTCCTTTGAAATATAACTTGTGGTTGGACTGTGCATATGGTAAGCCATATCCGTTCGAGACAAAGTAAAGAAATGTGCTTTCAAGAAATCGGCTGCTGTATTGTAATTTACAGTTCTGACGATGTGAAGCAGACTGTTAAACACTGTGTCCAGAAAATCTGCCAAGAAGAGGAAGACTATGTCAGTAAAGGATCTGGCGGTCTCTGTCTAATATAAACCGATTGGAGCTCAGAATGAGTCATTCACGCCGATGCAGAACTAAATGTTTATTAGATTGATAACTTTCGCAAGTGTATCTGTAGTAGAACATAAATTATGTAATAAAATCATGTTTGTAAAAGAACTTGTATTTTATTTTCGAACCTGTATTTTTTACTTAAATTAATTATCTAGTATCGGAAAAAGTATCGATTGAATCATTAAATTTATGAGTGACTTTTTTGATGGTTTATGGAATTTTTCCCGAATTCCGAGATAAATACGTAAATACAAATTTCCAATATGGCTGACATAATAACTTACTGATGGCTGGTAGACTAGGAGCCTATGCTGCTTTTAGAATTTTGAGCAAGATTTATTTATATTATTAGTTTTACATAAAATTAAAAACTATTGCATCACCCAGGGATTGAACCAATGACAGTAATCAATCAAATCAATCAGTACATTAATGAGTAATTTATTTGATGAATTTTGGAGTTTTTCCCGAATTTCTAGGTGAATAATTACACATTTTCAAGATAGTGCCTAAATTTCAAGATGGCGGGTGCCTTAGTAATAATAAATGAATATTGCACTGTAGCGGATAAAAATTAAATTAACATGGTGGTAGCACACTCTAGCAGACGAAAACATGATGGTGGCCTCCAGCAGAATAAAACCGGATGGTGGACATGATGTCATACTAGCTAGCTATATATATATATATATATATATATATATATATACCTTGGCATTAGTGGTGGGAGATCATTCGGTCAGTGGCTTCCGTGGAGGAAGGATATAACATTTTTCTGACCTCACCAGCTTCGAATCAAAGGCGTAAGTGCGTGTTTTAAATATTATTTTACTAAAATTTAATAAATAAAATGTTTTTACAAATTTTTAGCATAATAATTACGGATTTTCAAGATAGTATAACGAAAAGTGAAACGATCTAGAATAAAAGATGGTGTCTGTAACGAAACGCGCCACGATTATGTCCTACATGTCCAATATGGCGAACGTAACGACACATTCAGAGGTTTTTTTTTTTAAATATTTTTATTGAAATTTTATTAATAATCGTTTTATAAATTTTAAAAATTTTCTGATTCAAATTTGATAATTATTTCTGATTTTAAAGATAGCAGCTGTAACAGAAATTTTAATGATGACGTCAAAATCCAAGATGTCTTCAGAGGCTTATCGGAGGCTGTTGATGCAGAAATTAAAACTCATTACGGACTTTTCAAGCCGTTAGCATTTTTGAGGACTTAAATGGGACATTTTTTCTCAAAACGATAAATTTTTCCCGCGAAAATAGGAAATTTCTAATGTTTTTAAATTTTTCATTTTTTGACGGATTTGTTTCTAAAAAAATTGTAATTTGGCAAAATTTTGGGTTTTGGCAATATTGTGAAGGTCAAGGTCGAGGTCAAAGGTCAAGGTCAACCAAGATGGCCGCCGTGACGTCATAAATTCAAGATGGCGGTCTTCAACACTCACCACACCCTGAAACCTATCCCCGGACCTACTATTATATACTACTAGATACCAATCTTGGTAACACATGATATCATACATCATAAGTTTTATATATGTTTTCAACTTATGTTTTAAAGATGAACTTGCAGCCGAAATATTTTCGTCAAATTATGAACAAACTGTACAGTACATAGACATTGACGTGATAATAAGAGCTAAATAACTTTGACATTATAATTCCATAGAAAATAGTAACAAATTTAGTTGCAAATGTATGCTATTATTTATAATTTTTACGCTCTGTTGACTAAGTGGGTATGCCATTTAGTTGGTTTCCAAGATGATTTTTCCCAAGCTTCTAAAGCCTTATGTTACAGCATGATGTTAGAGGGCACAATTAGGTTACAAACATTTAAATGTGTGATGGAACCTACCAAAGTAAAGGTCCTTTACGAATACTGCATAATTTACGAGTGACATAAGTGGAAGCTCCAGTTCGAAGCGCAAGACAGCACGCGCGAGCAGTACACTCCCCACTCACCCACGTCAAGAAGAGCCAACCACTCCGAGGCGCAAGACAGCATGCGCGAGCAGTACACTCCCCGCTCACCCACGTCAAGAAGAGCCAACCACTCCGAGGCGCAAGACAGCATGCGCGAGCAGTACACTCCCCGCTCACTCACGTCAAGAAGAGCCAACCACTCCAAGGCGCAAGACAGCATGCGCGAGCAGTACACTCCCCGCTCACCCACGTCAAGAAGAGCCAACCACTCCGAGGCGCAAGACAGCATGCGCGAACAGTACACTCCCCGCTCACTCACGTCAAGAAGAGCCAACCACTCCGAGGCGCAAGACAGCATACGCGAGCAGTACACTCCCCGCTCACTCACGTCAAGAAGAGCCAACCACTCCGAGGCGCAAGACAGCATGCGCGAGCAGTACACTCCCCGCTCACTCACGTCAAGAAGAGCCAACCACTCCGAGGCGCAAGACAGCATGCGCGAGCAGTACACTCCCCGCTCACCCACGTCAAGAAGAGCCAACCACTCCTAAACGCAAGACAGCATGCGCGAGCAGTACACTCCCCGCTCACCCACGTCAAGAAGAGCCAACCACTCCGAGGCGCAAGACAGCATGCGCGAGCAGTACACTCCCCGCTCACTCACGTCAAGAAGAGCCAACCTATCCGAGGCGCCAGACAGCATGCGCGAGCAGTACACTCCCCGCTCACTCACGTCAAGAAGTGCCAACCACTCCGAGGCGCAAGACAGCACGCGCGAGCAGTACACTCCCCACTCACCCACGTCAAGAAGAGCCAACCACTCCGAGGCGCAAGACAGCATGCGCGAGCAGTACACTCCCCGCTCACCCACGTCAAGAAGAGCCAACCACTCCGAGGCGCAAGACAGCATGCGCGAGCAGTACACTCCCCGCTCACTCACGTCAAGAAGAGCCAACCACTCCAAGGCGCAAGACAGCATGCGCGAGCAGTACACTCCCCGCTCACCCACGTCAAGAAGAGCCAACCACTCCGAGGCGCAAGACAGCATGCGCGAACAGTACACTCCCCGCTCACTCACGTCAAGAAGAGCCAACCACTCCGAGGCGCAAGACAGCATACGCGAGCAGTACACTCCCCGCTCACTCACGTCAAGAAGAGCCAACCACTCCGAGGCGCAAGACAGCATGCGCGAGCAGTACACTCCCCGCTCACTCACGTCAAGAAGAGCCAACCACTCCGAGGCGCAAGACAGCATGCGCGAGCAGTACACTCCCCGCTCACCCACGTCAAGAAGAGCCAACCACTCCGAGGCGCAAGACAGCATGCGCGAGCAGTACACTCCCCGCTCACCCACGTCAAGAAGAGCCATCCACTCCGAGGCGCAAGACAGCATGCGCGAGCAGTACACTCCCCGCTCACCCACGTCAAGAAGAGCCAACCACTCCGAGGCGCAAGACAGCATGCGCGAGCAGTACACTTCCCGCTCACTCACGTCAAGAAGAGCCAACCACTCCAAGGCGCAAGAAAGCATGCGCGCGCAGTACACTCCCCGCTCACCCACGTCAAGAAGAGCCAACCACTCCTAAACGCAAGACAGCATGCGCGAGCAGTACACTCCCCGCTCACCCACGTCAAGAAGAGCCAACCACTCCGAGGCGCAAGACAGCATGCGCGAGCAGTACACTCCCCGCTCACTCACGTCAAGAAGAGCCAACCTATCCGAGGCGCCAGACAGCATGCGCGAGCAGTACACTCCCCGCTCACCCACGTCAAGAAGAGCCATCCACTCCGAGGCGCAAGACAGCATGCGCGAGCAGTACACTCCCCGCTCACCCACGTCAAGAAGAGCCAACCACTCCGAGGCGCAAGACAGCATGCGCGAGCAGTACACTTCCCGCTCACTCACGTCAAGAAGAGCCAACCACTCCAAGGCGCAAGACAGCATGCGCGCGCAGTACACTCCCCGCTCACCCACGTCAAGAAGAGCCAACCACTCCTAAACGCAAGACAGCATGCGCGAGCAGTACACTCCCCGCTCACCCACGTCAAGAAGAGCCAACCACTCCGAGGCGCAAGACAGCATGCGCGAGCAGTACACTCCCCGCTCACTCACGTCAAGAAGAGCCAACCTATCCGAGGCGCCAGACAGCATGCGCGAGCAGTACACTCCCCGCTCACTCACGTCAAGAAGTGCCAACCACTCCGAGGCGCAAGACAGCATGCGCGAGCAGTACACTCCCCGCTCACCCACGCCAAGAAGAGCCAACCACTCCGAGGCGCCAGACAGCATGCGCGAGCAGTACACTCCCCGCTCACCCACGCCAAGAAGAGCCAACCACTCCGAGGCGCAAGACAGCCTGCGCGAGCAGTACACTCCCCGCTCACCCACGCCAAGAAGAGCCAACCACTCCGAGGCGCCAGACAGCATGCGCGAGCAGTACACTCCCCGCTCACCCACGTCAAGAAGAGCCAACCACTCCGAGGCGCAAGACAGCATGCGCGAGCAGTACACTCCCCGCTCACTCACGTCAAGAAGAGCCAACCTATCCGAGGCGCCAGACAGCATGCGCGAGCAGTACACTCCCCGCTCACCCACGCCAAGAAGAGCCAACCACTCCGAGGCGCAAGACAGCATGCGCGAGCAGTACACTCCCCGCTCACCCACGCCAATGAGAGCCACAGCGGGAGGTCGTTGCCGCGCACTCCCGTCTCGCCGAGAGTCCGCGTCGAATAAACTATGTATATTACTTTACTCTTTGTGTTTACTTGCGTTTGTAGACTTCTCTTACCCTTGCTCTGTGTTGTCAATGTTATACGCTTCAATGAATACAGGCAATTTGAATTTAAATTGTTATATTTTTGAGTTCACTTTTTTCACAACTAAGGCTATTGGTAAATAAAGTTGGCAGCTAATTAACTGATGTGCATAATATCAATTATTTTTTCTTTAGAAGCCAACTGCTTCCCGTAAAATGGTCAATACAAAGTTAACCCAAATGTCGGATAAAGATTTGGTTTTGACACAACTACATCGCGCTAGCCACACAGGCTCAGTTCACATCCGCGACAGCTGGCAATTTTCACCAACTACAACTTTAGTTCTAAATGTGTTCTAATTCTTCATAGCTTTGCCCGAGCACTGAACACGTAAGCTCGTGGAATCATATTGAGGTGTTCGTGACTTCGGCATTAGTTCACCTGGTAAGGTGTGTTTAATTCCTATGATGCATTACTAGGAAGGAAAAAGAATAGATCAATTATTTAGTTGACAGCATGGCTGACACACGTCGTTGCACTGAAAACGTTTTGCAATGTATGGAAAACATCTGTAGGGCAAACTATTTTAATGGAAAACGCGTTTAGGCAAACGCCTTTATAGTAAGAGATGTTTAGGTCAAACTAAGGGCGCGGTTACACGGGACCCTGAACTACTTCAGGTGAACATGTTTATGTAAACACGTTTACAAACGCGAAAGTGTACGGTTACACTGTAGTTGCTGAAAAGTGTGTTTAGCTCTAATACCGATTGTCTACTGTCAACGAATGACTGTGTTGTTGATCTCTATTTTGTAATTGTATCCAGAAAACGCGTGATATTCTCACTTGTTTATACAGCATTATCAGCACAAATGGAATGTGTTTTATATTGCTCAATATTTTTTTTTACAAATCGGGAATTCAAACAACATGCACAGTAAAATTTTTAAACTTATTTATTATTATTTTTTGAGCGAGAGTACCTATCTCAGTTTTAAGAAAATTAGGATCAATTAATATATATATATAATTATCTGTTGATTTTTTTTGTTGCATTCGGTAAAATATTACTCGAACTTGTGCCAGAAACACTTTCCAGCTTGAATTTCTGCAAAAGACTGTTTATATTCTAAACAGCCAATCAGAGGCTAATGTAGAAGATATGTCGATCTGAACTACTTTGCCAACCTGTTTAAGTTAAATGGGAAATGGCCTCGAACGAAACATGTTCAGACTGTGTGTAACCGCACTCAACAGCTGAACATGTTCACCTGAAGTAGTTCAGACTCCCGTGTAACCGCGCCCTTAGTTACGTAGGGCAAATTTAATTTTGCACAGGAACTATATTGGCGTAGCATTTTACTATGCAACAGGTGTGGGGTAGTGAGAAGTATAGGCACGCTAAGACGCGACGACGCCCCAGTGACTTGATTGGAAGAAGTGTTATTAATTACATATATTACAGCAATCATAAATGCAGTCCTAATGTTCTGGGTTTGTATACTTGTGTCTATTGTTAGAGTTGCTTAAGTCCGTGACAACATTGTGTGCCATTTGTTTAACAGACACATCAATATAACTTTTAACATTTGTTTAGTAAAAATCTAAATAAACTTGTTAATATAAAAATTATTAATTTCTCTGGCTTGCTGATGTCCGCGTAGGTGTAGAACTAGCAATTATTATTTTTATTCGTGTCAAAAAAATTCTCGCTGATTAATTCATGTGTTTTAAAATCAATATTACATCCTCAGAACGCAACTCGTCACCCAAAGGCTTATGTACGAAGAATATGTTCTCATATTTCTACTCCGGACAAAATTAGACTTGCATATTAAATGTCACGTAATAAATATTTGTTTTAAACTAACCTATTTATTATTTGCATGTTCAACGATACACACCACTGTTTCTTGAGTAAGATTTCTGTTCTATGTACGCACATGTCATTTAACTAATATTCCAATTAAACTGGAGACAATTGATCGTTAAAAGATACACACATACTGACTGACAGACAGACAACGCACCGCTTAAACCAGTGGTTCAAGAAGCACGAACTTTAACACAGAAGTTCCTTATGTAACGCAGGTTAGTATTAAGTTAGGATTTGTGAAAATTCATTCTCTAAAGAGGTTAAATAAGGAATGATATTTTGTATTGATACGACGGAGGAGTAGGCGTGTCGCCAGCCAGACGGGGTGAGCGGCCCCGGTCGTCGTGGGCACCGGGGGACACTGCCCCCCTACCCACAACCAGGTGAGGGCCGGTATTTCTGTCCGCAGGTGGACGCGCGGGGCAGCGCCCTGCCCCACTCGGGCGGCTGTGCTTCTCGCGGCCGCGTGCGCCCTGCCCCACTGGGGCGGCTCTGCTGCTCGCGGCCGCGTGCGCCCTGCCCCACTGGGGCGGCTGTGCTGCTCGCGGCCGCGTGCGCCCTGCCCCACTGGGGCGGCTGTGCTGCTCGCGGCCGCGTGCGCCATGCCACACTGGGGCGGCTGTGCTGCTCGCGGCCGCGTGCGCCCTGCCCCACTGGGGCGGCTGTGCTGCTCGCGGCCGCGTGCGCCCTGCCCCACTCGGGCGGCTGTGCTGCTCGCGACCGCGTGCGCCCTGCCCCACTCGGGCGGCTGTGCTGCTCGCGGCCGCGTGCGCCCTGCCCCACTCGGGCGGCTGTGCTGCTCGCGGCCGCGTGCGCCCTGCCCCACTCGGGCGGCTGTGCTGCTCGCGGCCGCGTGCGCCCTGCCCCACTCGGGCGGCTGTGCTGCTCGCGGCCGCGTGCGCCCTGCCCCACTGGGGTGGCTGTGCTGCTCGCGGCCGCGTGCGATCTGCCCCACTGGGTCGGCTGTGCTGCTCGCGACCGCGTGCGATCTGCCCCACTGGGGCGGCTGTGCTGCTCGCGGCCGCGTGCGCCCTGCCCCACTGGGGCGGCTCTGCTGCTCGCGGCCGCGTGCGATCTGCCCCACTGGGGCGGCTGTGCTGCTCGCGGCCGCGTGCGATCTGCCCCACTGGGGCGGCTGTGTTGCTCGCGGCCGCGTGCGCCCTGCCCCACTCGGGCGGCTGTGCTGCTCGCGGCCGCGTGCGATCTGCCCCACTGGGGCGGCTGTGCTGCTCGCGGCCGCGTGCGCCCTGCCCCACTCGGGCGGCTGTGCTGCTCGCGGCCGCGTGCGCCCTGCCCCACTGGGGCGGCTCTGCTGCTCGCGGCCGCGTGCGATCTGCCCCACTGGGGCGGCTGTGCTGCTCGCGGCCGCGAGCGATCTGCCCCACTGGGGCGGCTGTGCTGCTCGCGGCCGCGTGCGATCTGCCCCACTGGGGCGGCTGTGCTGCTCGCGGCCGCGTGCGATCTGCCCCACTGGGGCGGCTGTGCTGCTCGACACCGCGTGCGATCTGCCCCACTCGGGCGTCTGTGCTGCTCGCGGCCGCGTGCGCCCTGCCCCACTGGGGCGGCTCTGCTGCTCGCGGCCGCGTGCGATCTGCCCCACTGGGGCGGCTGTGCTGCTCGCGGCCGCGTGCGATCTGCCCCACTGGGGCGGCGGTGCTGCTCGCGGCCGCGTGCGCCCTGCCCCACTCGGGCGGCGGTGCTGCTCGCGGCCGCGTGCGCCCTGCCCCACTGGGGCGGCTCTGCTGCTCGCGGCCGCGTGCGATCTGCCCCACTGGGGCGGCTCTGCTGCTCGCGGCCGCGTGCGATCTGCCCCACTGGGGCGGCTGTGCTGCTCGCGGCCGCGTGCGATCTGCCCCACTGGGGCGGCTGTGCTGCTCGCGGCCGCGTGCGATCTGCCCCACTGGGGCGGCTGTGCTGCTCGCGGCCGCGTGCGCCCTGCCCCACTGGGGCGGCTGTGCTGCTCGCGGCCGCGTGCGATCTGCCCCACTGGGGCGGCTGTGCTGCTCGCGGCCGCGTGCGATCTGCCCCACTGGGGCGGCTGTGCTGCTCGCGACCGCGTGCGCCCTGCCCTATCGGGCGGCTGTGCTGCTCGCGGCCGCGTGCGCCCTGCCCCACTGGGGCGGCTCTGTTGCTCGCGGCCGCGTGCAATCTGCCCCACTGGGGCGGCTGTGCTGCTCGCGGCCGCGAGCGCCCTGCCCCACTCGGGCGGCTGTGCTGCTCGCGGCCGCGTGCGCCCTGCCCCACTCGGGCGTCTGTGCTGCTCGCGGCCGCGTGCGCCCTGCCCCACTCGGGCGGCTGTGCTGCTCGCGGCCGCGTGCGCCCTGCCCCACTGGGGCGGCTGTGCTGCTCGCGGCCGCGTGCGCCCTGCCCCACTCGGGCGGCTGTGCTGCTCGCGGCCGCGTGCGCCCTGCCCCACTCGGGCGGCTGTGCTGCTCGCGGCCGCGTGCGCCCTGCCCCACTGGGGCGGCTGTGCTGCTCGCGGCCGCGTGCGATCTGCCCCACTGGGGCGGCTGTGCTGCTCGCGGCCGCGTGCGATCTGCCCCACTGGGGCGGCTGTGCTGCTCGCGACCGCGTGCGCCCTGCCCCACTCGTGCGGCTGTGCTGTTAGCGGCCGCGTGCGCCCTGCCCCACTGGGGCGGCTCTGTTGCTCGCGGCCGCGTGCAATCTGCCCCACTGGGGCGGCTGTGCTGCTCGCGGCCGCGAGCGCCCTGCCCCACTCGGGCGGCTGTGCTGCTCGCGGCCGCGTGCGCCCTGCCCCACTCGGGCGGCTGTGCTGCTCGCGGCCGCGTGCGCCCTGCCCCACTCGGGCGTCTGTGCTGCTCGCGGCCGCGTGCGCCCTGCCCCACTCGGGCGGCTGTGCTGCTCGCGGCCGCGTGCGCCCTATCCCACTGGGGCGGCTGTGCTGCTCGCGGCCGCGTGCGCCCTGCCCCACTCGGGCGGCTGTGCTGCTCGCGGCCGCGTGCGCCCTGCCCCACTCGGGCGTCTGTGCTGCTCGCGGCCGCGTGCGCCCTGCCCCACTCGGGCGTCTGTGCTGCTCGCGGCCGCGTGCGCCCTGCCCCACTGGGGCGTCTGTGCTGCTCGCGGCCGCGTGCGCCCTGCCCCACTGGGGCGGCTGTGCTGCTCGCGGCCGCGTGCGCCCTGCCCCACTGGGGCGGCTGTGCTGCTCGCGGCCGCGTGCGCCCTGCCCCACTGGGGCGTCTGTGCTGCTCGCGGCCGCGTGCGCCCTGCCCCACTCGGGCGGCTGTGCTGCTCGCGGCCGCGTGCGCCCTGCCCCACTCGGGCGTCTGTGCTGCTCGCGGCCGCGTTCGCCCTGCCCCACTCGGGCGGCTGTGCTGCTCGCGGCCGCGTGCGCCCTGCCCCACTGGGGCGGCTGTGCTGCTCGCGGCCGCGTGCGCCCTGCCCCACTCGGGCGTCTGTGCTGCTCGCGGCCGCGTGCGCCCTGCCCCACTCGGGCGGCTGTGCTGCTCGCGGCCGCGTGCGCCATGCCCCACTGGGGCGTCTGTGCTGCTCGCGGCCGCGTGCGCCCTGCCCCACTCGGGCGTCTGTGCTGCTCGCGGCCGCGTGCGCCATGCCCCACTCGGGCGTCTGTGCTGCTCGCGGCCGCGTGCGCCCTGCCCCACTCGGGCGGCTGTGCTGCTCGCGGCCGCGTGCGCCCTGCCCCACTCGGGCGGCTGTGCTGCTCGCGGCCGCGTGCGCCCTGCCCCACTCGGGCGGCTGTGCTGCTCGCGGCCGCGTGCGCCCTGCCCCACTCGGGCGTCTGTGCTGCTCGCGGCCGCGTGCGCCCTGCCCCACTCGGGCGGCTGTGCTGCTCGCGGCCGCGTGCGCCCTGCCCCACTGGGGCGGCTGTGCTGCTCGCGGCCGCGTGCGCCCTGCCCCACTCGGGCGGCTGTGCTGCTCGCGGCCGCGTGCGCCCTGCCCCACTCGGGCGTCTGTGCTGCTCGCGGCCGCGTGCGCCCTGCCCCACTCGGGCGGCTGTGCTGCTCGCGGCCGCGTGCGCCCTGCCCCACTGGGGCGTCTGTGCTGCTCGCGGCCGCGTGCGCCCTGCCCCACTGGGGCGGCTGTGCTGCTCGCGGCCGCGTGCGCCCTGCCCCACTGGGGCGGCTGTGCTGCTCGCGGCCGCGTGCGCCCTGCCCCACTGGGGCGTCTGTGCTGCTCGCGGCCGCGTGCGCCCTGCCCCACTCGGGCGGCTGTGCTGCTCGCGGCCGCGTGCGCCCTGCCCCACTCGGGCGTCTGTGCTGCTCGCGGCCGCGTGCGCCCTGCCCCACTCGGGCGGCTGTGCTGCTCGCGGCCGCGTGCGCCCTGCCCCACTGGGGCGGCTGTGCTGCTCGCGGCCGCGTGCGCCCTGCCCCACTCGGGCGTCTGTGCTGCTCGCGGCCGCGTGCGCCCTGCCCCACTCGGGCGGCTGTGCTGCTCGCGGCCGCGTGCGCCATGCCCCACTGGGGCGTCTGTGCTGCTCGCGGCCGCGTGCGCCCTGCCCCACTCGGGCGTCTGTGCTGCTCGCGGCCGCGTAAGCCATGCCCCACTCGGGCGTCTGTGCTGCTCGCGGCCGCGTGCGCCCTGCCCCACTCGGGCGGCTGTGCTGCTCGCGGCCGCGTGCGCCCTGCCCCACTGGGGCGGCTGTGCTGCTCGCGGCCGCGTGCGCCCTGCCCCACTCGGGCGGCTCTGCTGCTCGCGGCCGCGTGCGCCCTGCCCCACTCGGGCGGCTGTGCTGCTCGCGGCCGCGTGCGCCCTGCCCCACTCGGGCGGCTGTGCTGCTCGCGGCCGCGTGCGCCCTGCCCCACTCGGGCGGCTGTGCTGCTCTCGGCCGCGTGCGCGTGAAATAATAATTTATTTCTTTGCGGTGCTTATAGGCCAGAATTGTTGGTGAATATGTGTTTTTTAACAAGGTAGAAGTCTGGGAGATATATTTATGCCTTTACATGCCAAAAATTTAGAATAATTATTCAGAATTATAATTATAGACAAAATATGGAAAAATCCAAGACGGCGTGGCCTAATACCCCATAACGTAGAATAATCACGACTTAAAACGTCATAACTTAGACTGTTATAAGTTAGAAACAATTGACTTAGAAATACACACCACTGGACTGCACGAATTACAAACGTCTTTACTTGGAAAATCACATCTTAGAACTATCATGACTTATAAAAACACATTTAGAACGATTACAAGTTAAAAACACCCAACTTAAAAACATAAGTTAGAAAGTTAGAACTAAGTTACATAACGTCGAACTGGAATAAAATGGAATAGTGCTATCTTATGTGTTTCTTAGTTTTGACAAACCCTATTCTCCAACTATTCTCTTCTGTCTGTGCGGTTACTATTTGGTGTATCGTTACTTCTTTGTTGTAATGACATGATGCCTAACGACCTGCTTGTTGCTCTTCGCGCACGTGAGACGTGGTGTTGGCACGAGATGCACAGAGCGCGCCAGGCAGCGGTGTCTGTGGGTCAGGTCTGCCATCCAGTCCTAGCTCAAGTCCGCATTCAGTCACCGGCCAGTCTCCCTTCTAACTGTTCACGGATATTGTTTCAATTTGTTAGGGATGTGGTGCTTTGTTATTTCGAGTTCTCTTAGTATTCATTTTTAAGAAATATGTCAAATTGATCATAGCTCAATTAAGGTTTGTTGGCTAGGTTGGCACTTGTAGGTATACTTGTGTTTATTAATGCACTTTGTTTTATTTAAGTATCACTTAAGTTCCTATTATTTTAATTTATTTCTAGAAAATTGTAATGCTTATGGCATTTTCGATATTGTAGGGTTTTTATTAAAACATTTTTGAAGTTATTATTTAGGCGCGTTATGGAAAAATAATCACAGTTAATTTTTACGATGTGTGCGCGCCATGTAACGAAATTTTCACAGAAAAATGGTGGACCCACGTGCATATATAGACACTTTAATAAAAATAAGAAACATACCAAACGTATTGGCGTGCCAAATGTAATCTTATGATAGTGAAACTACCCGGGAATATATTTGGTTAAATAAATAGTCATAATAAAGAGAGTAAGATCAAGCTTTAACAATTCTAAGGATAATGGTATTAAACAACAAATCCTAGATATAGTTACGCCTCATCACTGACTTAATGAACGCGTAACGCTGTGAGGCAGCGCCTAGCTGCAGAATGCAGCGTGGACGGGAAGTCGCCCACCATGAGTACGAGGCCGGCACTCTGCAGGTAGCCGCACTTGCTGCTTGCTTTACACACAGCAACACTTTCATGTATTTATAGCTTATAAGAAGTGCATTTGAATTATTCACCAAAAGATGGCGTTAGAGGCTAAAGAAGAGCTTTTATATTTATTTAATTTGTGAGATTTTAATTATTCTTATACTTTTCTAATTTTAATAATTAACTTCGCAAATTAAGTAAATATTCAATTTAAATCTGAAATTTAAATTTTTATTACGTGAGTATGTCGTAATAATTCATAAACGATTAATTAATGAGACTATTCACACGCAATGTAGTTTTTTAAGAGGTTTTTCATTACAATTTTTTACCAAATACTTGTTATCATTATATATCAGAAATAATTTTCATTTGGACAATATTAAAATAAGTTGTGTATTAAATTTTTTGTTATATTCTTTATTTACAACGTGTTCCTTATACGCCTTACAAATAACTAGTATAGTACATATTATCCATAAAGTTTTCAGGCTTCCTAGCGAACTGGTTATAGTGCGCGAATAATTAGCCAAATGAACGTGGTTCAAACCTAAGTACAGATTTTTTTTTTTACTTTTATTAAATTAAAGATTACTGGATTATTCAAATTGTGGTTTAAGAAAATATGTATGAATACATTCTATTTGTTTATCGTATTTCTATAATATTATTAAATACATAGCTGAGTCCATTGGATTGATTATTTCATACTAGGTTGGCCTAATTTTACTTAAAGTAATATTAAATTAATTACGTTTTTTAGGGAATCATTTTCCTTGAATTCTCGTATGCAATAAAAAATAAAACTTTGTAATAGTATAATTATCCTTTAATACTTAAAAATGTATAGTCATATAACTATAAAGTATTTTTGCGGGTGGGGAAAACGGGTTCGTAAAGGATAAACCAATTCATTTCATACAGTTTTATTTACTACTAATATTTGCAGTACTAATTATATAACAACACCTAATGTCTGTTCGCAAATCACTACATATCTGTAAAGACCTCCTCACAGTAGCTTGTCTCAACAGTGTGTCGCCCTTACCTCGCACCTCTCCGCACACACAGCGTCGGGCCAATCGGCCACACACACAGTCCCGTCGCTCCGTGTCGCGCCGCTCGCAATTCACTCAACTCGTCCGTACGAACTCTCGGAACTCCCGTGGGGAGGCTGGCGTCGCCGCTTTTATACGCTTGGCAGTCCTTCTGGAACCGACTGGAGTGGTTGTTGGTTTATTCTGATGTTTCAGCCAAAAGCTTGTTTTCGCCATCTTGGATTCTGACATCACAGCCGCCATCTTGTTTATTTGTTCTGCTGGAGGTTGGAATCTAGGATTCCACCATCTTCTGT
Source organism: Bacillus rossius redtenbacheri (assembly GCF_032445375.1). Taxonomy (NCBI): domain Eukaryota; kingdom Metazoa; phylum Arthropoda; class Insecta; order Phasmatodea; family Bacillidae; genus Bacillus; species Bacillus rossius. Next base: position 227,896,527 of record NC_086330.1, read on the forward strand.
TTTGCTATTTGTTCCTAGAGTGTGCCAGCATCACTCTGCCTCATGCACACAAGGTCGATGTTCCATTACATATTAGTGTTGTTATGCCACTAATAGACAAATAAAAATTATTCTTTTAAACAAACTACATTGGAAGCGAGGTATTTGGAACCATTACCAGTTGACCATCAAAACATTTACCTGATTAAGAATTAAATAATATATATATAAATAATATATATTCGAACATGTAATTTTATTTTAATATCAAGGAATAATAGCAGCATTTGTTGGATGATGAGCATTCAATACTAGCTACTAAGAACGCTAGTATCGCGTAGCGCACATATCATCTGCTAGAGGATGCTGCCAACACTTTGATTTTAATATTTGCTGCTAAGAGCTCTAGTATCGCATAGTTAGTGCACATAGCATCTGCTAGTGTGTGCTACCACCATCTTGGTTTATTGTTACCTGCTAGAGTTCAGGAGTATTTATTGCCAAACCATCGTAGCTGTCTATATATTGTCGGCTATAATAAAATATGTAATAATTAATTTAGATATTCGAAAAAATTCCAAAAATCATCAAAGAAGTCATGATTTTACAAAATTATTGATATAATAATGTCAGTTTTTAATTCAATCCTTTCTGGGTGCATTTAGACGAGAAAAAAATTTTTTTTCTTGTATTATATATATATATAAATATAATGCTTTGTTAGTACGTAAATACACAGTTTTCTCAATCACCACCAACCCCAATCAACTTCCCATTGGGGTGGTAAATACCCTTTGGTCTCCAGGTGGTAGTAAGGGAGTTTGATCGCAGTGGGTGGTTGTGGGTGGAGAAAATGTTAAAACATATATTTCTGTCATTTTCTAACGCATGAGGACTTATGAAAAGATCTTAAAAAGTTCTTGAATGGTCTAGAAAGTTCCAAAATGTGTAAAATGGTTATAATTGATCTGGAATATTCTAGAAAGTTCTATAAATATCTGGAACGATCTAGAGAATTCTAGAATGAGTGCAAACTATTATAATCGATATAGAATGTTTGAGAAAGTTCTACAAATTTCTGGCTTCATCTAGAAAGTTCCAAAATGTCCAAAGCTGTTATTATTGAGTTAGAATGTTCGAGAACGTACTAGAAATTTCCCGAATGATCTGGAAAGTTCCAAAATGAGTGCAATTTATCATGATCGATTTAGAATGATCGAAAAAGTTCTAGAAATTTTCCGAATGATCTGGAAAGTTCCAAAATGAGTGCAATTGATTATGATCGATTTAGAATGTTCGAGAAAGTTCTAGAAAATTCTAAATTGAGTGCTAGTTATTATAAGCGATTTCAAATGTTCGAGAAAGTTCTAGAAATTTCTAGAATGATCAAGAAAAGTATAACATGAGTGCAATTTATTATAAGCGTTTAAAAATGTTCGAGAAAGTTCTAATTTTTTTTGGATTGATCTGGAAAGTTCAAAAATGTGTACGAGTGTTATTATTGATCTTAAAGAACCAAATCGAAGTGATGTACATCTAAATATTCTAGAGTGATCTGGTACTGGAAATTTCGGTGTCTGATGGTATATAAACCGAAATTCAGTGACTTTTTGTCAGTTCAATCGAGATTGCAATTGGAATCAAAAGTAAACAGTTACAAAAAAATTCAAGTGATTTTCACACGTGAAAAAAAGCAAACTATTTGAATGTTCTAGACTGTTCTAATACTAGAAATTTCGGTGAAAAAGAACAAATTATTTGAATGTTCTGGAGTGTTCTAACACCAGAAATGTTGGTGTCTGATGGTATATAAACTGAAATTCAGTGAATGTTCGTCAGTTCAATAATGTTTGCAGTCGAGTGAAGATCAATTGGAATCAAGAGTAAACCGTTACAGAAAAAATTCAAGTGATTTTCGCAAGTGAAAAAGAACAAACTATTTTAATGACTGGACTGTTCTAATACTAGAAATTTCGGTCTCTAATGATATATAAACCGAAATGCAGTGACTTTTCGTCAGTGTTATCATTGTAACAATCAAGAGATTTATTTTGTGCAACTTTATTACATCGTCGTTATATATATATATATATATACGAGTGTATATATATATATACACTCTAATATGCCAGGAAGAAAATTACAGTCCAGTTTTCAAGGTTCAATTTAAAATTTATCACCGAGTAGGGTCACTCATGCCGATGTCTAATGCGACTCCAAAGTTTCTTCAAGTATACTTTATTGGTGACGAAGACCTTGAAATAGATCAACGTTGCTCTCACATTCAGGGACTACAACGAGACATTATTCAAAAATTACAACATCTACTTCATTATCATAATCAACTAATCAATGTGTTTAAAACTTCTTTAGACCAAATGGTTGCAGACAATTATAAGATTGTCATTCGCGCAGATAAACGACCAGTCGGTCAACACGAACGAAGGTTCAATGCACCTCAAACGAACGAAGTTGCTGTAGTAATTGTTGATAACGAATATAGTTGTCGTGAAATTATTATCCAACGCAGAAGCAATCAATTGCAACTTATTGCTGAAACACATCGTAGTTATGATGCACTACAGTATCCGCTAATTTTTTGGAAAGGTGAGGATGGTTATCACTTTAATATTCAACAAATCGATCCAGCTACAGATGTCGAAACTAACAAAAAAGTATCAGCTATGCAATTTTATGCTTATCGAATTATGACGAAAAATGGTGAATATAACCATCTTTTACACTGTCGGCAATTATTTCAGCAGTTTATTGTAGATATGTTGTAACGTGTGTACCTGCGTACACATGCAAAGAATAGTACCCCTGACTTTTCACTGCATACCACCAGAGCAACAGTGAGCTGGGCTGGCTTCCCCCGAATAGACGAGACTGTTCTTCCTCCAGCTCGTCAGGGAAGCCAACGAGTATAAAAGGGCATGCGCCAAGTGAATCAACTGGGACATCAAGCGGGCAGGCTGCCACGCTGCTCCGACACCGCTCGCCGGCCTGCGCCGTCAACCACCACGGAGGTGCTGCCGCCCGAGGACCGAGAAGACTTCGACTGGGTGAGACCTCTCCAAGTTGTAACTCAGGACATGGACAGTTCATGTGGAAACGTCGCTGGATTAGGCATAAAATCTTTCCGAACTGACATTAACTGAAAACGAAGGTCCAGCCACAAGGGCAAGAGGGCGTGCGATAACAACTTCCGTGAGGGCCGAGCGAGAGGGTGTCGTGACACAATCACGACACAATCCTGACGCTATCACGACACAATCACCACCAGATTACAACACAGTACGGACTTTAACTCTACCGCCGGTAACGAAGAATTGTAGACACCTGAAAAAGCGAGCGGGATAAGAACGTGTGCGTTACTGCGGCGATGTGTAGCGAGCTTTACTTGATAGCGGCGGAAGAGTAACAGAAAAACAAACCGCATAAACAGAGACTATGTTAAACGAATGGTTGTGTATAAATAATTGTAACCACTTGTATTAATGATCTGATTTATGTTACGAGTAATATTGAGTAATATTAAGTTTTTGAATGTTCAGTGTGATTTTGGATGTGTTCTAATCTTAGTAGTTTAGCTTGACAGCGTATCGGTTGAAGGCGGTGACGAGCTCATGCTCCCCAGAATTAAGGGTATTGTTTTTTTTTATTGTTCTGCAATCCATCACAGAAAGTTAATTCATATGTCTTGTGTTATAGTGGGAACTTGCATCAGCAGTTCGACTCCACAAGAACCCGACTTATTTACTTTTTATGTCAGTTTGAGAACCAATTAAGTCCTTGGTTGTGTTCTTGAGTTTGTCAATAAATTGTTATTGGAATGAACTTAACTTAGCAACTAATTTCAGAACCACCCGCAAACGTTCTTTTTCCTCCTTGTTAGGGTTTTCCCATGTCCTTAGTAAAACACGTGACAATGTATGCTAAAATTGAGATGGAAAGATGAGAATTTATTCGCCATAATCAAAGAAAGTTGCGTTCGGATGAATACATTCATTTGAAAGATGCTATGATGAATGATGGAAACGTCGATAACATGGGAAGATTGGTCATCTTGCCATTTACGTTTGCTGGAATTCCACGTCACATGCATGTATATGCTCAAGATGCGATAATTTATGTCAGAAAACACGGCCGACCAGATTTATTTATAACATTTACATGTAATTCTTCATGGGTGGAAATAAAATACGAATTACAATATGGACAGGCGGCCAGTGATCGACATGATAGTTTTTCGTCAAAAACAAATTAAATGTATTGACGCCATCGTAAAAAATAAAATATTTGGTGCTGTTACCTGCTGGATGTTTTCAATTGAATGGCAGAAACAAGGTTTGCCACATTCTCACAACTTAATTTGGTTTCAAAATAGAATTCAACCGAGTGAAATAGATTATATCATCAAGGCTGAGTTTCCAAACCCGGAAGAAGATCCTTATCTTTGTAATATAATAGTGAAAGACATGGTTCATGGCCCATGTGGTGAACTAAATAGAAGTTATCCGTGCATAAAAGATGAAAAATGTACGAAACGTTATCCGAAGCCACTTTTGAACGAAACAGTCACCGGCGAAGACGGATATCCGAAATACAGACTTCGACCACAAGAACAAGGCGGATTTACAGCTAAAATTAAAGTTCGAGGCAATGAAGAAATTCAAATTAACAATCAGTGGGTAGTTCCATACAATCCACTTTTATCCAAAATGTTTAATGCCCATATCAATGTTGAATACTGTAGTTCTGTCAAATCGATTAAATATGTGTGCAAATATATTAATAAAGGCAGTTATATGGCTGTTTTTACGGTAACCAAAGAAAACCAACATGATGAGATAGTACAGTATCAAATGGGTCGTTACATCAATACCAACAAAGCGATTTGGCGAATTTTAAGTTTTCCAATTCACGATCGAGATCCGCCAATTCTCCATTAATCCGTCCACTTAAAAAAATGGACAACGTGTGTTTATCACTACAGAAACGGCACAAAAAGTTGCGACAGAACCACTAACACGAACAACTTTAACAGCGTTTTTCGAATTATGCCAAAAAGATCCATTTGCTAAGACTTTACTTTATTCAGAAGTACCAAGCTATTTATTATACATGGAATACAACAAGTAAACAATTTAATCCTCGAAAACGTGGAATGCCAGTAGAAGGACATGATGGAGTATTCAAGAGTAACACAATAGGACCATGTCTACACAGTGCATACAAAAAAACGCTGAATGTATCTATCTACGTTTATTACTACACACTATTCGTGGCCCAACGTGTTTTGAAGACCTAAAAACTACCAAAGGTTACATTTGTGAAACATATCGAGAGGCATGTCAAAGATTAGGTCTACTAGAAAACGATAATCATTGGGAGTTAGCTATGAACGAAGCAGTCCAAACGGCAACAGGGAATCAAATTCGTGAGCTATTTGCAATTATATTAACTACATGTAATCCTTATAATCCAAATCGACTATGGCTTAAATATCGAGGATAAATGAGCGATGACATCTTGGCTGAACTACGACGACAAAACCCGGACTTAGAAATTGATTTCAATGAAGAAATTTTTAACAAAGCTTTGATATTGATAGAAGATAAATGTTAAACAATATCTAACCAAACCTTAGTACAACTAGGCGTTCAATCTCCTAAACGAAGTCATTTGGATGCTATAAACAGTGAATTTTTAAAAGAAACAAATTATAATATCGACGAATTGGGGCTTTACATCCAAAACAACAAACCCTTATTAATTCAGAGTCAAAAACAGGCATATGATATAATAATGGATTATTATAGAAAACAGCAAGGTGGCATTATATTTTTAGACGCACCTGGCGGCACCGGAAAAACATTTTTGATCAATTTAATCCTAGCTGAAATCTGTGCAAATAAAGAAATTTTTCTCGCCCTAGCATCATCGGGGATTGCGGCTACACTCAAGGATGGTGGACGAACAGCGCATTCTGGTTTTAAATTAACATTAAATGTAGCTGACTATGAATTTCCGGTATGTGACATCACAAAATCATCAGCACGTGGACAAATACTGAAACAGTGCAAAGTCATTATATGGTACGAAAGCACAATGGCCCATAGAAAATCACTAGAAGCACTCAATAGAACACTTCAAGATTTACGCGACAACACGAATATAATGGGAGGTGTGTTGTTTATACTATCAGGTGATTTTCGTCAAACGCTTCCTGTCATTCCCAAATCGACGCCGGCAGATGAAATTAATGCTTGTTTAAAGAATTCGTCCATATGGGAGCACGTAAAAATAATAAAATTAACAACGAACATTTAAGGAGATGAAAAGGCACAAGAATTTTCTGAAAAACGTTTACAAATAGGTGACGAAAATACTGGTCAAATAACATTAACTAATGAGTTATATAATGTTTTTGAAACACCTGAACAACTTATTAATTAAGTATATCCAAATATTGTTGAAAATTATACCAGTTCAGAATGGTTACGCGACCGAATTGTTCTAGCCACGAAGAACGACATTGTCAACGACATCGACAACATCATCCAGGAAATGATTCCGGCGGAAGAGAAAATTTACATGTCAATTGATAACAATAATTGATGAGCTAGAAAGCATCAATTTTCCTACTAAACTTTTAAATTCATTAAATGTTCCAGGAATGCCATTACACTGTCTTTAATTAAAAATTGGTTCACCAGTTATTTTATTACAAAATCTGAACTCGCCGAAACTGTGTAATGGTACGAGACTCTGCATCAAACAGTTACAAAATAACGTCATCGAAGCCAGTATAATGACTGGTAAAGAAAAAGGAAAGATAGTATTTAAACCACGGATACCTTTAATATAAAATGGATTGCCCTTTACTTTTAAACGCTTACAGTTCCCGGTGAAGTTGGCTTACAGCATGACTATTAACAAAGCACAGGGCCAAACATTCCAGTACTGTGGAGTTGACTTAAGAGAACCATGCTTTGCACACAGCCAATTATACGTCACATGCTCACGAGTAGGATCACCTCGAAATTTGTTTATTTACAGTCCGAACAATAAAACTATAAATTTAGTGTATAAGTAAGTGTTGTAAAAATAAATTCAAAACAAAAAATAATACTAAAATAAAAAAATGTAAATGTATAATCTATGTCAATATATAATGTAACATGTAATATATATATATGAATAATATAATATGTAAATATGTAAATAAAACATGAATTTTTCATTTACTAAACTTTTTCTTAAAATTGATTTAATTCGTTAATTAGTTTACTCTATTAGATATATTCTATATACACCGCATTTTTAATGGCCGAATAAGTCTCTCAATATCGAAAATAGAAATCTATAATATCTATGTTTAAAAATGTATCCTTATATATTATTTATACCATTAAACATGCGATGTATCCTAACCCGAGCAACGCCGGGTTTCGCTGCTACTACATTAATAATTGTAATTCAATTATGTATCCTCCGTGGCGCGTTCGGCTGTTAACCGAGAGGTTGGTGGTTCGAGCCCACCCGGGGGCGATGTCATTTTGGCTGCGAGTTACGAATCGCAATAAAACCGCGAAGTCAAAATAGAATAATTTATCCACATTGAAGAATGTTATTTTATCCTGACTAGAATTCTTGTTATGTACTCCGATGCATTAAAAAATATATGAATATCATTTGAAGGTTTTCATTTGTTAACTATATAAATACTCGCAATATAATTTAAACTTGGAACAAATTTTAAATATAGTTTTCACCTATAATCGTTCAAGATTTCTTACGATTACTGCATTAGAGTGATCATTGTGTCACGGCTTAATATGAATGTAACTAGACTTTTTTCCACCCGGGGAAACATGTAATCTTGGCTATTCGCCTTACCTCCGTTTTATTTTTCAAACCAACCAACAAATCTATTATTTTTATAATCAACAGGTGAACAATTTTTCTTCTGAGAATTCAAATCTTTCATCTCCGCCCTTGCCAATAAACATCCTTTTCTACTTCCTCAGCTGTAATTCTTTAAAATGAGTATCCAAGTTAAGTTTTTTTGCCATTTATTTCTCTTCTCTGATTGCTTTAGTGGAACAGTTTAAACCTTTTTTATTCTATTTCTGGAATCAGACCGTAATATGTTTTGCTGACCGAACGATAGTGACATTCTCTTTTTGGAATATCTTATTAACGATGTCAATGCGGTTCAGTTCCCTTTACGAAAAACAGGAAAGAACAGTGAAGTCTAAAGTTTTGGCATTTCTTAGAAGAGAAAATGCTTCTGTTTTTGTTTCAGCTCTTGTTATTGGGCTGGTCCTGAGATCATTTAAAGCATGTACTATTATTTTCTAGACGCTTATATTTTACAGCTACGCTTTTAGTCGACCATCTTGTATTGCTTTACAGTTTGAGATATAGGAGAACTTGTTTCATTAGAACCTCCCAACTATTGGTTGAAGTTGCAAATAAACTGTACAGGCCAATAAGTTTGCCTAAGTAGGACTCTTTCCGGTAAAAAGGTAGCAGGATTTACATTAAATAAGTTTAGCGGACGTGCTAAATTTGGGACAAGAATGCTAAACTATTTATTTCTTTAGTTTGAAATTGATCTATTTTGTACACACCAGTCATATTTGATCCGCTATCATAAGACTGCCCTCTGCAATTCTGAATACCTAATCCTTGGTGTTTGAGTTTTTTTTCTAAAATCTCTTCCGGAAGAGCAAATCCAGTTAGCTTACTCACTATTACAAAGACAAGAAAAATCACCCACAGCCTTAGGGCCATGTTCGGTGATCTGTACATAACGAAGAACTGCAGACATTTGTTCAGAATGGCTTGAATCTGACGTCGAATCAAACATAATGGAAAAGTATTTAGAAGCTTTGATGTCATAAAATATATGGTCTCTTATTTTTGCAGCCATGATTTCTAAAAATTTACTTTGAAAATAAGAGGAATATTAGATGATTTTGTCATTTTTATAGTGAAATATATCTCTTAGTTGGGGTGATAATGAGATAAAAATTTATTGTGTCCAAAAACCTTCCATATCTAGAGTCACCGAAGTCTAGGCATTCATCAGAACCTCTTAATGGACTACCTAGTTTTACTTATTGTATAATTACATCAATTATTACATAATACATCCTGTTCAGTGTGTTACTTCCTCTGCTATTTTATCATGCAGCTATTTATCAATGCATGACCCTTTATTTAAGTTTAGTTCTAATGTTTTCCACTAGCAAAAATGTTTTGTGACTAAATTAAGTTTAATGCTCAGGAATTCTTTTATATCAAATTTTCCCATTAAGTGTAACCTTCCTCCTTGGTCATAAGAGACTATTTTTGTTCAGAGAACATATGAGAAAAAAGTTGGCATGGCACAAAAACAAAGCAATTTGTGATTGACTGTATGCTAGCCATGTTCCGTGAAGTTTTATGCCACCAGGTAAAGTTTGGGTAAACCAGTCTTTGGTTAAATTTCTCCCATCTCTTGAGGTGTTACTTAGATCAGGTTCTAACTTCTCCTTGTTTAATAATCCTGATTCTATAATATAATTTTCTGCATCCGAAAAAGGAAGCAGGCCACTTACCTGAGTACCTGAAATCAAAATGAATTGCAAACTTACCCTAAGCGAAATCAAATTGTAGAATCCAAAAAAGTTTCCTTATGTTCAAGTTAGTCATAGCATGCTGCTGGGATATGGAGCATGGTTGAATCTCATGAGTTGTGGAAATTTTAAGTTCTTCCTTCTGATCTCTTGCCGTCTCAATTACTGTCCCAGTTATACATTCATCTTGAACTGAATTTTCATCAGAATCCTTACTTCTACTTTTGCCTTCTGCAAAACAAAACCAAAGTAATTAGACCTGTTTGATCAATGAGTACGTCTAGGTATGTGATTTCTGCGTAGGCTATTACTATACTATTTTAAATACCAATTTGAGCGGATATTCTGTATATGTATAAGAATAGTGTTGATTTGGCGAAACTGCTATATAATAAGGTAGTTTGTTAGGCGGAAACTTCAAAATTGTTTTTTTCGAACTATATGATCAGAGTCTTCTTTGTTTAGCTATATAAATGGATATCATTTTTATTTTATAGGTCTATGTGGTTCAATGTACATAAAAAATATTTCTACATCCTGTCGTCTAAACCGGTATTTTAATTTATATATATACATGTTTATATCGTAGTTCTGTATTTTAAAAGTAAACATTGGTCTTTCATAATGAAGTCTGCTAAATTAATAAAAATACAAGCAGCAATGTTCATTGTACCGCTTCTCCAAGGATGATATTATAAAATACCCACAAACCGATATTACAATAAATTACATAATTTTATACACAAAAATGTCAAGTTTAATAATAATCGCATAGCAGAGCATTGAATCAAACATTTGTTACCGACAAATTGTCAGACAGCGCAGCAAAGTATGAGTGTCCTTTGTTTGCTACGGACTTGCAAAATATTCTGTAAAATTAAGTATTTGTCCTAAAGTTGGCCCCAGTTAAGTTATAGTGCAATATATTTCTATAAAAATTAATAAAATAAGAAAATAATATGTAAAAAATATTTGTTACATTTGTTAATCATATTAGTTAAAAATCATTATCTTTCTTTCTTTGCATCTTTGACATTAAAACAAGATGATAACAGGGATGAAGACGGGATACGTCGTTCTTTGGCTCTTGTTTTCAACTGTGCAACAGACTTTATATTTACATATTTTGTGATTAAAAAAACAATTATCAAACACAATTTAAACAGATTAAGAGATTGTATAATCGCAAACAGCAAAACTGACTTAAGTGCCAGTGCCAGAACAGAAGTGCAACAAACTTGGAAGATATTTCCGGGCGAATGATCCTACTGGGTTGTGGTTGTGATCAGCTGAAGATAATTCAGACTCATTGTGCCTGGCAGGGGTGGGGTGGGGGTGAGAACTGTCGTGACTTTCGAAGGTCGGATGGAGTGTTACCTTCATGGTTCCCATGGTAGTGTTGCCAATTGTACAACCTAGATTGCATTTAATTATCTTAAACTTTTTCAATTACTTCAGCTAAGATGTATTTTATTGATCATTTTGGAACTAAACTTGTATTTTCTAATTTTTTGTTCACCAATTTTGACATCTGTGTCACTTACTATAGTGTAGCTTCTTAAAGAGATGATTTACTTTGCCCTTTCTTCTTCCTTGTCGGTCAGCCATTATGTGAACATCGCACTACTAGTAACTGTTTTAATCCGCTGGATTATGCGGTGATTTTATTACCGCTTCCCGCCTTTTGGGTGAGTTTTCTTTCTTGATTCCCCCGGAATCATGTTATTTATTGACTTTTGGCCGATGTATTAATATTTTTATGTGATTTTTGTTAATTTCTTTTAGCGGTCCTTGTGTGGCGTGAGACACCCGGGCCATGCTTGATGTAGTCCAATTAGTACGGGACGGGAGTGAGTCTTACCTCCTCCTCTATTGGCATCAGGATGCAGCCTACTAATGAAGGAAATTAAGAAGTCCAGTTCCAAAACTCGCCTTGTCCACCACCAAGGAAAACTGAGTTATTTATTGTTTTGTGCAGCTTTTATAAGGGCGCAATAGATAGCATTATAACACGTTCCACAACTCCCCATGTCCAATAAGAGACACACTTTGAAAACCAGGTACTGTTCCAAAACTCTTTTGTCCACAATGTTTTGTGTTACAAAACTCTCCTAGTCCTAGTACATATATATATATATATATATATATATATATATATATATATATATAACTGTTTCAAAAGTCACCTTGTCCTATAAGCAGCCATGAACAAACTAACTGCATTAATCAAAAGTGGTTATGTCCACATAATAGAAAGTCTAATGTATCATTGTTTCAGAAGGTAAAACTGTTTTTTATAATCACATAAACATATTCATATGTTGGTATAACTGTATATACGTATTTATTAATTGTTGTCAACATGGATGCTAGTGAAAACGAAGCGCGAAACTCTTTTAAAATCATTTCTGCAGAACCAGGAAGAGGCAGAAAGAAACAGCGAAACAATTCTGAATGGGCAAAAAACGAAACAAAGAAAAGGAGGTAGGATGTATTATTTAGTTAATGAACTGAGGTAAAGGTGTTAACAGGGCACATTATTCAATTAGACCATAACCTGTTAAACTTTTTATGTTTCAGTTTGGGTTTCACTTTGTGTTTTCATACAACAGACAGCCAATGAATGTATTGTATATAAACATAAAGCAAACACTGAAAGTTTAGAGGTTATGGTCCTTGTCATTGCGGCAGATTGCAGAGATTGGCAAGAAACCTTTGAATACTTGTTTCAGGCATGCTTCCAAATCACTGCCACAACGTCCTACATGTCATGGAGTCAAGACAAAGTTCAATTGCAGCACATTAAGCATGCAAGATATTCGTCACTTCCACCAAAGTTATATGTTACCAGTGACAAGATAACACAGAACCATTACATCTTAAGGTATGTCGCAAATAATGTACCGAAAAGAAGTCGTACAAGAACTCAACACGGGTCAAGGAAAACTGTTTCTGTGACATATAACATGCCACGATCTAGCCAGGCTTCAGGGCGTGTTTTGGTACAAGTATGCCAAAAAGCATTTATTGATACATTGGGTGTCTCCAAATTCAGAGTACAGAGGCTTTGTAAAGAACAGTTAGATACTTAAAGGTACGCCACCGAAAGAAAATCGTGGAGGGGACTGCCAACTGTCATAGTAAACATTATACAGCAGACAAAATGTTACAGCTTTTATAGAGTCATTTCAGTCCCTTGAGTAACACTATTGCAGGTATCGTTCTAAGAAACAATATCTTCCAAATGAATTTTCAATTTAAAAATGTGGAGTATCTGCAATAATACTACTAAAGATAGTCTTTTAAGAGTCAAATATGACTTCTTTAGAAAAAATTTTTTGACAATGATTACAATGTCAGCTTTCGTAGTCCAGCTACATATAAGTGCTCTCGTTGCGTTAAACTGGAAGGTAAAATAAAAACTGAAAACAATGAGAATGTGAAACAAGGGTTGAGAGTCGAGTTTAGGGTTCACAAACTCCGTTCGAAAGCTATATATGATATGCTGAAAGAAAATCATGATATCTTCACATTTTATTTTGATTGCCAAAAACATATGGTACTACCAAAGGTACCAGATCAAAGTGCCTATTTTAGCAGGTAATTCTATGTATATAATTTTACAGTTTGTCCAAGATCGTCTAAAACAGAACAAACCACCAATAACACTTTTATTTACACGTGGACAGAACTTTATTTACACAAAGGCTCTAATGAAATTTCATCATGTGTTCACCACTGCTTCCAGAATACTGGAATGGATTACACAATAACAACTATAAGGCTCTTTGCTGACGGCTGCGGGGACCAAAATAAAAATAGTACGATGGTAGGTATGATATAAAAATGGTTTAAGTGTGAAGCACCACAACACATCAAGGAAGTACACATCATTTTCCCCGTACCTGGACACTCATTCCTGCCAGCAGGCAGTGTTTTTGGTCGTATTGAAAAGAGGGTAAAAGCAATGGAAGTGATAGTGTCACCCCAAGAATATTTTTATGTATTTGGAGAGTTTGGAACTGTTATCAAACCTGGCAAAACTGGTTTTGCTTTCTACGAATGGAAATCAACTACTACAGAAGTTGTGCGACCTACCAGTTCATGTCACTTCAAATATTGTAACACGAAGCGGTTCATTTTGAAGAAATCAAAACAAAGTAAAGTACTTGTTCCAGGGGAACCCAATTACCGAACTGACCTTATGGAAATAAAGGTATTTGCAGACGTGGCAAGTATTTCCGGCAAATTAACCCAGTAATAGTTCCAATAGGACTTCACCCAAATGCTGCCAAATAAAACACCGCAAGTTCTTTCACAAACATAATATTTATTACATAATTTATATTTTACTACACGAACACTTTCGAAAGCCAGCAGTCTTATAAATATTTAGGCCTGCATAGGCGTGAAATGACTAATTCTTAGCTCCAATCGGTTTATACTAGACAGAGACCAACCAGAACCTTTACAGACATAGTCCTCCTCTTCTTGACAGAGTTTCTGGATACAGTTTCTAACAGTTTGCTTCACATCGTCAGAACTTTAAATAACTGCAGCCGATGTCGCCATGCACACTTCTTCACTTTGTCATCGAACGGATATGGCTTTCCATATATACAGTCCAACCACAAGTTATACTTCAAAGGTCCATTTGTTGCTACATCATCAGAAAGCTGATTGATTATGTTCTGTCTGATATCGTCAAAAAAATTACAAATAGCTTTCGACTCATTAAACGTATTTAGATAATAGTAGTCTTCCAATGTTCCACGAAATGCAGACTGCGCCAAGAAGAAACCATTATCGTTCACTTGTAATGCTCCGAACACAGTCTTAGGTTTTCTTTTCACATTCAGACGTCATAGCAATCGGTTACTGCACATCGATTTTCTTGCTTGTACGCTTACATGTCTCCAATCTAAAGCGGGGAGAAGAAATGTCTGCAGGTAGTTCAGCAGTAGGCGCACAGACTTCCCCTTTACATTTTTCGCATGATGTCGCAAACTGTCAAATCGTGTAAACAATTTAAGGCACTCATCACAGCGAACTTCATGCCAGAAGAATTCTTCTTGCATTTTCTCTGTTCATATCTTCGTGCATCATGAGCATATGCGAACGACATATCACAGTAGCTGCAATGATACCATGGTGATGAAGCATAGCCTTTCAGACCTTATCCAGATACTGGCGTTGCCACAGTTGTACCATTTCCAGGCATACTCTTATGGACATCAATGCATCATTGTTGTATAGAAACCTTTACTTTCTGCAACACAGCAGCACCTAACATGTCTTCAAGTGCGTTTTCATATTATCTTTTCTGGAAAACTGCTTATGACTTTTCTCACAACCAAACATTTTACGATATAGGTTCTTGGCACATACTCTCTTCTCGTGTCGACGAGCATTGCTGTTGTTTGAGAAAATCTTGTCGCAGTAACAGCACCGATGTTCGTTAGTTGTTGTCGATTCGCCATCCATTGAAGTCTCCATCGCGGGCAAAACAGCGTTCTTCGAGGTTCCATGTACAGCCAGCACTACCGGCATTAAAGTCTCTTCTGCTGGTGGTATCTTGACTGTTGAATTCTCATCCAGTGTTGACGTCGACGTTGCCAACGGGATCTGCTCTACCATCGTCGTCGCTGACGTCATGGTTCCCGTAGTCGATGGTACAACTTCCATCGAGTTAACACGTTAAAGACGGTAAAGATGCCATCGAGGTCTCAAGAACAGGTAATTGACATGACTTATGCACCAGAAGAAATAAACTAGGTGATCCTTATACTGTCAACGTCAGTAACAAACTGAGCGAACTGCTGTCTAGGACTCGCTTATATAAATATTTAATAAATAAAAATAAATAATAAAAAATTTAAAAAAAATTACAAAAATATATGAACAGATTCTCCTAGCTTGTGAACTTCTTATTGATGAGCCAAGATAGTGTTCTAGTTCAAGCCAGAATTTTATGTATTTTAGGTAATTTTTCAGATTAAATTTATAATTTATTTTTATTTATTAAATATTTTTCTGTTATTTTATGATTTCAAAGAAAAGTGTGATGGTTTTCTCCGTGTGCTCCCGATTATTCTTGTCAATACGTTTGCTCCTGATTATTCTTGTCAATATGATGATGGTTTTCTCCGTATGCTCCAATTATTCTTGTTGTTTCATCAAGTGCTTCTGTCTATTCTGAGAAACCGCTCTCTGAATGAAGGATTTTTTACTTAATCAGACATGACATTTTATTTGGAATTACATTTAATTCGTGAATTTCTGCTATTAAATCAGCACTTGCAATTTTATTTTTACCAGGTGGGATTCAAAAAATAAACAACCATTACTCAGTCGTATAATATACCATAAGACATCTGTGAAGCACTAACATGCAATACGAATTTCCTTCTCCTTGGTGTCTAGCGAAGCCATCCTTCTTTTGCGATCGTTAGTGAGCATCCTGCATCCCAAATAAAAGAACTAAATAATATTTACCTGTAAGCAACATGTGGTGTCAACTGTTGACAATAATCGACACTACTTTAAACAGTTTATTTTGCATGAGATAAATTAACTCTC
Organism: Bacillus rossius redtenbacheri; assembly: GCF_032445375.1. Taxonomy (NCBI): domain Eukaryota; kingdom Metazoa; phylum Arthropoda; class Insecta; order Phasmatodea; family Bacillidae; genus Bacillus; species Bacillus rossius. The sequence continues at coordinate 227,912,717 of NC_086330.1, forward strand.
ACCACTGAATGTATCTATTGTAGTCAGTTAGTCATGTAGTCTCGTAGCCATGTAGCCTTGTGTCCTGGAAGCTTTGGAGCTTTTGAAGCTTGGGAGCTTTGGAGCATTTGGAGCTGTTGGAGCATTTGAGGCATTTGGAACTGTTGAAGCATTGAAGCTTTTGGAGCATTTGGAGCTGTTGGAGCATTTGGAGCTGTTCTAGCTTTGGAGCATTTGGAGCTGTTCTAGTTTTGGAGCATTTAGAGCTGTTAAAGCTATTTGCGCATTTGTAGCTGTTGGAGCTTTGGAACAATTTGGATCTGTTGAAGCTGTTGGAGCTATAAACCTTTGGAGCATTTGGAGCATTTGAAGCGGTTGGAGCATTTGGAGAAGATGGAGCTAATGGATTCAATGACTGATGGAGCCAATTACTATTGGAGACAATGACTTAAGCAACTAAAAACTGATGGATTCATAGACTGATGGAGACATTATATCCTAACTTAATATTGACAATCGCATCCTACCGAGTTGAATGTTCGTGAGAATGTACCTCCTTTACCTTAAATGAACTTTCGTATAGTAGAATGTGCTTCCTTTTGATTGACGGAGCGTCCAAAATGTCTTCCTTTTTGATGATTGTACTGCCTTTTTAATTGTGCTTCGAAATGTGCTGCTTTTTGTTGATGGTGCTTCAAAAATGAGCTGTCTTTTTGTTGTTTTTGCTTCCAAAATGTGCTACCTTTTGATTATGCTTCCGAAATAAGCTGCCTTTTTGTTGCTGGTGCTTCCAAAATGTGTTCATCGATAAATGGGCTTCTATTTTTAATGTTGTTTTGACTCTAGTATTATAGTAAATGGATCTCGATTTGACTAGCGTATTATTCAATCCGGTGCATGTATATAAGAGAGTCCTAGACAACAGTTCGCTCAGATTGTTACTGACGTCGACGGTGTAAACATTACCTAGTTTATTTCTTCTGGTGCCTAAGTCATGTCAATTACCTGTTCTTGAGACCTCGATGGCATCTTTATCATCTTTAACGTGTGAACTAGATGGAGGTTGTACCATCGACTACGGGAACCATGACGTCAGCGACGACGATGGTAGAGCAGATCTCGTTGGCAACGTCGACGTGAACACTGGAGGAGAATTCAACAGTCAAGATACCACCAGCAGAAGAGACTTTAATGCCGGTAGTGCTGGCTGTACATGGAACCTCGAAGAACGCTGTTTTGCCCGCGATGGAGACTTCAATGGATGGCGAATCGACAACAACTAACGAACATCGGTGCTGTTACTGCGACAAGATTTTCTCAAACAACAGCAATGCTCGTCGACACGAGAAGAGAGTATGTGCCAAGAACCTATATCGTAAAATGTTTGGTTGTGAGAAAAGTCATAAGCAGTTTTCCAGAAAAGATAATATGAAAACGCACTTGAAGACATGTAAAGGTGCTGCTGTGCGGCAGAAAGTAAAGGTTTCTATACAACAATGATGCATTGATGTCCATAAGAGTATGCCTGGAAATGGTACAACTGTGGCAACGCCAGTATCTGGATAAGGTCTGAAAGGCTATGCTTCATCACCGCGTTATCCTTGCAGATACTGTGATACGTCGTTTGCATATGCTCATGATGCACGAAAAATGAACGGAGAAAATGCAAGAAGAATTATTCTGGCATGAAGTTCGCTGTGATGAGTGCCTTAAATTGTTTACACGATTTGACAGTTTGCGACATCATGCGAAAAATGTAAAGGGGAAGTCTGTGCGCCTACTGCTGAACTAATTGCAGACATTTCTTCTCCCCGCTTTAGATTGGAGACATGTAAGCGTACAAGCAAGAAAACCGATGTGCAGTAACCGATTGCTATGACGTCTGAATGTGAAAATAAACCTAAGACTGTGTTCGGAGCATTACAAGTGAACGATAATGGTTTATTCTTGGCGCAGTCTGCATTTCGTGGAACATTGGAAGACTACTATTATCTAAATACGTTTAATGAGTCGAAAGATATTTGTAATTTTTTTGACGATATCAGACAGAACATAATCAATCAGCTTTCTGATGATGTAGCAACAAATGGACCTTTGAAGTATAACTTGTGGTTGGACTGTATATATGGAAAGCCATATCCGTTCGATGACAAAGTGAAGAAGTGTGCATGGCGACATCGGCTGCAGTTATTTAAAGTTCTGACGATGTGAAGCAAACTGTTAGAAACTGTATCCAGAAACTCTGTCAAGAAGAGGAGGACTATGTCTGTAAAGGTTCTGGTTGGTCTCTGTCTAGTATAAACCGATTGGAGCTAAGAATTAGTCATTTCACGCCTATGCTGGCCTAAATATTTATAAGATTGCTGGCTTTCGAAAGTGTTCGTGTAGTAAAATATAAATTATGTAATAAATATTATGTTTGTGAAAGAACTTGCGGAGTTTTATTTTCGTACCTGTCATATGAGGTATTTTTACATAAAATTATTTTTTTGTATCTGACAGGGATCGAACCTAGTTTTGAATCAATCATTACTTGAATGAGTGAATTTTTTTATGAATTTTGGATTTTTTCCCGAATTTTTAGCTAAATAATTACACGATTTCAAGATGGCGCCCAAATATTCGGATGGATGACACCTCAGTAATAATAAATTATTACTGCACTCTAGCAGGTTAGAATAAATCTAGCATGATGATAATGATGGTAATGATGATGGTAAGACGATTACCTACACACACAAGATGGTGGCAATGTCCTCTAGCAGGTTATATCTCCTGGTACGCATAGGCGTACCCAGGGTGGGTGTTTTGGGGGTTCAACCCCCTCCCCCCCCCCCCCCCCCGAAATAAGGCAAGAAAATTATGAACACTCGTGTCATTCGAGCTCTATTTCTAAACACAGAACAACGAGAGAATTAACTTTACCAAGCAGCCCAACTGGTAAGTTAACGTAAACAAATTTGAATTGCAGTGGTTCGTTCATGATAGGTCAGTCTAAATTCTCAAATCGCGGTGATTGGTCTATGGAATAATCAATTCAACTCTACTTTGATTATGTTTTAGATTTGCTTAGTATAATTGGGCATTGAGTAACAGTAGTGATTGCGACCTAATTTCAAACAAAACTCTATAAAACTATTAAGATGTGGGGGGGGGATGGGAATTTTTTGGTCGTTTTGTCAAGTCAGGTACTTTCATTTAAATACTGTACATCTGTACGTACAACACGAAGGAAAAAGTTTGATTATCGCAAGGTGCGGAATTTTAAACGACTGTTACAAACATTGAAAAGCTGAAATGTAAATTTCTCGACTCAGATGAAAGGGACCTTGTTGAGTGCAATGTGGTGTGAAGTTGTGTTTGAGTCAGTTGTCAACTCAATGTGTAGGTGTTTTTAGCGAATATTGTAATAGAACAATATAATTTAATATATATATAATACTAGCTGCCCGACCCAGCTTCGCACGGCTATACTAATGGGGAAAAAATGAGACTAAATATCCCATTTACAGTAATAATAAATGAAATAAAATGCAATTAATTTCGATAAAAATTTATTACAATGCTTTGTAATGTACCAGAGAGAAAACGAGTAGCACTGATGGTTTCCCGATTCTCGAGCACGCAACGTACAACTGATGTACCCGTACTTCGCTCAGGCAGTCTGCAGGTAGAACACTTGCGCCGCTCATTTTACATGCCCCTCCTTGTGGGTACGCCACTGTCGCACCTCTAATGGAAAAAAAAATCAAAGCAATGCTCGTTGCCATGAAGACGCAGATGGCATAAACAATGCAAAATCCCGCTGCCCCACTGTTTCCCGGGCTTAACCACCCTTAGGAGTTGATTTTCGGAAAACGTCATTCTGCATAACATGAGGAACATTACTGTCAAGTTCAAGTCTGTAGGATATAAATTTGAAAAAAAGGGCAATTTTTGATATTTAAAGTCCCCGTAAAATTTCAACGGTGATGAGGACTGCACTAACAGTGAATTAGTTGTTGCCATAAAGAAGAATGAAGCATCAACAAAGCAACAGCCGTTGGCATGGTGATTTTCTACCAAACACTGGAATTTTGATATTTTACACTCCCAAAACTCCCTTCGGAAAATCACATCTTAGTGAGCGTCTACATACATCACAAAATGAGTAACTATGCTAAGTTTCAATCAGTTGAAAGATTTCAAGTCAATCGTAATGAGTCAGTCAGTGGTATTTCACACAAATATATTTTTTAATTTAAATAATTTTACATAAAATAATAATCAAATCTATACAGAAATATGCCCCGAATTGAAAAAAAAAATCGATCTAAGCTATGCCCGTTGCCATGAAGACGCAGAAGGCATAAACAATGCAAAATCTCGTTGTCATGGAGATGGAGTACCTACTGGTGCCAGTGCTTAACCACCCTTGGGAGCTGATTTTCGGAAAACGCTGTCATTAATCGAAATAAAATGTAGCCTATGTATAAAGTTGGAAAAAGTTACAAATATTTGTGCGTAATTTCATCAAAATCAATGCAGTAGTTTCGGAAATTAGCCCGGACAAACATCGTGACACGAGATTTTTATATATAAAGATTTGATTCTGTTTTGCTACACTTGGATTGTAAAGCCTGAATTACAACAGCCCGTCGCATCCGTCCGTCATCCGTTCCTCCGTCAGCCGCCAAGCGATATACAACTTCACTTCACTTCACTGCTTGGATTTTGGCCTTGAACGGTATCCGTTTAGCCAGAAATATCAATTTCATTATTCTTTTTCATAATCTTTTATCGCAAGTGTATATTTTGAATAAGTCTCAATTTTACTCCCATGCCTTACCCGGGACTCGAACCCAGAACCTCTCCCACCATAAGCCGGTGTGCATCCGACTACGCTACGGAGGTCGGCTGGCGATTTACAACACTCCGCTTGTCCATCATAATATTTCTCCATGTCAATGCTGACAACTGTTGAGAAAACTTAACAATTTGGGGGGGAAATTTATCATATGTAATTATATTACTTAAACAATTATGTAAAGTAAGTACTTGAAATTCATTAAACTCAGAGTGTTTTTTTTTTCGGTATGTATGTTCACATTTCCAGAGTTACCATACGTAATTATAATACTTTCGTGACTTAGACCATTTTTGTTTCAACAAAGAGCTTTCCAAATGTGTCTTAACGTAAGCTAAGAAATGATTTTGGAATCAGCTAAACAATTAAACAAACTTTAATACATTTTAATATAATATTTTATATGCAAACACCTAGAAGACATCAGGAGGTTAAAGTTTCATCCGTTCACCCGTTCACCCGTAAAAGGTATAAAGTTACCAGGCTTTAGACGAACGAGTGGATGACATTTTTCAGTCCATCTTATTGGGTGCAGGTCACGTAATTGACAGACGGATGACGGATGGACGGGCTATTGTAATTCCGGCCTTAGTTGCTAACACCCTTACAATCAAATTATACAGCAATTATTCTATTGTCATGCCGTCAACTATTTAGGAATAAGTTTGTAAAGTGCGTACGTAAATTAGTTAACTTATTATATATATATATATATATCTTTTTAGGGGGTTTTGTAGGTATTTTAATATTGTAATATGAACTTACTTAAGTTAATTGAAAGAAAAATTACATATCAACAATAGCTCAGGCTAAAAAATGAAATTTGAGACTATTCTATTTATTTACTCAAGAAATAATTAATTTTTGGTGTTTATGCAGTTTTTCTTAAAAATCTGGAAGAACACCCCCGAAAAAAATTCCTGGGTACGCCTTTGCCTGGTAGTGTGTACTGAACTTAAAATGTCCGATCCATGATGGTCGTCCAGATCAAAGTCAAATTTCAAGGATGTCATATTTCAAGGTCAAGGGTTACTTTCAAGTTCAGGGTCAAATTTCAAGGTCAAGGTCAAATTTCAATGCTAACAGTCGAGGTCATAGGCATGGTGAACATAAAACTGTACTAACATGTCATCAGCACACTCTAGCAGACGAAAACAATATGTCCAGCGGACGAAGACAAGATGCCGGACATGACATTACACCAGCTGACGACATATACCTTGTTATTGATGGTGAGAAGTCTAGGAAGCTTCCATGGAGGAATGATCAGTCGTTTACTCTCACCGGAAATCGAACCGAGGACCGAAATCGTTGAAATAACTAAACATTTTAAGTAGGCGATTTTTAAAATATTTTTTGGAATTTTTTCGGAATTTCTAGCATTAAAATTGTGGATTTTCAAGATGGCGGGCGTAACGATAATTGCAACATTAATAGGATCCAATATTGCGGTCGTAACGTAAAGTGTAACGATGACAACGTACTCAACCAAGATGGCGGTCGTAACGAAAAGGGCCACATTTATATAATCCAAGGTGGCGAGCGTAACGATGAGTGCGACAGTTTTTTTTAAGTCAATTTTTATTAAATATTTATTATTAAATTCGAATGGGTCGCCCCCAGAAGACCGTAGCGACACTAGACCGTACGCTACCTACCTGGCCAATGGTAGTGGGGGGGGCGGGTCATGCGGGTGGGGGAAGGCTTTCCTCACGCCAGTTAGCCAGTCATTTAGCTGTTCCTTCAACACGCCTGTGTTCACAGTCCTGACAGAACAACCACGCAAGTCAAAGTTTATGTTTTAAATGAAATTATTGATAGTTTATTAAATTTTTTAATTAACTGTTGAAACGCATTTGTTAAGTCAAGTAAGTTAAAAGTTTAATTAAAGGTTACGGTAAGTAATGGTTTTTTAATATATTGAAATGCGAAATAATTTTTATAGCTTAATAGCCCAGGAATTTTAGTGTTTTACCTGAAAAAAAAAAAATGTAGTTTTGAAATTCGGCACAGACATTCCTTTGGGTATTAAAAATTGATCTTAAAAAGTTCCCATCTCTCAGGTGCTGGTTTCATAATTTTTTAAGGCAATAAGGGCGTAAGTGCCGAAATATGCATATCACGACTGTTGCGCGAAAAATGTTCATTTTAATATATCAAAATTTGGATAAAATTTTAAAGTTAAGGGCCCTTAGTCCTTAACAATTAGTTTTAATTACTTTATACACCGCAAAAATTATCTTATAACCTAATTTATACTCAACTAATGGAAGTAAAATGTATCATTGCTCTATACAATCACCAGTTACATCAAATTCACCACTGATAGGCAAAAATATACCTTTATAAAGGTTTTCCGTTATTTTATTAGCTTTAAACTGGTGGGTCAAACATGCGTATGCGATAATAATTGACTGACATATTAAGGATTACAATGAACTACTATACAACAATGGGTTTTTGAGCAATTTAGGTTAATATTGACTATATCATTTTACCAGAAATAAAAATAATGTAGGTTTTAAATTTGGCACAGACGTTCCTTTGGGTGTTAAAAATTGATCCTAAAAAGTCCCCATCTCTCAGATGCCGGCTTCATACTTTTTTAAGGCAATAAGAGCAAAGTGCCGAAATATGAATATCACGACTGTTGCGCGAAAAAAATTCTTTTTAATATATCAAAATTTGGTAAAAATTTTAAAGTTAAGGGTTCTTAGTCCTTAATCATTCATTTTTATTACTTTATACACCGCAAAAATTATTTTAAAAACCTCATTTATTCTCAACTAATAGAAGTAAAATATATCATTGCTCTATACAATCACCAGTTACATCAAATTCACCACTGAAAGGCATAAATATATCTTTATTATAGTTTTCCGTTATTTTATTAGCTTTAAAATGGTGGATCAAACATGTGTATGAGATAATAATTGACTGACATATTAAGGATTACAAAGAAATACTGCACAACAATGGGTTTTTGAGCAATTTAGGTTAATATTGACTATATCATTTTACCAGAAATAAAAATAATGTAGGTTTTAAATTTAGCACAGACGTTCCTTTTGGTTTTGAAAATTGATCCTAAAAAGTCCCCATCTCTCAGATGCCGGATTCATACTTTTATTAAGGCAATAAGGGCGTAAGTGCCGAAATATGCATATCACGACTGTTGCGCGAAACATTTTCATTCAGTTGTATCGTAACTTGTATAAGATGGAAGTAAAAGGCACTTAGTTATTTAAAATCCATTATTGTTGCATAATACACAGCAAAAAAAAGAAACCTGATCTAAAATCAATTAATGGAAGTACACAATAAAACATTAGACTAACCAGTCCATTAAAGGTCCTCTTCATCAGAACGACCATTGATAACAACATTAGTGCATGTTGCCCTACGACATTTGGCACACATAATACCACACTGCAGTCCAGCCCGCACACACTCGCATTTGTAGCTGCATTCACTTTTACAGTTACATGATATCAAATTCAGGAGCTGTTCTGGAGCTGGAGGAAGGAATGTTGTTATAGGAACAAGTGTGCCACTCACACTTTTCCATCCCGACTCAACATGATCTGATGAATGGCCTAGCCACTCTTGCACCTGTAGGTAAACCCGAAGAGAATGCTGTTGACATGCGGCACTGGTTGGTGGAAGAGAGGCTAGCTGGAAAGAAGCACTAACAGGCATCTTTGCTATCTTGCAGGTATACATATATACTCTCATTTCATCCAAAGTGACCAGTGCTTTCTTCGGTAAGGGAAAGAAGCAAGCATGGAACATCATCAAGAACGATGTTTCCATTCGGAGAACAGTACATGTTTTTACATGTCCACATTAGGACAAGAAGATCGTTATTGCAGCTGGAGAAAAGTTTGCAATTGCAATGTGTCAAGGACATGATAACTATTTCACTTTGGATGAAATGAGAGTATATGTATACCTGCAAGATAGCAAAGATGCCTGTTAGTGCTTCTTTCCAGCTAGCCTCTCTTCCACCAACCAGTGCCGCATGTCAACAGCATTCTCTTCGGGTTTACCTACAGGTGCCAGAGTGGCTAGGCCATTCATCAGATCATGTTGAGTCGGGATGGAAAAGTGTGAGTGGCACACTTGTTCCTATAACAACATTCCTTCCTCCAGCTCCAGAACAGCTCCTGAATTTGATATCATGTAACTGTAAAAGTGAATGCCGCTACAAATGCGAGTGTGTGCGGGCTGGACTGCAGTGTGGTATTATGTGTGCCAAATGTCGTAGGGCAACATGCACTAATGTTGTTATCAATGGTCGTTCTGATGAAGAGGACCTTTAATGGACTGGTTAGTCTAATGTTTTATTGTGTACTTCCATTAATTGATTTTAGATCAGGTTTCTTTTTTTTTTTGCTGTGTATTATGCAACAATAATGTATTTTAAATAACTAAGTGCCTTTTACTTCACATCTTATACAAGTTACGATACAACTGAATGAAAATGTTTCGCGCAACAGTCGTGATATGCATATTTCGGCACTTACGCCCTTATTGCCTTAAAAAAAGTATGAAGTCGGCATCTGAGACATGGGGACATTTTAGGATCAATTTTTAACACCCAAAGGAACGTCTGTGCCAAATTTCAAAACTACATTATTATTATTTTTAGGTTTGCTCGATTTTTCCCCTAAAATGCCTGTGCTATAAGTTTTAAACATTATAATATGGGTGGTAAATAAACCTACACATGTGTAGATCTTATTTAATATTCACTGTTATTTAGAATGCGTTTCTATATTAACTTGCGGTAAATTATACTATCTTGTTTTTACTTGTAAAATTAACTCTGTTTATTTTTGCGCCTTTCATAATATCTCTTTGAAACTTGTAACTTAACTTACTTTGCCCATACGTTTATTTAAATCAGTTTTCGTGTATTTAATAAAATGTAGAAGTAACTTTTAAATACATCTTTCATTGTCTGAAAAACGCTAGGCGTTAGTTATTCGCGCGACAATTTTTCACCCAATGTAGGCCGACTTGTTTACTTGGAAAGTAAAACCCTGCACTACCAAAAATTTACAACAGAAACCAATAAAATACAACAGGAATTTCAGTGTATCCTGTTGTATGACAGATGAGATTTCAGTGTATTTTATTGGATCCTGTTGGGTTTTGTTGTAAACACACTGACTTCATTGGGTTTCAGTGTATTTGTTGGGGAAAATTTACACACACAAAAAAATACATCATTGTATTCTAGTGGGTTCTGTAGTCAAAGCCCACTGAATTCATTGGTTTTTATTGGATTCTGTTGTGAAAGATATTGGAACAGAAAGTGTTGGGTTTTGTTGTTTTCTGTTGTAAAGCAGTCTGTTGGATTCTATTGTATTTTAGTGTTTATTATTGTATTCTGTTGGGTTTTGTTGTTTTCTTTTGCAAAGAGTTATGTTGGTTTATGTTGTATTCCAGTGTTAGTCATTGTATTCTGTTCGGTTTTGTTGTTTTCTGTTGCAAACAGTTATGTTGGTTTCTTTTGAATACCAGTGTTTATTATTGTATTCTGTTGGGTTTTGTTGTTTTCTGTTGCAAAGAGTTATTTTGTATCCTAGTGTTTTTCATTGTATTCTGTTGTTTTCTGTAGCAAAGAGTTCTGTTCGATTCTGTTGTATTTTAGTGTTTCTCATTAGATTATGTTGTTGTCTGTTGCAAAGAGTTATGTTTGATTCTGGTCTTTTTTAGTGTTTCTCCTTGTATTCTGTTGGGTTCTGTTGTATTCTGGTGCAAGAATTTCTGTTGGTTTCTGTTGTACTCTAGTGTTATTAATTGTATTCTTTTGTTTTCTGTTGCAAAGAGTTTTGTTGGATTTTGTTGTTTTCTAGTGTTTCTCATTGTAATCTGTTGGGTTTTGTTGTTTTCTGTTGCGAATAGTTCTGTTGTATTATAGTGTTTGTCATTGCATTCTGTTGGGTTTTGTTGGTTTTTTTTGTTTTTCTTGCTGTTCTTTAGTGATTTTTGTATAATTGTTTGTTTTTTTCCCTTGTACATAACCTGTTTCATGGCGGATGCCTTCGGGGGTAATGCCGATCACAGTGATCACATTTCCCACCACTGATCGGCATTACCCACATAATTTTTGGCATTTAAGAAAAACGTTTCTGTTTATCGTTTACATATTTTATTTACCGAGTTTGATTAGTGTAAAATTACCATTGGATAATAACATTTCTCTAAATACGTTTTTCATTAACTATTTAACACATTTTTATGGCTCACTCTCTTTGTACAGGCTGGGACACACTGCAAAGTTACGAACGTGACATTTGTTTGCTACGAAAGTGAATGAATAAATTGGAAAGAATTATGATTTCTTTTAATATATATTTAGGGGTTATAGATAAGATTTATTAAACATTAAGGCTTGCGTCAAGGATTGACGCTTGGGCTTGGATGCACAGTAGAAAATAATAATAAATTTTTGTTTGTTATTATTTATGTTACATTGCTTTAATATATCCAAATAAAAAATATACTTTGTTGTTTTACTTGATGCAACATAAATAATAACAAAAAAAATACGTGAGTCCCTACTGTGTACCCAACCCCAAGCGTTAATCCTTGCAGGGAGTTTTTTTAGCAGTATGGAGGCGCGAATTGCCAACGTGTTACGTCCGATAGCACGAAATTTGACGTATAAAAGAAATTATAATCTTTATTCAGGTTACGGGGTATCAAAATGTACAGGGACAAGTGAAATACAATGAAAAACACTGGAATACAACAGAAATCAAAATAACTTTTTGCAACAGAAAACAACAAAACCCAAAAGAAAACAATGAAAAACACTGGAATGCAATAGAAACCAACAGAACTCTTTGTAACAGAAAACAACAATACCCAACATAATACAATGAAAAACACTGGAATACAACAGAAACCAAAATAACTTTTTGCAACAGAAAACAACAAAACCCAACAGAATACAATGAAAAACACTGGAATGCAATAGAAACCAACAGAACTCTTTGTAACAGAAAACAACAATACCCAACAGAATACAATGAAAAACACTGGAATACAACAGAAACCAATAAAACCCAACAGAATACAATGAAAAACACTAGAATATAACATAAACCAACAGAATTCATTGCAACAGAATACAATGAAAAATACTGGAATACAACAGAAATCAACAGAACTATTTGCAACAGAAAACAACAAAACCCAACATATTACAATGAAAAACACTGGAATACAACCAAAACCAACATAACTCTTTGCAACAGAAGACCAGCACCAATATAATAGAGTGAATAACACTGGAATACAACAGAAACCAACAGAACACTCTGCAACATAAAACAACAAAAACCCAACAGAATACAATGAACAACACTAGAATACAATAGAAACCAGCAGAACTCTTTGCAACAGATTGACGTTGTACCTCCTCTTTATTTAAACAAAAACCCGGGTCACAGTCCTGTCCGCGGCACAATTTTCCGGTCATGGCCATTGTAGTGCCACCACTCGTAACTAGATGGCAGTTGTAAAATATGAACAGACAATGTATTATAGTTATGTTAAGACATGTTATGATTGTAAATATTTATGAAGATCATTAAGTGTGTAGTGTAAGTATGTTTCGTAGCCTTGTAAATAATATTGTAAATGCAAAACATCCAAAAGGGATAGCAATATGTAAAGTTGTAACATGAACGATTGTAGAAGGGAAATGTATATATCATGCGGGCTAAACAAGACTAGACAGCTATAGACAGGAGGTAAAGGTCCATGTGGATCAGGTACTCCATAACAAATTGCAAAGAGTCCCTGGGCGGAACTCAATGGAGTGCTGGCACAGGGGCTCAAGCAGACAAAAAAAAGACTAGACAGCTATCTCTTTGCAACATGAAACAGCAAAACCCAACAGAATACAATGAAAAACACTGGAATGCCATAGAAACCAATGAAAAACACTAGAATATAACAGAAACCAACAAAATTCTTTGCAATAGAAAACAATAGAAACCAACAGAATACAATGAATAACACTGGAATACAACAGAAACCAAAATAACTTTTTGCAACAGAAAACAAAACAACCCAACAGAATACAATGAAAACCACTGGAATACAACCAAAACCAACAGAACTCTTTACAACATAAAACAACAAAACCCAACAGAATACTTTGAATAACACTGAAATGCAACAGAACTCTTTGCAACAGAAAACAAGACCCAACATAATACAATAAAACCCACAGAAAACAACATAATCCATTAGATTGTTTTGCAACAAAAAACAATAGAAACCACTGAAATACAGTAAGATTTACAACAGAAACCAACAGAAAGCGGCCAATTCCTGCATTAAATACAACAGTAAATCCTGCTGTATCCTATTGTATTTCAGTTGGTTTCTATTGTAAAGTTCTGTTGTATTTTCTGTTGTTTTCTGTTGTAAATTTTTGGTAGGGTGGGGGTGTCTGTCGCACAGCTAAGTACGACTTTCATGCTCCATATTATTATGTCTGTTGTACTTTTTAACAGATTAAAGCGGCTTAGCCCATCCATTCACGTTAGTTTTACAGTTTACATTTATTTTTGATAAATAATTTCGTTGTGTGCATGGTTACACGATTTGTTGATTAAGTTCTGTAAAGTTTCAATTACGCCTAACAAAAGCTGTATGTAAAAATTTGTTAGAGACTTGACAAGGACTGTTATTGTTGTTATTATTATTATTAGGTATGTATATAGTCATAATAACAGCTTCAAATTATTATTGTTGTAATTATGTATATCGCCATAATAACAGCTTCATATTCTAATGTTAATATAAATGCATTATTAATTTTAAAAAATCTTTTTGTAACAAACATTCTACAGGCGTAGGTAGTTTAGAAGTAACTATTTCTTTTGGAAATATTTTTGAAACTTCTATAAACTCCTAGAGCATTTTAAGAACTTAATGTAGCTGACATAAATACCTATCTGTTCGCCAATCTTCAAAAAAGATTGGTGTATCATATTCTCATATTCCACTAAGCGAAAATATTTTGAATGTTTTTAACTTAATGTCTTAAAGAATTTCATAATATGCCTACTAAGGTAGTCGTTAAATTATTTTTGATTTTCAAACACTATTTTTTATCTCTTACACTAATGTCATATCAATTTTTTGGGACAAATGTTTAAGATAATCTTAAGATTGTTATTAATAAATTCCAACGAAATTGATACTAAAAAATTTACTTTCTTTTTAAATTTCAAACCCTGTTTTTATGGTAATAGTTAGTTTCATCAAATATTATTTAAACCAAATGTTTAAGTTAAAATTTAGGAATTTTTACAATGAATTATATTGAATTTGATAGTAAAAGTATTTTTAAAAAAAGTAATGTCATTTTGTTTTTCTACCCTTGTTATTTCCAGCCCTTGAAGTATTGGTTTGTATTATCAAAAATTGTTTCAAACTAAAGTTTTAAGTAACATTATAAAATTAACAAACAATTTGAATGGATTTGTAAGTGCACCACTAAGGGAGTTATGAATTTTTTTATTCTGCCCCTTATTTTTTTTAACCCCTTGTAGCAATGGTACTTCCAATCAATTTTATTGTTTCAGACAAAGGTTTTTGATAAAAATTATAAAATTTACTAACAATTATAACGGTTTTGATGGTGTACTTACTGAGGGAGTAATGGTATTTTTTTTTACCGTTATTTTATTTACTACATTACTGCAATGGTTCGTCTAATCAAAAATAGTTCCAGACAAAAGTTTTAGATAGAACTTATAAGAAAAATACATCATTTGTACAAATTCGATGCCTTGCCTACGAACAGAGTTATGATTTTTTTTTTGTCCGCCAACCCTTGTTTTTTAAACCCCTTGGAGATACCGTCGGTCGTATCAAAAACTTATTCAGAGAAAATATTTTGGCATTACTCCTAAGAATTTTAATAAATTTAAACGGATGTGATATTTTCCATATTGCGTGATTTAGAACGATTTTTCTGTTTTTGAAAAAACCTTCCCCATTTCTACCCCTTTCGTCGGATATTGCTCATAAAAGAACCCGACCGAGATTTTCCACATTTAGATTTTATGTATTAGTTTGGAATTGATTTGAGAAAAATTATGACAGTTATCGCGCCCACAAGAAAGTTATATATATATATATATATATATATATAAGCTTTAGAGTTGACGATGGTTATGGGGTCTATGGACCATGAAATGAAAAACTATGTAAACATTTTCTGGAAGTCGCGCCTTCGTAACGGCTACAATAGGTAGTGCCTATTTCTTTGAAATCTACCCAAAATACGTAGGTATTAAAATTCTTCTCTGCTAATGCACAAAGCTGTTTCGAATTGCTGGCTCCCTTTAGTCACGCGAGACAATTCATATGCTCCTGGGGTTCTCCTGAAACAGTAAAATCTGCAGCTGATGTGTTCATCAATTTAATTTTACCAAAAGAAATGTATTTACCAGTGGTGATTGTAATTTGTTTCTAATTTTATTTTTGGTCAATGTTACTGCAGAAAATATTCTTTCAGTTGCTGCGGATGAATGAGGCAAGCATAGCATGGCTTTAATGAACACTGTTATAGAAGGGAACATTTGGTCTCCTACAACATTTTTCATTCCAAAAACTGTATTCCAAAAATCCATTATATTTCTTCTCTACTGTAACTTATAGGTAGCTATATTGTGTGTAGGTGTTGACACTGCATTAATAATTCAATTATTAACTTAATTTGATTGTTAGGTAAAAAGTGTAGGACTATATGTATGTACAAATCCTTATTTTACTTAACAAACACACAATAAACATTTATTCAACACAACACAGTACACTATAATGACACAAGAATTATCAACAATAAAATATTAGAATTTTTCTTCCTAAATTTATATATTAAAATTATTATTTATATGAATATAATATCACGGATGAGTCAGAAGTAGATGATGTACACCCAGCACAATACGTCGAGCACTATTTTACCAAGAGTTCTGAGTCTAATCCAACATTATTTAATTTCACTTGTATCAATTATATGACTTAAAAAAAAGTAGTTCCTGCTTTATAATTATCAGTTTTATTACCGGCTAGTTTGGTTGCTCAGGGAGACATAAAAATTTTTTCTATACGGACCACTGAACTTAGGTCGAGGTCATGTAATGTAACTTAAGTTGAAGATTTAACCAGAAAAAAATGTATCTCAATTTATGTCAATTCCAAATACTTAATGAAAAAATCACAGTTATTTGTAAGGTATTCGTTTTTACATGGCAATATTAAGACGTTTCAGTTCATACGTACAAAATTGCATCTCTAGTTGAACAATGGCATTGCCTTGACTTTAGTTTCAATTACTGATTTAAAGTTCTTAAAATGCATAAATATCTTTGCATTCACTCACGTGTAGGTAATTTATATCGCAGAAACTTTTGATAATACTCACCACACAATGTATAGGATTATTTCAATAAAAGTTGCAATTAAAGCAACAGCGTTTGGGGCTTAACCCACACGAAGATGACGCTAAAACATTCTCTCTCAAATTATATTTAAAAACTCATTATTAATTAATCATGATCGCTGATTACCTGGAAGGCCAGACACATAGATAGAACTCCAGTCAACAATACAATATATGAAAACAAACAGGAAATCGATTAGGAAATATTCACAACATAAAATTAGTGTTATAAATTAAATTAAATCATATGATATTTCCAGACGTAAATACAATTTTTGGGTTATGTCAAGTGGCTTTAACTTGGTTTTCTCACATTTCTATTACAGACGTTGTAGACGGCTTTTAAACATGAATACATGTAGTTAATTGGCTTTTAGACTGAGCATAAATAATAACAATAAAACGAAATAGTATGGCAGGAAAATAAACAAATAATACTTAAAATAAAATATGTGTGGGTCATTGTTACCGCACACCATCAATTCGTCGTCTTTCTTCAGCGCTTCAACAGTCTTTAATAAACGCCATTCCCTATCCAGGTTTTCGAAATATTTTTCTTCAATAACATTAAGAAAATATTTGACAAGTGGAATTATACTGTGATTGTCATCTGATTTGTACTTTTCTGGACTTATCAAGGCTAAACCTTTTAGAACAGAGTCATTAAAATTTATTCGTTTTAAAACATGGCTGCAAAATACAACATAGAAGGCCAAACAATTAACTTTCAATCGTGTTAGCCTACATAACTTGGTCTAACTATGCTCTTGTCTAATCCCATCAAAAAGAGCTTCCACTCTCGCTCCTAGATAAACTTAGCTTATGTCTAAAACTGGCCGTTGTCAGCTGTATTTTCATTTTCAATTGGATTATTTGAAACATATTGATGTTTCATGTAATATTTCATTGTCAGTTTCATTTTTTCTCCCACCGATGAAACCAGAACATGAAAACGATATTAGTGCATTGATAATCTAAATTTAAATTAATTATTACTGTCGGCAGAATAAAAGCCAGGAACAAAAAAATATGACTTAATTAATGCCGAACGACCGACTTGAGTTCCTAACCTGACTCGTCGTCATCAACAGAAAAATTAGATTTCCTTCCACTCCTGTGTGTGTTTGAACAACACTTAATAATAAAAAAATTTAGTGTTAACATAATATTATATTGAAGGCAAAAAACTTGAAAAAGTACTAGCTGTGGACACTCTGATTGTGTATGAGAGTTCCTGTACTTATGTTGTTCTTCTCCTGGTCATGTTCCCTTTCCCCGCTAGCTACCGGCCAATGGCAGCGAGGGGGCGGGGCTTGCGGTGATTCTGACACACTTTCCCCTGATACGGTCTAATGACCATACGGTCAAGCGGTGTCGCCCCATTCGAATGATTAATTTTTTTAAAGATTTTTAAATTTTTTCCCGATTTTCTAACATACAAATTACGGATTTTCAAGATAGCGGACAGGACGTACTTATGCAAGAAATTCTTCTGATGGTATTCTAAATGTTTCCTGATGGACATTTACTGGTGGCTCTAAATCCTCAGAAGTGTTTGCATTCGATGATATTCCTGCAGTTGCACTCCTCACGTTACGTGCGCCTTTCCTGCAATAGTATTTATAACTTCAATTAACACGTCACATGATTTTATAAGAGAAAATTTTATAAAATATATTACTCAAACACACAGTTACGTAGTGCCTCTGGCCTGCTCCTCTTTTTTATCTGAACACTGGAACAACAATATGGATATGCCGGCCTTGTTCTCGCGAGTGGCGAGTGCTGGGGCAGCTCCGCAGGTAGAGCAGGAACCACCCCTCCACCCCTCCAACCCCTCTGGTAGTGGTCAGGCTCGGACAGAGCCGGGCGCCCAGATTCCCCGGCCCCCGCCCTTGGTGCTTCTCTTCACTTCCCCGTCCCGCGCCCTTGACACTTCTCTTCTCTTCCCCGGCCCCCGCCCTTGGTGCTTCTCTTCTCTTCCCCGTCCCCCTCCCCCTGCTCCGAGCGCGAGAACACGCGCGCGGAGCGTACGCACACAAGCTGGCAGCTCACGTACATTAAGTTAATATTAAGTTAAGTTAATATTAGGCCCCAATTATATATAAGCACACATCATCCCACTACACACTGCACAACACAAACTATCAGGCGAATCAAATAGTCGTGCTTTGGCCCAGCGGGGCCCTAATGGAATAAGTAAATTATCCTTCGAAGATTAATAGCGTAGATGCTAGGCTAGAGTCTTTCAATGACAGAAGGTGGCAATTTCTCTAACTGACCGACTGCCTTTTGCTGGCACCAGGTCGACCTGAAGCTATGTCACCATTCTGGAGTCTGGCTCGATGCCCTGCTCGCGACCGCAGCTCACACAGCGTAGTACTGCAGCTAGGACTTTTCAATGACAGATGGTGGCAATTTCTCTAACTGACCGACAGCCTTTTACTGGCGACAGGTCGACCTGAAGCTATGTCACCACTCTGGAGTCTAGTCCGACGCCACAGTTCGCGACCGCCCCACTTACACGATCATATTACACAGCCACAATGAGTGCTAACTGGCAGCACGACGGGAAACGGCATAAGCCGCCCCCAAAAAGACCAGACCTGACCAAACCAATGCGGACTAAAAGTCCAAGTGCCCCACCCCTTGCATAGTAGAACTTCTACCACGCCCCACTCTTCTTCCAGGACCATCCTTCTATTCCTGTAATCCACCTGCTTGTAATAATGCATGACCTTTGCATCCCGCATGTATGTGCCCAGGGTTTTCCCTCTGTCTATGGAGGTTTTACCTGGGCCCAACTTATCTAGTTTTAGTCTAGAATTAAGAGTGAGGGGAGTTAGTCATGGCGAAAACGTCTGCCATGGCTGGCCAATCCCCTCCTAGCACATGATGCACGTGACCTTTTCTGCATGGTTAAAAAAAACCCGCATGTTTAGAGCGTATAGGGCTTGCCCTGAGACGCACTTAGAGTCTTCCCTACCTAGACCCCTCCCTTACACACTTAGTTTTAACTTAGGTTAGGAAAAAAAAAACTCTTCCCCGTCCCGCGCCCTTGACACTTCTCTTCTCTTCCCCGGCCCCCGCCCTTGGTGCTTCTCTTCTCTTCCCCGTCCCCCGCCCTTGGCACTTCTCTTCTCTTCCCCGTCCCCCGCCCTTGGTGCTTCTCTTCTCTTCCCCGGCCCCCGCCCTTGACACTTCTCTTCTCTTCCCCGGCCCCCGCCCTTGGTGCTTCTCTTCTCTTCCCCGTCCCCCGCCCTTGGCACTTCTCTTCTCTTCCCCGTCCCCCGCCCTTGGTGCTTCTCTTCTCTTCCCCGGCCCCCGCCCTTGACACTTCTCTTCTCTTCCCCGGCCCCCGCCCTTGGTGCTTCTCTTCTCTTCCCCGTCCCCCGCCCTTGGCACTTCTCTTCTCTTCCCCGTCCCCCGCCCTTGGTGATTCTCTTCTCTTCCCCGGCCCCCGCCCTTGGCACTTCTCTTCTCTTCCCCGGCCCCCGCCCTTGGTGCTTCTCTTCTCTTCCCCGTCCCCCGCCCTTGGCACTTCTCTTCTCTTCCCCGTCCCCCGCCCTTGGTGATTCTCTTCTCTTCCTCGGCCCCCGCCCTTGGCACTTCTCTTCTCTTCCCCGGCCCCCGCCCTTGGCACTTCTCTTCTCTTCCCCGGCCCCCGCTCTTGGTGCTTCTCTTCTCTTCCCCGGCCCCCACCTTTGGCACATCTCTTCTCTTCCCCGGCCACTGCCCTTGGTGCTTTTCTTCTCTTCCCCGGCCCCCGCCCTTGGCACTTCTCTTCTCTTCCCCGTCCCCCGCCCTTGGTGATTCTCTTCTCTTCCCCGGCCCCCGCCCTTGGCACTTCTCTTCTCTTCCCCGGCCCCCGCCCTTGGCACTTCTCTTCTCTTCCCCGGCCCCCGCCCTTGGCACATCTCTTCTCTTCCCCGGCCACTGCCCTTGGTGCTTTTCTTCTCTTCCCCGGCTCCCGCCCTGTTTGCTCGCCCAGCAAGGCGTGCATCACTTCAGAAAAATACATTTTTCTCAAAAATCTCCCTGACGACAATAAGGGAACCCTGAAAAATGGTTTCATAAGGAGTTTTACTATGGTTTTATAAAAAAATAATTCGAGAAATATTTAATTAAAATTTATGAAAACTAGGCTGATAATAGCTTATAATCAGTATTGCAATTAAGAATTAAAGATATTTATATATCAGAATTATAACAATTTGTCTACAATAATCAATGGGAATTTAGTTTTCTATCAAGTGATTTTAGATATTTATAAAACAGGAATAATTATGCAATTTATTGAACACATTTCGAGACTGCAATACACAGGTTCAGCAGCTGTGATGCATCCTCTTAAGGCTATTCAAGTGGCTAGAACATTTCTTAAAAACTGTAATTTTTAAATTCTGTCCAGCCTATAAGTATTTTTAACTTACCAAAGTTTTTGAAATTCTAATTTAAATAAAAAAAATATTTATTTTTGATTTAATAATTGATGTTTTATTGTTGTAACTGCAGTTGAACAATTAGAGACATACGTAACTGTGGGAAGTGCATAAAATAATGATGCTACAAAATTTATTCAAGAACATTTTGGGAAATTTTCATAATCGTATGCGATGCCAATTGGAAGGAAACATATATTTATTGTTCAAATATTTTTAATCGTAAATTTGTAAGCAACTTTTGACACCTCAGAATAAATAAATATTATTCTCTATTAAAAATATTACAATATGTTATAGCAAATGTATTTTACTTTACAATGATACATCAGGCTTAGCTGTGCAGTCAGCAGTATAATGGTGATGTAAAACCTTTCGTCTCGTGATACTGCAGCGCGAGGCACGGTCCCGGCTCATCTTCCCCCTAGCGGCCGTACGCAGGCGCTCCTAGCGTGAGCTGCGGCGACTACTTGCAGCGCGCCGCTGACAGACGAAGCAAATTTACACGCGCGTTTGGTGTCTAAGTAGTTGTTTTGTGAGCGTTTGTGAATGGTGAGAGAAGTGTGTATTCTGGCAGTGCTCAGATCGTTTGTCTGTAAAGCGAGGCGATGATCCAAATACCACCGAGCCTAAGATACATAAACAATTATTTTTTTAATAAACGACTCTAAAAAACACAAAAGTAACATAAGTTCACTAAAAAGCAAAGAAACTTAAATTTTATACACTATATAATTATTTATTTATTTTCCTTTTTTGTAATTAGGAACTTATTGTTTATTATGTTATTAATTAATTTTAAGTGGGTAGACAATTATCACATATTACACATCCACAATGGAAATTATTAATTATTAATGTTGGGACAAAAAAGGACAAACATAATTTTATTAATATTGATCAGGCCTTGCCATAAGACTCCGTCGTATCAAAATACATTTCAGACAACATTTTTTTGTTAATATTCAAGTTTACAATACTTTTCATTGGTTATGATATTGTGCATAGGTACTAAGAAAGTTATTAAAATGTCCCTCTACCCATATTTGTTCCTCGTCTGTAGTGTTTTACTCTTAGGAAGTACAATAAGTTCATACGAATTACGGCCGTTATTGTGTTCATTATAAAGTTATATAAATATATATATTAACTTATTATAGAACTTTTAAGTGAACGACGGTTTTAGAATCTCGGTGTCATGAAACGAAAAACTGCATAACAATTTTCCGGAAGTCGTAACAGGGAGGCAAAATATAGTATTTTCTTCGAAATTGATCTAATAACGATATTCATGTCTAGTAACCCGACCAAATACATTAATATTTAATAAAATCAAATTTTATAACCCAATTACAGACTAAGCTTGGCTACTTTTTTATTAAGAAAAATATCAATCTAAGAGGCACACACATGTTTTGGCTTTGGACCCACGCAAAATTTTGTAGTGAAAAGGTTGATATATTTTTTTTTTTTAACTTGGGAAGTGTTAGTTTGCTATATGAAAACTCCAGAAACTAGACACAATGTGAATGAAACATGTATCGTATGAAGTAAAATTCTACATTACTAGGTGGGTAATTATGATTCAGCTTGCATATGCTGAGAAGTATATAATAAGATGCATAATATATGCTATATATAAAACTATATTTTAGATATATGAGTGTTTTTGTGTGGGGGGGCCTATATCTAGTAAAGTGGCACACCTCTATTTAAATCAAAGATATGCCTCTACTTATCCTACTAATATTATAAACGCGAAAGTTTGTAAGTATTGATGGATGGATATTTGTTACTCTTTCACGTAAAAACTACTGAATGGATCTGGATTAAATTTGGCCTGCAGCGAGCTCATAACCTGGATTAACACATAGACCACATATTAATATGAAATTCCATCCTTAAGGGAGTGAAAAAGTGAAAATTTCAATTTATAATACAGAAAAAATCATAGGTCATAGACATACAAATAGTAAGTGAGTGTAATCTCTCTATGTCTGCCACACGATCATACACATAGTAAGGTCTTGCAAATTCCATTTAATTGACATTAGGTTACCAAAATTGTGTTTCCATTTCTTCGTGAGGGATTTTATGCACGATGGTCGTTAGGTTAAGATACTTCACTAATAATGTGGGTTAGAACCCGGCGTAATTTTACACCTACAAGTATTTGTGTATTTTTACTTTGTGTTGAAGTAAGAATACACCAACACGCGTAGGTTTAAATTAATACTACGTCCGTGGAGACTACTCCCACATACATTTTGTGTAAAATTACGCAAGTCTTTATTTTTTTTGCAGTGTTTGCTAGAATAAATTTTTCAGGTATCCAGTATACCTATGTAATTCTATGCCCTGACAGAAAAAGCAAGTTGCGGTTGAAAGGTGTGCAAAACGTGAGATTTTGAAGACGTGACCCTCGCAGTGATGGTCCTGTGCAAAATATTGTGCTAAAATGTTAAGTGGTTTTGTAGCCAAAAAAAATATGTTTTTACATATTTTCGCACTTTATTTATGAGTGATGTGTAAGCAAACAGAAATTTTACATTTTACTGTAAAAAGTGTTGATGAAGTGTTGAAAATAGTTTTTGTTTTAGAACAAATGCATTGTTTATTAGTGTTTCTGGAAAAATAAAAGTGTAAACTGAATTATGTATGTGTGTTTATTATTTATTGCTAAAGTGTTAAGTGTTTATTTATTTCGGTACTTGAAAAATAACACTATATTGAAAGAGAAATATTGTTGAGAAGGCAGCCAACCAAATGTTTTTTGGAAAAGTTATCCCTCAAAGAGATATAAATAAACTAAAAAGAAATTACTGACATACTGCTTCGAAACTCGTTCAAACATGAACTCCGAAGAAAAAAAACCTGTTAGAGTTCTAAGATCATGTCAGAAGAAATTATCTTATGGCTAAAATAAATCGGCAATAGAAATTTATTTTCTCAATTATTAAAGGCTATTATAATTTGGAAAATAAAACCAGAAATTTATTTTTCATAATTGATTTCTGACCACAAATATCGTAACCACTGTTATTGAAACAGTGCTTTGGTTTGCATTATATTTTTATAAGTATGCACAATTTTGCAAATATACGTTGAAGAATGAAAACCACAAGCATGGTAACGAAGTCCCGGTCCAACTCAATGCTTGGTTTGACCTGTAATTATGAGATACCGAATAATAATATTAGCAGATGTTCGAAATTATATATTCTATTAAATTACGTTTACAATTCTTTTAATTTATTTTTAAATTTATTTAGGGAAATGTTTTATGAGTTACACACGGCTTATAAGCCCAGGGATGCTGAGTGGTCTATATGCCAACTATCACATGCGTATTTTTATAGTTAGTAAATGAAAATGCCCTGTATTAAAACGTTAGAATTATTAAAATATAAAAACACAGGTGTTGTGTTACAGCTCATATCTCTAAAATCAGAACATGTTTCTCGCATGCTGATCTTTGTTCTTCAGTTTAATAGGGAACAAAGTAACAAATGTTCGCGATTAATTTTTAAGTAAGTAGGTTTGATTTCAAAAATTATACAAGGAAATATTAATGGTCAATAGATTTTTTTTTAAGATTTGAAGAAATAGTCTTCAAGGTACTGCGAGTTTAGTTTTAAATATTTTCATGTCACATTATTTTGTATATCATATTTTAATTGTTGTTGAATATGTTTGATTTTTAGCTTTTTTTAATATCCTTAACTATATACACAGTAATTTTTGGTGTCTAGATATTTTGCTGGTATCAGTAATCAGCTTTAGGAAAAAGTTTCACATAAATACAATTTATAAATGAATAATTTATTAAAGGCATATTTATTTCAGTTCATATATTTTGCATGCCAGCAAGATGGACCAAATTAAAAATATTTTTTGAAAGTTGTGAGTAAACATTTTAAATAACACTGTTGCATGAATGATGATCTGAAAATATATTAATACTTTGGCTATTACCGTCGGTGGTAGTATTAGGTTAGAAAACTATAATTAAAAATAATGAATGTAGGTACACAAAGTGTTTTGTTTTACTAATTTTCTTGTACTTCTTTCACATCGAATTAGTTATTGTAAATATGCTTTAAATAATAGTTTTATTATTGTTGATTGTGTAATTTGATTATTTATTTTAAACCATCTTCAGAACCGTCATAAATATCACATTCACATTCTTTCCCAGAAATAAACGGAAAACCAATTGATAGATCACATTCCTGGAGTACACCGTGTGTTCTCGGATGAAGATTGTGTAGTTGCCTGCTGCATCGCACTTTATTTCAGGCATAACAATAATTTCATAAAAATTTGTATTTTATGGTGATTGTTTCACTCAAGAGAATTAATATTGCGACCTGTGTTTAATGCTATAGTAGAACTGCTTTCCTAAATTTATATTACTATTTTGCTGTCAAAGTATAGCTATTAAATGTGCTGCAAAAGAGAATCTCATCAAGAATGGAGTGGAGTTGGAATTTTTTAGAGTAAAAACAATTAACACATGAAAATATATGGAATTTAACCTAAGTATATTTAAAGTATTATATTCGCATTGTTATGTTACTTTAACGAAGATGTTCTCTAAATAAAAGGTAATATCCAGTGAAATATTAAAGAAATTAGTAGTGATATGAACCTTCTCCCAAAAATTCGTAACACACAAACATTGAGCAAACCATATTTACGGACACTTACCCAAATCATTACAAATTTTTGTGAAATGAAAGTAATTCATTAAAATACTCATTATATTGTTACGAACGCAGACAGGACCTTGACGTGCGCCAGGTTCAGAGCTGACTGGCGGTCCCACACGGCCACTGACGTCACGCGCCTTCCACTGTCGTAAGGCATGCCACGCGTGCCTGGCCGGATTACAAGGGTCCTCGGTACCCCCTCCCCTCTTTCGATCCCCTTACAGTGTCTCACCTAAGGCCATTTTCAATTACCCTTTTAGCGGCCTGGGAATTGTACGGGTTTTCCGAGGCCGTTGCGTGGTGTGGTGTGGATAAATACAATCTTTCTGGACTTTTCAGGCGTCGGGTTCGCCCAAGGTGATGCGACACTTCCAACTCACACAGTCAGGTCCAGAATGTCTGCCAAGAGTATAAAAGCAGCGACGCCGAGCGAAGAGCGAGGAGCGGAGCAGCGGAGACAGTCTCCCCTCGAGGAGTGATACTGGCGATACCCGTGCGATCAGCGAGAGGTGAAGAGGGTAAGTGGTCCTTGCTGAGCGAACCGGATCTCTCGGGAGGCGATACCTGCGAGTCAAACTTTTGTAATAAGATATTTGTTTCAGTTGAACTGTGCGCCGTCCTCTGGAAATCTGTACTGCATGCCACGAGCAATATTGAAAGAGATATTTATAAAATTAAAATAAAACTAATAGTTATTAACAGTGCCAAAATTTAATAGCGATTTCTGTTTGGTTTTTTACCACGATGAATAAAATAATTTTATTACTTAATATTATAAATATTTATATAAAACTGCTGGATTAATTCCTAGTTATTATTTCTTTACATATACTATGATTTGAGTGTTATGATGTGCAAATCATTTTCTGAGAAAAAAACCAGGACGTATTAATAAAAGAATTTGATGTGTACATAGGATAATGGTAATCCGTTTAAGTCTTACAGGAAGTATTTCTTCAGTGTTCTAAAGTGTTTAGTCAATCAAGCCCCCTTTTGACTATGCCATTGTCATTTTAAAAACAATACAAGCAACATTGTCTCGTCTAAGATAATATATCATGCCAAAGAATGGCAGATATATATGTTTACATGCTCCATTTTCAATATACATGTGTATTATTCTATTTTAAACTTGCAGACAAAAATTATAAAAAAATAATGTATTTAAATAATTTTTACACTTGTATATCAAACAGCGTGCAGAAAGTATGCATGTAGATGAAGCATCAGAGAATCTAGGAAGAGTGTTAAATGCAGCCAGATAATTCGCTGTGGAAGTACGGCATTATCTGCTTCATGCAACACATGTAAATGTACAGATTCGGTCCCTGCTGACGTCACGCGCCGAACCGGGCAGCGGCCACCAGGCGAGGCGACTAGGAGTTCCGGGAGGAGTGGGTTCTCAGCTCCGGAATACTTGTCTCCGTCTGTCACTCCCTCCCCCACCCCTGATTGGTCTTGTCACCAGCTTCAAAGGTGCTGTCACCATCATCGTATAAGTCAGCATCTTCACCTGGATTACTGTAAGAATTTTAAATCGATGACGTCAAAGCTTATTCATCTTCTACATACTTCCTTTTTAAGTGTCTATCTTTTGTCCAAAGTACGGAGGGTTTACTTTATATGGGTTTGAATGTATTTTCACTCTTTATGGTAATAACACTTTCATTGGTTTCAGTCTTTCTTAAACAATCAACGTACTTTAATTTAAATTCTTTGTCAAGATCAGGAGAGCTTCTTTAGACATCAAAAAGAAGGGAATTCGTTTCACATGTCAATGTTTCTCAGCTGTTTCAAGTCATAGCAATCATCTAAGTAATAAATCTCTTCCTTTGACATGTTGTAAAGACCCTCGCACTTACATGCGGGATGCTCACTCACGATCGCAAGAGAAGGATGGGTTCGCTAGATACCAAGGAGAAGGAAGTTCGTCATGCATGATAGTTATTCCCAGCCTTCTTAACTCATATTAGTTGACTGAGTAATGATATTCCTTTTTAACTGTCTATAATTTATCCAAAGTATGAAAGGTTTACTTTAGATGTGTTTGAATGTATTATCTCTTTTTATTCCAATGATACTTCCATCGGTTATAATTCTCTCTGACTCAGTATTGCTAGAACAAATAACTCAGAAGTGCAGACGCTGAGCTGCGCACGACCCGATGCCAGGAATGAACTTAGTGATAAAAAGCGATGAGTGTGTCTGATATTTTATCTGTAACTCGGGATGCCTAATTGTGAGAAGGGAGGTAACGTGAGATAGGCCTAAGCTTTTTGGAGCGAGGGGAATAAAGAGGCGAGTGAAGAACAGAGAAGAGCATTGTTTCAGTAGGTCGCGCCAGGCGCATAGAGGGATAAGTATTGTTACTTGGGTCCATGGGCGAGAACCTCTTGGATCCCCAGGGGGGAGAGATAACATTTATAATTCCAATTTCACAGATACGATTTTGCAAGCACAAGCCGACGCGCCCTCAGAGAGGGACTTTTTGTTTCCAGGGGGGCTGCCCCCTCTCGGATCAACGCCCATGTTTGGGTCGTATAAACCATATTAAGGTGGTAGTTTCCTTAATTATTATACTAATAATTCTATATATTTTCGATGATTTAAATGAAATATTGCATAACATTTCTATGGTTGAAAATAAATGTTTGTATCAATTAAAAAAGTACTTATTTTATGTTATTGAAACTATAAGTGTAATTTTTTTTTATTATTCCTAGCATGAACTAACTAAATGTGTTCATGTAATACGTCGTTTGGAATCATTCGCATGGAAATATGTAGAAGCTTATTTATTATAAAACATACGAAAAAGTCTAAAAACTATGCTTTTACAGAAAACTACAGCAACTCAATAATTCAGACATTGGTGAGTGGAGTCTTTTCTTATCACTGAAAGGACTATCAAATAAATGTTTACGACTCGCGAGAAATATTTTGCATTATTGTAACATAGGTTTAACAACTTAAAAATAATATTTCTTAAGATTTTAAATTAATAACGACAGAGGTGAGAGGCACTTTGATGCCAGTGTGAGAACTTCTAGTTGTTTTGTATAGGAAGGTTGAGAGCTGAGGAGAGATATAGAACCAAGACCTGTCGTGGGAAATTGCTTGTAAGCCTGAGTGACAGTAGAAGAGGTAGTTCATAATCAGGAATTCATAATCGGGTACTTTTTGGCAAACAAGCACACTTCGTAAAGTAGTGATTATAGAATTCATTGCAGCTTCGAACCTATATATTGCAGAATCTTGAAAGTTTCTAAATCATTTTTATAACTATCCACATTTAAAAAATCTAAAAAATAATAATAATAAAAAATAAGTAAATTAAATACCCATTGACTGTTGTGGACAAAATAGTATAATTGTTATTTTTTAATCACTTTTATTCGTTACTAAGACATATTAAAAATATTTCATGAATAATTTCTTATAAAAGAATAGTTAAGCCCTTTATGAAAACATTATTTGAGATTTCTGTCATTGTCATCACTGAGATTTTTGGAAATTTAAAATAAAGTATGTTCATAATTTTAGGAAGACAAAACAATGGAATAATCATTACAACAAAAAGAGTAAAAATACATTTAAACCCATTGAAAGTAGACCCTCCGTACTTTGGATAAATGATGGACACTTAAAAAGGAAGCATGTAGACGATTAAGAAGATTTGACATAATCGATCCGAATTCTTACAGTTATCCAGGTGAAAGTGCTGACTTCTACAATGATGTCGAAAGCGACTTTGAAGCTGGTGACAAGACCAAACACTGTGATGAAGCACCTAAAGCTGTCAAGATCTAAGAGTGTGATGAAGCCCTGAGACTAAAATGATGGAAGGGATGTGATAAAATAAATTATACTAATCAAGCTTATAATTTTCACTGAGACGATGGTGATAACGAAAATGTTAATAACAAACATTCCAGGAAGATGCCAGCTGAATTTGAGATCGATTACACATTATGGAAAGATCCTAACATATTGGCCTATCGTCTAAGACTAATAATAGCTTCGCTTAGGGCAGGAAACTACTAGCATCTCAATGAAATAGCCTTCATACTCCATTAACTAAGAAATGTCTATGCTAGCTGGTAAAAGTTAAAGAAATTTGGAGGCGATGTACTCCAGCAGGCAAAAGCAATACGTCGGCAGAACCTTCCAAAAGATAAAAAAAATAGATGGTCATCATGATGTCATCCTAGCTGACATATTATTTGGCTTGGCATTAGTGGTGGACGGTGAATCTGCTGGTGACTTCCGAGGAGGAAGGATCGGTCGCCATTTTTAATCGATTGCTCTTAATGTGTTTGAACCCTGTACCTTTTTATAAATTGTATTATTTAAATTAAATTAATAAAGATTTTAAAAATGTTTATTTTTTCCTGAATTTTCAGCTTAAAAATTATGGATATTCCTTATGGTGGACAACTAACAAAATGGAGGAATTATTGCTTATTAAAATTGTTTGAAGTAATTTTTTTTATTTTTAAATTTTTGCTATAAAAATTGGATAAATATACGGATTTTTAAAAAGGTGTGATGTTTTGAAATGGCGTAAGTTTATGATAATAAGATGTTAGTAATTAAATATGCATTAATTTTATTCGTTTCCGATTTTATAAGATAAAAATTACAGATTTTCAATATGGCGGCCATAACATAAATTGCAACGATGATGTCATAATATAAAATGGCGGAAAGTTTTAGGATATAAGATGATGGAAAACAAATTGGTGGTTGTTATATCATAATTGAAAATGGCAGAAAACAAAATTGCTAATCCAAGATTGCTTCTGTGGTCAAGGCCAATGTCAAAGGTCAAGATCAAGGTAATCCAATATGGCCGCAATTATGTCCTATTCCAAGATGGCAGACACAGACACTGAAACTACTTTGACTGTGTTTGAATGTTTATATTTGCACGGTTCTAGACTAGAGTTTACCTCGGCCTCTGTTTATGGATTCCCGAGATGGCATCCAAATGTTGATGGCGGGCACCAAAGTAATAATAAAGGATTACTGCACTCTAGTGGGTTAAAATAAAATAACATGGCGGTAACGCACTCCAGCAGACGAAAACAAGATGGCCTCCAGCAGAAGAAAAAAGATGGCGGTTAGGACTATATACTAGCTGGCGATATATACTTTGGAATTATTGGGGGTAGTCAGTCCCTCGGTGGCCTCCGTAGAGGAAGGATTAGTCACAATTTTTATTTTGCCCTCACCTGACGTAAGAGCGTTTTTAAATAATATTTGATTAAAATATGATTAATTAATTTTTTATATATTTATAATTTTTTCCCAATTTTTTGGATAATAATTGCGGATTTTCAAGATGGCGGCCGTAAAGAATATTGCAATGGTATTTTAATTAATATTTTATTAAATTTTATAAAAAAGTATTAATTTTTTCTGATAATAATTGCAGATTCAAAAATGGCGGCCGTAACGAAAAATATAAGGGTGGCATAATAATTTTAAATGGCGGGTGTGACGTAAGCATGTTTTATTATATTTTTTAATTTTACTTTTAAAAAATTAGGTTTTTTTATTATTTTTTCTAAATGTTTACTCATGGTGGGAATCAAACCAAGGGCCGAAATCTATTAAGCAACTAAATATTTGAAGTAGGCATTTTTTAATATTTAAAAAAAATTGTCAAACATTTGGAATTTTATGGTCAAGGTCAAGGTCATCCAAATGGCCGCCATATGCTTATTAAAGACTTGTATATGCATACTTAAAACCTATGTGCGGAATTTTGGTTCTTTCTAAGATTTCCAAATTTGTTTAATTTTAAAAAAATAAAACGGGAAATTTTCCTTCAAAGCGAGATTTCCCCCCTCGAAGTAGAGAATTTTTTTATTTTTTTTCAAATTTATTGTAATTGTTTGGCGGAAATTTTGGCGGATTTGAGAGAATATCCGGCAAATTTTGGCAAACTATTGGTCATTTTTGTAAAATGTTGGGCGAATTTTGAAGTTCAAGGTTATCCATGATGGCCACCGTGACGTCATAATCTACAGCATTTACCCCGGCACCAGCACCATATAATGAAGTCTGGGCTCGGAGTAACTATTATATACAACTAACAATTTTTTTATTTTTAAATAATACTAACCCCTGTTACAACTAAGTGGGTTATATTTCAGAAAACATTCAATAAGAGAAGGTAGCTGAAGGTATATTTATGTAACATTTTCAATATCTTAGATAAAGTTTGATTTGATCAGAAGATTTGTTTTAAGTGTTAAAACCATATTTACAATGTTTCACTTTTAAAAGTAGCACTTCCGCAAATTGTAAAAATGTTTTGTTAGATTTCGCATATTTTTAAATCATGCCACATAACTTATATCCTTCTTGATTAGTTTCATCAGAGATACGACTTTTATAATAAAAAAAATACCGCCTTTTCACCTCTTTTGTGGTCGAATATAGAAAAAATGGTAAAGGTTTCATCCGACTTGAAAAAATAATATTTACCACTATGCAACACGTGTCACCATCGGTTGTTGAAAAGCAGAACCACTTGGCCATGTCATGTGTCATTCAAAAAGCCAAATTAACTCTCACTGTTGAAATAATAAACATTCTATTTAAGTAAATGTTCCAATATAAAACTCTCAGTTTGCATCTGGTGTTAGTCGCAGAAGTTAACATGGATTCTGGTTTGTTGCCTGTAGCTGTATCAAAAGAACCCCACTGTAGTTACAGCAACAAGAATTTTGTTTGGAGAAAGAATGCTAGGAAACATGAAAAATTGACTGTGTTAAAAACCCACTATGCGAAATGATAAGTTGTGTTATGCGTAGCAAGTCGTCTACGCGAAGAAAGAGTTAAAAAAAACTCTGTACAACTTGTAAAGCCGAGCCAGCTTGCAAGATACAGGTCGAAGATGCTGGTACTATTCTAAACAAGAATATGTTGCATTACGATAACAAATTTCCTTATCTTGAACGAGATTATGTTCATAGCTCTCCCAATCTCGACACAGAATTTAATTTGAAGTACGTTATGATTTAAGAAAGAATGAAGACAATGGAAGTATCATTAACATAAAGAGTTAGAATACATTCAAACCCATCTAACGTTGACCATCCGTACTTTGGACAAATGATGGACACTTAAAAAGGAAGCGTGTTGACGATGAAGAAGCTTCAACGTCATCGATTTAAAATTCTTACAGTAATCCAGGTGAAGATACAGACTTCTACGATGATAACGACAGTGACTTAGAAGTATGTGACAAGACCAAACACTGTGATAAAGCACCTAAAGCTGTCAAGATCGAAGAGTGTGTTGAAGCCCTTTGACCGAAACGATGTTATGAAATAAATTATTCTGATCAAGCTTATGGTGATCACTGGGACGATAGTGATCTCGAAAATATTAATTACAAATATTCCAGAACGATGCCAGTAGAAAAAGAGATCGATTTCACATCATGGGAATATCCTAATCGATCGTTTAAGACTACTGATGGCTTCGCTTAGGGCAGGAAACTACTCGCACCCCTTTGAAGTAGCCTTCATACTCCATGAATTTAGAAATGTAGGATACATAAAATAATGACTTATTTTCCCGGCAATTGTACAAAATTATATATATATATATATATATATATATATATATATTGTATTTCAAAACTGATTATTTTATTACTCGATATCTCATTTGTAACTAACATTGAGTTTTCGTAATATAGCTTCCTTTTTGTCAAATGTGCTTCCAAATATGCTTCCTTTTTTTGTCGAATTTCCTTTCAAATGTGCATTCTTTTTGTCGAATATGCTTCCAAATGTGCTTTATTTTTTAAATGTGCTTTCAATTGTACTTTACCTTTCTGAATGTGCATTCAAATGTGCTTTATTTTTGTAATGTTCTTCTAATTAAGTTTATTTTTTTCGAATGTGCTTCCAAATGTGCTTCCTTTTTGTCCAATGTACTTCCAAATAACCTTCCTTTGTTTCGTTGTGCTTCCAAATGTGCTATTTTTTAATGTGCTTCCAAATAAGCTTAATTTTTTAGTGTTTTTTTTCCTTTTTTTATATTTGCTTCCTTTTATTTAAGAGGCCGTGTCAGTAAATGTTTATTTCCAATATTCTGCTCTAGAAGTTCTCTCTTTTAACAGTGAGATTTAGTGGCTTTTTCAACCGAAGGAACTGTAGCCGCAGCGCGTGATAAAGCTACTATACCCTTATCACAGGATTAGTGGGAAGGTTGACAGCTCGAGTTTACTCGACGAAAAATGTATCTGGTTCCTCGACAATCTGAGAGGATGACAATCTGACCGGCGGCTCACTAGGAAATTGCAGATGCAGGGATTCAGAATCAAGAAACCTCACTTTAACAAATGTAGTATGAGTCGTATCTAAAACTAAAACTAAAAATTTTAATACTTTAAACGTATCGGAATACAATTAATCTTCAAACATGTGGTAATTATTCTTTATCTGGATGTAATAGTCCGTGAAAAATAATGTTAGTTGACATTAAAAAGTATACGAAATTCATCGTGTAACCTTTTTGAAAGGATAATAACATAAATGCATATGCTTAGATATTGCATATGCATCACACACAATCTAAATACAATCTCACTTAAGTCAGACTACCTAATTTTTTACAATGCACCATCATACAGTTTAACAGAGGTAGGTGAACCTCTTATCGACGTTGTTTCAAAGAATTTAAATTTACAAATATTACTATTTATCTTAATACGATATGTAGCCTACCTTTATGAATACGAACATACAAAAAAAATATTGAATTTATCACATTACACAAGACTAAAACACTAACAAAACTTAATTTTATACATTGCTGTAGCATATTAGAAGACGAAATAACTCACAAGACTAACATTAAGAGGGCTGCATTACAAATTTACTTTACAGAGAAGAAAATATCCTTTCAGGATATTTCATTACCTCATTAATTACATAATACTGCCGTTGATGTGATCGTAGATATAAAGTATTTAAAAAATATATTCCATTATGTTTATGTAAATATTTTGAAAACGTTATTGCTTAAAGATGCTCATTATTTAAATAATAACGAATCTTTTACTTTTATGTACTGAACAAACAAAATACTTATAAGTTAATAAGAATAAGCTTAGTTGAGTAACATCTTCAATTTGTATTGAATTCAATTTACATATCGAAAATCATGTACAATGAATGCAACAGATTGAATTCAATAAATATTTGATCTTGTGAAACGGCCATAATATTGATGTAGATTAGGGACCGGAAAAATTCGCGGTTTCGACGGCCTTCAGGATAGACTGCACATTCCCCTGTACACTCGGGCAAATAACGGCAGTTCATTTGCTGCTGACTTGTTAGTCGTCTCAGCTTGTTTGTCTGTGATTCGATCCTTCTTTGGTTGGTGTTTTATAATTGGTTGAGATTCGTCCAGATGAACAGTAAGCCAATAGCAAAATCATCTAAAAGGTATATGTATTTGACTTCTAGCCTATCGCCGAATGAATCCGCGAATTTTTCCGGTCTCTATTAATTATAGATGCTCACATGCATCGTGAGAGTCCGTATAAAGCCTATTACAATTCTATAAGTATACATTAAAATGCTTTTAAAATATACATGTGTAATATAATTAAAACTTGTTTAAGTAAGATCATCACAAAAAAAATGAAAATCCTTCAACAGTAAGTGATGTTTTATAAGATTTTAACAAAACACATCTTACAATAAGAGAATACTAATCATACCACATAATTCAACACAAAATATACATTCCAGTAGGCGCTACGTAAAAACAACTTCTATTTTTATGCTGATTACTCTGCATTGTTTTATATATATATCATTATTTCTAACTTTTAATATTCTCTACACATTAACTGAAATTACTTATTTACAGAGTCTTAGCTAATGTTGGTCTGTACCACATACAGTTCGTACGATATCTCTACGCAAAACACATACAGTTCATTATTAGTAATATCAATTATATTTCATGAACATAATGAAATTAGTATAGGCCCTAGGTTGTTCACTGTTAATTGAGTACTTCTGAAGTATTTTCATTGTGAGTTAACATACATACCAAATGCCATTCTTCCAGTAAAGTTACAAAGAAGACAACAAGATAATATAAATATGTATGTAGTACCATATTTTAAACTCCTATTAAATGAATAATAACTCAATCTCTATTCTGGACTATTAAGTAATAATTTTTATTACTGTTATTTATAACTTAAATAAAATGACAACTAACAAATTAGTAAAAAATAGAATTACGTGCGATATAGTGTGACATTTGTACTTGGACGGCAAACGAATATAATAAAATGTCTATGACAATGTTAACTTTACTCATTATTATGGAAAGAAACAAAATGGGCAGATAAGCATATTCTACGCTGACATTTAAAAATGCTCAATTCAAAATGAACATTCCCTAGCAAGAAAATTTATTTTATATCACCACAAAAAATCAAACTGCGGCGTCATTTTCCCGATAACAAACAAAAAAGTTGTATGGTCGCGAATAATACATTCGTATAGCGTCACATCAGCGGAATATTCCCTTGGCATAAATGTGTGAAGTCTGTGGCACTTATGGAGAAGTAAACCTTCGCTCGAACACAAAAACAAATGAACGAACAGTTTTTTTTTTTTTTTTTGATAAGATGTGCAATCGGAGACCCCTGGGGTGGTTGAAGAGTGTCAGGTCCGTCGCCAGACCAGATAGTAAAAGCTCAGGGGCTGAGGATAGAAAAGGCATATCTCCAAATTATTAAGTATAAATGTTGTCATGTAATTGTTAAAGACTTGATTACACCCAGGTTTATAAACCCATCATGATCATGAAGACACTGATAGGAAGGTAATGTGCAATACATTTCAATGGCGTTTTCAGTTTTTGCTAAATAATTATAAATATAAGCAAAATTTCAATGTATCTGGACAAATCAAAATATTGATAATATTATTTTCATCACAGAAATAATATATGATATGATAACTAAATTTGAAAAAAGCGGTTATGTTAAATGTATTGTATACTTTCAGTAGGCAAAATTTCCGGCCCCTACCTCTTATAGACTTTGAGAAAAACTGCCTTTTAAAATAACATTGATATAGATAGGAGCGCAAATTTGTGACACGGCCTCTTAATGTGCATCTACAAGACTGAATTCAGGCCATGATTGACCTTGTGGTTTGGAGATACCTGGTGTAAATGTCTGACATTGGACATGGCCTGTTTAAAATGTTCGCCGAACATCAGCGAAAAATACCTTTTGGTTTGGAGATACGTGGCCTTGGCCTGTATGCTGATTTGTTGTTTAGTATTATTTGTAGCGATGTCATTTTTTGTTGCTAATGGCCTGGGTTCGACTCAGGTCAATGCCTTACACAATGTTTCAGGGTGCAAATATGTTACATTCGTAAGCTAGATTTCTACTTTCGTTCCTTTCTGTGTACTTTGAAGTAATTCCAGCAAAGAGCAAGTACTTTGCATGCACCGGGTTATGATTTCAACCCTGTATTTACGTCTTGCCGTGATGTCTGGGTAGCGAGGCCTCGAGCGAGCGGCCAGGCGGGCTGCTAGCCGGCAACTACGCCGGGGTCGACGCTCATTGCAGGTGGCAGGCGAGCCCTCGCCCGGCTTACAGCTTCCGGCTCCACCATTCATTATTTTGTCAAAACTTTAAGTTAGCGAGCTTTAATTTAGGTACTTTGACTAGTCGTACGTGAATAAATTTAACTTCGCGTGTAGCTATTTGAAGTTATTTTTATACACAAGACAAGGAAAAAAGACTAAGTTTGTGGGTGGGTATCGATCACCAGGTCCTTACCACATGAGCGACTGGCACTTGGTGAGTGCTAACTCCTTTCTTCTCGGTCCTGTTGTTTCTTGTGATGATGGTTTTTTTAGTATTGTATCCCGGACCTTAGAACAATTAATATATATTAAATAAATTTAATTAACTCTGGACTGCCTGCTACCAAACCGTGGAAGGGAATCGATCGATTGTTTAATTATTTAAACAAGCTATTTTTTTTAAATAGTTTTGGAATATTTCCCAACTTTCTAGGTCAATAAAGCCAATTTATCTAGATGGTTGCCATATCGGCTTAATGGAGACTGGTAGGTATATGAGGAACTTAAGCTGCTTTTAGGAGTTTGAACATGATTTATTAATTGAGAGGTTTTTAACCAGAAAATGTTTTTGCATCAGTCTAGGATCAAAGCAAGCAATTTAATCCATCAAATGAATGAGTAAGAAAAAAAATATTTTTTTTATAATTTTTGGAATCCATTCCGAAATTCTAGTTTAATTATTACGAATTTCCAATATGGCGGTTAAGATGGCATACAAGATGGTGGGTGCCCTGGCAATAAATAATTACTGCACTCTAGCGGGTAAAAATTAAATTAATATAGAAGTGGCACATTCTATCAGACGAAAACAATACATCGGCAACACCCTCCAACAGACGAAAACAAGATATCCATCGTGACATCATACTGGCTGACATAAAATCTGCCTTGGCATTAGTGGTGAGAGGACAGTCTGCCAGTGGCGTCCATGGAGGAAGGAGCAATCGCCATTTTTAATCGATTACCCTAGTCGGGTTTGAATCCAGTATTTTTATCAATAATATCATTAAATTTATTTAATTGCATTTTTATAAAATTTCAATTTTTTTCCTGAAATTTAGAATATAAATTACAGATTTTCATATGGCAGACAATGTCCAAATATTTGTAATGAATTTTTATTAAAATTGTATAAGTAAATTCTTTTTATTAATTTTAAGATCGTTTCCCATTAAAATTCGATAACGTATAGCTGGATTTTCAAGATGGCGGACAGTTTTACAAATGGTGGAAATGTTTGATATTAAATTTTTATAAATTAGATTACTTTATATTTAAAAAATTTTCCTGATTCTAGAATAAAAATTATGTATTTTCAAGAAGGTGGCCGTAACTAAAGCTTCCAACGATGAAATAATCTAAAATGGCAGAAAGATCTAGAATACAAGATATTGGAAAACAAAATACGGATGTAATGTCATTATTTAAAATAGCGGAAAACAAAATGGCGGATCCAAGATGAACACCTGGGTCAAGGTCAAGTCATCCAAGATAGCCGCCTTGAAATTAGAATCCAGGAAGGTGTTCGCCATCCTGGATTCTAATTATAAACCTTTTTATAAGAAATTTTTCTTCTTAAGTCCAGAAAAGTGCGGTTCCTAAATTTAAACTAAGTCCTTCGTCAGTCGTTAGTAACTTCACAACGACCTTATTCTTGTTGGAACGCCATGATGTGAGCCTAAATATTTGTTGGTAGTAATAATTTCCAGCAACATCATACTGAAATAATTTTTAAACCGCTGTAGTTGGTAATCAACTGATGTGTTCTCATCTAGGTACTGTTTGTCGTACCAGAGATTGTGTATTGCTGGTATACTGTGGTTCTCAGTGGTTCCCCGGTACGGGCCACACTTGCCTGTTGGATGGGGGAGTCTTCCTCACATTCCGTGAAGTCGTGTGCTGACAGCAACTATTTTATTTTAATATGGTTCATACATCGTCTTTCAGAATTTTAATTTTTTTTAATAACAGCAACGAAATATTTATGGTTAAGTTAAGTATAATGTTAATTCTGCTTCACATAAACGTGAGGTTTGATAAAGGGTTTTCTATAAGTTTACCAAAAACGAAATTTAAAAGATACCAAATGTCATACTCTGTTGTTTTGAATTGTTCGCTTTATAGGATAGCAAATTTCAGAAATTTTATATTTTAAAGTATTAATTTTATGATTGAGTTTTCTCCTTTCGATGCTCGTGATCAGTCAACCCGTTATGCTCTCAACAAATCTGACACACCAAACAAAATGTTTATTGAGATTTAGTCCTCAGTAACATCTTTGTTATACTTTATCGCTTACAACTCCTACCCAGAGAAATAAGGTTGGCAGAAATAAACCAAAAAAACTTATATTTTTTACAGTATAAATAACGTATTTATAAAGTTGGCTTCTGTTGGAAACGACTTATATGCTGGCATATTCATAAGACTTAACAAATCCGTAAGAAGGTTTTGAATATGCCCTGCTCCTTCGCTGTGTAATGTTAGAACTTTACCGCGGCGACCCCTGGACGCAGCGACTTTCGCTCTTTTAGACGCCAGTGAAAAAAGAAGCCGTGTCTGCTGCAGTTCCTCTAACGATTGCGCTGGTGAATTAACAAGTCTGCCTAAAGTAAAAAAAAAACAGAGGAACCTTGTGAATAACTCTTTGGACTAATCGCTCAAATACCATCCTACTTTTTCTCCCTAATGAAACCTTTCTAAAAGGGTGAACTCTAGGGTTTTAATCACCTTTTGCTCATGCTTTGCAATGGTTCTCAAAGGCCAGCCACTAAATAAACTGCGTTTGTAGACGTGTTACTTAGTGATTTCAACTTGTCTAACGTCCTCATCGCAGTA
Source organism: Bacillus rossius redtenbacheri (assembly GCF_032445375.1). NCBI lineage: Eukaryota > Metazoa > Arthropoda > Insecta > Phasmatodea > Bacillidae > Bacillus > Bacillus rossius. The sequence continues at coordinate 227,952,677 of NC_086330.1, forward strand.
TTTAAGTAACCGCGTGAAACTGTAGTGTAATGAATGCTGTTATATTGGGGAAAAATAGCATTTGAAGTTATTTATTGACTAGTAATAAAAACTATTTGTATAAATGTCCGCGTACTTTCAAATGGCACCATGGATATTTACAACAGGTTCTAAGAACCATGGTTGATGTTGAGGAAACCGAGAGAAGAGGGGCTCTGGAAGCAGGCCCGGTGCAAGGTAAATTGGCGCCTTAGGCCCCCCCCCCTTCCCACCCCCGGGCCGGAAACCCCAAAAAAATTTTCCTTGCCTCAAAATACATCACGTAAGCCTAAGATTTTGTCAACAATTAAATGTAAGCAGACTTGTGCATTTTTTTTTTACTTTTTTACTTATTACAAATCATAAACAGGTCACCGTGGAATTTAAATAATTACTTATATCAATATAAGAATTCCAAACTGTTACAAAAATCCATTTTCATCTAGTTTCAATAATCGTTAAACATACTATATCAGCTGTTATGTGTCGTGCTGCGCCGCCCCCAGCTACTTGGTGCCCTAGGCGGTTGCCTAGTTCGCCTATATGGACGCGCCGGCCCTGTCTGGAAGGGTGTAACCAGACGCCGCTAGAGCTGAGGCGGGCCTGCTCAACAGGTTACGCCTTTTCCTTCCTCTCCCCCGTCGGTCCCCAGATGGCTGAAAGACCGCCGCCTGTGGACAACCAGTTACCACGGTGCTCTTTGTCGCTCTCGCGATCCTCCACTTCCTGGCTTTTCAGTTCGGGGAGGATGTGCTCCCTCCAGCAGCGGAGCACAGCGAGACCCGCGCGCGACCCTCGGCGCGTGGTGCTCCGTGCTCCGCGCTCCGTGTCATGTACCAGAGTATCCCTCACCGCGACGCAGGGCTGTGTGACGCGCCAGCTTTAATCCATTACTCTGCGACTTTTAGCAAACATTACAGACGGTATACGTTTTCAAAAAGCAGAGTGGTATCCTATACTGTCCTCTCCTACTTCTACTTATTCCATATATATTTATGTGTGAGTGTGTGTGTTTGGGACAGCCTAAGTTTCACCTGCTTAGATCGACATGCCCGAACAGTTCCGAAATACGTCGCTCGATCGGGTAACTTCGGTAGTAGAAAAGCGCGGGATATAGCTACAGGTTTTGAACGTGAACAATGATGTTTTTTGATCTAGCATGAGATAAATTGCAAAATTGTACCAAAAGTGATAAAGATAACACTATTTCGGGATATGTAGACATTGAAATCGGTTATAACAATTTCTTTGATGCCTTAAAAAGTGCAGGTTACTCGTTCTCAGTTAGAAGTAGTGCAGCACAGGAGCAATTCAATATATTAGATTTAATTTTCTATAGAAGACGAAGCAGGCAACATTAAAATGTTTATCTTGCTTGGTTCAAATCCTCAACCCTTATATCTCTGTCAATGAAGGAAATTAATTGAGCTTTCAGCTTGGTTACCTCTAGATTATTACAATAAAATGAAGGGCTATAAAATGCTAATGATATGACAGAATGGATGGGTGAAGTAACGTAAGAACTCTGAGAAAACCAACTAACCACTGCAATGTTTGCTATGTTCCCCACTACCAAAAGATCCATTAATGACCCTGCTGAGAATCAAACCCAGATCACTTTGGTGACAGAAAAGTGAGCACTTAAACACAGAGACCTAATGTTTGCCTCTAATGACCACATTTATAAGACCACAAACCTAATGCTTTTTACCTTTTCACCATTAATTTAATTACCTTACCTTTACAGATCGTGAGCAGCAGGTAATGACCAGTATACTGAATGAAGTCTTTGAGATTAAGTGCTTCTTATGTGTAGGAATGTTTGCAATTTTTGAAACAGCCCTTTTCGGAATTTTATTATTCTACTACTGTTAAAAGTCTCTTCTCTACAAATTTGCTTTGTTCTCTGTTACTAATTATTATTAATGTAGGGCATCCTCCATCCATTGAATACCTTTAGTGAACATATTAACATATTATATTTTATTATATATTTTTATTCTCATCGCTGGTTCTGTATCTTCAACTACAGCTGATTCAGTTGTGTCTTTATAGTTTTAATTATTTATTTGTTTATTTATTTCCATAGTTTTCCATGGCACACAATGCAAAACTTCAATGGCATTTATCCAAAAATTGGAAGTAAATCATAATTTGAAGGTTTGCTATGTAAAAAATCATTATTAAAAAATTTATTGTAATGTTTAAATTCAAGAAAAGTTTTCTGATGTATGTTCTGAGAAAAAGAAACATTTATGGAAGCTTACTGTAACACCAAAAATGAATTATGATGTTACTGATATCATTTGTGTTTGATATAATTATTAGTGTTAAATGTGCATTTTCAGTAGTAGTATAGTTTGGCCGGTTCGAGATCAGGGTTCAGGGTGTGGTGCCGGTGCCGGGGTCCGCCATTTTGTATTTGTGACGTCACGGCGGCAAAAATTCATCAAAATTCCTCAAAAATGAATCAAAATGACTCAAAAATTCCCGTTTTAAGAACAAATTTCCCGTTTTCGAGGGGAAATTTCCCGTTTTATTCCGTAAAAATCCCAGCGGCTAGAAAAGTCCTAAAAGTGGCTTAAGCATCCTTAACTCAAGTCACTGTTAAGCCGCTATCAGGACTTGACCTTGAAACCGACCGCCATATTGGAGCCGCTATCTTGGATCCGCCATCTTGGATGACGTCATGACGTCATGACGTTTATGTAATAAATATTATGTTTGTAAAAGAACTTGTGGTGTTTAATTCCTCGAACCTGTTACTATTATGTTAAATTGATGTTATATTTAATTTTTTTGTATCGGCCAGGGATCGAACCAAGGACTTTAGTCGACCTAATCAATCAGTATATAGATTACAAATTTATTTAACGAATTTTGGAATTTTTCCCGAATTTCTAGCATTACAATTACGAATTTCCAATATGGTGGTCTTGATGTCTGATAGGATGATGGTAGTAGAGGATTTAAAGTCTCTTTACGAATGTTTAACATGGTTTATTGAAATTATTATTTCTTTTTACATAAAATTAAACATTATTGCATCGATCGGGTATCGAACCGAGGACAGGAATCGATCGTATCAATCTGTAAAATGATGAGTGATTTATTTAATGAATTTTGGAATTTTCCCCGAATTTCTGGCATAAAAATTACGGATTTTCAAGATGGCGTCCAAATTTCAAGATGGCGGGTGTCACAGTAATAAATGATTACTGCACTATAGCGGGTAAGAATTAAACTAACATGGCGTCAGCGCATTCTCGCCGACGATACAATGATGATGATGGCTTCCAGCATCGAAGACAAGATGGCGGACATGTCGTCATACTAGATGACGTTATATATACTTTGAAAAAAAAAGTGGTAGGAGTCAGCTGCCAGCAGCCACCACGGGGGAAAAGTTCGATCGCCATTTTTATTTTTTTGCCCTCACCGGGTTCGAACCGAGGGCTCCGAACTTCGTGTCGTAAATGTTTGTTTTTTTATAAATATTTTATTAAAATTTTATTAAGTGAATTTTTTTATAAATTTAAAAAAAATAATTCATTAAAATCAGATAATAAATAAAAAAGTTAAAGATGGCGGCCACAACGGAAATTGCAACGGTGACGTCATAATTCTAAATGGCAGATAACACATCGCCGGAATGTTCTAGAACACAATGACGTCATCCAAGATGGCGGATCCAAGATAGCGGCTATAATATGGCGGTCGGTTTCAAGGTCAAGTCCTGATAGCGGCTTAACAGTGGCTTGAGTTAAGGATGCTTAAGCCACTTTTTAGGACTTTTCTAGCCGCTGAGATTTTTACGGAATAAAACGGGAAATTTTCCCTCGAAACGGGAATTTTTCCCTTGAAAACGGGAAATTTGTTCTTAAAACGGGAATTTTTGAGTCATTTTGATTCATTTTTGAGGAATTTTGATGAATTTTTGCCGCCGTGACGTCACAAATCCAAGATGGCGGACCCCGGCACCACACCCTGAACCCTGATCTCGGACCGGCCAAACTATACTACTTGCAGTGCTAATATCTGATCCCGTTCACATACAAGCATAAGTGTGATAACTAAAATGAAGGATGACGATTTAAGAGTTAAATGTTATGTTTAATCTCTTTCCCTAACTGTTTGATGAATATTTTAAGTGCAAATGTGCAGTTTGTAGTTCTTATGTTAGATCTAATTCATATTATACAGGCTGATGTGCATTGTTTTATGAAGAATAGTGTTGGAACAAACTGTCAGATTAAATTGTTTTGTTCCAAAATAGAGCAATGCTCTTTGGAACATTGCAGAAAATAAAATTTTAAGTATTACAAAGTCTTGCACAAATATTAATGTAAATCAGCTCCAAGACTTAAGTTGTAAATGTGAAATTAGGCCTATGTGATTACAATCTTCTAGCATTAAAGGTCTAGTAAGCCTACCTACATTTGTATGTTAAATAATCCAAGTTCATGAACATTTAAAGAAATTGCTGCAAATATTTCAGTTCAATGAACTGATTTAAATAATAAATTATAGGTTGAAAGATAATCTAGTAATGAAGCCAATAGTATTATTAATTAAAATCTTGTCTGTAATCTCAGAAGTCAGAGAAGTTGAACCCTCATGCAAAACCCAGAACTAGTTGACAATATATTTTTTTTATTTATTAATCATTTTCGGGATTTTTTTTTATCAAAGATTGATTAATTTACATTGATTGACACCAAACATATACAAGAACTTCAGAATACAGATTTTCCTTCATATCGAAATATTGTTATTTAAAAAAAATTATTTTCTTTTATTGATAATACATTTATTGGAATTGGCTCTAGAATATAATAGTGAATAATCTGTACTTGTCTATGATTTGTTTTGTTTTTTTATGTAAGTGTATATAGTAGTGTTTTTTTTAATGGTTGTTGGCTAGTGTTATGTATGTATGTGCACTATATGCAAATGGTAGTTCTGATAGTATATGTTCATAATAACTAATATACTGATATCAGACTAGCTCAAAATTGGTCTATATTGTACATATATGAATACTTTATAAGATATGTATTGAAATATTATTTGAGTTAAGGAAAATTGTTACTGTAAAATGTAGATGATTGATTGATTATTAAAAAAAAAATCCTTCTGACAATCATTAATAATTTTTACTGCTTTTTATTAATCTTCATAAAAATTCACAGTTCACCATGGTTACCATCTTCCAGCCACAAAATAAATATTATCAGTGATTTTCAAATACATCAATAAATATTATCAGTGATTTTAAAATACATCAATAAATATTATCAGTGATTTTAAAATACATCAAATAAACTCTCTCGCTGCATTCATGAAATCCTTGCTTATTTACATTGGCCAGTCAAAGAGTAGATAAAAAAAAGCTGTTCTCCACAAGCCTGAAACAAAAAAGAAATCAAAGTTAAATGATTTATATTGTACTAAAGAGAAATTAAACTGATAAATAGGTAAATGTAACAAAGAAAAAAGTTATGCATACCAGAATGGTTGTGGCCGGCAGGGCCACATTTTTACTTGTAATTTATTTTGTTGCTGGTCTCTAAATTTTAAATGGTTTTTTATTTTACGTATTTTTATGCCTTTTTTAATTATTGTTAATTTATCTGTAATTTTTTAATTATATTTGTTTCTGTTATTTAGTTATACGCCTTTTGGTAGCTATGGATTATAAGCTTAAGAATATCGATTGTGTTTCACGTAATTACCACTTGGCGAGCGCCCGGCGGTTGGCTGATGACGTCAGACATTCGGCTTGCCGGGAATGGGAAATCAGCTGGGGCCGCGGGAACTGGGTGGCCAGCGACCGTGGAGGACAGAGGGATGTGACGGTGCGGACTGGTGTGCCGGACGGCAACGGGCGACGAAGAGTATTGGGCTGGAGGCTCCACGCTGGGCGACAGGGCAATGGATTGCCCTGTGATACAGAAGTGATCAAGGTAAAGAGAGGCCGCAATTTTGATTTTTACCCTCGTGGTGCTGCACTGGTTTTTGGCAAACCTAGTGAACTGTGTATTTTCCCATACTAAATTTTATTTGGACGGAACTTTTATTAGCCTGTTTGGTGAAGAGGCCCATTTGTTTCACACGTTGTTCCAGTGTGGGATTTTTTAAAAAGGTCACCCGTTTGCCTGTTTGGAAGAAACGAACATTTTGCAATTTGTTTTCGAGACTTTGTCTTCGGAATTTGCATACTTAAAGTTGGCTTTAGCTATTATAATCAGCTTGTGCAGTATTATTAAAAGTATGCGATCGGTATTGGACTACATGCGCAGCCTGATGTTGGTTGGTGCGGCCATTCTACGTTTTTATGAAATCATTGGCAAGTTAATAAAGAAGTAAGACTTTGTTTGAAGTATATGATAAATACTTCTGTGGTAACATAGTTATGTTACGTGAAAAGATTTTGCTACATTTCCCTTAAAAATAAGATAATTATTTTTTGATCATCGTTCACGCCTTTGTGAATTCGTACCTATGGCCCGGCGTGGCATTAGACTCTGGAGTTGGTGAGGAAGGTCAGGAAGCCAGCGCCTGCCTAGGATATTAACTTTGTTTGTTTTTTGGCAAGTCTTTAGCAACGAACATCTGAAGAAAGACTAAACCGTTGATTGAGAGTGTAACCCTTCTTCCTCCTTAATTGGAAGAGGGGTTGCGTCCCCGACTCACTCTGGGCGCGAAGGGAAAAAATAAATATTAAAACCAGGCATAAAAAGCTAAACAATATAAATTCCCCACACAACTGCCTTGGGGTCAGGCCAAAAAATTTAAAGGATATAATAGCAGAGTAACCATTAAACAAACAAGAGGCAAGACTTTGGACGTATGTTATTAAAAAATAGAAATTTGCAAAAATAATTTTTACTATACATAACCATACAAGCTTAGTTACAAAAGCTGACGTTAATAATGGCAGCATCTTATCCCCATTTGCGATACTAACAATAACCTTTAAAAAATCGTAAAAATATAAATACTGATAACAACAAGTATAAAAATATATAAGGGCGTGAGGCGTGGCCACTATAAAATATCAAAATTTACTGACTGCCCTAATACCAAAAAATCAAACAAGACAATCAATACAAATATATAAAAAATCTACAAAAATAATACTGAAGTACAAACAAATTATTTAAATAAAGTTCTTAAACTCTCAATCAACGGTTTAGTCTTTCTTCAGATGTTCGTTGCTAAAGACTTGCCAAAAAAAACAAAGTTAATATCCTAGGCTTGCGCTGGCTTCCTGACCTTCCTCACCAACTCCAGAGTCTAATGCCACGCCGGGCCATAGGTACGAATTCACAAAGGCGTGAACGATGACCAAAAAAAAAATTATCTTATTTTTAAGGGAAATGTAGCAAAAACTCTTCACGTAACATAACCATGTTACCACAGAAGTATTTATCATCAGCTTCAAACAAAGTCTTACTTCTTTATTAACTTGCCAATGATTTTATTAAAACGTAGAATGGCCGCACCAACCAACATCAGGCTGCGCATGTAGTCCAATACCGATCGCATACATTTAATAATACTGCACAAGCTGATATATTAGCTAAATGCCAACTTTACGTATGCAAATTCCGATGACAAAGTCTCAAAAACAAATTGCAAAATGTTCGTTTCTTCCAAACTTATACTTTTATTGCAACTACAGGCAAACGGGCGACCTTTTTTAAGAAAATCCCACACTGGAACAACGTGTGAAAACAAATGGGCCTCTTCACCAAACTGGCTAATAAAAGTTCCGTCCAAATAAAATTTAGTATGGGAAAATACACAGTTCACTAGGTTTGCCAAAAACCACTGCAGTACCACGAGGGTAAAAATCAAAATTGCGGCCTCTCTTTACCTTGATAAGTTCAGTATCACAGGGCAATCCATTGCCCTGTCACCCAGCGTGGAGCCTCCATCCCAATACTCTTTGTCGCCCGTTGCCGTCCGGCACACCAGTCCGCACCGTCACATAGCTCTGTCCTCAACGGTCGCTGGGCACACTCTCGCGCCGGCCCAGCTGATTTTTTCTTCCCGGCAAGCCGAATGTCTGACGTCATCAGCCAGCCGCCGGGCGCTCGCCAAGTGGTATTTACGTGAAACACAATCGATGTTCTTAAACTCATAATCGATAGCTACCAAAAGGCGTATAACTAATTAACAGAAACAATTATAATTTAAAAAAAATTTACAGATAAATTAACATTAATTAAAAAAGGCGTAAAAATATGTGAAATAAAAAACCATATAAAACTAGAGACCAGCAACAAAAATAAATTACAAGTAAAAATGTGGCCCTGCCGGCCACAACCTCCGCCTTGAACAAAAAAAAAATTTAAACAGCAACCTTAAAAAACTAAAACGTCAAAAAAAAACCTTGGACTTGGAGACAAAGTATTCTCAAAAACTTCTAATCCAACAAACCAGCCCAAACTCAAACAAACAAACCTGCAACAAGGAAAACTTGCCTCCAAAGCCTCAGTCAAAATTTCAACGCTCAAAAAAAAAAAAAAACAAGAGAAGGATTTTCCAACAAGTAACGGAAAAGACAAACTAAACTCACAAACCGAACAAACGGGATCTAAGTATGCCAAAACAAAACAAACAAGCTCCAAAGTCAAGACCGAAACGTATTAGACAAAACCTTCTCTCTCAAAATTATCAATAACTAAAGGTTGCAAACTAAAGCAAAGAACTATAAAAACTATAACCTCACAGGAAAAAAATCAAAACCATCACTGGAAATCTAAAAGACCACTAAAATTCCTGGTGCTGATCCTGCTCCCGCAGCTTGCAAATTAGCGTAAACCTGTTCTTTGGGAAGTTTATAAATCCAAGAAACTGCCATTATTAAAAAAATCAAAAAAGTCAGCAAAATCGCAAAAGTCCAAAGTCTCTGCCTAGCAGAGTGGCGCAGGTTGTAACCCTTCTTCCTCCTTAATTGGAAGAGGGGTTGCGTCCCCGACTCACTCTGGGCGCGAAGGAAAAAAATAAATATTAAAACCAGGCATAAAAAGCTAAACAATATAAATTCCCCACACCACTGCCCAGGGGTCAGGCCAAAAAATTTAAAGGATATAATAGCAGAGTAACCATTAAACAAACAAGAGGCAAGACTTTGGACGTATGTTATTAAAAAATAGAAATTTGCAAAAATAATTTTTACTATACATAACCATACAAGCTTAGTTACAAAAGCTGACGTTAATAATGGCAGCATCTTATCCCCATTTGCGATACTAACAATAACCTTTAAAAAATCGTAAAAATATAAATACTGATAACAACAAGTATAAAAATATATAAGGGCGTGAGGCGTGGCCACTATAAAATATCAAAATTTACTGACTGCCCTAATACCAAAAAATCAAACAAGACAATCAATACAAATATATAAAAAATCTACAAAAATAATACTGAAGTACAAACAAATTATTTAAATAAAGTTCTTAAACTCTCAATCAACGGTTTAGTCTTTCTTCAGATGTTCGTTGCTAAAGACTTGCCAAAAAAAACAAAGTTAATATCCTAGGCGTGCGCTGGCTTCCTGACCTTCCTCACCAACTCCAGAGTCTAATGCCACGCCGGGCCATAGGTACGAATTCACAAAGGCGTGAACGATGACCAAAAAAAAATTATCTTATTTTTAAGGGAAATGTAGCAAAAACTCTTCACGTAACATAACCATGTTACCACAGAAGTATTTATCATCAGCTTCAAACAAAGTCTTACTTCTTTATTAACTTGCCAATGATTTTATTAAAACGTAGAATGGCCGCACCAACCAACATCAGGCTGCGCATGTAGTCCAATACCGATCGCATACATTTAATAATACTGCACAAGCTGATATATTAGCTAAATGCCAACTTTACGTATGCAAATTCCGATGACAAAGTCTCAAAAACAAATTGCAAAATGTTCGTTTCTTCCAAACTTATACTTTTATTGCAACTACAGGCAAACGGGCGACCTTTTTTAAGAAAATCCCACACTGGAACAACGTGTGAAAACAAATGGGCCTCTTCACCAAACTGGCTAATAAAAGTTCCGTCCAAATAAAATTTAGTATGGGAAAATACACAGTTCACTAGGTTTGCCAAAAACCACTGCAGTACCACGAGGGTAAAAATCAAAATTGCGGCCTCTCTTTACCTTGATAAGTTCAGTATCACAGGGCAATCCATTGCCCTGTCACCCAGCGTGGAGCCTCCATCCCAATACTCTTCGTCGCCCGTTGCCGTCCGGCACACCAGTCCGCACCGTCACATAGCTCTGTCCTCAACGGTCGCTGGGCACACTCTCGCGCCGGCCCAGCTGATTTTTTCTTCCCGGCAAGCCGAATGTCTGACGTCATCAGCCAGCCGCCGGGCGCTCGCCAAGTGGTATTTACGTGAAACACAATCGATGTTCTTAAACTCATAATCGATAGCTACCAAAAGGCGTATAACTAATTAACAGAAACAATTATAATTTAAAAAAAATTTACAGATAAATTAACATTAATTAAAAAAGGCGTAAAAATATGTGAAATAAAAAACCATATAAAACTAGAGACCAGCAACAAAAATAAATTACAAGTAAAAATGTGGCCCTGCCGGCCACAACCTCCGCCTTGAACAAAAAAAAAAATTTAAACAGCAACCTTAAAAAACTAAAACGTCAAAAAAAAACCTTGGACTTGGAGACAAAGTATTCTCAAAAACTTCTAATCCAACAAACCAGCCCAAACTCAAACAAACAAACCTGCAACAAGGAAAACTTGCCTCCAAAGCCTCAGTCAAAATTTCAACGCTCAAAAAAAAAAAAAAAACAAGCGAAGGATTTTCCAACAAGTAACGGAAAAGACAAACTAAACTCACAAACCGAACAAACGGGATCTAAGTATGCCAAAACAAAACAAACAAGCTCCAAAGTCAAGACCGAAACGTATTAGACAAAACCTTCTCTCTCAAAATTATCAATAACTAAAGGTTGCAAACTAAAGCAAAGAACTATAAAAACTATAACCTCACAGGAAAAAAATCAAAACCATCACTGGAAATCTAAAAGACCACTAAAATTCCTGGTGCTGATCCTGCTCCTGCAGCTTGCAAATTAGCGTAAACCTGTTCTTTGGGAAGTTTATAAATCCAAGAAACTGCCATTATTAAAAAAATCAAAAAAGTCAGCAAAATCGCAAAAGTCCAAAGTCTCTGCCTAGCAGAGTGGCGCAGGTTGTAACCCTTCTTCCTCCTTAATTGGAAGAGGGGTTGCGTCCCCGACTCACTCTGGGCGCGAAGGAAAAAAATAAATATTAAAACCAGGCATAAAAAGCTAAACAATATAAATTCCCCACACCACTGCCCAGGGGTCAGGCCAAAAAATTTAAAGGATATAATAGCAGAGTAACCATTAAACAAACAAGAGGCAAGACTTTGGACGTATGTTATTAAAAAATAGAAATTTGCAAAAATAATTTTTACTATACATAACCATACAAGCTTAGTTACAAAAGCTGACGTTAATAATGGCAGCATCTTATCCCCATTTGCGATACTAACAATAACCTTTAAAAAATCGTAAAAATATAAATACTGATAACAACAAGTATAAAAATATATAAGGGCGTGAGGCGTGGCCACTATAAAATATCAAAATTTACTGACTGCCCTAATACCAAAAAATCAAACAAGACAATCAATACAAATATATAAAAAATCTACAAAAATAATACTGAAGTACAAACAAATTATTTAAATAAAGTTCTTAAACTCTCAATCAACGGTTTAGTCTTTCTTCAGATGTTCGTTGCTAAAGACTTGCCAAAAAAAACAAAGTTAATATCCTAGGCGTGCGCTGGCTTCCTGACCTTCCTCACCAACTCCAGAGTCTAATGCCACGCCGGGCCATAGGTACGAATTCACAAAGGCGTGAACGATGACCAAAAAAAAAATTATCTTATTTTTAAGGGAAATGTAGCAAAAACTCTTCACGTAACATAACCATGTTACCACAGAAGTATTTATCATCAGCTTCAAACAAAGTCTTACTTCTTTATTAACTTGCCAATGATTTTATTAAAACGTAGAATGGCCGCACCAACCAACATCAGGCTGCGCATGTAGTCCAATACCGATCGCATACATTTAATAATACTGCACAAGCTGATATATTAGCTAAATGCCAACTTTACGTATGCAAATTCCGATGACAAAGTCTCAAAAACAAATTGCAAAATGTTCGTTTCTTCCAAACTTATACTTTTATTGCAACTACAGGCAAACGGGCGACCTTTTTTTAAGAAAATCCCACACTGGAACAACGTGTGAAAACAAATGGGCCTCTTCACCAAACTGGCTAATAAAAGTTCCGTCCAAATAAAATTTAGTATGGGAAAATACACAGTTCACTAGGTTTGCCAAAAACCACTGCAGTACCACGAGGGTAAAAATCAAAATTGCGGCCTCTCTTTACCTTGATAAGTTCAGTATCACAGGGCAATCCATTGCCCTGTCACCCAGCGTGGAGCCTCCATCCCAATACTCTTCGTCGCCCGTTGCCGTCCGGCACACCAGTCCGCACCGTCACATAGCTCTGTCCTCAACGGTCGCTGGGCACACTCTCGCGCCGGCCCAGCTGATTTTTTCTTCCCGGCAAGCCGAATGTCTGACGTCATCAGCCAGCCGCCGGGCGCTCGCCAAGTGGTATTTACGTGAAACACAATCGATGTTCTTAAACTCATAATCGATAGCTACCAAAAGGCGTATAACTAATTAACAGAAACAAATATAATTTTAAAAAAATTTACAGATAAATTAACATTAATTAAAAAAGGCGTAAAAATACGTGAAATAAAAAACCATATAAAACTAGAGACCAGCAACAAAAATAAATTACAAGTAAAAATGTGGCCCTGCCGGCCACAAGAGTTTAAGAACTTTATTTAAATAAATGTTTTTTGTACTTAAGTTTTATTATTGTAGAATTTTTATATATATGTATTGATTGTCTTTTTTGATTTTTGGTATTAGGGCAGTCAGTAAATTTTGATATTTTATAGTGGCCACGCCTCACGCCCTTATATATATATTTTTATACTTGTTGTTATCAGTATTTATATTTTTACGATTTTTTAAAGGTTATTGTTAGTATCGCAAATGGGGATAAGATGCTGCCATTATTAACGTCAGCTTTTGTAACTTAGCTTGTATGGTTATGTATAGTAAATACTATTTTTGCGAATTTCTATTTTTTAATAACATACGTCCAAAGTCTTGCCTCTTGTTTGTTTAATGGTTACTCTGCTATTATATCCTTTGAAGTTTTTGGCCTGACCCCTGGGCAGTGGTGTGGGGAATTTATATTGTTTAGCTTTTTATGCCTGGTTTTAATATTTATTTTTTCCCTTCGCGCCCAGAGTGAGTCGGGGACGCAACCCCTCTTCCAATTAAGGAGGAAGAAGGGTTACAACGTGCGCCACTCTGCTGGGCAGAGACTTTGGACTTTTGCGATTTTGCTGCCTTTTTTGATTTTTTTAATAATGGCAGTTTCTTGGATTTATAAACTTCCCAAAGAACAGGTTTACGCTAATTTGCAAGCAGCGGGAGTAGAGAGTGGTCTGGAGGATGACATTGATACCTTACGCAGGAAATTAAGTACCCACATTAAAGAAGGGAGGAAAAAACCTGTTGAGGAAAATGTGGAGAATTTGGAGATCAGCCAAGTAAATTCATTGAATACTGCTATGCAAAGTAAATTGCTTTTTAAGGAACTGGATAGGTTGCCATCTTTATGCTCCGGTGGGCCAAGAGATTTAATAAAGTTTTGCTTGGGGGTAGATAGTTTGAAAACTAATTGTTGTTTACAAAATGAGCAAGAATTGTTAAGGTGTATTTCGACTAAATGTAGCGGGATCGCTAGGGACGTGATTACGTCAGGTATAAATAAGTCTGTTGGATGGTCGGTAGTGAAAGAGAATATTTGGGAATATTTGTGCCCTAAGAGGGTGAAGGACGATCTAATTAAGGAATTGATTTTCCGTTTTCAACGGGAAAATGAAAGCACCTTAGAATTTATACAGGATATTAGAAATCACGTTAATGTATTTGGTCTGCAGTTAGATGATCACCGTTTTGTAGCTATTATTTTGGAAAATCTAAATCCTGCCATCAGACACGAATGCGCATTTATTGGCAGACCTAATAGTGTGGAGGAACTCAACACTTGGGCTATCCAGGTAGATAATATTTTTTACGCTAAATGTGAATTCGATAAGGGTAAAGGTAAAATGAATTTTAAAATGGTTTGTTTTAAAACGCCGGGTAATGAAAAAATTGATAAGACTTGTTTTAAGTGTAATAAGGTAGGGCATTTTGCTAAGGATTGCTCGGTTTCGGAGGTAAATAAATTTGTTTGTGGTTTTTGTGGCAAAAACGGTCATTCAGAAAAATTTTGCTTTAAAAAGAAGCGGGAGCAGGATCAGCACCAGGAATTATAGTGGTCATTTAGATTACCAGTGATGGTTTTGATATATTTCCTGTGAGGTTATAGTTTTTATAGTTCTTTGCTTTAGTTTGCAACCTCCGGGTTGTCAGACTTGGTGTTTTATTTTTTTTTTGTTCTTTAGTTATTGATAATTTTGAGAGAGAAGGTTTTGTCTAATACGTTTCGGATTTGACTTTGGAGCTTGTTTGTTTGTTTTGGCTTACTTAGATCCTGTTTGTTAGGTTTGTGGGTTTAGTTTGTCTTTTCCGTTACTTGTTGGAAAATCCTTCTCTTGTTTTTTTTTAGCGTTGAAATTTTGGCTGGGGCTTTGGAGGCAAGTATTCCTTGTTGCTGGTTTGTTTGTTTGAGTTTGGGCTGGTTTGTTGGATTAGAAGTTTTTGTGAATGCTTTTTCTCCAAGTCCAGGTTTTGTTTTTTTGACGTTTTAGTTTTTTTAAGGTTGCTGTTTAAATTTTTTTTGTTCTAGGCGGAGGTTGTGGCCGGCAGGGCCACATTTTTACTTGTAATTTATTTTGTTGCTGGTCTCTAAATTTTATATGGTTTTTTATTTTACGTATTTTTATGCCTTTTTTAATTATTGTTAATTTATCTGTAATTTTTTAATTATATTTGTTTCTGTTATTTAGTTATACGCCTTTTGGTAGCTATGGATTATAAGCTTAAGAATATCGATTGTGTTTCACGTAATTACCACTTGGCGAGCGCCCGGCGGGTGGCTGATGACGTCAGACATTCGGCTTGCCGGGAATGGGAAATCAGCTGGGGCCGCGGGAACTGGGTGGCCAGCGACCGTGGAGGACAGAGGGATGTGACGGTGCGGACTGGTGTGCCGGACGGCAACGGGCGACGAAGAGTATTGGGCTGGAGGCTCCACGCTGGGCGACAGGGCAATGGATTGCCCTGTGATACAGAATTAATCAAGGTAAAGAGAGGCCGCGATTTTGATTTTTACCCTCGTGGTGCTGCACTGGTTTTTTGCAAACCTAGTGAACTGTGTATTTTCCCATACTAAATTTTATTTGGACGGAACTTTTATTAGCCTGTTTGGTGAAGAGGCCCATTTGTTTCACACGTTGTTCCAGTGTGGGATTTTTTAAAAAGGTCGCCCGTTTGCCTGTTTGGAAGAAACGAACATTTTGCAATTTGTTTTCGAGACTTTGTCTTCGGAATTTGCATACTTAAAGTTGGCTTTAGCTATTATAATCAGCTTGTGCAGTATTATTAAAAGTATGCGATCGGTATTGGACTACATGCGCAGCCTGATGTTGGTTGGTGCGGCCATTCTACGTTTTTATGAAATCATTGGCAAGTTAATAAAGAAGTAAGACTTTGTTTGAAGTATATGATAAATACTTCTGTGGTAACATAGTTATGTTACGTGAAGAGTTTTTGCTACATTTCCCTTAAAAATAAGATAATTATTTTTGATCATCGTTCACGCCTTTGTGAATTCGTACCTATGGCCCGGCGTGGCATTAGACTCTGGAGTTGGTGAGGAAGGTCAGGAAGCCAGCGCCTGCCTAGGATATTAACTTTGTTTGTTTTTTGGCAAGTCTTTAGCAACGAACATCTGAAGAAAGACTAAACCGTTGATTGAGAGTTTAAGAACTTTATTTAAATAAATGTTTTTTGTACTTAAGTTTTATTATTGTAGAATTTTTATATATATGTATTGATTGTCTTTTTTGATTTTTGGTATTAGGGCAGTCAGTAAATTTTGATATTTTATAGTGGCCACGCCTCACGCCCTTATATATATATTTTTTTATACTTGTTGTTATCAGTATTTATATTTTTACGATTTTTTAAAGGTTATTGTTAGTATCGCAAATGGGGATAAGATGCTGCCATTATTAACGTCAGCTTTTGTAACTTAGCTTGTATGGTTATGTATAGTAAATACTATTTTTGCGAATTTCTATTTTTTAATAACATACGTCCAAAGTCTTGCCTCTTGTTTGTTTAATGGTTACTCTGCTATTATATCCTTTGAAGTTTTTGGCCTGACCCCTGGGCAGTGGTGTGGGGAATTTATATTGTTTAGCTTTTTATGCCTGGTTTTAATATTTATTTTTTCCCTTCGCGCCCAGAGTAAGTCGGGGACGCAACCCCTCTTCCAATTAAGGAGGAAGAAGGGTTACATGATAAATTAATTTCAAAACCATTTTAGTTAGAATTTTGATACATTCAATATTTTTGGTAAATTCTCATTTATGTACTACAATTAACATTTTTCTTTGTCCTTTCAAACAGATATTTTTTTGCAAATACTTTTTGACAAAAACTCATTTATGTGAAAAAAATTTATATGCAAAACATAATTCTATTTGATGCTTCAGCAACATTGAGTTGTAAATTTAAGCTCTTGTGGCCATTATTGCAGAAAAACTAGGTATTTAACAATCCAAGTAACTACACAATTTTAGAAATATGTTGCTCAGGGCCTCAAGTGATGTAATTGCTTGTTATTAGCTTAAGCAAATCTAGGCTTTGACTCAAGCAAAAGGTTTACAAGTTGAATTCATTTCACGTAATGCGTGTCACATAAGGAGTTTATTTTTTTTTTAAAGTATCTAATCAAAGTCTTTGGGGAGAGTATTAGAAGGTAGGTTACCAAAATTTGTAATAAGATTCTTTATATATATATATATATCCTATATGCTCATATTTTAGTCGTATCAACAAAATTCCTACACGAGAATAGATGTCAGCATGTTATTTTGCAGCAGTCGATGGCATTACTTCATAGTACAGTTGTGAAATCACTACAAAATGTGTCGGATGTATATTGCAATGATTTACAATTATTATCGGTAATCGCATAACTGCAGAGTTCAGAAGGTGTTAGAAAATTTAAATATACCACACATTGTTTTTTTTTTTGTTTCTAATAATATTAGTTTATATTCCTACAAAAATGGATTCAGAAATTTCCTAGAGTAACAACTTTTCCACACAAACCAAATTTGATAAATAGTAATTCTTAGTACTATGTACTTCGCCAAATAAATTATTTTTAAAGTCTATGTAAACTTACCTAAAGAATTGCTTACACCATTTTACAGTAGTTATGAGGAAGTTACCTTTCCCTAACCATTTTCGTGATTTAACAGCACATATGTAACTAACCTAACCAAGTACTGCAACTGTGAACTACAGTATAACTCTGTAATTGTTTTCAAGTGAGCATGAGGAAAAAAACATAAGCAGTCGATGGAAATTTAGCCATTCCAGTGTTTTAAAGTTTTACCAATGGACTCATTAAGAAGATATAATGTTAAAAACCATTAATCAGTACCCTTGATGCTTGAATTTGCTTAACCAATCCAACAATTATACAACTTTGTTGTGCATCAATAAAGTAAATCAATCATCAATACGGTAAAAGTCTTCGATTATACTGCGCTAATTCCCAAAGATATTTAAAAAAAATTAAAAATAAATTGTTAAACAGTAGTTTAATGTTCAAGCAGGTAAGTATAAACAATACAAAATTTGTAAAATCATGTGAATGGTTGGTTAGTTAAATTTTAAAAAAGGTAATTTTCTTTTGCTACTGCTTATCCATAAATTAAATTATAAAATTTTGAAAATACCTTTTCAGACACTAAAAACCTTCCTCTATTTAAACTGTAAACAGTTTTTCTTAATTCCTACTGGTTTTCAAGAAATCACATTTTGCAGGTCACACTAGATAGCTTATGCAGTGAAGCAGCTGTCGCCATTTTTTCCTCTAATTGCATTGCAGATCCTGTGGTTTTCCATATATATATATATATATATATATATATATATAAGAATGTATATATTTTTTATTTGAATATTATAACCCAATGAAACGTAAATAATAGTTTTAAAAAAGTCTCTAAGTAGTATAGGAAAGTATTTTCTGGCACAGGCGTCAGGCTGTGGAGCGTGGAGCCGGTCAATGACCGACCAAACTGACGTCACAGCGGCCATCTTGGATGACCTTGACCTTGACCTTTGACCTTGACCTGGAATTTGATCCTCAAAAATCGCCAAAAATGACCAAAATTGGGCAAAAATTGCCCAAAATTCCTCAAAAATCACCAAAATTTCAATTTTTTTGAAAAAAATTTCCACCAAAAAATTCTCAAATAATTCCACAGTTCAAAAATTAGGATTTCGAAAATCCTCAAAAGTCGCTTTGCCCTAGAAAAAACGAAAACTCCTAAAAGCGGCTTAAAACTCCTAAGAGCTAGCCGCTTATAAGCCGCCGACCTTGAAAATAAGGATGTCATGGCAGCCATATTGGATGATGATGTCACCGTTGCAAATTTAGTTACGGCCGCCATCTTTAACTTTTTTATTTATTATCCGATTTTAATGAAAAAAATTTTAAAAATTATAAAAAATCCATTTAATAAAAATTTAATAAATTATTTATAAAAAATGTACTTTACGACACGGAGCTCAGAGTCCTCGGTTCGAACCCGGTGAGGGCAAAAAAAACTAAAAATGACATCCGATCCTTCCCTCGTGGAGGGCGCTGGCATACTGACTCCCACCACTTTTTTCAAAGCATATATATTCATCTAGTATGACGTCATGTCCGCCATCTTGTCTTCGATGCTGGAAGCCATCATCATTGTATCGTCGGCTAGAGTGCGCTGACGCCATGTTAGTTTAACTCTTACCCGATAGAGTGCAGTAATCATTTATTACTAAGGTGCCCGCCATCTTGAAATTTGGCCGCCATCTTGAAAATCCGTAATTATTTAGCTAGAAATTCGGGAAAAGTTCCAAAATTTATTAAATAAATTTGCAATCAATATACTGATTAACCCGGTCAGTTCCTATCCTTGGTTCGACCCCTGGCCGATACAAAAAAATTAAATATATCATCAATTTAACTTAATAGTAACAGGTTCGAGGAATTAAACACCGCAAGTTCTTTTACAAACAGAATATTTATTACATAATTTCTATTCTACTACAGGATCACTTACGAAAGCTAGTAAATTTATAATCAATCATTTAGTTCCGCATCGGTGTGAAATGACTTATTCTTAGCTCCAATCGGTTTATACTAGACAGAGTCCAACCAGATCCTTTACTGACATAGTTCTCCTCTTCTTGACAGAGTTTCTGGATACCGTGTTTAACAGTTTGCTTCACATCGTTAGAACTGTAAATTACTGTAGCCGATGTCTTGAATGCACACTTTTTCACTTTGTAATATAACGGATATGGCTTTCCATATAGACAGTCCAACCACAAGTTATATTTTAATGGTCCGTTTGTTGCTACGTCATCAGTAAGCTGATTGATTATGTCCTGTCTGATATCATCAAGAAAAGTACAAATATCCTTCGACTCACCGAACGTATTTAGATAATAGTAGTCTTTCAACGTTCCACGAAATGCAGTCTGCGCCAAGTAGAAGCCATTATCGTTCACTTGTAATGCTCCGAACACAGTCTTAGGTTTAGGTCCATGTTCAGTCGTCATAGCAATCGGTTGCTGCGCATCTGTTTTTTTGATTGTACGCTCACGAGCCTTCAATCTAAAGCGAGGAGTCGAAATGTCTGCAGGTAGTTCAGCAGTAGGCACACGGACTTCACCTTTACATATTTTCGCATGTCGTCGCAAACTATCAATTCGAGTAAACCATTCATGACAATCATCACATCGAAACTTTATACGAGAAGGATTCTTTTTACATTTGCTCCGCTCATGTCTTCGTGCATCATGGGAAAATGTGAACGACATATCACAGTAGCTGCAAGGATACCGTGCCGATGTAGACGAACCTTTCAGACCCGATCCAGATATGGACGTTGCAACAGTAGTACCATTTCCAGGCATACTCTTATGAACATCGACGCATCGCTGTTGCACCGAAACCTTTAGTTTCGGCCGCACAGCAGGACCTTTACATGTCTTCATGTGCGTTTTCATATTATCTTTTCTGGCAAACTGCTTATGACATTTCTCACAAACAAACATTTTACGATATAGGTTCTTGGCACATTCTCTCTTCTCATGCCGTCGAGCATTGCTGCTGTTTGAGAAAATCTTGTCACAGTAACAGCACCGATGTTCGTTAGTTGTTGTCGATTCGGCATCCATTGAAGTCTCCATCGAGGGCGAAACGAAGTTCGTCGAGTTTTCCTGCACAGCCAGCACTACCGGGATTAAAGTCTCTTCTGCTGGTGGTATCACGTCTGTTGAAATCTCCTCCAGTGTTGTCGACGTGGTTGTCAACGGAATCTGCTCCTTCTCCGTCGTAGCTGTCGTAAAGGTTCCCGTAGACGATGGTACAACCTCCATCGAGTTCGACGTTAAAGTCGGTAAAGATGCCATCGAGTTCGCAAGAACAGGTAATTACGTGATTAATGCACCAGAAGAAATAAACTAGGTGATCCTTACACCGCCGACGTCAGTAACAAACTGAGCGCCCTGCTGTCTAGGACTCGCTTATATACATGCACCGTATGGAATAATACGCTAGTCAAATCAAGAAACATCTACAATAATACTAGAGTCAAAACAACATTAAAAATAGAAGGACCATCAACAAAAAGGAAGCACATTCTGGAAGCACAATAAAAAAAAGGCAGCACATTTGGAAGCACCGACAACGAAAAGGCAGCACATTTGGAAGCACCGACATCTAAAAGACAGCACCGCCATCGAAAAGGCAGCACATTTTGGAAGCACCGACAACGAAAAGGCAGCACCGTCATCGTAAAGGCACGGACCGCAAGTCCGGGTCATGTCAATATCAGACATATAGACCATGAACACAGTACACACAGGAAACGGATCGTACACACAGTACACACAGGAAACGAAACGTACACACAGTACACACAGGAAACGGATCGTACACACAGTACACACAGGAAAAAAACGTACACACAGTACACACAGGAAACGGAACGTACACACAGTACACACAGGTAACGGAACGTACACACAGGAAACGGAACGTACACACAGTACACACAGGTAACGGAACGTACACACAGGAAACGGAACGTACACACAGTACACACAGAAAACGGAACGTACACACAGTACACACAGAAAACGGAACGTACACACAGTACACACAGTAAACGGAACGTACACACAGTACACACAGAAAACGGAATGTACACACAGTACACACAGGAAACTGAACGTACACACAGTACACACAGAAAACGGAACGTACACACAGGACACACAGGAAAAGGAACGTACACACAGTACACACAGAAAACGGAACGTACACACAGTACACACAGGAAACGGAACGTACACACAGTACACACAGGAAACGGAACGTACACACAGTACACACAGGAAACGTAATGATCACACATACAGTAGCGGAAACACACACAGGCTTAGTTGGAAATCAGAATACAAGAAATAAAAACATTAAATTTTTACTTTTAATATTTTATTACTTCTCAACATTACACAAATACAAGTAAAAGAAGCCATTATTGTATGTAGCCAGCTTACCTCAGTTCTTTGAGTATGAAGGATATTTCTTTGATGCACGGATAGTTTCCTGCACAAAGCGAGCCATGTAGAAGTCTTAGCCGGTCAACCAATATGTTTGGATCTTTCCATGAAGTGTAATCATTCTCTTCTACCACCATCTTCCTTGCACCTTTATAATAAATATTATGATCTCTGGTGTCTTCCGTTTTACCACCAACCTCAGGGTAACTTTCATGTTTGAGATGGTGATCATCACAAGCTTGATCAGATTTATTTAATATATCACGTCGTTTCCATCGTTTCGGTCTCAGGACACCGCCACATTCTTCGATCTTGGCAGCTTTAGGTGCTTCATCATAGTCTATGTCTTTGTCAACAGCCTCAGAGTCACTGTAACAATCACCATAGAAGGAATCGTCTTCACCCAATTTACCGTAATAATTCGATGTTGAGAATGTTGAAGTGTCTTCATCGTCTTCATGCTTCCTTTTTAGGAATCCATCATTTTTACAAAGTAGGAAAGATCGACTTGAATTCGGCTGGAATATATTCTCACTTTTCACGTTAAGGATTCTTCCATTGTCTTCATTCTTCCGTAAATCATCAACCTTCTTCAATTTAAGTTCTTTGTCGAGATCGGAAGAGCCAAGAAAATTATTGTCGTAATGCAGATCACTCTTCCTTAGGCTAGTAGATTCATCATTGTCCTCTAGCTTGTACGCAGGCTTGGCGCTACAAGTTCTGCCATGTCTTTTTAGGCTCTCTCTCCGCGTAAACGACTTGCTACATCGAACACAACTTATCATATTGCGCAGTGGATTTTTAACACAGTCATTCTTCTCGTGTTGTCTTTTATTCTTTCTCAAGATAAACTCTTTACTGCAAAACTTACACCTATGTTCTTTCGATACAGCGTCAGATCCCAAATCGGAATTCATATTAGTTACTGAGACTAATGCCAGATACCAATTGAGTGTTTTAAATTAGATTCAATACTTAAATAGAAATTTTTTCGTATTTCATCAGCGAGAATTAATATATCTCATGCAAAAGTACTTTATGCATGTAGTTCTGCTTTTCAACAACAGATGTCACCACATGTTGCTTGCAGGTAAATAATATTTAGTTCTTTTATGCGGGATGCGGAATGCTGACTAACGATCGCAAAAGAAGGATGGCTTCGCTAGACTCCAAGGAAAAGGAAGTTCGTCTTGCATGTTGGTGCTCCACAGATGTCTCATGGCGTAATATTAATTTGACTGAGTAATGATATTTGTTAATTCCACCTGATAAAAATATTGCAAGTTTTGATTTAGTAGCAGAAATTATCGAATTAAATGTAACTCCAAATAAAATTACATGTCTCATTAGACCAAAAAAAATCCATGCAGAGAGCGGTTTCTCAGAATAGACAGAAACACTTGAAGAAACCACAGGAATGATTGCAAAAACACGCGAAAAACCATCAAAATATTGTCAAGAATAATCAGGAGCACACTGAGAAAACCACCATAATATTAACAATAATAATCGGAAGCACACGGAGAAAACCATCATAATATTGACCAGATTAATCGGAAAGCACACAGAGAAAACCACCACATGTTTTCTTTGATATCATAAAATTACAAGAAAAAATATTTAAAAATAAAAATAAATTAATAAAAAAATAAAAAAATAAAAAAAATGCATAAACAGTTTCTGCTAGCTTGTAAACTTATCATTGTTGAGCAAAGATAGAGTTCTTGTACAAGCCAGAAATTTATGCATTTTTTTTATTTTTATATTTTTTTATTAATTTATTTTTATTTTTAAATATTTTTTCTTGTAATTTTATGATATCAAAGAAAACATGTGGTGGTTTTCTCTGTGTGCTTTCCGATTAATCTGGTCAATATTATGATGGTTTTCTCCGTGTGCTTCCGATTATTATTGTTAATATTATGGTGGTTTTCTCAGTGTGCTCCTGATTATTCTTGACAATATTTTGATGGTTTTTCGCGTGTTCTTGCAATCATTCCTGTGGTTTCTTCAAGTGTTTCTGACTATTCTGAGAAACCGCTCTCTGCATGGATTTTTTTTGGTCTAATGAGACATGTCATTTTATTTGGAGTTACATTTAATTCGATAATTTCTGCTACTAAATCAAAACTTGCAATATTTTTATCAGGTGGAATTAACAAATATCATTACTCAGTCAAATTAATATTACGCCATGAGACATCTGTGGAGCACCAACATGCAAGACGAACTTCCTTTTCCTTGGAGTCTAGCGAAGCCATCCTTCTTTTGCGATCGTTAGTCAGCATCCCGCATCCCGCATAAAAGAACTAAATATTATTTACCTGCAAGCAACATGTGGTGACATCTGTTGTTGAAAAGCAGAACTACATGCATAAAGTACTTTTGCATGAGATATATTAATTCTCGCTGATGAAATACGAAAAAATTTCTATTTAAGTATTGAATCTAATTTAAAACACTCAATTGGTATCTGGCATTAGTCTCAGTAACTAATATGAATTCCGATTTGGGATCTGACGCTGTATCGAAAGAACATAGGTGTAAGTTTTGCAGTAAAGAGTTTATCTTGAGAAAGAATAAAAGACAACACGAGAAGAATGACTGTGTTAAAAATCCACTGCGCAATATGATAAGTTGTGTTCGATGTAGCAAGTAGTTTACGCGGAGAGAGAGCCTAAAAAGACATGGCAGAACTTGTAGCGCCAAGCCTGCGTACAAGCTAGAGGACAATGATGAATCTACTAGCCTAAGGAAGAGTGATCTGCATTACGACAATAATTTTCTTGGCTCTTCCGATCTCGACAAAGAACTTAAATTGAAGAAGGTTGATGATTTACGGAAGAATGAAGACAATGGAAGAATCCTTAACGTGAAAAGTGAGAATATATTCCAGCCGAATTCAAGTCGATCTTTCCTACTTTGTAAAAATGATGGATTCCTAAAAAGGAAGCATGAAGACGATGAAGACACTTCAACATCCTCAACATCGAATTATTACGGTAAATTGGGTGAAGACGATTCCTTCTACGGTGATTGTTACAGTGACTCTGAGGCTGTTGACAAAGACATAGACTATGATGAAGCACCTAAAGCTGCCAAGATCGAAGAATGTGGCGGTGTCCTGAGACCGAAACGATGGAAACGACGTGATATATTAAATAAATCTGATCAAGCTTGTGATGATCACCATCTCAAACATGAAAGTTACCCTGAGGTTGGTGGTAAAACGGAAGACACCAGAGATCATAATATTTATTATAAAGGTGCAAGGAAGATGGTGGTAGAAGAGAATGATTACACTTCATGGAAAGATCCAAACATATTGGTTGACCGGCTAAGACTTCTACATGGCTCGCTTTGTGCAGGAAACTATCCGTGCATCAAAGAAATATCCTTCATACTCAAAGAACTGAGGAAAGCTGGCTACATACAATAATGGCTTCTTTTACTTGTATTTGTGTAATGTTGAGAAGTAATAAAATATTAAAAGTAAAAATTTAATGTTTTTATTTCTTGTATTCTGATTTCCAACTAAGCCTGTGTGTGTTTCCGCTACTGTATGTGTGATCATTACGTTTCCTGTGTGTACTGTGTGTACGTTCCGTTTCCTGTGTGTACTGTGTGTACGTTCCGTTTCCTGTGTGTACTGTGCGTACGTTCCGTTTTCTGTGTGTACTGTGTGTACGTTCCTTTTCCTGTGTGTCCTGTGTGTACGTTCCGTTTTCTGTGTGTACTGTGTGTACGTTCAGTTTCCTGTGTGTACTGTGTGTACATTCCGTTTTCTGTGTGTACTGTGTGTACGTTCCGTTTACTGTGTGTACTGTGTGTACGTTCCGTTTTCTGTGTGTACTGTGTGTACGTTCCGTTTTCTGTGTGTACTGTGTGTACGTTCCGTTTCCTGTGTGTACGTTCCGTTACCTGTGTGTACTGTGTGTACGTTCCGTTTCCTGTGTGTACGTTCCGTTACCTGTGTGTACTGTGTGTACGTTACGTTTCCTGTGTGTACTGTGTGTACGTTTCGTTTCCTGTGTGTACTGTGTGTACGATCCGTTTCCTGTGTGTACTGTGTGTACGTTTCGTTTCCTGTGTGTACTGTGTGTACGATCCGTTTCCTGTGTGTACTGTGTTCATGGTCTATATGTCTGATATTGACATGACCCGGACTTGCGGTCCGTGCCTTTACGATGACGGTGCTGCCTTTTCGTTGTCGGTGCTTCCAAAATGTGCTGCCTTTTCGATGGCGGTGCTGTCTTTTAGATGTCGGTGCTTCCAAATGTGCTGCCTTTTCGTTGTCGGTGCTTCCAAATGTGCTGCCTTTTTTTTATTGTGCTTCCAGAATGTGCTTCCTTTTTGTTGATGGTCCTTCTATTTTTAATGTTGTTTTGACTCTAGTATTATTGTAGATGTTTCTTGATTTGACTAGCGTATTATTCCATACGGTGCATGTATATAAGCGAGTCCTAGACAGCAGGGCGCTCAGTTTGTTACTGACGTCGGCGGTGTAAGGATCACCTAGTTTATTTCTTCTGGTGCATTAATCACGTAATTACCTGTTCTTGCGAACTCGATGGCATCTTTACCGACTTTAACGTCGAACTCGATGGAGGTTGTACCATCGTCTACGGGAACCTTTACGACAGCTACGACGGAGAAGGAGCAGATTCCGTTGACAACCACGTCGACAACACTGGAGGAGATTTCAACAGACGTGATACCACCAGCAGAAGAGACTTTAATCCCGGTAGTGCTGGCTGTGCAGGAAAACTCGACGAACTTCGTTTCGCCCTCGATGGAGACTTCAATGGATGCCGAATCGACAACAACTAACGAACATCGGTGCTGTTACTGTGACAAGATTTTCTCAAACAGCAGCAATGCTCGACGGCATGAGAAGAGAGAATGTGCCAAGAACCTATATCGTAAAATGTTTGTTTGTGAGAAATGTCATAAGCAGTTTGCCAGAAAAGATAATATGAAAACGCACATGAAGACATGTAAAGGTCCTGCTGTGCGGCCGAAACTAAAGGTTTCGGTGCAACAGCGATGCGTCGATGTTCATAAGAGTATGCCTGGAAATGGTACTACTGTTGCAACGTCCATATCTGGATCGGGTCTGAAAGGTTCGTCTACATCGGCACGGTATCCTTGCAGCTACTGTGATATGTCGTTCACATTTTCCCATGATGCACGAAGACATGAGCGGAGCAAATGTAAAAAGAATCCTTCTCGTATAAAGTTTCGATGTGATGATTGTCATGAATGGTTTACTCGAATTGATAGTTTGCGACGACATGCGAAAATATGTAAAGGTGAAGTCCGTGTGCCTACTGCTGAACTACCTGCAGACATTTCGACTCCTCGCTTTAGATTGAAGGCTCGTGAGCGTACAATCAAAAAAACAGATGCGCAGCAACCGATTGCTATGACGACTGAACATGGACCTAAACCTAAGACTGTGTTCGGAGCATTACAAGTGAACGATAATGGCTTCTACTTGGCGCAGACTGCATTTCGTGGAACGTTGAAAGACTACTATTATCTAAATACGTTCGGTGAGTCGAAGGATATTTGTACTTTTCTTGATGATATCAGACAGGACATAATCAATCAGCTTACTGATGACGTAGCAACAAACGGACCATTAAAATATAACTTGTGGTTGGACTGTCTATATGGAAAGCCATATCCGTTAGATGACAAAGTGAAAAAGTGTGCATTCAAGACATCGGCTACAGTAATTTACAGTTCTAACGATGTGAAGCAAACTGTTAAACACGGTATCCAGAAACTCTGTCAAGAAGAGGAGAACTATGTCAGTAAAGGATCTGGTTGGACTCTGTCTAGTATAAACCGATTGGAGCTAAGAATAAGTCATTTCACACCGATGCGGAACTAAATGATTGATTATAAATTTACTAGCTTTCGTAAGTGATCCTGTAGTAGAATAGAAATTATGTAATAAATATTCTGTTTGTAAAAGAACTTGCGGTGTTTAATTCCTCGAACCTGTTACTATTAAGTTAAATTGATGTTATATTTAATTTTTTTGTATCGGCCAGGGGTCGAACCAAGGATAGGAACTGACCGGGTTAATCAGTATATTGATTGCAAATTTATTTAATAAATTTTGGAACTTTTCCCGAATTTCTAGCTAAATAATTACGGATTTTCAAGATGGCGGCCAAATTTCAAGATGGCGGGCACCTTAGTAATAAATGATTACTGCACTCTATCGGGTAAGAGTTAAACTAACATGGCGTCAGCGCACTCTAGCCGACGATACAATGATGATGGCTTCCAGCATCGAAGACAAGATGGCGGACATGACGTCATACTAGGTGAATATATATGCTTTGAAAAAAGTGGTGGGAGTCAGTATGCCAGCGCCCTCCACGAGGGAAGGATCGGATGTCATTTTTAGTTTTTTTTGCCCTCACCGGGTTCGAACCGAGGACTCTGAGCTCCGTGTCGTAAAGTACATTTTTTATAAATAATTTATTAAATTTTTATTAAATGGATTTTTTATAATTTTTAAATTTTTTTTCATTAAAATCGGATAATAAATAAAAAAGTTAAAGATGGCGGCCGTAACTAAATTTGCAACGGTGACATCATCATCCAATATGGCTGCCATGACATCCTTATTTTCAAGGTCGGCGGCTTATAAGCGGCTAGCTCTTAGGAGTTTTAAGCCGCTTTTAGGAGTTTTCGTTTTTTCTAGGGCAAAGCGACTTTTGAGGATTTTCTAAATCCTAATTTTTGAACTGTGGAATTATTTGAGATTTTTTGGCGGAAATTTTTTTAAAAAAAATTGAAATTTTGGTGATTTTTGAGGAATTTTGGGCAATTTTTGCCCAATTTTGGTCATTTTTGGCGATTTTTGAGGATCAAATTCCAGGTCAAGGTCAAAGGTCAAGGTCAAGGTCATCCAAGATGGCCGCTGTGACGTCAGTTTGGTCGGTCATTGACCGGCTCCACGCTCCACAGCCTGACGCCTGTGCCAGAAAATACTTTCCTATACTACTTCTCTAGTTTAAAAGAGTCTCTAATGTGTATCCAAACCAAAACGCCAACCCTTGACAGGGATTTTTTATAGCAGTATGGAGGCGCAAAGCACAGATTAGTTACCTGCAATAGCACGTAAGCTGACGTATAAAAGGAATCATTTGTTACAAAATGAAAATTTATTTTATATTTCAGGTTGTGTGTTTTCTCACGTAAAAAATCAGAATTTTGCACCTATAAACTGCTAAAAATTATCGCTCTCAAGGACTGATGCTTTGGGTTTGGAATGCACAATAAGGAGTCACATAACTTTTTTAATGTTATAATTTACGTTATTGCATTGCTATATCCAAATAAAAAATATACAATTTGTGTATGAAAAACAACAGGATCTGCAACTCAATTAAAGAACAACATGGTGACCGGCCCTTTACTGCACAGGTAATGTAATGTAACCTATAAACAGTGATTTCTCAAAAACCAGTCTTAATTTAGAAAAACCTTTTTTCAGAATAAATACAGGTACGTACATATTTAAAGTTAAAAAAAAAGTCCAAAGTTTATTTTGCATACAAAAAGCAGCAACGTGAGATAATAACCTAAAAAATCACTGTAAAATGTATATTGGTTGGTTAGATTAGGTTAGTAACATCCAACCGTTCAATTGATTTTACAGAAGTTTTAATTGGCGCTATCCTAAGCTAACCAAATGTAAATTCCACTGTACTTAGAATCGCTGTACATATAATGTTACTAACCTAACAAATTTCACTGTATTTTTAATCCAGCTAACCCAAGGGCAGTATCTCAATATTACAGATTTGTAATAAATAATCCTAACCTATCTACATGTTAAACATGATAATCCACTTGCAGTATCAAACAACCCTCATAGAGAATAATAGTTGTAAACATGTCAGGAAGTAAAAAACACTTTAGGAATTTAAAATTTTTCCTGCAATACCCCAAATTATATTAAGTGCACTCACCTGAATGTAATTCATCTCTGGTAACAATTATTTTAAAATATTTTTACTTAAATGCGGTTAACTGCTACACACCACCAGAAAACATTTGTTATGATTTTATACGTTTTGCGCTCATGAACATAAGATGAAATCTCCATACGCTACCTAAAATTTAAAAAAAAATATATAAGAAATGATTACTTGCCAAGAATAACACAAGCAATGTTAACTTCTAAACGGACAAAACTAATCTCCTAACAAATCAAACAGAAATAGCTCAATAACTTACCTGAAAATCTCATAATTAGTAACAAAGAAATATTTGTGTACATGTGTTTTACTCTTAAAAAGATATAAAATAACATTAGTCTACAATTTTTTGATCAATATTGCAATGTTTGTTTTGAACGTAAAGATAAAAAAAATAAAAAACAAATCCCGAACATGTACGAACCAGCCCGAAGGGCATGTCGATCTAAGCGGGTGAATCTTAGGCTATCCGTATGTTTGTCCAGGATGCGTTGTCCCGATCTCGATGAAATTTTGCAGACTTAAACTTTGAAACATGAGGACGGTCACTGGTTAGGTGAGATTTCTAAAAACTACCCCCATCCCCCTTTCTCACCCATTTAAGCATTTATTTGGTAGTTCTTGATAAAAAATTATCACAAATACATTCGAAATAATAAGAAAATTAATATTCAACATAAAATTTAGAAAAAATTGTAAGGTCACATGAGGCCTACATGAAATACTGAAAATCCACCTAATCCTCTTTTTTAATCACTTAAGGAATAATGTTGGTACATATAAATTAAATTATGTACAATTAATGTTAAAAACAATAGAAAATTTATTTTCTTTATCTGATTTAAAAAAAGCTAACCCCAAATGCCGGTCTACATAAGGTTTTTAAACCACCCCGTCCCCGTGTCCATCCCTTACAGCAGGATCTTGGTATTTCGTTATTAAATTTTTCTCACTTGGTGATAAAATTAAGAGGAAGATAACTGTCTATGTCTGATTTTTCAAAAAAACTTTTATATACCCTTGTCTATATGAGACTTCGAAAACAACCCATAATTATCCTACTACCCTAAAGTAGTAGTATGGTACTTCATGATGCAATTTTTTAAACTCAATGTTAAGTAAAGAGAAATTTAACTGTCTTCACTGAATCAAAAATTTTACCCCCATCAAATTATTTATATATCAGATTTTGAAAAACCACCCCCGTCTACCTTCCCCACCACTTAAAGTATAGTACCGGTACAACTTTATAACATTTTTCACATTTGACGTTCAAAAGATGAAGGAAATTATTGTCTGCATTTGATTTTCATACAACAAGAGTTTAATGAATGCATGATATTTCTAAAAACTACCCTATCCCTCTTTTCCCACCCTTTTAGGGAGAAATTTTCACTTCTTGAAGAAAATTTTCACACTTAGGTGTTAACAATAATAACAACATTACTTTTAAACCTACTTTTTTTCCTGGCTACATGAAGTTATGAAATAACTACCCCTATTACACTTCACTGCCCCTTAAAGCAGATTTGTGGCTCTCCTTGGTGAAATTTTTAACAGTTCACGTACAATAAAAAAGGGAAATTTATAGTAAACAACAAATTGAAGAAAAATAAAAACTCTGAAAACATTAGATTATAAATACAAGCCCCCATTTCCTTTCCTATCCCTTAAAACAGTATTTTGTCTCTACTAGATGAAATTTTGCACACGTGGCGTTAAAATTAACTAGACAATTATTGTCTACATACGATTTAATTAAATCTCTTTCACACTGTGTTCAGCCCGGGCAACGTAGAGTACTTCAGTTAGTAATATATAAATGCGTGAGTTGGAATGTTTGAACGGTTTGATCTTGTGTGTTGTTGCTCAATCACGTCTTTAATATTGAAAGTATTTCGATAAAATGTTGAACATATTGAACACAGCTAGCTCATATCCTAGAATAACACACAGGCTACATATTGTTACGATTTATTAAAATCAAATAAATCGTCGTGGGAAAACTACTGGGCTCGTAAATTGATAGCCCAATTAACGATTTTACTACACAGTTTTATTGATCGCCAATATTTACATCACTACAAATAATCTTCTAAAAATGCCTAATAATCAATTGCACTTAAAAATGTTGCTTCACCAGTCACTCGGTTTTTACACACCACACACCTCTCTGGGCCGCAACTCTGGCGCAACTCTCGCCGCAGCACCCCTCGTGGGTCTCCGTCGCCGCACTTCGCCGCCACCGTCACACTTCCCTTCGCCAAGGATCCACTCGACGCTCCGCTCGGAAGTTCGCTCGGGACTGTCACAGCACCCGCGGCACTCTCGCCACCCAACTATCGCCAAGAAACTCTCTCGCCGAGGAACTCCGCCGCACCGCGACACTATCGCGCAGACTCTCTCGCCCCGGAACGTTTGCTCAGACACTCGCCCCGGAACTTCGCCGCATCCGCGGTGCTATCGCCCGGAAAACTCCACTCTCAACTGCCTCGGAGGCCGGCGTCCTGGGCTTATATAGGCCCAGGCGCCACTTCTAGAAGTCGCGAGCACGGCTGGGGCCTGTCGCGTCATACCGCGCCTACCCGACACCAGAAATCTCGAGACACGCGTCGGTGGTTCGCGTGGTGGCTCGCGGAACTCTCCAGCTGCCAGGTGTCCGATAACAGCGCCGAGACAGAGCGCCACGCGGGGAGCGAGAGGCCGGAGGGAGGGGAAGCGGCGACCCTTGTAATCCACCAGGCACGCGCGGCACGTCTCACGTTGCGGTGCCACGTGACATCAGTGGCCATGCGGGGCCGCCAGCCAGCTCCGAACCTGCGCTCGCCGCGGCCCTGCTCACGTTCGTAACAACATAATTATGAAATTCTACTCTCGAGTGATTGAAAGAAAGTTTATTCAGTTTTATATAAGAAAATCATAGGCGGGAGTCATAGACATAAGTACAAACATTGAGTGTCATTTCTCTATGTCTACCAAGCAAAACCGCGAAGCCATGAAGTTATGATCTTGTAACGAATAAAGTAGAGAGAAAGAAAAATGAAAGAACTTGGTTGCAAATATTTTAGTAGGACAATATAGTAAACTCAGGCGAACGCTGGCCACACCGACTGCAACGATCCTAGAGGCTCAGCCTGAAGAACGCACGCGAAATTCAAATTACCGTGTATTACATTGTGCGATCTCGGCACAGATTTACTCTCGTCGTTTGAAATCTTGTTGTCGTAAAGCAATGCATTTACGTTGAATATACAGTATAATATGTATTAAAACAGTGTGTTCATAAACGAAAAATGTTGTAAATAAATTATTTCGTAAATAATTCCGTGAAACATGATAAAATTTATAATATATTAATTTCCTAATTTAGGTGCTCAACTGGTATATAAATATATATATATATCCAAAAATGGTATTTTTGAGTACTAATGTATTGGAAAACACCATTACGTATTTTTAATGTCACTAACTTAAACTAACCAATCATTTACAACATTATACAACATTTGAAATGTAGCTAACCTAACCGTATCAGCTGTTCAAAACCGTGAAATATTTTTTAACTAATTAAAATATTTCAATGCTGTTTAGCAGTTATAACTAGAATGAAAGGGAACTCAAAAGTACAATTTTCCAAATTTTTAATGAATTTTTTTTAGAAGAGCACCTATTCTAGAAAATAAGTAAGTATGTAATATTTACAAAAAAAATGCTTTTAAAAACATTATTATATGTAATATAATTATTAAAGGTCCTATACTTCATTCTCAGTAAACTCATTTAGATTTTTTTCCATAAAGGTTGTAGACTGTTTTTTTAACATGAAATAGTAATATTTCTCTTATTTTAAATGTCAGTTATACAGAATTTCTCCAAGAAGTGCCAAAATTCCGCTTTAGGAATAGGGAAAGGGTAATGGGGGTGATTTTTAGAAATCATGTAGACAGTTACAATCCTATAGTTTTTAAGGTCGAGGGTGTGAAATTTCATCACGCTCGGAATAAAACTTAAATTTGTATATAATGCCAAAATGCTAAATACACGCTTTAAATTAATGGTAAAATATTTGGTTATCAATGATGTAATCCCACTCTTTTTTTAATTTAATTAATTTATTTTTTATGTGCTACTATTTCTTTGTGTGACTATCAAAAGTCTATAAAATATACTCATGAATATTTTTTCTATCACAGAGATTTATTTGGCCCACCGATATACTTGATATGTCCCGTTGTTCTTGTAAGATACTATACAATAGGTTATTACCACCACACGTATGCGACTTCGGTACCAACGCGCCTAAAGATATTTAACTTCAAAAACGACTTCGAGCAGTCAGCGACATCGTTAAATGTTGTAACCAAATATTTTACGAACTTTTCCAGTATAATAAATAACTACAACTCCATAAACTGGGGAAAATAGTGCATTAAATATTGCCATAATAACCTTATCACAGTGCGCTAACACTGTATGACCAGGCGCTGCCGCTAGAATGCGCTGCGTAACGTGTCTCCCGTGTCTTCTACAATATTTGTTGGTAGTGTTTCGTCGCCTTATTTGTTACAATTATTTAATTTATCTATTTTGTATAATTTGTTTACTTTTATCCATAACATGTATTACCACAGCACATTAGTACTTGTGGCCACCAGGCTACATTTATATATATATATATTTTTTGGCTATTCTGATTTTTCTGAATTATTTATATTTTAAGTTACCGTTTTAATCTTTAAAAGTCAGTCGCAGTAATTTTTAATTATTTATTTTTTGTGAATAGTCCTTTTATTTATTATTCATTTGTTTGGTTGGATTCTGTTTCTTAAATACTGTATATCGATATTGGTTCTATGGCCGGCTACTGGGCGCGGTATCGTCGCTTTGAATTCTGACGTCACCAGCGCCATAGTGCGGGTGTGGAACCTCGGGAAGTGATGGACTGCGAGTCGCCGCCGACGGACGTGCGGAGGAACTACGCCGCGGGCAGAGGTGTATAATGCTTCGACACAGCGCCAGGCAGTTCGTGCCTGGATTGGCATGGATGGGGCCGTACTTTGAGCTGGTACAAAAGGAAGTGCCTCGCAAGAGAATACTTCGATAAGGTAAAGAGGTGACACGTAGTATTGTTGGGATTTGGCACAAAACTAATTTTCATGATAAGTAAAAGTTTGGTGCAAATCTTTGAACGAATTTCCATCTATGAAGTACTATTAGTTCACGTGCGTGTGTTCATTATTAGAAGATACTCTTTTTGTATGCAAAACATAGCGGTGTCTATTCTCTTTACAATTACGTTGAGCAAAATTAGGCTGTCCCGCAATTTCGTACGAAGTTAATCTACGTCGAGAATCTTTAAAATTGGAACTTTGTCTTTGGAAATAAGTTTGTCAACGGAACTGAATATTTTTGTCTCGGCCCCCTGCATATACTGTGAGAAGAGTCTAGCGGCAGCAATGCTACCATCCTGCAACTGGCTGCAAATGCCGCACCGCTCACGCTCGTTCCGGGGCCGGCTGCCGCACTGCTCAGGCTCGTTCCGGGGCCGGCGGCACAACCATATATATCATCTGAAACTTATAAACATCAAATATGGCCTCGTGGCTGAGCGCTCAGCGGCGCTATCGTCTAATCGTAAGGTTGACGGTTCGAAACCCGGCAGGTGCGAATTTTTTTTGTACTTGTAAAAATAAATACGAGCATGTAACATTTCAAAAGTAATAAATATATTTGAATAATGAATGCAGATAAAAGTAAATTTATTAATTAAATTGTAATTTTCAGGTAAGGACATGATAACTAATAGTCAATTATGTTAGGTTAGCTACATTATAAATACTTTAAAACTTTGTGGACGGTTAATTTCGTTAGGATAGTTACATTAAAGATACTGTGAAATCATGTAAACGGTTTCCTAGTGCTGGATAGCTACATATTAAAAAGTTATTTGCTAAGCGACCATAAAATGATTTTACAGTATTTTTAATGTAGCTATACTTACCTAATATAACCAACCATCCACTAAACAGTCTATGTGGCATTTTTATACTGGAGAGAAAAAACGCGCGCGTAAAAATAAAAAGCATCCACGGGGTTGGCGCTCCCGATCGGCCAACTTCGGAGAGGATCGGCATTTGCAGCCAGTTGCAGGAAGGTAGTATTGCTGCCGCTAGACTCTTGTTATACTGTGGCGGCACACGGCGCTGTTGACTGGACAGTATTATTTTGGTGAAGGTCAGGGACACAGCTGTTCGTCACGTCATATATCAGGAAGGCGAGAAATCGCGTATTTTCGTGCGGCGACGATTAAATCCGGCCCCAGTAGAACACATAAACTTTTTATATATATAATGTATATTTAGGGATTTTATATAATTTATCTTTTTATATCATTAAGTGTTATTATTGTATTTTTATATTAATCAGCGCTGGCTTATAATGTTTCAGTGTGATTGTTTATACGGGCGTTTAAAAGGGTATAAATTTTATTATCTTTGTAATTCATGGTTAAGCTCATACTAAAATCCATTAAAAGTCATTATTACCATCTGAAGAATCGTGATGAAGTATAATTCAGTAAAACTCTGCATATTTGTACTCTGCATTTTTATTACTGTTAGCCAAAGACTAACCTATAATTTTTTTGATAAGATTTCTATTTTTGGCTCGACACCTTGGGTAAATAAGAGGGGTTCATTTTTTTGAGCTCGTAAATTTTTTTGGGTATTCCATATTTTTAATAGTATTCCATATTTTTAATAGTATTTACCTAGTGTATGGGGGACGCAACCCCCCTTCCATGTTGTACAGAAGGCGGGTTACATACACGGAACTGCAGCACAGGACTCACTACCACCTTTGAATATATATACTGTATAGAAGTCGCGAGTGGATAGGATTTACTCTACGTTTTTCAGAAGCTTATGATGAGCAGCTTGGGAACTTCACCGCTGCAGTGCGCTGCCGTAACGCCCTGTATCGTCTTAGTTGTTATTTACACGTTAGAGCGCAGTGCTGTCGCCCGCTGTCATTCCCCGCTCCCCTCATCCATCATTCACTGCAGCTCAACGTCGTTCATCAGGAGGGGGAAGGGGTGTTTGAAGAGTTCGAGACTTGTCCGCTAGGGACCACCACAAGTCGATGCCCTAGAGATGGTGGCGATTGCGGCGGTGAAGGAACCAACTACCTCAAAACCGTATTAGAAATTTTAACCTGGGCTGGCGACTTCTACCACGCACTACAAACTACCGCACGCTACAAACACTTTGCACACTTTTACACAGTTTCACACACTTTCGGATAACTTTAAACTTTGAAAAGTTTTTACCTTTTAAACAAAATTCGATGCTGTTAAATACGTTTAAATACTTTACCATATTATGATTCCATTATTTTTCATGATAAATCATACTTTTTCATACTTTCCGATAGTTTTCCATACTTTTCCATACACATTTCTGCACTTTCCTGCAGTTATGTAGACTTTTGCACATTGTTGCACACTTTTGTACAATTACACATACTTTTGTATACTTCCCAATACTCTCTCAGACAAACGCATTTTTTAAAATAATTTATCAGAATTTGCACAATTTAGTTCTTTTTCGCAAACTTTCGCTCACATTCACACAGTTTTCATGGTTTTTCACACTAATGCTTACTTTCGCATATCCTCCCATACCTTCGCATATTTTGATACAATTTTACATTATTTTGCTTACATTAACTCACTGTCGCATATGTTCCTATTCTTTTGCATGCTTTCAACGTTTTTAATACGAATGAATAGGCCTACATTAGTTTCATTTCAAATCGTATGCATATTTTTTCCAAACTTTTACTCTTTTTCACACACACTTTCGTTTACGTACATTTCCTCATACTTTACATTCTAAAGCTTAGTTTCGCTTACTTATGCATACTTTCCATACGTTCTCATAATCATACTATAATTAATTTCGAATACTTTCGCATGATTTAGCATACATTCGCATATCTTTGCTTACCTTTCGTATACATTTGCGTTTGCATAATCTATCATAATTTTGCACACATTTCCAATGTAAAACAATTTTTAGTTTGAACTGTGGCATTTTGTATACTTTAACATACTTTTGTACATACTAATGTGTTTTTATACTTTTTTATGATTCTAGCATAATTTAGCATCGGTTTGCTTATTTTCGTCCTTTTTGGCCTACTTTAACATTTATTGACCTTTTTTTCATACATACGCATAATTTTTCGTACTTTACTATATTATTTCAACTCACAGCTTCAAGCTCTTTAAATTCACTCCCCTGTCTGAAGTAAGTTATTTAATAAACAAAAATTTTAACAAAAAAAAACACCGACCTCAAAAAAAATAACTATTCCAAAACAAATTAATATGCACTAAAAAGTAAAACAATAATTGCTTATTCTTTTACAACTTAATAAACAATTTAATTTTTCTACTCATCAATATGTAGGTACGATCTATGTGTTTACCCCGCAAGAAGGTAGGTAGGTAACTACCCACTTAAAATCTAACTCAACACATACCTATGAATAATAAACAATGATCAAAATATTTTTTAGAGTTCTCCTAAGTAAAATGAAATGAAAAATATTAGACTACTTAAAAGTCAAACAAATTATTACGATATCATAATGTAGTTACAATTATTGTTATTTTTGGTGTCGGTGTCAGCCCAGGTAGGTTTGTAACTACACGCGCGACTTGACGAGGCGATAGGCGAGAGCGGGCCGCGGCGGGAGGGGAGGGGGCAGCTGTCAAGTGGACCCGCCAGGCCCGCGCCGCGCCAGATACCAGTCACTTCATTACGAACCGTGTTCTATATCCACACCGTCCTTCTTACGGTAATTCCTTGTGATTAATATTGCCTATATTTTCGAATCACCGTTTGCTACATTATGTCTCAGCATAGTGTCGTATTAAAGTTAGTTAGTTTGGTTTAATTAGGTATTGGTATTTATGTCGTTTCAAGGTCGCAGATTTTGTCACAGTATATTGTCGTAAAAAAGTTAATTTGTAAATGGGTTTAATTAGGTATTTGTATTCTGTCACAGTACTCACAGTATATTGTCTTACGTATAAAAGTTAGTCTGACAAAAAAATTTCTGACAGTATTCTCGTGTTATTATTGCTAGTTATATTGTAGTGTTTCCTTGGCTGACACTGACTCCAAAAATAACAAAATTGTAACTATATTATATTATCGTAATAATTTGATTGATTTTAAGAAGTATAATATTTTTCATTTCATTTTACTTAGGAGAACTATAAAAATATTTTGATCATTGTTTGTTATTCATAGGCATGTGTTGAGTTAGATT
Source organism: Bacillus rossius redtenbacheri (assembly GCF_032445375.1). Classification (NCBI taxonomy): domain Eukaryota; kingdom Metazoa; phylum Arthropoda; class Insecta; order Phasmatodea; family Bacillidae; genus Bacillus; species Bacillus rossius. Next base: position 227,992,032 of record NC_086330.1, read on the forward strand.
TGAAGTGGGTAGGTACCTACCTACCTTCTTGCGTGGTAAACACATAGATCGTGCCTACATATTAATGAGTAGAAAAAGTAAGTTGATCATTAAGTTGTAGAAGAATACGCAATTTTTTTTTTTTTTTACTTTTTAGTGCATATTAATTTGTTTTGAAAGAGTTATTTTTGAAGTAGGTGTTTTTTTTGTTAAATTTATTTTTTTTTTTTTTTTTTGATTTTCAGTGAATCTGAAGTACACTAACTAATTTGTCTGAATATGGGTAGAACTAATAAACGTGCTGCTCATGAGACAGCGCCGTTTAAATGAAACAAACGTAGTCAGGGAGAAACGCCTATCTCAAGAGAGGAAATCTACCTCGAGGACAATTTCAAAAGAGACTTGCGAATAGGGCAAAATAGACTTTCGAAAATGCGGCTTTACAAAAAAAAAGTTTGAATAAGGAAAATATCGATAAACGTAGTCACTGTCTCCGCTTGATCAACGATCGTCTATCTAATGAGACGGAGGAGCAACGTGCCCACCGATTCAGATTGATTCACGATCGCTTATCAAACGAAACGCCTGAAACTCGTTCACTTCGACTTAGTAGAATGCGACAAGTTAGTCATGTTTGTAGGAATATCGCAAATGAACAATCTTATGAAGCAGCTATTAATATTTTCGCTGATGTACCATGTGCCGTTTGCAAAAGAACTCTTTATCCACAACAGCGTTCCAATTTACGAGCAGGTTTATATAGTACGCTATTACCTGAAGAACTGATTACTTTGGGTACAATAACTACCTGCACTCGCTGTTACAATAATATTAGAATAATTTTCTCCTAACAATTGAAGACTTCCAATACTTTGTCATGGATCCCATAATCATAACCTAACCAAACTCTCATCAAACTACCCTTGAAGTAAATCCTTTCCAGTAAAAAAAGAATGATTGGAATTTGTTGGCATGATGTTGAGTTATTCGTCCATTTGTCGCGCACATACTTAATGCAAATTTAAGACTTATATGGTTTTCTCATGGACGTCATTGTCAGAACTGGACCAAATTGAAATGGGACCATACGGGAAGCACCAGCTTTCAAAAAAAATAATAATAATCGTCAAAATCGGTTCACCCAGACGAAAGTTCTGAGGAAACACGCATAAAAAAACAGTCGAATTGAGAACCTCCTTTTCTTGAAGTCGGGTAAAAATAGGCATTTAACTAACACCATGAATAATTCTTGGTTTATTGGATGTGCATTCTTCGTAGAAAGTCCGTGAATTTGCTTTAACTGTTAACATTGAAGTCACAAACGGGTGTAGCCTAATTTCAGAGTTTTCGCCTGGATTGGTGCAAATGTATAAAATTGGTTATAACTAGAAAACAATTACTTTACATGATTTCCCATACTTCCGAATACTTTTAAATACTTAAATACTCCTACATTTTATTTTTTCACATGTAATTATTGTAAAAGACCCATCTAAAAAAAATTAAAAAAATCAAACATGTACGCTAAATCAAGCGAGCATTCTCATAGTTTAAGTGAAAACAGGCCAGAACACAACTTGGTAAAATAATATTAACTATTCCTAAACCGTAAATACGTATGTACAATGTAAGAAATCGCACTAGCCAATTTACACTCATATTGCACAAAATATAATTTCACCGAGATACAATGACACACGAATATATGCATAAATGATAGATATATAAGTAGGTACTATCCAAGACACAAAAAAAAAATCCCCCAAAATTCATAACATATATATATATATAATATATATATAATATATATATATATATAAGTACACTTTCAATACTAACCCAATGAAGCAGAAAATTCTATTACACCCCAAGCATTCTATTTATATGAAAGTAAGCACATATCACAATTGAACTAGAAAAATAAATAAAAAAAAGCTATCGAACACAGACAAATATTCATCATAACACCATTGGGTGGAAAGAAGATAGTACCATCAATTTCATCTCTACAACCACACTCATTAAGAAAAATTGCACATATATATTATATATATATTATATATATATATAATTATACCTTTATTAACCACACAGGAATCTTTTAGTGTATAATCGTTGTGTAGCAAAATTAGGAGGTTAAAATTACAGTGTATTTAAAAATATAATTACAACTATTAAAAAGTGTATGTGCTAATTCACAATTGCAAAACCATTAATGAAAACCTACAAAACCTCTCTCTTCCTCTCTCTCTCTCTCTCTCTCTCTCTTTCTCTCTCTCTCTTATTCGCTCTATATAGGTACTGGTTGCGAAATTCCACGATTGGTACAATTGACTCAGAGATAACCCCCACACCGATGCATTGTAACGTCAACTACATTCCGCTTTTGAGAGGGAAACGAGAGCAACTCGAGAACACTCGCAGGCTAACAGCAAGGTCCGCCACATTTACACACAGAACTAATCACTCGTTCCCACCGGAGGGAGACGAACCCCGAGCAAAATGCAAACACCTCCGCTTAAACACAATAACAAGTGATCTAAATATAGAACGATAGTGCTAACGCGAGCACACACATTGGTTAAAAACTTTTTAGAGTAATGGAAGCAATACGCTCTTCAATTCTGTGTTTGAACTCTGGAAAATCATTCCGTAGCGGGGCAATTTTACAACATCTTTTATAAAGAACCCTAAAGGAAAAAAAAATCTCAAAGTAAATGATGAAAACAAAAACATAGATATTGTCGGTCGGTGGTAGTGAAATAATGTGAGATAAAACATTAAAATAATGATAATTAAATCTATTCATTTTTACTATAATATGACTCCACTTATGACGATAAGTTTTTTGATAATAATTCAAAAAATTAACATAGACTTAAATAGATTAAAAGGTTGTATTACTAAATTCTTAAAAAAAAAAATAATAATTTCCTTTAACAAATTAACATATAGATTTAAATTAATTAAAGAAATAGTTTAATAATAAATTTTAAATACTGTTAATTAAGGTACAATTTAATTATAAAAAATTAATTTATAACAAAAGTTGTTTTAAGAACATTCTTATAAATTAATTTTTAATAATTTAATTTTATGTTAATTTGTTGAAAATTATCAGAAACTAATGTTTAAAAGCAGAGTCATTTTATAATAAAAAATGAAGAGTATTTAATTTATGAAACTATGTTTTAATTAATTTAAATCTATATGTTAATTTGTTAAAGGAAATAAATTTATTTTAAGAATTTTATTATTACAACTTTTTAATTTATTTAAGTCTATGTTAATTTGTTGAATTATTATTAAAAAAAACTTATGGTTATAAGTGGTGTAATTTTTATAGTAAAAATGAATAGGTTTATTTAACATTATTTTAATGTTTTATCTCGCATTATTTCACTACCACCGACCGACAATATCTATGTTTTTGTTTTCATCATTTACTTTGAGATTTTTTTTTTCCTTTGGGGTTCTTTATAAAAGATGTAAAATTTCCGCCGCTAAGTAATGATTTTCCAGAGTTCAAACACAGAATTGAAGAGCTTCCATTACTCTAAAAAGTTTTTAACCAATGTGTGTGCTCGCGTTAGCACTATCGTTCTACATTTAGGTCACTTGTTATTGTGTTTAAGCGGAGGTGTTTGCATTTTGCTCGGGGTTCGTCTCCCTCCGGTGGGAACGAGTGGTTAGTTCTGTTTGTAAATGTGGTGGACGTTGCTGTGAGCCTGCGAGTGTTCTCGAGTTGCTCTCGTTTCCCTCTCAAAAGCGGAATGCTGTTGACGTTACAATGCATCGGTGTGGGGGTTATCTCTGAGTCAATTGTACCAATCGTGGAATTTCGCAACCAGTATATAGAGCGAATAAGAGAGAGAAAGAGAGAGAGGAAGAGAGAGGATTTGTAGGTTTTCATCAATGGTTTTGCAATTGTGAATTAGCACATATAATTTTTAATAGTTATAATTATATTTTTTTATACACTGTAATTTTAACCTGCTATTTTTGCTACACCACGATTATACATTAAAAGATTCCTGTGTTGTTAATAAAAGTATAATTATATATATATATATGCAATTTTTCTTAATGAATGTGGTTGTAGAGATGAAATTGATGGTACTATGTTCTTTCCGCCCAATGGCGTTATGATGAATATTTGTCTTTGTTTGATAGCTTTTTTTTATTTATTTTTCTAGTTCAATTGTGATATGTGCTTACTTTTATATAAATAGAATGCTTGGGGTGTAATAGAATTTTCTGCTTCATTGGGTTAGATTTGAAAGTGTACTTTGATATATATACGTTTTATATTTTGGGGGATTTTTTTTTGTGCCTTGTATAGTACCTACTTATATATCTATCATTCATGCATATTTTCGTGTCTCATTGTATCTCGGTGAACTTATATTTTGTGGAATATGAGTGAAAATTGGCTAGTAGGTACGATTTCTTACATTGTATGTATTTAAGGTTTAGGAATAGCTAATATTATTTTACCAAGTTGTGTTCCGACCTGTTTTCACTAAAACTTTGAGAATTTTAGCCTGGTTTAACGTACATGTTTGATTTTTTTAGATGCGTCTTTTACAATAATTACATATTGTTTGCGCACTGGCAACCCCTTCTGTCTGTGAAGGACACGTCTGGCAACTCATGCTGGGCTGCGGTGGCCGGCAGAGTTTAAGGTCTTTATATCGATACTTTTTTCTTAGCTGCTTCATTTTTATTTCACGGATGGGTTTGTGAAAGTGATGGAGAATATTCCATTAAGTGTGTTGTGTTTAGCTACTATCGGTGCTGTTGTTTATATATTACAGTTCTCGTTGTTAATCAATGTAAATTTAAATTTAAAATAAGTATAAAGGTTCCAAACATGATGGTGGAAACGTCCTGGAAGTCGTGTGTTTGTTACGATCTAACCCTGTGTTTCGATACATATGTGGGACAATGTGTGCTACTTCAATGATTATCAACCTTTATCCGCGAGGGAATTTGTCTTTAAAGATTCATCTTACTGATATATTTGCGTTTTTTTCACCTTTCTGTGTTTGTAATGTCTGAACTTTTTTTTTTTTTTTTTTAAGTGATTCCATAGTATTGGTAATTTGGTTTGCTTTTCAACTGTATATTTATACCTATATGCTTCTGGATAACCTATCTCATTGTTAAGTGCTTATTTTTTGTAATATTTCTGTTTGTAACCACTGGATGATTTATTATTACTTCATTATGTGTACAGGTAACTACTTGTGACATATTTGATCATGACAGTATGGTTCAAGCTATACGACATTTGCGAGGATTTTTTGTTCTATGTTTCGTATTTAAATTGTTATAATTGTATGGTTGGTATTAAAATATACATAATTCCGTATTTATCGTTTCTTGTCAATACATAGCACTTTAAAGAGCAAACATCAAATTCCTTAAACTAATCAATTTTTCTCAAATTGTCTGCGAACATAGTCATGACAAAGTGAAGAAGTGTGCATTCAAGACATCGGCTGCAGAAATTTACAGTTCTGACTATGTGAAGCAAACTGTTAAAAACAGTATCCAGAAACTCTGTCAAGAAGAGGAGGACTATGTCTGTAAAGGTTCTGGTTGGTCTCTGTATAGTATATACCGATTGGAGCTAAGAATTAGTCATTTCACGCCTATGCAGGGCTAAATATTTATTATTTATAAGATTGCTGGCTTTCGCAAGTGATCCTGTAGTAAAATATAGATTATTTAATAAATATTATGTTTGTGAAAGAACTTGAGGTGTTTTATTTTCGAACCTGACATTATTGTGGTATTTTAACATAAAATAATTTTTTGTTTCGACCAGGGATCGAACAAAGTTTCTAATCAATTCTTTCCTTAATGAGTGAAATTTTTGATGAATTTTGGAATTTTTCCGCATTTATAGCATTAAAATTACGGATTTTCAAGATGGCACCCAGATTTCAAGATGGTGTGGTGTCACAGTAATAATAAATGATTACTTCACTATAGCAGGTTAGAATAAAACTAGCATGATGTTAAGACAAGTACACACTCAAGATGGTGGCTTCCAGCAGACGAAAACAAGATGGTTGCAATGACCACTAGCAGGCGGTAGCTCCTGGTAGCATGTACTGAACATAAAATATCGGATCCATGATGGTCATCAAGGCTAAATTTCAAGGTAAAGGTTAAATTCTAGGTAAAAGTTCAAGGTCAATGTCAAAGTTCAAGTTCATGGTCAAAGTTTAAGGTCAATGTCAAAGTTCAATGCCAACAGGCGAGGTTAAAGGTATGGTGAACAGAAAATTATACTAACATGTCGCCAGCACACTCTAGCAGGCGAAAACAAGATGGTGGCCTTCAGCGGACGAAGACAAGATGGCGGACATGACGTCATACCAGATGATGTTATATATACCTTGGTATTGGTGGTAGGTCAGACTGTAGGTGGCTTCTGTGGAGGAAGGATTGGTTGCCATTTTTATTTTTTTGCCCTTGCCGTGTTCGAACGGAAGACTCCGAGCTCCATGCCATAAATGTTTATTTTTTAATTTTTTTATTAAAAATTTATTAATTTAATTTTTTATAAATTTAATTTTTTTTCATTATAATCGGATAATAAATAAATAATTAATAGATGGCGGCTGTATCGGTATTTGCAACGTTGACGTCATAATCATAGATGATGTCTGAGGCTGTAGACATGGATGCTTAAGCCTATTTTAGGAATTTTCGTGGTTTCTAAGGCAAAACGACTTTTGAGGTTTTTCGAAATATTAATTTTTGAATTGTGGAATTTTTTGAGATTTTTTGGCGTAATTATTTTCCAAAAAAATTGAAATTTTGGCGAATTTTGAGCAAATTTTGGCTACATTTTGGCTAATTTTGGCTAATTTGAAGGTCAAAGGTCAAGGTCATGGTCATCCAAGATGCCCGCTGTGACGTCACAATCCAAGATGGTGGTTGGCACCAGGCCCCACATCCTGCATCCTGTGCCAGAAAATACTATTGCACACTACTTAAATTAAAAAAATTTTTAAAAAATTACAAAAAAAGGTTTTTTTCACCATTGTTCAGCAGATATAGAAATCTAGCACAAGCCAATTTTTTTTAATTTTTTGTATTTTTTTATGTATATATATTAATTTTCTCTCAAAACGAGAATTTTTCTCTCAATAAAGAGAAAAAAAAATTTTAGATTTTTTTTTGGCATAATTGTTTTCAAAAAACTGATAATTAAGGTGGATTTTGGCGAATTTTGGGCAAATTGTTAAATTTTGAAGGTCGTCAACGTCAAAGTCAGTCATACAAGATGGCAGCTGTAACGTCACAATCCAAGATGGTGGCTGTGTCATCACAATCCAAGATGGTGTCGACAATCCACAATTCACAGCCAGAAGCCAGGCGCAGGACATTCTTTCCTTTTCTACTCATTTTCATCGCTATTCGTATTTAAAAAATCTAAAAAAAACACTAAAAAAATTAATTTAATGACAAAATGCTATAATTGTCATGTTTAAATCAATTTTATTCCTTACTTAAAGTACTGTTTATAAGTTGCATCCAGATAGTATTCATAAGTCCTAATTAAATATTTCTTGAAATATTTCTCATAAAAATATATTAAAACCCTCTATGAAACCATTATTTGGGGTTTCCCTGATTGCATCACTGAGATTTTTGAGAAAAATTAATGTTTTTTAAAGCCATGCACACATTGCTAGGCGAGTAAGTCCCCGGAGCGTGAGAAACAGGGTGGGAGCCAGAAAAGAAGAAAAGAGAGGCAGAAGGTGAGAGTAACCCTGCTGGGTGCTAGGTTCGGTCAGGTGACAACAACAATAGTGAAGAGTGCTGGGTGAGGGGGCGGGCACAGATAGCAGGTAGCAGCCGAGCCCCAGGGAGCTTGTGACCGACCCTATGCTACGCTGTAGTGAAGCGAAGCCGAGGAGCAGAAGCGACCGACAGCTGTGCTAGCACTTCTAAGTTCTACACAGCCACCAGCAAAACCCTGCGCGCTTCTTGCACGCAGGGTGTTAAAGTTGTGCTGTTGACAGACAAAAATGATACAGCGACCAGCGCACTTGTTCACTCCCGAGGTGCAGCACCTCTAGGCCAAGCCTCAACCACGGCTAACTAGTCCCGCGCCTCGCCGCGCGATGAGGCAGACAGCGACGGTCCCTGGCAGCCCTGGCAGGATGTCTCGGGCAAAAGGTTCAAACGGAACCACGATGCGATGACCGAAGGGTTTTCGACCGCGGGCCCTTGTCCCCCGCACCCTAAGAGCCACAGGCCTCCAAAGGCAGTTCCAGCCACTCTACCAAATCCTCGACCAGGGGCACAATTACTCAATGGCTTGTAACCGCCCCTTCAAAAAAAATGGTTCTTGTACAACCGCGGGCGCGATCAACTGCAGGTGCAGACGGCTAGCATAGTCGAATACCACGCTGCAATTAAGGCCCTTAAAGCCATTGATGCCCAACATTCCATCCTACTTCAGAAGCATGAGATTCCAAAAAAGGTTCGTGCTCCGTGGTTCACCAACACACACCAGCCGAGTTCATCACCGAGGTGTCCGCGAACATGAAACTGCCCATCCAAGCGTTCTGGCTCCTGAAAAACCCCCGGACCAGGCAAAACTGTGACCAGCTGGTCGTCGATATCTCTCAGATCTGCGACACCAACAAGATGCTCGGTATCCACGAATTCGCGGATATGACCATCCGAGTGGAGGATGGCTTCCACAATGTTGGTATGGATTGCGGCGCCCAAGCTGTGAGTCGCTGGTGCAGTGGCGCACATAGAGTCTCCTCATGGGGGAAACTGCGACTACATCAAGTGCTGGCACTGTGGACGGCCGCACTGCGCAAACTATCGTGGCTGTCTTGCCTACACCTCCCTCCCCAGACATAGAAGCAGGGTGAACAGCAATCTCGCCGCGCGATGCGAGACAATAGGTGCGCTGCAGCCGCAGCCCAGGGTCCAACACAGCATCCTGGCAATTAAGTTCCGCATCCCGCCCCTTCAGGCCCACAGGGACTGCCCAGGCCTCACCCAGGGACCACCTGGGTACTCCCCACCCAACTACTTCGGCCAGTATCTCGCCCAGGCCAGTCACAACAGGTTTGCACCCCTCAACCAACAGCAAAGGTACAATGAGCTGGACTACTCTGTCCTGGCCAACAACCCCAGTCCGCGCGGGTAGCATACAGCCAACCCAAACCCCACTTCAAGAAGTATGCCAGTGTCCACAAAAATGGTAAGGCTGTTTCGTGCGGGAAGCACAAGACAAGCGGCTGGCCTCAACTCTCGGCCCACTCCCCCACCCCAGGCTCCCCCGCACCCGCGGAGAGCATGCAGTCTCCCGCGCCCACAGCGAGCCAGCACCCTAGCCGGAATGCCCGACTTCATTAAGGTTTTGGAACAATCCGAGACCTTTAAGAGGATTCACAATAGGGAAAACATTCCTTCTCTGACTTTCTGTTATTCTTCCTACGTGATGGGAAAGGGGGAGGGGGATGTTAAGAAACCCAGTGCCCAGCAAGTGGTCTGAAAAGGAGGACGATTAGGAAGGTTTCGGCAGTCTTACAATGACTAGGGTATGTCACTACCTTTTCGCTCTCCACAAACTCAACCGGGGGGGGATTAAGGCAAAAGGTAGTAAGTTGGAAAAAGAATAGTTTGATATGAGGTAGCGGAGACAGGGGATGGTTGTAACATTTCAACTTTGATGACAAATAACTACAAAGTTTTTTGAGTTTTAGTCAAACAAGTCATGGAAATAGAAAGCCTGTAATGTTATTTACGATTGATAGCAGATAAAAAGTATTTTAAGTGATACAACTTACAAAAATTTGTGAAAACTATGTGGAGGCAGAATGTTACAACCATCCCCACGGCGGGGTTGATTGTAACAGTACTTGGGGTTGGTTGTAACAGCACATTAAGACAATGAATTTTAATCAATAAAGGCTGTAGACTACATGAAAAGTAACATGGATAGTATCTAAACAAAAGGATCATGTTCAAAACACACATCAAGGAAATATTTGCTTAAAATACATTTAAAAAATCCGTTTTTAACAAAAACATTTCAAAATTTAGGCCTACCTTATAAAACAGAATTTTAATATTTACTTAATTCGTCAGAAAAACACTTTCTCTGTTTAATGCATATATATTAATAATACACAAGGTATATTTCAATTATAAACTCATGGGATTTCACTTTAAATAAATCAAAGAAAATACAAATATAGCTAAATAAAATATTACAATGAAAACAAAGAAAAAATTAAATAATAATGCTTCTGCAAAAAAATTTACTAGGCACTTCTTACTCGGATATTCCATCTGATATGCAGTTGAGACATATATACCGCTTGGACTTCTTCGCACATTGAAAATGAGCCCATTGCTTGCAGTCCAAACATTGTACCCACTCCTCCCCAGGTTTGCTTTTTGAAAATGGTTCTATGCAGACTAAACACAAACAAGCTTCGTCATAATCTTCCTCTTCAGATGAAGTTATTTGAATATCCTTCGTTATTCTTTTTTTTCAAGTGTGCTTTTGCAGTAACTTTCTTCTTCTTTTCTATGTGTTCGTTCTTGGAAATTTTTCTTTTCTTGTATTAATTTTCGATAGCTTGCTTCTCAGGAGTATCTGTTAACACAGCACTCTTGCGCTCAAACCTCTTCCTTGTTGTTTTCCTTGTTCCCGATTTAGGAAATGGTAGCACTATTTCAGGAGAAAATTTACGTTTTGGTGTTATCACTTCAGAACCAGATGATGTAGACTGCTTTACTGGTGTTGACAGCAAAGAAGACACAATAACTGAAGTAGACCTAGGTGAAGTGGCCATTGGCCTAGAATACCCGGCAACTGAAGTGTTCATCTCTGTATTAGGCAACAAAGACACATTAGCTTGGGCAGCCTGTGTAAGTGTTTCAATCGTGGCCTTGCCACGATCAGTTTTCCTCTTGGTATTTCTCATCTACAAATAGAAAAATAAATCATTCAAACATTTTAAACATAGAATATAACTGATTTATTCCCACACATTTATTCCCAATATGCTGTTTGAAAAAATATATTCACTAAAATGTATTAAAATTAACTTTAAACAACGAAAAAACATCATGTGTGTTGCATTGTTACACCAGAGGGGCCGGGGCAGGTTGTAACAAAGATAATTCATTGTTACAACCTGCCCCACACGACACCATTACCGAAAAAACCCTGTGTGAATAGAACTTTTCAAAAAATTTGAAAGATAAAGCCAGGTATTTGTAAAGCACAATTACGTTATCCGACAACGTATTTTAAACATCATCATTGCTGCATTACTCAAGAGACGGGAACGTAAGTTCGATGAAGGATGTAATTCACTTACCTTTAAAAAAATCAAATAATTTTATGTGGCGAACGTATTCTCCGGCGTAGGGCGTTGACAGTCACGTATAAACTGACTCATGAACAGGCACGTCGCTTGATGTAGAGACAGCTGCGCTCTGTTGAGACCTGCACGAACTATGTCATATGTTACAACCTACCTCGTGTTACAACCATCCCCGGTCTCCCCTAAGTTTAATTACTGTTAAGTTTTCAAAAGATCAACAAATTCATAACTGTAATGAGCTCTCCAAAACATTAAATCACGCAACAGCAAAGTTATTTAACAGTCCAACAGAACTTCCAGAAATATTAAAATATGAAATCATAAAAATTGAGATCTCAAATTAGACAATATACACAAATTTTGGAAATGTTTTTTCTTGTCCGGGATTCGGTTTCCCCCACGCATAGCTTGTCACACATCAAGGTGGGAATGTGGGTTTTTGCTGGGCTGGAAGTAATACGGGCAGGGCCGGTCCTAGGGCGGTGCGGGCGGTGTGAGAGGTGCGACCGCACCGGGCGCCATCAAGGGAGGGGGCGCCGATATCAACCGACACATGAGACGAACGACGGTGACGATCGGTCTCACGGGAAAATGGACGAATTGAGGTACCCGTCCTCCGACGTCACGGTGTCAGATCTCCAAATTGAATGAATCCAAATTAATAATGATTATGTGTACGACAGCTCTTTTAACGTGGCTCATTCGTATTACATTACTAGCAATTGTTTATTTACATCCTGTGTCCCACAGTTTACAGTGGCGCTTCATCCGGCCGTTACTTGAACTGCTTGGCGCCTGAGTCTTCCAATTTCCAGTCGTTCATTAGGGGCAAGTGGGGCGCGGGGTTAAATTTCGTCCGTCACTTGTTTCGCTAGGCAAGCACATGGAGGTAATAGTATGGGCAAGCATTGTCTATTGTATTGCCAAGTCGTTCAAACATGCGCGAGTGTATATCGGTGTTGTACAGTGTGTGTGTCGTTAGATTATTACAGAAGAATTCTTAATAGAAAACAGAAGTAGGTAAGTTAAGTATTGTTTATATAAGTTCCTTTCTAGTAGTGGAGCACAGATGCGGATACCGATTAATCGCACATTAACAGCAACGTATCCAAAGTTTTGTAAATATGGCGTCTTCGTGCATGTTCGGCGATGTTTGTTTTAACGAATAAGAAATACATATTGCGACAAGACGTTGGCAACACTTAATTTCCATACATATACATTGCATTGAAATGTTATTAACGTTTACTTGTTCTAAACGTTCACAATCGTTCTGAAATTATCTCTGTTATTTTAGTACAGTTATTTTCCGATAAGAATCTTAACTTATTTAAATGTTAACATATGATTATAAACAAAGGCCAAACATGAATAGCGTAATAATTTATAACCATATAAAGCGGACGTTTCAAGAATCGGTAATCGGTAAAGTCATATCAGTGCACCACTACTTTCTAGTAGTATAGTTTGGCCGGTTCTGAAACAGGCGGCAGGCTGTGGATTGTGATTGTCTGTCCGCCATCTTACATTTGTGACGTCACGGCGGCAAAAATTCCTCAAAATTCCTCAAAATTGACTCAAAATGACTCAAAAATTTACGTTCTAAGAAAAAATTTCCCGTTTTCGAGGGAAAAATTCCCGATCCGAGGGAAAATTTCCCATTTTATTCCTCAAAAATCCCAGCGGCTGAAAATTCCTAAAACTGGCTTAAGCATCCTTAACTCAAGCCAGCGTTAAGCCATTTATAGGATTATGACGTCACCGTTGCAGTTTCCATTACGCCCGCCATCTTTAACTTTTTTATTTATTATCCGATTTTAATGAATTTTTTTTTAAAATTATAAAAAAATTCAATGAATAAAATTTTAATAAATTTTTTATAAAAAATATACTTTTACGTCACGGAGTTCGGAGTCCTCGATTCGACCCCGACGAGGGCAAAAAAATTAAAAATGGCGGCCGATCCTACCTCACAGTGGCTGCCGGCAGACTGACTCCCACCACTTTTTTTCAAAGCATATATATCGTCACCTAGTATGACGTAATGTCCGCCATCTTGTCTTCGTTGCTGGAGACCACCATCTTGTTTTCGTCGGCGAGAGAGCGCTGACGCCATGTTCGTTTAGTTCTTATCAGCCAGAGTGCAGTAATCATTTATTATTGCTGTGACACCCGCCATCTTGTCATTTGGTCGCCATCTTGAAAATCCGTAATTATTTAGCTATAAATTCGGGAAAAATTCCAAAATTCATTAAATAAATCACTCATCATTTTACAGATTGATTCGATCAGTTTCAGTCCTTGGTTCGATACCCGATCGATACAATAATGTTTAATTTTTAAAAAAAAAATAATAATTTCAATAAACCATGTTCAACATTCTTAAAGAGACTTTAAAACCTCTACTACCATCATCCTATCAGACCTCAAGACCACCATCTTGGAAAATTCGTAATTATATTACTAGAGATTCGGGAAAGAGTTCAGAAATCATTAAATAAATTTCCAATCAATGTACCGATTAATTAGATCGACTTAGGTCCTTGGTACGATTCTGGACGATCAAAAAAAATATTAAATATAACAATTTAACATACTAGTAACAGGTTCGAGGAATTAAACACCACAAGTTCTTTTACAAACATAATATTTATTACATAATTTCTATTCTACTACAGGATCACTTACGAAAGCCAGCAACTTTATAATCAATCATTTAGTTCCGCATCGGTGTGAAATGACTAATTTTTAGCTCCAATCGGTTTATACTAGACAGAGTCCAACCAGACCTTTACTGACATAGTTCTCCTCTTCTTGACAGAGTTTCTGGATACCGTTTTTAACAGTTTGCTTCACATCGTTAGAACTGTAAATTACTGCAGCCGATGTCTTGAATGCACACTTCTTCACTTTGTCATCTAACGGATATGGCTTTCCATATAAACAGTCCAACCACAAGTTATACTTCAAAGGTCCGTTTGTTGCTACGTCATCAGTAAGCTGATTGATTATGTCCTGTCTGATATCATCAAGAAAAGTACAAATGTCCTTCGACTCACCGAACGTATTTAGATAATAATAGTCTTTCAACGTTCCACGAAATGCAGACTGCGCCAAGTAGAAGCCATTATCGTTTACTTGTAATGCACCGAACACAGTCTTAGGTTTATTTTCATGTTCAGACGTCATAGCAATCGGTTTCTGCACATCTGTTTTTTTGCTTGTACGCTCACGAGTCTCCAATCTAAAGCGAGGAGTCGAAATGGCAGCAGGTAGTTCAGCAGTAGGAGCACAGACTCCACCTTTACATTTTTTCGCATGATGTCGCAAACTGCCAATTCGAGTAAACCATTTAAGGCACTCATCACATCGAAACTTCATACGAGAAGGATTCTTCGTGCATTTGCTCCGCTCATGTCTTCGTGCATCATGGGAAAATACGAACGACGTATCACAGTAGCTGCAAGGATTCCGTGGTGATGAAGACGAACCTTTCAGACCTGATCCAGATACAGGCGTTGCAACAGTAGTACCATTTACAGGCATACTATTATGCACATCGATGCATCGTTGTTGCGCCGAAACCTTTACTTTCTGCCGCACAGCAGGACCTTTGCATGCCTTCATGTGCGTTTTCATATTATCTTTTCTGGCAAACTGCCTATGACATTTTTCACAAACAAACATTTTGCGAGGAGGATTCTTGGCACATTCTCTCTTCTCATGCCGTCGAGCATTGCTGCTGTTTGAGAAAATCTTGTCACAGTAACAGCACCGATGTTCGTTAGTTGTTGACGATTCGGCATCCATTGAAGTCTCCATCGAGGGCGAAACGAAGTTCGTCGAGTTTTCCTGCACAGCCAGCACTACCGGCATTAAAGTCTCTTCTGCTGGTGGTATTACATCTGATGAAGTCTCCTCCAGTGTTGTCAGAGGCGTTGCCAACGGGATCTGCTCCATCATCTTCGTCGCTGGCGTCATGGTTCCCGTAGTCGATCGTACATCGTCCATCGAGTTCAACGTTAAAGTCAGTAAAGATGCCATCGAAGTCTCAAGAACAGGCAATTACACGACTTATGCACCAGAAGAAACAAACTAGGTGATCCGTACACCGTCGACGGCAGTAACAAACTGAGAGTCCTGCTGTCTAGGACTCGCTTATATACATGCACCGTATGAAATAAAACGCTCGTCAAATCAAGAACAATTTACTAAAATACTAGAGTCAAAACAACATTAAAAAAATAGAAGCACCATCAACAATAAAGGAAGCACATTTGGAAGCACCTTCAAAAAAGGAAAAACAATAGGAAGCACCGACTACGAAAAGGCAGCATATTTGGAAGCACCGACAACGAAAAGGCAGCAAATTTGGCAGCACCGACAACGAAAAGGCAGCAAATTTGGAAGCACCGACTACGAAAAGGCAGCACATTTGACAGCACCGACAAAGAAAAAGGCAGCACATTTGGAAGCACCAACTACGAAAAGGCAGCACATTTGTAAGCACCGACAACGAAAAGGCAGCACACTTGGAAGCACCGACAACGAAATGGCAGCACATTTGGAAGCACCGACAACGAAAAGGCAGCACATTTGGAAGCACCGACAACGAAATGGCAGCACATTTGGAAGCACCGACTACGAAAAGGCAGCACATTTGGAAGCACCGTCATCGAAAAGGCAGCACATTTGGAAGCACCGACTACGAAAAGGCAGCACATTTGGAAGCACCGACAACGAAAAGGCAGCACATTTGGCAGCACCGACAACGAAAAGGCAGCACATTTGAAAGCACCGACTACGAAAAGGCAGCACCATGTAGAAGTCTTAGCCGGTCAACCAATATTTTTGGATCTTTCCATGATGTGTAATCATACTCTTCTACCACCATCTTCCATGCACCTTTATAATAAATATTATGATCTCTTGTGTCTTCCGTTTTACCACCAACCTCAGGGTAACTTTCATGTTTGAGACGGTGATGATCACAAGCTTGATCAGATTTATTTAATATATCACGTCGTTTCCTCCGTTTCGGTCTCAGGACACCGCCACATTCTTCGATCTTGGCAGCTTTAGGTGCTTCATCATAGTCTATGTCTTTGTCAACAGCCTCAGAGTCACTGTAACAATCACAGTAGAAGGATCGTCTTCACCCAATTTACCGTAATAATTCGATGTTGATGATGTTGAAGTGTCTTCATCGTCTTCATGCTTCCTTTTTAGGAGTCCATCATTTTTAAAAAGTAGAAAAGATCTACTTGAATTCGGCTGGAATATATTCTCACTTTTTACGTTAAGGATTCTTCCATTGTCTTCATTCTTCCGTAAATCATCAACATCCTTCAATTTAAGTTCTTTGTCGAGATCGGAAGAGCCAAGAAAATTATTGTCGTAATGCAGATCACTCTTCCTTAGGCTAGTAGATTCATCGTTGTCCTCTAGCTTGTACGCAGGCTTGGCGCTACAAGTTCTGCCATGTCTTTTTAGGCTCTCTCCGCGTAAACGACTTGCTACATCGAACACAACTTATCATATTGCGCAGTGGATTTTTAACACAGTCATTCTTCTCGTGATGTCTTTTATTCTTTCTCAAGATAAATTCTTTACTGCAAAACTTACACCTATGTTCTTTCGATACAGCGTCAGATCCCAAATCGGAATTCATATTAGTTACTGAGACTAATGCCAGATACCAATTGAGTGTTTTAAATTAGATCCAATAACAATAAACAGTTTCTGCTAGCTTGTAAACTTATCATTGTTAAGCAAAGATAGAGTTCTTGTACAAGCCAGAAATTTATGCATTTTTTTAATTTATTTTTTAATTTTTTATTAATTAATTTTTATTTTTATTTTTAAATATTTTTTCCTGTAATTTTATGATATCAAAGAAAACTTGTGGTGGTTTTCTCCGAGTACTTCTGATTAATCTAGTCAATATTATGATGGTTTTCTCCGTGTGCTCCTGATTATTCTTGCCAATATTATGATGGTTTTTCCCGTGTTCTTGCAATCATTCCTGTGGTTTCTTCAAGTATTTCTGACTGTTCTGAGAAACCGCTCTCTGCATGGATTTTTTTTGGGCTAATGAGACATGTCATTTTATTTGGAGTTACATTTAATTCGATAATTTCTGCTACTAAATCAAAACTTGCAATATTTTTATCAGGTGGATTTAACTAATATCATTACTCAGTCAAATTAATATTACGCCATGAGACATCTGTGGAGCACCAACATGCAAGACGAACTTCCTTTTACTTGGAGTCTAGCGAAGCCATCCTTCTTTTGCGATCGTTAGTGAGCATCCCACATCCCGCATAAAAGAACTAAATATTATTTACCTGCAAGCAACATGTGGCGACATCTGTTGTTGAAAAGCAGAACTACATGCATAAAGTACTTTTGCATGAGATATATTAATTCTCGCTGATGAAATATGAAAAAATTTATATTTAAGTATTGGATCTAATTAAAAACACTCAATTGATATCTGGCATTAGTCTCAGTAACTAATATGAATTCCGATTTGGGATCTGACGCTGTATCGAAAGAACATAGGTGTAAGAATTGCAGTAAAGAATTTATCTTGAGAAAGAATAAAAGACATCACGAGAAGAATGACTGTGTTAAAAATCCACTGCGCAATATGATAAGTTGTGTTCGATGTAGCAAGTCGTTTACGCGGAGAGATCCTAAAAAGACATGGCAGAACTTGTAGCGCCAAGCCTGCGTACAAGCTAGAGGACAACGATGAATCTACTAGCCTAAGGAAGAGTGATCTGCATT
The DNA here is from genome assembly GCF_032445375.1 of Bacillus rossius redtenbacheri. Classification (NCBI taxonomy): domain Eukaryota; kingdom Metazoa; phylum Arthropoda; class Insecta; order Phasmatodea; family Bacillidae; genus Bacillus; species Bacillus rossius. The sequence continues at coordinate 228,010,193 of NC_086330.1, forward strand.
ACGACAATAATTTTCTTGGCTCTTCCGATCTCGACAAAGAACTTAAATTGAAGGATGTTGATGATTTACGGAAGAATGAAGACAATGGAGGAATCCTTAACGTGAAAAGTGAGAATATATTCCAGCCGAATTCAAGTAGATCTTTTCTACTTTTTAAAAATGATGGACTCCTAAAAAGGAAGCATGAAGACGATGAAGACACTTCAACATCATCAACATCGAATTATTACGGTAAATTGGGTGAAGACGATTCCTTCTACGGTGATTGTTACAGTGACTCTGAGGCTGTTGACAAAGACATAGACTATGATGAAGCACCTAAAGCTGCCAAGATCGAAGAATGTGGCGGTGTCCTGAGACCGAAACGGAGGAAACGAAGTGATATATTAAATAAATCTGATCAAGCTTGTGATCATCACCGTCTCAAACATGAAAGTTACCCTGAGGTTGGTGGTAAAACGGAAGACACCAGAGATCATAATATTTATTATAAAGGTGCAAGGAAGATGGTGGTAGAAGAGAATGATTACACATTATGGAAAGATCCAAACATATTGGTTGACCGGCTAAGACTTCTACATGTTTCGCTTTGTGCAAGAAACTATTCGTGCATCAAAGAAATATCCTTCATACTCAAGGAACTGAGGAATGCTGGCTACATACAATAATGGCTTGTTTTACTTGCATTTGTATAATGTAAAGCAATAAAATAAATAATTTAAAAAATAAGAATTTAATGTTTTTATTTCTTGTATTCTGAATTCTAACCAAGACTTAGATCTCGTAACTTGTGCTTCCTTTTTGCCTTTTTTTTGTTGTTGATGGAGCTTCCAAATGTGCTGCCTTTTCGATGATGGTGCTTCCAAATGTGCTGCCTTTTCGTTGTCGGTGCTTTCAAATGTGCTGCCTTTTCGTTGTCGGTGCATCCAAATGTGCTGCCTTTTCGTTGTCGGTGCTTCCAAATGTGCTGCCTTTTCGTAGTCGGTGCTTCCAAAAGTGCTGCCATTTCGTTGTCGGTGCTTCCAAGTGTGCTGCCTTTTCGTTGTCGGTGCTTCCAAATGTGCTGCCTTTTCGTTGTCGGTGCTGTCAAATGTGCTGCCTTTTCGTAGTCGATGCTTCCAAATGTGCTGCCTTTTCGTTGTCGGTGCTGCCAAATTTGCTGCCTTTTCGTTGTCGGTGCTTCCAAATGTGCTGCCTTTTCGTAGACGGTGCTTCCTATTGTTTTTCCTTTTTTGAAGGTGCTTCCAAATGTGCTTCCTTTTTTGTTGATGGTGCTTCTAATTTTTAATGTTGTTTTGACTCTAGTATTTTAGTAAATTGTTCTTGATTTGACTAGCGTTTTATTCCATACGGTGCATGTATATAAACGAGTCCTAGACGGCAGGACGCTCAGTTTGTTACTGCCGTCGACGGTGTACGGATCACCTAGTTTGTTTCTTCTGGTGCATAAGTCGTGTAATTGCCTGTTCTTGAGACTTCGATGGCATCTTTACTGACTTTAACGTCGAACTCGATGGAGGATGTACAATCGACTACGGGAACCATGACGCCAGCGACGAAGATGATGGAGCAGATCCCGTTGGCAACGCCTCTGACAACACTGGAAGAGACTTCATCAGATGTGATACCACCAGCAGAAGAGACTTTAATGCCGGTAGTGCTGGCTGTGCAGGAAAACTCGACGAACTTCGTTTCGCCCTCGATGGAGACTTCAATGGATGCCGAATCGTCAACAACTAACGAACATCGGTGCTGTTACTGTGACAAGATTTTCTCAAACAGCAGCAATGCTCGACGGCATGAGAAGAGAGAATGTTTCAAGAATCCTCCTCGCAAAATGTTTGTTTGTGAAAAATGTCATAAGCAGTTTGCCAGAAAAGATAATATGAAAACGCACATGAAGGCATGCAAAGGACCTGCTGTGCGGCAGAAAGTAAAGGTTTCGGCGCAACAACGATGCATCGATGTGCATAATAGTATGCCTGTAAATGGTACTACTGTTGCAACGCCTGTATCTGGATCAGGTCTGAAAGGTTCGTCTTCATCACCACGGAATCCTTGCAGCTACTGTGATACGTCGTTCGTATTTTCCCATGATGCACGAAGACATGAGCGGAGCAAATGCACGAAGAATCCTTCTCGTATGAAGTTTCGATGTGATGAGTGCCTTAAATGGTTTACTCGAATTGGCAGTTTGCGACATCATGCGAAAAAATGTAAAGGTGGAGTCTGTGCTCCTACTGCTGAACTACCTGCTGCCATTTCGACTCCTCGCTTTATATTGGAGACTCGTGAGCGTACAAGCAAAAAAACAGATGTGCAGAAACCGATTGCTATGACGTCTGAACATGAAAATAAACCTAAGACTGTGTTCGGTGCATTACAAGTAAACGATAATGGCTTCTACTTGGCGCAATCTGCATTTCGTTGAACGTTGAAAGACTATTATTATCTAAATACGTTCGGTGAGTCGAAGGACATTTGTACTTTTCTTGATGATATCAGACAGGACATAATCAATCAGCTTACTGATGACGTAGCAACAAACGGACCTTTGAAGTATAACTTGTGGTTGGACTGTTTATATGGAAAGCCATATCCGTTAGATGACAAAGTGAAGAAGTGTGCATTCAAGACATCGGCTGCAGTAATTTACAGTTCTGACGATGTGAAGCAAACTGTTAAAAACGGTGTCCAGAAACTCTGTCAAGAAGAGGAGAACTATGTCAGTAAAGGTTCTGGTTGGACTCTGTCTAGTATAAACCGATTGGAGCTAAGAATTAGTTATTTCACACCGATGCGGAACTAAATGATTGATTATAAAGTTGCTGGCTTTCGTAAGTGATCCTGTAGTAGAATAGAAATTATGTAATAAATATTATGTTTGTAAAAGAACTTGTGGTGTTTAATTCCTCGAACCTGTTACTAGTATGTTAAATTGTTATATTTAATATTTTTTTTCATCGTCCAGAATCGTACCAAGGACCTAAGTCGATCTAATTAATCGGTACATTGATTGGAAATTTATTTAATGATTTCTGAACTCTTTCCCGAATCTCTAGTAATATAATTACGAATTTTCCAAGATGGTGGTCTTGAGGTCTGATAGGATGATGGTAGTAGAGGTTTTAAAGTCTCTTTAAGAATTTTGAACATGGTTTATTGAAATTATTATTATTTTTTTAAATTAAACATTATTGTATCGATCGGGTATCGAACCAAGGACTGAAACTGATCGAATCAATCTGTAAAATGATGAGTGATTTATTTAATGAATTTTGGAATTTTTCCCGAATTTATAGCTAAATAATTACGGATTTTCAAGATGGCGACCAAATGACAAGATGGCGGGTGTCACAGCAATAATAAATGATTACTGCACTCTGGCTGATAAGAACTAAACTAACATGGCGTCAGCGCACTCTCGTCGACGAAAACAAGATGGTGGTCTCCAGCAACGAAGACAAGATGGCGGACATGACGACATACTAGGTGACGATATATATGTTTTGAAAAAAAGTGGTGGGAGTCAGTCTGCCGGCAGCCACTGTGAGGAAGGATCGGCCGCCATTTTTAATTTTTTTTCCCAAGTCGGGGTCGAATCGAGGACTCTGAACTCCGTGACGTAAAAGTATATTTTTTATAAAAAATTTATTAAAATTTTATTAATTGAATTTTTTTTATAATTTTTAAAATAAAAATTTCATTAAAATCGGATAATAAATAAAAAGTTAAAGATGGCGGGCGTAACGGAAACTGCAACGGTGACGTCATAATTCTATAAACGGCTTAACGCTGGCTTGAGTTAAGGATGCTGAAGCCAGTTTTAGGAATTTTCAGCCGCTGGGATTTTTGAGGAATAAAATGGGAAATTTTCCCTTGGATCGGGAATTTTTCCCTCGAAAACGGGAAAATTTTTCTTAAAACGGGAATTTTTGATTCATTTTGAGTCAATTTTGAGGAATTTTGAGGAATTTTTGCCGCCGTGACGTCACAAATGTAAGATGGCGGACAGACAATCACAATCCACAGCCTGCCGCCTGTTTCAAAACCGGCCAAACTATACTACTCTTTCTAGTGTATTCTGTGGTACTGCGATAAGACATATCCACTTATCAACGAACGAAACCGCAAGGCGAGATTAAACACGGTGTCTTAGGCATTTAATGATTACGCGCGTTTGTCGAGTACGTTTCTCCTTGCAGCCCGATGTACTGCGCTTTTGTAGTGTATTTATAATAGTGTATGTATGGTAGCTTTTGTATGGAAGTGATGTACCTGTTACGTAATAACTATTATTTAATCTTTGCCTATACTGCGTTTTATATATAAGGTGGTAAAGGTGTAGGTACTAGTTTGTTTTAACAAATTTGTATAGGCCTACTATATATTATATATCACTCTTGTTAAATTTATTTATTTTTTGTCCAATAATTATTAAAAAAACTTTTGTCTAAGGGCCTGTTTTACTGCCTTTATTTAAGTGACAATTAGCGTAACTGAGTTTTTAAGTATTTTGAATGGAAAATAAATGAAAAATCAATCAGTTATACTAACTGCCAGTTAAATAAAGGTGGTTAAAAACAGGTCCGTAATTAATTAAAAGTGCAAAAAACGGGTTTTTAAATAGTCCCTGAACTTAAATAAAGGAAAAAACTTAATTTAATTATTTTATAACTGGCTACTGCCGGCGATTTCTATCGCGTGGGTTCGTGGGAATAGATTATCGCACATCAGAATTTAAATCTTTAACTCAAGTATGTCCTATTCTATGTCACTGATTTCCTGATATCATGTATGTAACGAGTGATGGTTAAATGTGTCTTTTACAGATTAAAAAACATGTCACAGTCTTCAAAAAAATTGTTTGGTGCACAAAACTTAAAAAGGAAACGGATAAAGCAAGCCGAAACTGAAAAATCTGCAAATTTGCTATCAAAATTTTTGAGAGTCGAAAAGTTATCTGACCCTTCATCACCAGAACTTCAATATCAACAAGCAATAGAAGAAGACCCGCTTGAAAAAAGTTCTGATCTTGAAGATACACAGCACCATTTTCAAGAAGATTTAGCTGTTCCTGGAACCTCATCTGCATCTCAAAATATTACAGAAGAAGTTGTAACATATGAATCGTTATCATCATCTTTTAAAGAGAGAAAACTAGATAATATTTCAAAATGGCCGCTTATTATTGACTCTGCAACAAAAGATGAAATCCTTCTTCGAGGCCCTGTTTGTAATGAAATGAACAACGAAAATTACCCAAAGAATTGTGACGGCCGTCATTTTTCAAATTCGCATTTTGAAAAAGTAATGCCAAATGGGAAGATTTTTAAAATAAGATGGCTCGTGTACTCAAAATCTTCAGATAAAGTATATTGTTTTTGCTGTCGTTTACTCAACACAAACCCCAACTCTAATTTGGGAAAAGAAGGATTTGACGACTGGCGGCACTTATCAACGTGTCTCAAAACACACGAAACATCCTCAGATCACCGACGTGCTTTGAACAGTTGGATACAAGCATCGATTAGGTTGAAGAACTGTAGCGGGATAGACAAACAATTACAAAAACAGATTGAAAGATGAGAAATCGAGATGGGTTGCTATCCTCGAAAGAATGATGTCGATAGTGTTCTTCTTGGCAGGCAATAATTTGGCGTTTAGAGGGAGCTCTGAAACATTATACACCCCTAATAATGGCAACTTCTTGGGTTTGGTGCAATTATTAGGAAAATTTGACAATGTGATGATGGAGCACCTCCGCCATGTTGTAAATAAAGAGACTAATGTCCACTATTTCAGCAAACGCATTCAAAACGAATTAATTGGGTTACTTGGAAGTGAAGTTCGAAATAATATAGTGAATATGGCAAAGTCAGCTAAATACTTCTCCATCATTATGGACTGCACTCCTGATGTAAGCCACATTGAACAAAAAAATGTCACTAACATTCCGGTTCGTTGACGTTAATGAAGAAGAAGTGGAAGTGCGAGAGTGTTTTGTTGCTTACAAGCCAGTAAGTGACTCTTCGGGAGCAGGACTCACTGGCCTCTTTCTTGATTCGATTGTACAAGAATTTTATTTAGACATGAACGATTGTAGAGGTCAAGGCTACGATAATGTAGCGAATATGATAGGAGTGAACAAAGGTGTACAAACCAGAATTTTAAACCTATATCCTCGGACATTTTTTAATCCATGTGGCTGCCACAGCTTGAATTTGGTGATAGCAGATGCAGCCAAAAGTTCCGTTAAATCTGTTTCTTTATTTGGATTTCTCCAAAGACTATTTGTTTTATTCTCTGGATCAACCAAACGATGGGAAGTGATATCCAAGCACATAGACGGATTATCATTAAAAAATGTTTGCGAAACTCGCTGGGAGAGTAAAGTTTCTAGTCTTGCTGCTGTTCGCTTTAACTACACTTCAGTTCGTGAAGCCCTTCAAAATCTTCATGAAGAAACTAATGACTCAGTTGCAGCATCAGAGGCATTTTCGCTTATTCAGAATATGGAGCAATTTGAGTTCATAATTACAATGGTGGCTTGGTATGATATATTGTTTCAAGTAAACATTGTAAGTAAAGCTATGCAGTCTGAAACTATGGACTTACCAAATGCATCGCAATTACTGAAAAACTGTTCGGAATTCGTGAAAGAGTACCGTAGCTTTTCCTCAACTCTAATTACAGCTAAAGAAATAGCGTCTCTAGCCGAAATAAACCAAGTTTTTAAGGCAGTCCGATCGCGAAGAAAAAAACTGTTATTTGAATACGAAGCCTTAGATGAAACACCAACTGATCCGGAGGAATTATATAAAATGAACGTTTTTTACTCGATGATAGACACAATTGAGAATACATTGGTTACACGTTTTCAACAACTGTCAAAATTCAATGATACATGGTCATTTTTATACGACATTAAAATAATTCCAGAAAAATCCATGTTGGAAAAAGCCTGTGCTGAATTGCAAATCACTTTAACCGATGGAGAAAAATGTGACATATCTGGTCATGAATTGGTTGAAGAACTTGTGAGCCTGAACCCATTACTAAGAGATCTTCAGTCAGGAGAGCCAATAAAAGTACTTCGACTTATAAAAAAAATGATTGGCAAGATATTTTCCCGAATGTATGGACAGTGCTTCGTATCTTGCTAACTGTGCCTATAACTGTTGCAAAAGGAGAACGAAGTTTCAGTAAATTAAAACTTATAAAAACCTACCTACGGTCTACTATGTGTCAGGAAAGACTGTCCGATCTTGGAATTTTGTCTATAGGAAATGCTATTGCCCAAAAGTTGAATTGTTCTGACTTGATAAATAATTTGCAAGTGCTAAAGCTAGAAAAGTGATTATCTAGGTATTTTTTTTTTAATATTTTTACTACATGTCTACATACTTTTTGATAAATGTTTGCATGGAACATAGAATAAAATAAAAGTTGACAATCATTATATTTATTATTATTATTATTTGCCATTTGTCCACTACATCTATCACATATAGGTAATCGCACAAACTGGTCAAACGAACATTTCTAAGATTTGACATTTTAGACAGCAGTAATTCGACTTAATAATCTGAGGCGGCTGCTTTTTCTGGTGGAAAATTAAGCAACCAGTTTAACAATTTTTTTTTATTTAGAGGGGCGCCATTTTTAGATCTCGCACCACCTAAAAATTTTGATAGGATTGGCACTGAATACGGGTCTTGGACTGTTAGTCCTGGCGTGAGTCGTGACCGCGTTTCAGCCGGACAGCTGACGCGTTGTTGTGCCACGGGTCTGAGGACATCCCGCGCAAGCATTGCCTGCCTCCCCTTCGGGACAAGCTGGGGGCGCATTTACTGCGCACCCGAGTGGCGCAGGCGACTGGCTGCGCGGCGACTGTCGCAACCTCGCGGACGTTATTGTGACTGCGTGGTCAACCCGGGTGCAGCTGCGCCACCGACGCGCGGTCGGGTTGTTTTGGAAAACATTTCGTGTTTAACATTATCTCATAAATCTTCACGTCTTCACGTTAGAGATTTAAGTGACAAAGATTTGGTTTATAAAGTGCTCGAAATGTATCACCGAAAAAAAAAAATTCTAGTCAGACTGTCATGCTCATGGTTGGTCATGCTCATGGTGTAAGGCCATGGTCATGCTGTCCGGCCGCGAGGTGGAAGGTGTGGGAGCTGGTGAGTGAAAAGGCGTCCTGAGGACTTCAACGTTTTTAGTTTTTCCGCAAAACATTGGTTACTCTATTTTTATAAACTATTATTTGGTTTGAAGCCTTACATTTTCTAGTGATTGATTTTTTATGTAAACTTGGACCTGGGCTTCCTTAATAGTTTTTAGTTTATGGTATTAATTTAATGATGGATGATCTTTTTTTTAACTCGGACCAGTTCTGTCTCGCCATGTTATTGCCGTAAATGTTTTATAATTAAATTTGATGGTAATTTCCTAAACTGTAACATAGTTCTAAATTATTTTTAATGAACACGACTGTCTTGTGTAATTTACTAATGATGTTGCCGATTCAACACAGAAGTAAACCGATACGGAGAAAGTTAAATTTGTAAATTAGCCATAATGGATAATCTATCGATTTTAAGTTATGTTCTGTCCTTGAAAACATTCTAGTCTTAACAGAAACCTGGTTAAAGAGATGGTTTATTTATAGGGTTGTTGAACCTCAAACAAGAGTATTATTTGTTAATACCAATCTTTTAATTTAGGTAGTAAGATTCTACCGAGATATTATTTACTGTGATCTCCTGGGGAAAATTAACGTGCTGTTTTAAATGTTGATATAATTGTAGTACTAATAGTTGAGTTTCAACGATACATTATTTATTTATTTTTTGTTCTAGAAAGGTGGAGTTCTAAGTATTACTTGATAGTTGCTTGTTATGGTTATAAATAAATTTATTTCTTAAATATAACCTCATGTTGATTTTTTTTTCATTTGAAATGTTTATTTGCAGTATCTTGATCATCAATTCCTGTACAGGGATTCCCTCACTTAAGGTTCCAGGTACTAAGATGATCTACCAAAGGATAATATTTTTGTTATATCTGAGCTACCAGAAGGAGTGTCTACACATACAAGTGCGATGTACCATATTATAATTTTATTTCCATGGCTGTGTTGCCCCCGGGTAAGGGAAACAATGAAGTTAGTTAGAGTGACACAAGAAAACTGTGTTGAGAGAGTACCAAATTTTATTAACATAAAATAACGCAAGAGAAAAATAAACATGTTAATACGATACACTCAAGTTGTCTTCAAATATTATTATTCGTTCTTGGACTTGTCCTGCTTGAGGTGGCTGTCAAACACAATGACAGCTTATTTAACTGTTACAAAAGAATTGGAAATCTTTATAAAGTTTTTAAGCTCGCTTTACTCTTAGAAATAATAGCGAGTCACAATGTACATTAAATATATAAATATATTAAAAATTACAAGAGAATATTATGTCACAAGTTGTATTACAAAATAGTATTATGTATTAAAAGACTCCAGTTACATGCTGCCTTGTGGCTACAACAAAATCTACATATAAAGACCCCTGGTTTTATAGGCTCCAATACGGCCGGACACTCGCCTCAGCACTCGGTGGTCCTCCTGTCCCGGGGCTCGCTCGCCGAGTCGCCACTGCAGGTTGCGCACCGGCCATCCAGCGCCCTGCTTCCCTAGCGACCCGTGGGTGGACTTCGTTGGTGCACTGTTGTCCCGGAGCCTGTAGTTCCCTTGCCAACCGCGAAGAGAGTTGCGAAGGACAGGCCATGAATTCCCTTGGCCGGACTGTCGCGATGTCCGCACCTGGCACACTCATTCCAGTGTCTTGTAATTTACGAATGAACACTACACGATTTGGGTGGCAATACTGGTGTACACAAGTCTAAATCGGGAGTTGTCACACACTGCCCTTGTTTGCCTGCCTCTGTCTGACCACACTGTCACCTACAGGTACTTGCCCGTACTATTGCCCACTGTCTTTGCAGACACGCAAATACCAAGTGCCCTCCTCAACAACTTTTCCAACGAGTCTCATGGTCGCCACACAGTTAACACTCAACTCGTTGTTGAATACCGTTGGCACTTAGTCGCTGACCAACCGCAGACTGACCTCCCACCCCTAATGCCAAGTTATATATATATATATATATATATATATATATATATATATATATATATATATATCGCCAGCTAGTATGACTTCACATTTGCCATTTTGTTTTCGTCTACTAAAGGCCGCCATTTTTGATTTCGTTTGCTGGAAGCCACCATATTGTTTTAGTTGGCTAGAGTGCACTACCGCCATGTTTTTTTTTTTCATTTTTATCCGCTAGAGTGCAGTAATAATTTATTTTTGTGACACCTGCCGTATTGACATTTGGGCGCCAACTTTGAAATTCGTAATTATGTAGTTCGAAATTCGTGAAAAATTCTAAATTAATAAAACAAAACACTCAATAATATACTGATTTATTCGATCGGTTCCTGTCCTTGGTTCGATACTCGACCAATAAAAATTTAAATTGTATAAAAAATATTTTTCAATAGGTATGGCGAAAATCCTAAAAGTGGCTAAATTCATCTACTACAGTCTCCAGTAAGCCGATGATGACATATTGATTTACATATATAGAATCTGTAATTATTTAGCTACAAATTTGGGAAAAATTCCAAAAATCATCAAAAAATTAATTATTAAAATAATGATTGACTTGATCGATTCCCATCCTTGGTTTTATTCACAGCCTTTGATAAGTGTAACTATAATTTAAAATAGGTTTTTAATCCTGTTTCGCATTATCTTTTGAGGAGTTTATTAATCATACACACTACGATAAACGACTCTAAACAAGATACCTGACCGACGAAAAAAAATATGTTGTCGCTATGCCTACTAAACGAATACTAATTTTTCGATACTGTAAGTAACTTCCAATCAGGTGTTGTACAATATTAGTCGTATAGACCAAGTGTCTTCGATCACGAGGCCAGGCTATGTAGAATGTCAGGCTATAGACTAGATGTCTCCTAACCACGAAGCTAATCGACCTGACTACAGACATAACGATCCAGAATCAACAGTAGGATATGATCGGTCACAACATGCGGTAGGATACAATGACTCCAAATGTATTTGCCTCAAACTGTCTTGGCTCTCCCAACTCTTTAGGTCCAGCTCTCTTTGGCTCCAAAAGTCATTGGCTCCAACGGTCTTTGGCTTCAAATGTCATAAGCTAAAATTTCATTGTCTCCAACAGTGTTTTGCTCCAACAGTCCGTGGCTCCAAAAGTCAATGACTCCAAAAGTCATTGCGTCCAACAGTCTTTGGATCCAGCTTTGGCTCCAACAGTTAAAATGCTCCAAGTGCTTCGACTGCCTTTGGATCCAACAATCAATGTCTCCAAATTTCAATGCTCAAATGCTGAAATTGCTCCAAAGATCTTGTGCTCCAAAGCTCCAAATGCTGAAGGGAAACAATGCTCCAATTGCTCCAATTGGCCAACAACTCCAATGCTCGTAAGCCCCATATGTTCCAATTACTCCAAGAGCTTCAATTCTCCAATTGCTCCAAGAGAGTCGATGCTCCAACTAAGCCAACATCTCCAACTATTCATATTGCTCCAAGTGCTATAATTGATCTAAGTACTCCAAATGCACCATCTACATTTGGCACCTACTAATTGCAATTGCATTTTTGATCGAACTTGGCCTGAATTCTGGTATGACTTTATTATTATTCTTCATTTTTTCAGTCAATGGTGATGATTTTTACATTTTTAAGCTAGAAGCTGTCTTGCGCGAACTTGGCATAGATAGAAATTAGATTTTGAGAAATAAACCAATCACTTTCCAAATCCAAAATTTAATTTATTTTTTAATTTTACACACATGCAAATAATAAAGTCATTATTGTATGTAGCCAACTTCCCTCAGTTCTTTGAGTATGAAGGATACTGCTTTGATGTGCAAATAGTTTCCTGCACAAAGCGAAGCATGTAGAAGTCTTAACCTGTCGGCCAATATGTTGGATCTTTCCTTGATGCATGATCTATCTCTTGTGCTGTTTTAATCTTCCTTGTATGTTTATAATAAATATTATTAAGATCTCTGGAGTCCTCCGTTTTAACACCAGTTTAAAGGTACTTTAGTAAAACCCAGTGATCATCACAAGAATGAACAGAATAATTTATTTTAACACGTCTTTTCTACGTTTTGGTCTCAACGCTTCATCACAGCCTGCGTATTTGTGAGCATCAAATACGTCATCACAGTCGTCGATCGTGTCAGCCTCAGATGCGTCATCACAGTCTTCAATTAGGTCAGCTTCAGATGTTTCATCTCTGTCTTTGATCCTGTCAGCTTCAGGTCGTTCTCCATTGTTCGCATTTTCATGGAGGCGAATAGAATTGGGTGTAAATATGATTTCATAACCCATAAAGTGGCTCATTTCTTCGTTAGTTTTAAATTTTAAATTATTATAGAGATTTAGGATATTATTCAGCTGGCCATTGTAGTGTTATAAACCAAAAAAGCACAGATTCATGTAGCACCAGACTAACTTATGACGTAAAATTATTTTTTAAACATTTTAGATATTGAAGTTTGAATTTTTGCTACACCACCTTTCAATAAAGCGACGCCTCATGACGAAGTCGTGTCTTGCTATTCATGTGCATGGGATAATGGACAAACCATCTGAAGCTAACTTGCTGAAAATGTAACATTTTTATTGTGCACGGTTTTCCTTAATTTATAAGCTTATATGCAATCATTATGAAAATTCGAAGTAACTACAGAAATAAGACACCATTTACATATTAACATTTTTGAAAGAAAATACTCCGAAAATAAAAAGGTTAAATTTTAACAACCTTATTTAATAAAATTATGTTAAAACTTGTTGCGTTAACAAACCTAAAAGTAGTACTGAGAGTATTACAGTTAGTATCAAGTTAAAATACATCACATTACTTTAAACTGCTGTTATATGAAGACATTCTGTAGCACGTTTTCTTCTTGTTCAAACAAATACAGTATTTGCGCGGGTTATTCGAAGTGTGGCAATTATTCCTCGTTTTCTCTCGCCTATTGTTGATGGTCGATGGAGGTAAGGCGACCTTATAGTCTCCTCCTTGCTGCTTCTTCGCATCCCAAGCCGCGAGTCTCTCTTTGTCTCACACCGCACCCAACAGTTGCTAGTAGTGCGTGCTGTGCCTTCGTGATCGGGGATTCCTCAAACTCTTCCGCTGTGATAATGGGGGACATAGCAACACGGTTTCGCGTTAGTTACTACACTATGTCCATATTAAAACCGAATGGAGAATGATGTGTAGTTCTTGTCTACAAAGCAGTTTGAAAATTTCCAAAAGCTGCGTTTTCAGTGCTTTTTTAAAGCTACTACAAATTGATATTTCCATAATGTTCTGTATTGTAAGACTTCATCAGAAGCGTATGATACCTGTATCACAAAGTTGTACACCATGAGATGCACTCGGTTAAGGCGATGGCTGTCATAGTAGACTATAGGTAAAATTTGTTAGAATCTGAGAATAAAAGAAATTAGTTATTCCTGAAAATAACCATACACTAATTTTGTTTAAAAAAAAAACTTTTTTTCAAGTGTCATTCCGATAAAAATCACTATTGATGAATTCTATTTGAGTATTCCGTAACAGTATTTTCTTCTTGCTTATGTCATATTTTATGTAGATCTAGCTCATCTCCCAAGACTTCACTCGATAAAGCCAGCCCCACACAATACCCATGCCTGTCTTCTGTTAGCATGCCTGCTCCCGTGCAGGTAACATTTCAGCAGCCTCCCGAGGGTTCTGGCTCTGGGTATGAAAAATTTCGTACCCAAAGTCTTAGCTAAAACCCTACTAGAGCGGGTTCTTTTTTTCTACTATACCCACGAGCTGAAGTAATCAGGATGGAGGACCCTCATGTTGCAACATAGGCCCGTATATATTTACTTTCTTGAACATTAGGAGACTTACCAAAGGTATTAGTGTGACAGATAAATTTTTATAATAGTGAAACTACCCTGGAGTACATTTGGTATACTTAAATAGTCAACGTAAGAAACTAGCATTAAATTCTTGACAGTATATAGTCTCCGCCTCAAAATCACAGTGTCTCGTTTACGCGGTGGCAGAGTGAATGGTTTCGTAACTATATTAAGGGTTTTTGACTTGGTTAACTTATCGACAATGGAACGGACCTTGTGCCTTTTTTTTAACAGATTACTGAATTAAACAAAGTGTACTTAACGCAAACATGTATTAATACTTTTTATTCGTTTATCTAATTGCTATAACAACTATAAACATTGGTTTGGTTATTTCATAATAGGTAGGCCAATAGAATTTATTTTTACTTACAATAAGTATTAGTTATATGTTTACATGTTGCATAAACAAAATATAATTATCCAATCAAAACACAAATTTATTAGGAAATAAATGGCCATACATTACTGATGAATAAACGAACAATTCGTAGGAAATTTACTCTTGTTACATAGCCTGAAATGGAGATGGTTTTATTTCACTTAGGATATAAGTTTATTATGGGAATTACTACCATCTTAAACTATGCTTGTTAGTAGTATATATTGGCCGGTCCTGCGCCAGGGTCCAGGGTGTGGTGCCTGTGGTGCCGACCGCCATATTGGATTCTGAAGTCACGGCGGCCATCTTGGATGGTTGTGACCTTGACCTTTGACCTTGACCATGAAATTGATCCTCAAAAATTGCCAAAATTGCCCAAAATTCCTCAAAAATCACCAAAATTTCAATTTTTGTGGAAAAAAATTCCGCCAAAAAATCTCAAAATTTTGATAAATTGAAAATTCCCGTTTTCGAGGGAAAAATTTCCCGTTTCGAGGGAAAAATTCCCGTTTTTAGTCCTTAAAAATCCCAGCGACTAGAAAGTCCTAAAAGAGGCTTAAAACTCCTAAGAGATAGCCGCTTATAAGCCTCTGACATCATCTAGGATTATGACCGCCATTTTGAAAGATGACGTCACCGTTGCAGTTTCCGTTACGGTCGCCACCTTTAAAAACTTTATTTATTATCCGATTTTTACGGAAAAAAAATTCAAATTAATAAAAAATTCAAATAATAAAAATTTAATAAAAAATAATAAAAAACAAACATTTACGACACGGAGCTCGGAGACCTCGGTTCGAACCCGGTGAGGGCAAAAAAAAAAATTACAACCGATCCTTCCCCCCGCGGTGGGTGCTGGCATACTGACTCCCACCACTTTTTTTCAAAGCATATATAGCGTCACCTAGTATGACGTCATGTCCGCCATCTTGTCTTCGATGCTGGAAGCCATCATCATTGTATCGTCGGCTAGAGTGCGCTGACGCCATGTTAGTTTAATTCTTACCCGCTAGAGTGCAGTTATCATTTATTACTAAGGTGCCCGCCATCTTGAAATTTGGGTGCCATCTTGGAAATCCGTAATTTTAATGCTAGAAATTCGGAAAAAAGTTCAAAATTCATTAAATAAATCACTCATTAATATACATATTGATTCGACCAGTTTCAGTCCTTGGTTCGATACCCGATCGATGCAATAATGTTTAAATTTAAATAAAAAATAATAATTTCAATATACCATGTTCAACATTCTTAAAGAGACTTTAAAACCTCTACTACCATCATCCTATAAGCCATCAACACCACCATCTTGGAAAATTCGTAATTATATTGCTAGAGATTCGGGAAAAAGTTCAGAAATCATTAAATAAATTTCCGATCAATATACTGCTTAATAAGATCGACTAAGGTCCTTGGTACGATCTAGGATGATGCAAAAAAAATAAATATAACATCAATTTAACATAATAGTAACAGGTTCTAGGAATTAAACACCGCAAGTTCTTTTACAAACATAATATTTATTACATAATTTCTATTCTACTACAGGATCACTTACGAAAGCTAGCAAATTTATAATCAATCAGTTAGTTCCGCATCGGTGTGAAATGACTAATTCTTATATCCAATCGGTTTATACTAGACAGAGTCCAACCAGAACCTTTACTGACACAGTTCTCCTCTTCTTGACAGAGTTTCCGGACACCGTGTTTAACAGTTTGCTTCACATTGTTAGAACTGTAAATTACTGCAGCCGATGTCTTGAATGCACACTCTTTCACTTTGTCAGCGAACGGATATGGCTTTCCATATAGACAGTCCAACCACAAGTTATATTTTAATGGACGGTTTGTTGCTACGTCATCAGTAAGCTGATTGATTATGTCCTGTCTGATATCATCAAGAAAAGTACAAATGTCCTTCGACTCACCGAACGTATTTAGATAATAGTAGTCCTTCAATGTTCCACGAAACGCACTCTGCGCCAAGTAGAAGCCATTATCGTTCACTTGTAATGCTCCGAACACTGTCTTAGGTTTAGGTCCATGTTCAGACATCATAGCAATCGGTTGCTGCGCATCTGTTTTTTTGATTGTACGCTCACGAGCCTTCAATCTAAAGCGAGGAGTCAAAATGTCTGCAGGTAGTTCAACAGTAGGCACACGAACTTCACCTTTACATATTTTCGCATGTCTTCGCAAACTATCAATTCGAGTAAACCATTCATGACAATCATCACATCGAAACTTTATACGAGAAGGATTCTTTTTGCATTTGCTCCGCTCATGTCTTCGTGCATCATGAGAGAATGCGAACGACGTATCACAGTAGCTGCAAGGATACCGTGGTGATGAAGACGAACCTTTCACACCCGATCCAGATATGGACGTTGCAACAGTAGTAGTACCATTTACAGGCATACTCTTATGAACATCGATGCATCGCTGTTGCACCGAAACCTTTACTTTCTGCCGCACAGCAGGACCTTTACATGTCTTCATGTGCGTTTTCATATTATCTTTACTGGCAAACCGCTTATGAAATTTCTCACAAACAAACATTTTACGATATAGGTTCTTGGCACATTCTCTCTTCTCATGCCGTCGAGCATTGCTGCTGTTTGAGAAAATCTTGTCACAGTAACAGCACCGATGTTCGTTAGTTGTGTTCGATTCGGCATCCATTCAAGTCTCCATCGAGGGCGAAACGAAGTTCGTCGAGTTTTCCTGCACAGCCAGCACTACCGGCATTAAAGTCTCTTCTGCTGGTGGTATCACGCCTGATGAAGTCTCCTCCAATGTTGACATCCTCGTTGTCAACGGGATCTGCTCCATCATCTTCGTCGCTGACGTCAAGGTTCCCGTAGTCGATGGTACAACCTCCATCGAGTTCGACATTAAAGTTGGTAAAGATGCCACCGAGTTCGCAAGAACAGGTAATCACGTGATTTATGCACCAGATTAAACAAACTAGGTGATCCTTACACCGCCGTCGTCAGTAACAATCTCAGCGTCCTGCTGTCTAGGACTCGCTTATATACATGCACCGTATGGAATAATACGTTAGTCAAATCAAGAACCATCTACAATAATACTAGAGTCAAAACCACATTAAAAATAGAAGGACCATCAACGAAAAGGCAGCACACTTGGAAGCACCGACAACGAAAAGGCAGCACATTTGGAAGCACCGACAACGAAAAGTCAGCACATTTGGAAGCACCGACAACGAAAAGGCAGCGCATTTGGAAGCACCGACAATGAAAAGGCAGCACCATCATCAAAAAAGCCGCACATTTGTCATTGACTCCAATATTCATTGGCTCCAATATTCATTGGCTCCATTATTCATTGTTTCCATCAGTCTATTGATTCCATCAGTCTAGTGACTCCATCAGTCATTGGCTCCTACAGTCATTGGCTCCAACTGTCTTTTGTTTCACCAACTCCAAATATAATTAGCTATAATTCTACGAGTCTAAGAGACTATGAGGCCACAAGGCTACGAGTCTTAAAGGATCTAGCTGGTTACGAGTTATACATAGCTACGAGACTGCATGGCTAAAAGACCGCGTGACTATGAAACTACATGTCTTTGAAGCTACAAGAATACAAGTCTACTCGGCTCCAACTACTCCAGCAGCATTATGTTATTATATTACATGACTACTTGTTTACGTAGCTACAAGTCTACGAGGCTACTTGGCTACATAGCTACAATCATACGAGGTCCCAAGACATCATGACTACGCGACGAGCCATGAGGTTACGATGCTACACGACTACGATCTTCAAGTTTACGAGGCTGCGAGGCTACAGAGCTACGAAGCTTCTAGAACATAAGTTTACGAGACTGCGAGGATACAGGACTACAAGTCTACACGAGTACTTGACTACGAAGCTACAAGTCCTCAAGGCTCCAATTGCCGCATCTGTCTTCGTCTGAATTTTTTATTTGGCTCCAACAGCTACAGCAGCATTATGATATAATAGTACAAGGCTACTTGACTACGAAGCTACAAGTCTACATGGCACCAATTACAGCATCTGTCTTCGGCTTAATTTTCTCTTAGACTCGAAGAATTCTAGCTAAATATATTTGGAGTTGGTGAGACAAAAGACAGTTGGAGCCAATGACTGTAGGAGCCAATGACTGATGGAGTCACTAGACTGATGGAATCAATAGACTGATAAAAAACAATGAATAATGGAGCCAATGAATATTGGATTCAATGACAAATGTGCGGCATTTTTGATGATGGTGCTGCCTTTTCGTTGTCGGTGCTTCCAAATGCGCTGCCTTTTCGTTGTCTGTGCTTCCAAATGCGCTGCCTTTTCGTTGTCGGTGCTTCCAAATGTGCTGCCTTTTCGTTGTCGGTGCTTCCAAATGTGCTGCCTTTTCGTTGTCGGTTCTTCCAAGTGTGCTGCCTTTTCGTTGTCGGTGCTTCCAAATGTGCTGCCTTTTCGTTGATGGTCCTTCTATTTTTAATGTTGTTTTGACTCTAGTATTATTGTAGATGGTTTTTGATTTGACTAGTGTATTATTCCATATGGTGCATGTATATAAGCGAGTCCTAGACAGCAGGACGCTGAGATTGTTACTGACGACGGCGGTGTAAGGATCACCTAGTTTGTTTAATCTGGTGCATAAATCACGTAATTACCTGTTCTTGCGAACTCGATGGCATCTTTACCAACTTTAACGTCGATCTCGATGGAGGTTGTACCATCGACTACGGGAACCTTGACGTCAGCGACGAAGATGATGGAGCAGATCCCGTTGACAACGAGGATGTCAACATTGGAGGAGACTTCATCAGGCGTGATACCACCAGCAGAAGAGACTTTAATGCCGGTAGTGCTGGCTGTGCAGGAAAACTCGACGAACTTCGTTTCGCCCTCGATGGAGACTTGAATGGATGCCGAATCGACAACAACTAACGAACATCGGTGCTGTTACTGTGACAAGATTTTCTCAAACAGCAGCAATGCTCGACGGCATGAGAAGAGAGAATGTGCCAAGAACTTATATCGTAAAATGTTTGTTTGTGAGAAATGTCATAAGCGGTTTGCCAGAAAAGATAATATGAAAACGCACATGAAGACATGTAAAGGTCCTGCTGTGCGGCAGAAAGTAAAGGTTTCGGTGCAACAGCGATGCATCGATGTTCATAAGAGTATGCCTGTAAATGGTACTACTACTGTTGCAACGTCCATATCTGGATCGGGTCTGAAAGGTTCGTCTTCATCACCACGGTATTCTTGCAGCTACTGTGATACGTCGTTCGCATTCTCTCATGATGCACGAAGACATGAGCGGAGCAAATGCAAAAAGAATCCTTCTCGTATAAAGTTTCGATGTGATGATTGTCATGAATGGTTTACTCGAATTGATAGTTTGCGAAGACATGCGAAAATATGTAAAGGTGAAGTTCGTGTGCCTACTGTTGAACTACCTGCAGACATTTTGACTCCTCGCTTTAGATTGAAGGCTCGTGAGCGTACAATCAAAAAAACAGATGCGCAGCAACCGATTGCTATGATGTCTGAACATGGACCTAAACCTAAGACAGTGTTCGGAGCATTACAAGTGAACGATAATGGCTTCTACTTGGCGCAGAGTGCGTTTCGTGGAACATTGAAGGACTACTATTATCTAAATACGTTCGGTGAGTCGAAGGACATTTCTACTTTTCTTGATGATATCAGACAGGACATAATCAATCAGCTTACTGATGACGTAGCAACAAACCGTCCATTAAAATATAACTTGTGGTTGGACTGTCTATATGGAAAGCCATATCCGTTCGCTGACAAAGTGAAAAAGTGTGCATTCAAGACATCGGCTGCAGTAATTTACAGTTCTAACGATGTGAAGCAAACTGTTAAACACGGTGTCCGGAAACTCTGTCAAGAAGAGGAGAACTGTGTCAGTAAAGGTTCTGGTTGGACTCTGTCTAGTATAAACCGATTGGATATAAGAATTAGTCATTTCACACCGATGCGGAACTAACTGATTGATTATAAATTTGCTTGCTTTCGTAAGTGATCCTGTAGTAGAATAGAAATTATGTAATAAATATTATGTTTGTAAAAGAACTTGCGGTGTTTAATTCCTCGAACCTGTTACTATTATGTTAAATTGATGTTATATTTAATTTTTTTTGCATCATCCTAGATCGTACCTAGGACCTTAGTCGATCTTATTAAGCAGTATATTGATTGGAAATTTATTTAATGATTTCTGAACTTTTTCCCGAATCTCTAGCAATATAATTACGAATTTTCCAAGATGGTGGTGTTGATGGCTTATAGGATGATGGTAGTAGAGGTTTTAAAGTCTCTTTAAGAATGTTGAACATGGTATATTGAAATTATTTTTTTTTACATAAATTTAAACATTATTGCATCGATCGGGTATCGAACCAAGGACTGAAACTGGTCGAATCAATATGTATATTAATGAGTGATTTATTTAATGAATTTTGGAACTTTTCCCGAATTTCTAGCATTAAAATTACGGATTTCCAAGATGGCGCCCAAATTTCAAGATGGCGGGCACCTTAGTAATAAATGATTACTGCACTCTAGCGGGTAAGAATTAAACTAACATGGCGTCAGCGCACTCTAGCCGACGATACAATGATGATGGCTTCCAGCATCGAAGACAAGATGGCGGACATGACGTCATACTAGGTGACGCTATATATGCTTTGAAAAAAAGTGGTGGGAGTCAGTATGCCAGCACCCACCGCGGGGGAAAGGATCGGTTGTCATTTTTATTTTTTTGCCCTACCGGGTTCGAACCGAGGTCTCCGAGCTCCGTGTCGTAAATGTTTGTTTTTTATTATTTTTTATTAAATTTTTATTATTTGAATTTTTTATAAATTTGAATTTTTTTCCGTTAAAATCGGATAATAAATAAAGTTTTTAAAGGTGGCGACCGTAACGGAAACTGCAACGGTGACGTCATCTTTCAAAATGGCGGTCATAATCCTAGATGACGTCAGAGGCTTATAAGCGGCTATCTCTTAGGAGTTTTAAGCCTCTTTTAGGACTTTCTAGTCGCTGGGATTTTTAAGGACTAAAAACGGGAATTTTTCCCTCGAAACGGGAAATTTTTCCCTCGAAAACGGGAATTTTCAATTTATCAAATTTTTTGAGATTTTTTGGCGGAATTTTTTTCCACAAAAATTGAATTTTTGGTGATTTTTGAGGAAAATTTTGGCAATTTTGGCAATTTTTGAGGATCAAATTCATGGTCAAGGTCAAAGGTCAAGGTCACAACCATCCAAGATGGCCGCCGTGACGTCACAATCCAATATGGCGGTCGGCACCACAGGCACCACACCCTGGACCCTGGCGCAGGACCGGCCAATATATATACTACTCTTGTTTCTTCATTTCGCTTGTTCAAAAAAATTTTAGTTAAATTTTTTCTAAGTAGTCTAATAAATTAACATCAGTTAAAAAAAATGTGAATCGATATCATTTCGTATTCTTACAATTAAATTAGCACAACTAACACTGTGAATTAACTCGATAAACTGTCTAATTAATGTAATATGAATATATCTAAATTCAACTATATTATAGCAAACCCGAATTTCATTGCTTCCTTTTAATTTTATAATAATATATTTTCAAATAAACCTATCAAGGAAAAATAAATCACTTTGTCTAAAATGTTACTATGTTAGTTTTGAAGTACTGAGAAAATTTTGTTTAGTAGTTTAGAAATGGGGCTCCTGCTACAGGCTTCAAAACTGTAAACCGTGTGTAGTATTTCCGCCATATTGTATTGTGACGTCACGGTGGCCATATTGGATTACTTGGAACGTACATTTGACCTTGACCTTTGACCTTGACCCGGTTGACATATTGTATCCGCAATTTAATTATTTTTTTGATCCACCATCTAGGTTTCTAGAATATGCTACCATTTTTAATTCAATAACTTTCCGCCATATAACACTCCACTCCCTAGTGTTGCAATGTTTGCTATAGTTGCCATCTTGAAAATCTTATTTTTATCCGATTTTAATGGAAAAATTAAATTTCATAAAAAATTAATTAATACAATTTTAATATAAAGAACTTCTGACAGACTGAAAATTGTAAATCATTTTAAAATTCCGTAATTATTAACCGATTTTATTGGAAAAATTTTAAAATTTATAAAAACAATTAAGTAATAAAATTATAATGAAAGTCATCTTGGAGTCCTCGGTCCGAACCCGGTGAGGGAAAATACAAATGGCGACGAATCCTTCCTCCACGGAAGCCACCGGCAGACTCCACAAGCTCCAACGAAGATATTACATCAGCTAGTATGTCATGGCAGCCATATTTTTTTGGTGTGCTGGAGGCTGCCATTTTTTTTCGTCGCCACATTTGTTTAATTTTTACTTGCTTGAGTGCAGTTTTCATTTATTACTGTGGCGCCCGCCATCTTAAAAATTGATTTCCATTTTGTAAATCTGTAATTTTTAAGCTAGAATTTCTGAAAAAGTTCCAAAAATCATCAAAAAATCGATTACCTCAGTTTGATCCTTGATCAATGCAAAAAAGTTAATTTAATTAAAATGACCAAAAACAATGGCATTTTCGATAAACAAAAAAAAATTATTAATGAAAATTTATTTCTTTATTTATATTCTACTACAAGAATATAAAATAAGAAAATTACAAGTGTTTCTCAATATAGAGTCTTGTTAGATTACGAAGCTAGTTCTTTACATATCTTGGCATGTCTTTTTCGACCAGATACACATGTCAGTTGATTATAAATTTTTTGCACAGAACAAAGTTCTCAATTTAGTTACAAGAACAGTTATTTCATGATGCCTTGCATGATTTACACAGAATTTATAGTTTTATTCGAATGAATGCACAACCAGTCGGTCACATTTCCTGATGTGTCTTTTTAATCTTCCGTGGTGTATAAACTTACTACAACACCTGCTGCACTGATATTCAAGCATGTATTATGTAATCACGAATTTTCAAGTTTTTGGTGTTGTCACAGTACGTACAGTCAAGTGATAGAACACCATTAGTTGCACCATCCTTTAACGCTGTCACTAACACAGTTGACATCCATGGTTTCGCTGCTGAAGAGACTGTAGACGTTAAAATCTCCTGCTCTAATGGAACAGTAGGCGCAACTTTTGACGTAATTTTCAACAGAATCTACCTCGTCGCCACCGATGTCGCCATCGGTATCTCTGGAACTGTCAGCAAGGCTTACATCGGGGTCTGCGATGTTTATGGTAAACCTTACATCTAGTTCGGTAATGATGCCATCGAGTTCTCAAGAATTCCCAGATACCGGACTAATTTGTGATATGAATCAAACAATGTGATTCGCACTGCACCACTGCCAGAGGTGTCGTGAGTCTCTCATAGCCTATATTCTCGCAGCAGCAGTCGTCAGACG
Source organism: Bacillus rossius redtenbacheri (assembly GCF_032445375.1). Classification (NCBI taxonomy): domain Eukaryota; kingdom Metazoa; phylum Arthropoda; class Insecta; order Phasmatodea; family Bacillidae; genus Bacillus; species Bacillus rossius. Next base: position 228,034,037 of record NC_086330.1, read on the forward strand.
CGAGTCAAAACAACAACCAGTTTAATTTTTACAAACAGGATCTTGCACTTAACTGCAGATTCCATAATGTTGATTTAGACTATCTAGTCGTAAAATTAGTTTACCACATTTGATGCATTGAAACAGTATTCTTTGTACATTATTCTGACATCCGCCTCTTTCATGCCTGCGAGCATTTGAAGTGGTAGTTATTGACGTACCTCATTATTTGCATTGGTGCGATGAAAGTCCATAATTCATTGAAGTCTAAAATGTTAGTGGCGAAACTTCAGCCGATGGAACAGCACCTTCTTATATCTCCTCTGCATCTGTTATCACAGATGCCATCGGGATCTGTGCTGCCATAGAGGTCTCCAATACCATAGAATTTTCCGCTGTCGTCGACGATGTCATAAAGTTCTGCACTTCTGTTAACAGGGGCCAAGCCAGGGGGGGGGGGGGGAGATATGGGTTTCTCACCCCTCCTTAGCCCCAATTTTTTTTTTTTTTATCTGAAAGCAGGTTAGATAAAAGCCTGGGTGTTTTACTGCTATCACCGGCCACTGCACTGGAGGGGAAGAGTAAGCGAGCCCTACCGATTCTCCTTCCTTTCCCCTACCCCTGTTGCGAGCAGAAGCTATAAGGTTGTGACGCCGTGACGGGTCCCAAGCTTTCAAATATCTTACACCTATTGTATTTAATCAGCGCGGTAATTATAAGCAGGTGGTGACTGGGCTTCAAAAAGAGTAAGGATCGCTGTGTGTGTATAGAATTGAGACGACGACATGGTGTCACGCAACTCTTTAAACTAAAGCTAATTGTTTCCAGGAATAGACCAGTTCTGCCGAAACCCAACCCTTGTTGACTAACGAGAATGGTTGGAGGCACGCAGAGCCCTCCCCTCCAATGGAGGGTGGGAGCCGGGGAGGGGAGGGCTCTGCGTTGATTCTATAGACAATGCTCAGTAGTCCGTACGCGTACAGCAAGACTAGCAGTAAGTATTTGTTACCGACCGAGGATTTATGTGTCTGTGTATAAAGATTTCAGTGCGAACATGCTCATGGTGGCTCTGTATACATGCAACTGTAAGCATTTACATTTTATTTATGTCTTGAGTTTGTTGTAATCGTTAACTCGACGGACATTCGTTTTCTGTTAGACTTATATGGAAACTGTTAAAAGAAATTGAACGTTATTGTCCTTTTTCACGAAGAAATTTCCAACGAAGATGCAAAAGGCTGTTACTGAACATATTCAAACAACTCAGGCTGGCGCCAGAAAAAAAATGGTGGGAAATCTTGAGACGACGTCAACGTCAGGACCTTCAAGTAGTTGCCAATCCGAATGTAACAAGAATGATATCGGAGCATTGATCCATAACTTCGGCACTGGAAAGGAACAAGTAAGTAATAACTTGATGTGACAATGTGATGTATTGCATAATTTTCAAAACATGTGTCACACGTTAACATTGCTGGCAAACATATAAAGATGCTTATAAAGATTCTCTTCCTAAAACCAAAAACTAAGTGCTTTCTGTTAGTAAGAATAGGGAAAACTATCTTATTTATAACAGCGTAAAACAAAGCTGTTTCAGAAAATGTTTGTTATAACATAAGGAAAAGTTTATATATATTTTTAAATTCTCAATCTGTTTAAAATGTTAGTTAGTGGATTATTAACAATTAAAAAATGAAAGTATGTCTTAATTATATAATAACAAAAGTTTTCCTCAAGTACTGTAGCTATGTGATTTAACGTTATTTGTAAATTTTAGTTGCTGTGATATGAATAGTTTTCGCTATTTGCATGAAAAGAAAACAGTAACTTAAATTGTGTCTTTGTCTTGCGCTAACATGAAAACTATTTACATATATAAAAAAGTTAATTTGCGGAAAATAACAGTTCAAAAACGCCTAAAATTTTACCACATTTCTTTGCCACAAATAAAAAACGATTTTTTTTTAGACTAGTATGAAAACTCCTTAAGAATGTGTAAAAGTGCGGTCATTTTTGTGTTCCATAGCACTAAGATATACTTACTGAATACTGATATTTTATGGATTTTTTCGTCTCCTGTAATAAGTTTAAGAATTTTTCGTAACGTAGCTATGCACTTTACATGCATGTTAAGGGACCCGCCTGCTACATCGAGCTATTTTCCGTTGCTGAGGCACGGAAAATTCAACAAGAATATTAATTAAGACTATTACACTTTATTTAATAAGTATATTCCACGGAATTACTGTTTCAAATGAAACTGTGCTTATCATATAATACATAAAAATACAATGACATCAGATATAAAAAAAAATGATACAGAATTTTTCTTCCACATATTTCAAGAAATTTGGATCTTATTTTTCAGGTTATCACAGAGGGGGACAGGTTAGAAATTCTGCAAAACCCGTGGACACCAGATATTTCCTACTCGTTTCCTAGAAGTGGAAAACGCAACCTTAAGTTCCAGCACAACTGGCTGAACAGATGGAAATAGTTGCTGTATTCTAAATTTACAGATGGTGCATACTGTAAGTACTGTGCTTTGTTTTGTTGTAGGAGTGGAGCAGGTAGGGGACAACAAGCTTTAGGCGTACTGGTCAAGAAGCCATTTAGACGTTGGAAAGATGCTGTAGAATAGTTATTTTTGCATGGAAGTACAGAATACCAGTGTGTCTTGAAAGCATAAAATTTGCTTTCGGTCGCTAAAGGAAAGCAAAAACTGGTTGATTTGTTGCAAAATTCTGTTTTGGAAAACCAAATCACATAAAAAATAAAAGTGTGTTGCCTATCATAAGAACTGTACTATTTTTTGGACGGCAGGGAATAGCATTACGGGGGCATAGGGATTGTTATCCGCTGACACTTTCAGAGGATAATGTGGACAATGATTAAAATTTAAGCGCTCTCCTGCGTTTCCGAATAGAAGGCGGGGACACATCTCTCAAAACTCACCTCGAGAAAGGGCCAAAAAATGCCTTGTACTTGTCCCCAGCATTTCAGAACGAAAATGTAAGTGATTGTAATGATTTTGTTTTGGATTAATTAGTAAGCATGGTTAATTCAGCTGAGTGCTTTACAGTTTAAGCTGATGAAACTACAGATATATCCACGAATGAACAGTTTGGCATAGGAGTGAGGTATATTTATGATTTAGAAAACAAAATAAGGGAATATTTTCTTCAGTTTGTGGAAGTAAGTGATGTAACTGGAAAAAACCTGGCTAATGTTTTACTTAGTTCTATAAAAAAAATTAAAGTGAAAGAACAGCATCTGAGAGGCCAAGGATATGACAGGGCTTCTGTAATGAGTGTAAAATTTAATGGAGTACAGACATGTATACTTGAGAAGCACCCGTGTGATTTATACGTTCACTGTGCTGTTCACATTCTATATTTGACTGTTAGGGGGGGACCATGCTTCTTAACCCTCTCACCCTCCCCCCCCCCCCCCCATCAAGGGCCAATCGTAAATCGTGGCAAAGATACTGCTGTCAACCAATATTTTTTTAGGATCTTCCCATGATAAGTTATTAATGTAATCTTCCATGCATGTTTCTTATAATAAACTCGGCCACATAGTGAACCAGCAGCAGGGTTGGGGCCTGTACAGCATCTGCTAGCCATTAAGCTGACACCCGGGCAGCACGCCACCTCGGTCACATAGTGAACCAGGAGCAGGGTTGGGGGCTATACCGCCTCTGCAAGACATCAGGCTGACACCCGGGCAGCACGCCACCTCGGTCACATAGTGAACCAGGAGCAGGGTTGGGGGCTATACCGCCTCTGCAAGCCATCAGGCTGACACCCGGGCAGCACGCCACCTCGGTCACATAGTGAACCAGGAGCAGGGTTGGGGGCTATACCGCCTCTGCTAGCCATCAGGCTGACACCCGGGAAGCACGCCACCTCGGTCACATAGTGAACCAGGAGCAGGGTTGGGGGCTATACCGCCTCTGCAAGCCATCAGGCTGACACCCGGGCAGCACGCCACCTCGGTCACATAGTGAACCAGGAGCAGGGTTGGGGGCTATACCGCCTCTGCAAGCCATCAGGCTGACACCCGGGCAGCACGCCACCTCGGTCACATAGTGAACCAGGAGCAGGGTTGGGGGCTATACCGCCTCTGCAAGCCATCAGGCTGACACCCGGGCAGCACGCCAAATCGGTCACATAGTGAACCAGGAGCAGGGTTGGGGGCTATACCGCCTCTGCTAGCCATCAGGCTGACACCCGGGCAGCACGCCACCTCGGTCACATAGTGAACCAGGAGCAGGGTTGGGGGCTATACCGCCTCTGCAAGCCATCAGGCTGACACCCGGGCAGCACGCCACCTCGGTCACATAGTGAACCAGGAGCAGGGTTGGGGGCTATACCGCCTCTGCTAGCCATCAGGCTGACACCCGGGCAGCACGCCACCTCGGTCACATAGTGAACCAGGAGCAGGGTTGGGGGCTATACCGCCTCTGCAAGCCATCAGGCTGACACCCGGGCAGCACGCCACCTCGGTCACATAGTGAACCAGGAGCAGGGTTGGGTGCTATACAACCTCTGCTAGCTATCAGGCTGACACGCGGGCAGCACGCCACCTCGGTCACATAGTGAACCAGGAGCAGGGTTGGGGGCTATACCGCCTCTGCAAGCCATCAGGCTGACACCCGGGCAGCACGCCACCTCGGTCACATAGTGAACCAGGAGCAGGGTTGGGGGCTATACCGCCTCTGCAAGCCATCAGGCTGACACCCGGGCAGCACGCCACCTCGGTCACATAGTGAACCAGGAGCAGGGTTGGGGGCTATACCGCCTCTGCAAGCCATCAGGCTGACACCCGGGCAGCACGCCACCTCGGTCACATAGTGAACCAGGAGCAGGGTTGGGGGCTATACCGCCTCTGCAAGCCATCAGGCTGACACCCGGGCAGCACGCCACCTCGGTCACATAGTGAACCAGGAGCAGGGTTGGGGGCTATACCGCCTCTGCAAGCCATCAGGCTGACACCCGGGCAGCACGCCACCTCGGTCACATAGTGAACCAGGAGCAGGGTTGGGGGCTATACAACCTCTGCTAGCTATCAGGCTGACACCCGGGCAGCACGCCACCTCGGCCACATAGTGAACCAGGAGGGAGGTTGGGACCAGTACAGCCTCTGCTAGCCATCAGGCTGACACCCGGGCAGCCAGTGGCGTAGCGTGGGTGGGGCGGAGGGGGCGGCCCGCCCCGGGCGGCAGCTCGCGGGGGCGGGTCGCCGGTGAAGCGGGTTGAGATCTGATCTATGATTCATTCATTACATGTGTCAGACACGCTATAATGTTCCATTTTTATCTACAATTTTGCGCACCAACTATTCTTTAATATTCATTTAAAAGAAAAACTGCGAAATCACTGACAGAGCTCTTTATAACGTTTGTTTGTTTAAATAAGAACGGCAACATCGCATCACGCCGCTCCACTGGGCGCGCGCGAGCCGAGTTGAGCGGCACTTCTTATTATGTTAATTACTCATACAAAATCTTTTGTTTCACGCGTCGGCCCGTGTCGATGCCTCTCTTTCGCACTCATTGAATTTAGTACTACGCATTGTACTGTAAAGTTTGACCTTAACCCAGGGCAAACCAAACAACTTCCGCAAACCGTACCACGAGCGCAGGTAAACCCAAAAAAATATTAAAACCCAAACTAATAGCAGGCTAAAAAAATACTAATAAGGTTGCGAACAGTGAGAGGAGGCAGCAAGTTAAAAAGACGCAAAATTTATATGACAACATTTAATATATATATATATATATAATATATATCATAAAATCGTTTCATCACAAATCGGCGCATCCATCATAAAATACATACCCTATTACTACTTATAAAAAATAGCTATATAATAATACTAAAAAATACTTTAACAATTCCCCCAAAAAATTATTATTTGATCATATACTTCGGAGCTCCGAAAATTAAATATAATTACCAAAAAGGCATTAAAAATATATAAGAACATATTAATACAAAAACAAATACAAATATATATATATACGCACCTGGCGTATCACCGCTGTAAATACCAATTAACATAGGCGAAATCTAGCAAAAAATTGACACACCTTAACATGCAAATAAATATACCAAAAATTTAGCAAATTACAAATTATGGGTTTACAAGCCCTTCTCAGTTAAGTCATTTTCTAACGGTCGACGCCTTTTTTCTTCTAGGTCTGGCAGGGATTGGGTGAAACACGCTGAACGTAAAATCCCAGTTTCAGTTTTATTAGTCCGTTAATTTAAATCCCAAAAATCCACAAATTATAGTTTCGCACCAGGGGTCAAAGGGGTCAACGGGGCAGTGGCACGGCTGGCACTTACTTGCTTTTTGACGTCGTGATGTCCGGTCACCAAATACACTCGTTTGCTCACGAGTGTTTTTAATGGCAAACCCTTGCCATTATACGTTACCGTAGCTGCAGGTAATTGTACGGATATGACGAATCCTTCGCCATACCGTCTTGGAGTTTATTTCGGCGCACATAATTCATCCTTGGAAAATCCTCGCGATATTCACACACGCTTCACCAACCTACTCGCGTTCATCGTACAAAAGCGTTCTAAATTATATAAATGAACCCCGTTCATATTCAAAAAGGAACACTCGTATACAGTTACTTCGATGTGGAACCATCACCATGGCCAACCCGCTTTTTACTTCACGTGCGCGCCCGCCTGGGCCTACCAGGTGACTCCGCTCGCCCGTCACACCTGACGTCACACAATCAGCTGTTCTGCTCGCGCGCCGTCTATCGCAGCGATTACCAACATATTCGGTAGTGTCCTCGAACTTTCCAGACCAATTTAATAACTTAAAATCTTAAACTTAAAAATAATAAGACTAAACAAGAATTACAAATTTCTTTTTTAAAACAACATATAACAAACTTAAATCCAAAATAACTCGTTTTACCAGGGCATCCGAAAGATTAATAAAATACGTTAACCATTTCTGCCAACATAAACATTATCAAAGGTAGCAGCTGTAGCACACATGCTACAGTACTGATCTTTGTTTGTTTTAGTGCATCGTGAAGTACCGTTACGCAATCACGCTTTACTCGTATGTTTGTTTCGCGAGAGTTTCTGATACGGAACGAAAGTCATTTTGATTGTGTTTCGATCTTTTAAATACTGTTGAATCTTCTAAAACTAAACATTTAGAACTTTACCCAATCTTTGAACTAGTTTTTGAAAATGAAAAGAGTCAAAGAAGGTGGTGCGGAATCCCGCAAAATAAAAAAAAAGGCTAAGAAAGAAGCAGATGCGAAGAAGTCTCAAGGTGCATTACTGAAATATTTTAGTTCCAGTTCTGGTTCGAAAGCCACGTTAACGTCTTCGGTGGCATCCTGCAGCAGCGGAAGTGATTCCAGTGTAAGTAGGTATATGATTCCTCCATCTAGAATCATGCATGGCCTAGAATTACTCCAGTTATTTATTATTATTATTTATTTATTTATTGTTTACAAAAGTTACAATATTTCTTACATTAGTCTCGCAAAACCTATTCACCTAGGTTTGTCTGCGAGTACGAAGTCACACTCGTTCATTAATTCTTATTTTATAATACACTTAAAATTGCTCTAATAGCTGTTTTAACATTGATTATTGTTTAAAAAGTATGGAGAATATTAACATAAATTACATTGAGTTAAGGTACATCTTTTTAAGTTTACGACTGAATTTTGTTCTACTACTTGAATTTAAAACTTCAATAGGGGATGTTTTGTAAATCTAGTAGTAGTCTAGGAATATTTTTTTTTTGTTATTGGATAACTTGATTATTTATGGTACCTGTCATACAAAGAAAACATAATATTTCATTTAGCTCAAAAATGGCGCCAACGATTTTTCTCAAATTTCTCGTCATTTTATCTTTTAATAACATCTAAAACATGGCTTACTCAGTCAGTTTTTACCGGGAAACTCTAAAAAAGGTAGCTGCCATACAAAATCAATTTTGTTTGTAAATTTTCCTATAAGCCCGGCAAACCGCGCCGTCACCAAAACCACTTTTGTTTTGTGATAGATAAAATACTTATTTGAAATTCGAACGTGTCCTCCGGCCAATATTCATGGGAATACATAACTTATTTTACAGGTACAAAAAGAAGACGTACCTGCCGTGGCAGTTGGAAGTAGTTCTGGTCCCACCACAGAGCATGGTCAAGACGAAGTCGACTCATCAAAAGTACCTCAAGCATCTAGTCATAAGCCTGCAGAAAAAGTGAATGTTGCCAAAGAAGACATAATTGAAATCGTGCCTTCTGCTCCTGCCGCAATCAAAGATGTGAATCTCGACGATGTACATTGCTGGCCTTCTACTATGACCGACGAAGTAAGAACGCTTCTAGTACGTCGCGGATCTGACTCAGTACAGCACATCGATTCCAAATTTGCCGATGTTGTTCGCTCAGGGACTTCAACGAAAGGCGGTACCCGAAAACTAACCAAAGAGTGGTTCTACAAACCATTATCTAACGGCGAAAAGGTTCTCCGAACATGGATGGTGTACTCGCCTTTGAAGCAATCCTTGTATTGTTTTTCTTGCAAGCTGTTTGGCAATTCCGGCTCTAACTTCGCATCTGAAGAAGGATTCAACAAATGGTGGAAGCTAAATCCAAGAATAGGAGACCATGAAAATAGCCTGGGCCATGAACAGAACTTCTTGAAATGGAAGAAGTTGGAAGTTCGCCTGAACTGTAAAGCAACCATCGATCAGAAACAACAAGAAGTTTTCGAAAGTGAGGAGAAGAAGTGGAGGGATGTACTGTACAGGTTGCTGAATATTATCCAGTTCTTAGCCAAACAGAATCTGGCCTTCAGAGGACATCGAGAAGACATTCGAGGAGATGATAGTGGCAATCGCGGGAACTTTCTGGAGTTAGTGCACCTCCTAGCTAAATACGACCCTCTTCTAATGGAACACTTGACAAAGATAAAGCTGGGAGCAAGAGTCTCAGTTTTGTATCTATCTCCAGAAACCCAGAATGAATTTATAAACTTACTGGGACAGCAAGTTCGATCCACCATCATCCGTCGTATTCAAGAAGCTAAATATTATTGCGTAATCTTCGACAGTTCACCAGACATCTCCCACAATGACCAAATGAGCCAAGTTCTGCGATACGTACATATCGAAGGAGAAAAAGTCGCCGCGGTAGAATCTTTCATTGACTTCTTCGAACCAAAAGGAAAAAATGCAGAAGATCTCAGCAACGATATATTCGCGAAGATAACATCAGACGGACTGGACATACAGAATCTGAGAGGACAGGCTTATGACAATGCTGCCACAATGTCAGGGATCCACAATGGAGTTCAAGCCCGGATTAAAGCACTGAATCCGAAAGCTATATTCGTTGCATGCACAAACCACTCACTAAACTTGGCTGGGGTACAGGCTGCTTCTGAATAAGTGGATTCCGTGACGTTTTTTGGAACTCTGGAGAAGCTGTTTGCCTTCTTTTCCGCATCAACTGTTCGATGGAACGCTTTGGTTGCCGTCACAGGTCAAGCAGTAAAACGAGTCACTGAAACGCGCTAGAGCACTAGACATGTAGCTGTCAAGATGCTTAAAAATAAGTTTGAGGTAGTTCTTGAGGTACTGGAACAATTAACATATTCTTCTCAAACTTCCGAAACAAGATCGGGAGCCAGTCTTCTCCTGACAGCCATGCAGTCATTTAACTTCCTAACTTTTCTTGGCTTTTGGGCTGCAGTGCTACCTGAAGTAGATGACGCACAGATTTACCTGCAGCAACGAGGACTAAGTGTGGATAAGTGTGCTCAGAAACTCTGCGCTTTGAAAATCCTCTTTGTGAAAAGTAGAGACCGTTTCGTGCAAGAAGCAATTGACTTTGCTAAGACTCTCTGCGAAAAACTCGGAATCGAACTCAAAACGAGAAGAATTCGCAGGAAAAAACGCATGCATGGCGATGAATCTTCTGAAGATGCAGCTTTGTCTCACGAACAGGAAATCCGTCGATAGATTATCGCATCATTCGACAAGATCATTCAAGAAATGACGACTCGATTCCAGCAAATTCAAGAAATATCGGACAAGTTCGGATTTTTTATGCCAGCAAAACTTTTGGACAGCAAGTTCGAGTGTGATCTTTCCCATGTATTAGAAGACATCGACAAGGACGAGTTTCAGATGGAGCGGAAGCGTCTTCAGCAGATTGTTGTTGTTGTTGCCTGTTCTGAATCAGAGGAAGATATAAGTGGTAAAGGACCACTGGAGCTCCTCCAGTTCATTCAAAAACTGAATCTCGGAATTTCGGTTCCAAATATAGTCATCTTGATTCGCATATATTTGACTTTGGCGATTAGTGTTGCAAGTTGTGAGAGAAGTTTTTCGAAGTTGAAGCTAATAAAAAATTGCCTCAGATCTACTATGAGCTCCGCTAAACTATCAAACTTGGCTATATTGTCGATTGAACAAGAATTGGCTGCTAATATTGATTTTGACAAAGTTATTTCTGACTTCGCTGCTCATAAGGCCCGTAGAATCCGCTTGAAAAACGGCTCATCCTATTTTAACTTCAATAAAAGGTACCTCATTGCATGTGAAATTTAATTTTAATTAAGCACCTATAGAATGGTGGCGGCAAAATGGGTCTCCCGCCCCAGGCGCCGAGATGGCACGCTACGCCACTGCGGGCAGCACGCCACCTCGGTCACATAGTGAACCAGGAGCAGGGTTGGGTGCTATACAACCTCTGCTAGCTATCAGGCTGACACCCGGGCAGCACGCCACATCGGTCACATAGTGAACCAGGAGCAGGGTTGGGGGCTATACCGCCTCTGCAAGCCATCAGGCTGACACCCGGGCAGCACTCCACCTCGGTCACATAGTGAAACAGGAGCAGGTTTGGGGCCTGTACAGCCTCTGTTAGCCATCATGCTGACACCCGGGAAGCACGCCACCTCGGTCACATAGTGAACCAGGAGCAGTGTTGGGGGCTATACAGCCTCTGTTAGCCATCATGCTGACACCCGGGCAGCACGCCACCTCGGTCACATAGTGAACCAGGAGCAGTGTTGGGTGCTATACAGCCCCTGCTAGCTATCAGGCTGACACCCGGGCAGCACGCCACCTCGGCCACATAGTGAACCAGGAGGGAGGTTGGGACCAGTATAGCCTCTGCTAGCCATCAGGCTGACACCCGGGCAGCACGCCACCTCGGTCATATAGTGAACCAGGATCAGGGTAGCGGCCTGTAAAGCATCTGCTAGCCATCAGGCTGACACCCGGGCAGCACGCCACATCGGTCACATAGTGTACCAGGAGCAGGGTTGGGGGCTATACAGCCTCTGCTAGCTATCAGGCTGACACCCGGGCAGCACGCCACCTCGGTCACATAGTGAAACAGGAGCAGGTTTGGGACCTGTACAGCCTCTGTTAGCCATCAGGCTGACATCCGGGCTTCACGCCACCTCGGTCATATAGTGAACCAGGATCAGGGTAGCGGCCTGTAAAGCATCTGCTAGCCATCAGGCTGACACCCGGGCAGCACGCCACCTCGGCCACATAGTGAACCAGGAGGGAGGTTGGGACCAGTATAGCCTCTGCTAGCCATCAGGCTGACACCCGGGCAGCACGCCACCTCGGTCATATAGTGAACCAGGATCAGGGTAGCGGCCTGTAAAGCATCTGCTAGCCATCAGGCTGACACCCGGGCAGCACGCCACATCGGTCACATAGTGTACCAGGAGCAGGGTTGGGGGCTATACAGCCTCTGCTAGCCATCAGGCTGACACCCGGGCAGCACGCCACCTCGGTCACATAGTGAACCAGGAGCAGTGTTGGGTGCTATACAGCCCTGCTAGCTATCAGGCTGACACCCGGGCAGCACGCCACCTCGGTCACATATTGAACCAGGAGCAGGGTTGGGGGCTATACAGCCTCTGCTAGCCATCAGGCTGACACCCGGGCAGCACGCCACCTCGGCCACATAGTGAACCAGGAGGAGGGTTGGGGGCTATTCAACCTCTGCTAGCCATCAGGCTGACACCCAGGCAGCACGCCACCTCAGTCACATAGTGAACCAGGAGGAGGGTTGGGACCAGTACAGCCTCTGCTAGCCATCAAGCTGACACCCGGGCAGCACGCCACCTCGGTCACAGTGAACCAGGAGCAGGGTTGGGGGCTATACAGCCTCTGCTAGCCATCAGGCTGACACCCGGGCAGCACGCCACCTCGGTCACAGTGAACCAGGAGCAGGTTCGGGGCCTGTACAGCCTCTGTTAGCCATCAGGCTGACACCCGGACAGCACGCCACATCGGTCACATAGTGTACCAGGAGCAGGGTTGGGGGCTATACAGCCTCTGCTAGCCATCAGGCTGACACCCGGGCTGCACGCCACCTCGGTCACAGTGAACCAGGAGCAGGTTCGGGGCCTGTACAGCCTCTGTTAGCCATCAGGCTGACACCCGGACAGCACGCCACATCGGTCACATAGTGTACCAGGAGCAGGGTTGGGGGCTATACAGCCTCTGCTAGCCATCAGGCTGAAACCCGGGCAGCACGCCACCTCGGTCACATAGTGAAACAGGAGCAGGTTTGGGGCCTGTACAGCCTCTGTTAGCCATCAGGCTGACACCCGGGCTTCACGCCACCACGGTCACATATTGAACCAGGAGCAGGGTTGGGGGCTATACAGCCTCTGCTAGCCATCAGGCTGACACCCGGGCAGCACGCCACCTCGGTCACAGTGAACCAGGAGCAGGGTTGGAGGCTATTCAGCCTCTGCTAGCCATTAGGCTGACACCCAGGCAGCACGCCACCTCAGTCACATAGTGAACCAGAAGCAGGGTTAGGGGCTATACAGCCTCTCCTAGCTATCAGGCTGACACCCGGGCAGCACGCCACCTCAGTCTACATAGTGAACCAGGAGCAGGGTTGGGGCCTATACAGCCTCTGCTAGCCATCAGGCTGACACCCGGGCAGCACGCCACCTCAGTCACATAGTGAACCAGAAGCAGGGTTGTGGCCTATACAGCCTCTGCTAGCCATCAGGCTGACACCCGGGCAGCACGCCACCTCGGTCACAGTGAACCAGGAGCATGGTTGGGGGCTATTCAGCCTCTGCTAGCCATCAGGCTGACACCCAGGCAGCACGCCACCTCAGTCACATAGTGAACCAGAAGCAGGGTTGGGGCCTATACAGCCTCTGCTAGCCATCAGGCTGACACCCGGGCAGCAGTCCACCTCGGTCACATAGTGAACCAAGAGCAGGGTTGGGGGCTATACAGCCTCTGCTAGCCATCAGGCTGACACCCGGGCAGCACGCCACCTCGGTCACATAGTGAACTAGGAGCAGGGTTTGGGGCTATACAGCCTCTGCTAGCCATCTGTCTGAAACCCGGGCAGCACTCCACCTCGGTCATTGTGAACCAGGAGCAGGGTTTGGGGCTATACAGCCTCTCCTAGCTATCAGGCTGACACCCGGGCAGCACGCCACCTCAGTCTACATAGTGAACCAGGAGCAGGGTTGGGGCCTATACAGCCTCTGCTAGCCATCAGGCTGACACCCGGGCAGCAGTCCACCTTGGTCACATAGTGAACCAAGAGCAGGGTTGGGGGCTCTACAGCCTCTGCTAGCTATCAGGCTGACACCCGGGCAGCACGCCACTTCGGTCACATAGTGAACCAGGAGCAGGGTTGGGGCCTATACAGCCTCTGCTAGATAACAGGCTGACCACCCGGGCAGCACGCCACCTCGGTCACATAGTGAACCAGGAGCAGGGTTGGGGGCTATACAGCCTCTGCAAGCCATCAGGCTGACACCCGGAAAGCACGCCACCTCGTTTACATAGTGAACCAGGAGCAGGTTTGGGGGCTATACCGCCTCTGCTAGCCATCTGTCTGACACCCGGGCAGCACTCCACCTCGGTCACATAGTGAACTAGGAGCAGGGTTTGGGGCTATACAGCCTCTGCTAGCCATCTGTCTGACACCCGGGCAGCACTCCACCTCGGTCATTGTGAACCAGGAGCAGGGTTGGGGGCTATTCAGCATCTGCTAGCTATCAGGCTGACACCCGGGCAGCACGCCACCTCGGTTACATAGTGAACCAGGAGCAGGTTTGGGGGCTATACCGCCTCTGCTAGCCATCTGTCTGACACCCGGGCAGCACTCCACCTCGGTCACATAGTGAACTAGGAGCAGGGTTTGGGGCTATACAGCCTCTGCTAGCCATCTGTCTGACACCCGGGCAGCACTCCACCTCGGTCATTGTGAACCAGGAGCAGGGTTGGGGGCTATACAGCCTCTGCTAGCTATCAGGCTGACACACGGGCAGCACGCCACCTCGGTCACATAGTGAACCAGGAGCAGGGTTGGGGCCTGTACAGCCTCTGCTAGCCATCAGGCTGACACCCGGGCAGCACGCCACCTCGGTCACATAGTGAACCAGGAGCAGGGTTGTGGTCTATACAGCCCGTGTTAGCTTTTGGCTGACACCCGAGTAGAACGCTACTCACTGCGTCTGCTCGTAAAGTGCAGCAGTTCATCAGCAAAGTAATAGTAACTGCACTGAAACGTGGACAAACAAATTGCAGATAGATTTTATAACGACAATAACGAGCCAGTTGCGCTGCCATGACGCACGTTATCAACAGTTGTACTGGCAAATAAGCCGTTCACGAAAAACTCAACATATTTTCAAGCGCGTGTCATTCTGGGATCTGAATAAGCGATGGCGCGAAGCGGTGTTGGCGATGCCAGAGCTACCTGTCGCCTTACTTTGAACATGTGGTTCTACCTGCAAGATAAAAAAACAAAAACAAATATGAATATGAAATTTTTTTTTGCTCTTAAATACGCTACAATTATACTACAACTATCAATGCTTCCAAGGTTAATTATATAACTATATAATTGACAGTGTTATAATTCAAATTAAACATATATTAGCAAACATCTTTGTGCATAAACAAATTTCAGAGACTTCACATTTGTAACCAAAACCTTAAAAATACAAGAATAATAATAGAACTACCGATGCACCAGTTTATCCATATTTCGAAATCGCAATTCTGTCACGCATTTCAGTAACACCGTGCTCGTGACGCGATGGACAAAGAAAACATTTCTAATCAGGAAGTGTCTCGTCCGCCATAATTCTCGCGCTGAAGTCATAGATATGTGGAACGTGATTGGTTAGAAATATTCGTATCGCCTTTTCGAGCTATTGTGATATTAGGCTGGAAGTCTTCGAGCCTGTACTCTGTGGCAATGGACTTCTGTTTGCAGATACTGGGCGATGCCACTCTACCGTGGGGTTCCAACTATTTGTCCCTAAAATAACGTGACGAAAAAAAAAAAGCAAAATATTATTTCCGTGTTGCTCGTTTACACAGATGTTAGTTATTTAATTTTCTTGTCATAACTGTTTTTTTTTTTTAAATTATGTAAATTTATCACGATAGCTCCTTTTACCCAGTGCTGTACCCCATGAGACACAACACTAAACAAAAGTTTATAATAACGAGCGATAGAATTGCTTTGAGTACATACAATTTTATTTTCAAATTAAATTTTCAACAAACATAACATTGGCCATGTTCTCTGGTTCGTACACTGGTTCGTACACTGGTTCTTGTAGTACAGTCGTACTGGTATGATAAAGTTCCTGCGAAACGTGATTACACAGATGGTAATATAAGATTACGCAAACTATAAAAAGGCCTGAAAATTTTAAATTTTATTTGTACAACTTTTTTCAAAAAAAATTAAACAAGGCTGTTTAATATTAAGTTCCAGTTCATATTAACTTTAATTTTGATTGAATTTTACTTTAATGGATCGGTTGTCGTAAAATTTACACACAACAAGATAATGACAGCGCAATTAAAATTTTAAAACTTTTACCAAAAATCGTCTCAATTGAATTAAAAATTTATCAATGAACTCTTCGTAACTAGATAAAAATATTACAAATGTATTTTACCATTGCGGATTCATATATATATATAAAACTTGAACTCTGTGAGAATTTCCAATAGTTGATACGTGTATTTGGCTAGTTGAAACTCGCTCGCAATAAAGCGCTTGAATACGCCGTGACTCGCCTTCAGTGCCGGAGTGACACTCGTGCGGGCGCAGACAGGTCCGCCCGCTCTCGGCGCCACGACACGCCCGCACGCCTGCCCCGGGCTCCGGAGCTGCGCCTCGGATGCGCACTCGTCCCACGATCCCGGCGACGACAGTAGGTCACGTGGATGTTCATTTCAGCAGCGAACACAACTTTTCAGCTAGCACCTCGGTTTGTTAGTGACTCGTGCTATGTCAGTCTGTCTGTTTGTCAAGAGTATACATAAATAGAGCCTTCTGCACCTTACGCCCGCCAAATACGATTGCCTTAAAATTTTCACAGTCGAAACGTTGCTTACAACTTTTGTCACTGTATGGTAGACTTATTTGAAAACAAACTCCCAAAGTCTACTCGCACTGCACAGGTCCCTTGTAGACTCAGCTGGTTCAACTGCACACGTCCAAGACTTGTTAACCTCTTCGACACCTGCGTATACGTTCTCGGTGCTGCGCTCGTCCTCGCTGAAGGTGGACTACGTCGTTTTCGCAAAATGACACATGGTGTCTTACCACTCATCCAGCTGAAGTTTCACTGCTCCTCCGTCGGACAGCGTGACGTAGCGTGGCAGCGATTCGGTCGGCGGTCGGTGCGTAGTGAAGCCTGCTCTGTCGTGAACCGTCGCTCCCTATCTGCTGCTCGCTTGCTGGGGTCCCCTATTGATACCAGCAAGCCTGGTAACAAACATTTCTTTCCAGAATGTTCTCTACAGTATTCGCCAATTTAGTCACTTGGCGATGACGTCATGGCCGGCGTAGGCAGCCAACTTCTGAAAGTGGTGACGAGCCCGCGCGGCGATGATTGAGGTAGGCGGGTGGCCCGCCACCAGGGGGCAAGAGACTCGGCTAGCCTGCCTCCAGGCGGCAATACTCGGCGCACCCTAAGTCGCATACTCAAAACTTTGTTGATACGTTTCACACGTAATACTCTTTTTCTTCTTATGTTTGGTTTCAATATTGGTTATAAGATATTAACGAGAAGTTATTTGCAAGTTGTAAATTGCCACGCCAGTGATCATAATTACTAACAAATTCCTGACATTATTACAATAGTTAAATAACACTTATTAGTCTAAGTGTCTGGGTAAAAATGTTGTGATGAATCAAATAATACAAGAGAGTTAATAAATAAACAAAATGGAATTCGAGAAGGAGCCTTAAGAACGTTTCGTGTTTGTTGTATAGGCTATATAGATTTCTAGTCTAGGATATAATTTCGTTGGTGAAAATTCAATTAATAAATTTATGCTATTAAATTAAATAATCCTCAATGATTAAATAAGCATTAATAGATAACACGAATAAGTACTACTTACAAAAAAAATCATTAGCGAACGAAAAAATTCAGTAATTTATTCTGAAACAAGTTACACGCCACACAACAGTGAGTCTATGTTGCTGAAACACAGGTTGTCTATCGCTCTAGTGGGTGCTGAAAAGGTTCAAGAAGCCCTGCTACGAAATATTGGACTAACTAAAGAACCATCATCCTACACTAGACCATGTCTGCTCGACTATGCATGTAATCTAATCTATATGTTATTGATAAAGATGATCTTTAGGTACCTGCGAAATTGACGTTATTCTAAGCAACAGAAGTACTAATATCTAATAGGAGGTCCTTCGGCCGAAGCAGTGTGATGCTTGGTGCCAAACGCCATTTTGGATTGTGACGACATGGCGGCCATATTGGATGACCTTAGATCTTGACCTTGACCCCGGAGATTATCTGGGATTCCGACAAATCGAGTGGCCCACTCATGAACGTAGCATTTTTCGTTATGTCTGCCATCTTTAAATTTGAAGTCATGTCCGCCATCTTGAATTATGATGGTTTGATATCATCTTGAATTCTGATGTCACTTACGCCATATTTAATTCTGATTTAAATTCCGCCATCTTGGATCTGATATCACAACCACTTTTTAGAATATGATGCCATGTCTGCCATATTTTTGTTGTCTGGAGGAGGCCGCCATATTGGATGACATCACAACCACCATGTTGGTTTTTTTTTGTTCTGCTGGAGGCCACCATTGTGAATACCGGCTTCTTTGTTTCTGATGTTTGTTCCTAAAGAGCACCATCGATGGATTCCTGTCCTCGGTTCGATTCTTGACCAGTGACAGGTGTAACTAAATATTAAATATATTTAATAAATTGTTTTCCATTACCTTTCGTGGAATTTATTAATCATTCACTCGACGAAAAACAACTCAAGACAATACCTGACCAACGAAATAAATACAGTGCCGCTATGCCTTACATGAAAGTCTAGTTTTTGATACATAGAATAACCTTTAAAATGTTCATGTACAAAACCATCCATACATATACACCAAGCGTCTTCGGACCGCGAGACCGGGTCATGAACAAAGCCAGACATATAGAACATGAACACACAGTACACACAGGAAACGGAATGAATACACAGTACACACAGGAAACGGAATGAACACACAGTACACTGTACAAACAGGAAACGGAATGAACACACAGTACAAACTGTACACACAGGAAAAGGAATGAACACACAGTGCACACAGGAAACAGAAAAAAGTACACACAGTACACACACAGGAAACGGAATGTACACAAAGTACACACAGAAACGGAACGTACACACAGGAAACGGAAAGAACACACACAGTAGCGGAAACACAGGCTTAGTTGGAAATCAGAATACAATAAATAAAACATTAAATTTTTATAATTTAAATTCTTTATTTTATTTCTCAACATAATACAAATGCAGTAAAACATGTCATTATTATATGTAGCCAGCCTCCTTCAGTTCTTTGACTATGAAGAATATTTCTTTGATGCACAAATAGTTTCCTACACAAAGCGAGCCATGTAGAAGTCTTAGCCGGTCAACCAATATGTTTGGATCTTTAGATGATGTGTAATTAATCTCTTCTGCCACCATCTTCCTTGCACTTTTATAATAAATATTATGATCTCTGGTGTCTTCCGTTTTAACACCAATCACAAGGTCACTTTCATCATCGAACCAGTGATCGTAACAAGCTTGATCAGATTTATTTAATATAACAAGGCGTTTCCATTGTTTTGATCTCAGGACACCATCACAGTCTTCTATCATGCCTGCTTTAGGTGCTTCAGCACAGTCTTCGTCACGTCGCCAGCTTTAGAGTCACTGTAGCAATCACCGTAGAAGGCATAGTCTTCGCCCAGATTACAGTAAGAATTCGATATCGTTGATGACTTGTCATTTTTTTTTTCAATATTACTTTGATTTGTATTATTTTACACAAATTTTAATACAAATCAAATTTCACTATATTTCTGGGTTAAAATATTCAGATATAGGCTATATTTTTAATTAGTTGATCACATCAACGTTTTAAACAACACGTTTGTGTGTATACTGACCATACATATAAAGTAAGTTTTAAAGAATAAACATCCTGTAAGGTATGTTTAAATAAAAACCTATTGTAACCATTACCATAGTGAGACTTCCGGAAAATAGGTTTTCGTTTAATGGTCTATACTTCATAGACCCCAAAACCATTTTCATTTCAAATGAAATAGACACGATAACTGCCGTAATTTTGCACAAATCACTTCCAAACTGATACATGAAAGAAAGTAATGAAACTTAATGGGTAGAAACGGGGAAGGATTAAAAAAACGATAAATCGTTTTAACTTTCTAATAGGTATGACGAATATCGCATCCCTATGAAATTAATGTATCTTTGGGAATAATATCAAAAACTTTGGTGGAGATAAATATATTATATAGTCAACCATAACAGCAATAAGTGAGAAAAAGTGGGTTGGATGAAAAAAAATTCAAAACTCTCTGTGGGGACACCAACAATTCCGTTCAAATTGTTTGTAAACTTTATATATTATATAAATCTGTTATATAAAACACTTTTGATACAACCAAACATTGCTGCTATTGGTAAAGAAGAGAGGTTAAATCACAAAAAAATTCATAACTTTCTTCTGTACCTACACTAACAATCAAATTCGTTTAAAATTATGCTAAACCTTCTAAATATTATCTTAAACGTTGGCCAAAAACCATTTTTATCACCACTTACTAGAAAAAGGGATAAAATAATGTTTTTAGGTTAAAAATTTCATAACTACATTAGTTTTCATAGTATAAAATTATGTCTATGATATTCAATGCTGGATACATTGAATTATAAACATCCAAATTTTTTTGCTGCATGGGGTATGAAAACAATTTTAATCTATTTTTTTATAAATGTAGATAACATATAATTTAAGTAGTATATAATTGCCGGTCTTGAAACTGGGTCAGGGGAGAGGTGCGAGGTTCCGAGCCACATCTCTGACGTCACGTCCATCTGCGACGTCACGGCGGCCATCTTGGATGAGTGTAACGGGACACAGCGTAACGGGACAAGTTTGACCTTGACATTTGACCTTCAAAATTTGCCAAAATTGGGCAAAATTTGCCCAAAATTCCTCGAAATTCCCCAAAATTTCCATTTTTTTGAAAAAAAATTCCGCCAAAAAATCTCAAAAAATTCCACAATTCAAAAATTCCCGTTTTCGAGGGAACAATTTCCCGTTTCGAGGGAAAATTTCCCGTTTTATTCCTTAAAAATACCAGAAGCTATAAATGTCCATATAGAGGCTTAAGCATCCATGTCTACAGCCTCAGATAAGCCTCTGACGTCATCATGGATTATGGCGTCACCGTTGCAGTTTCCGTTACGACCGCCATCTTTAACTTTTTAATTTATTATCGGATTTTAATGAATAAAATTTTAAAATTTATAAAAAAATTCAATTAATAAAATTTGATTAAAAAATATTTAAAAGTAAACATTTACGACACGGAGCTCGGAGTCCTCGGTTCGAACCCGACAAGTGCAAAAAAAATTTAAAATGGCGACAGGCTCCTTCCTCAATGGTGGTTGCAGGCAGACTGACTCCCACCACTTTTTTTCAAAGCATATATATCGTCACCTAGTATGACGTCATGTCCGCCATCTTGTCTTCGATGCTGGAAGCCATCATCATTGTATCGTCGGCTAGAGTGCGCTGACACCATGTTAGTTTAATTCTTACCCTCTAGAGTGCAGTAATCATTTATTACTAAGGTGCCCGCCATCTTGAAATTTGACCGCCATCTTGAAAATCCGTAAATATTTAGCTAGAAATTCGGGAAAAAGTTCAAAATTCATTAAATAAATCACTCATTAATTTACATATTGATTCGATGGATTCCTGTCTTTGGTTCGATACCCGATCGATGCAATAATGTTTAATTTTATGTAAAAAAAATTATATCAATAAACCATGTCCATCATTCGTGAAGAGACTTTAAATTCTCTCCTATTATCATTCTATAATCATTTACGACCACCATATTGGAAATTCGTAATTTTAATGCTAGAGATTCGGGAAAAAGTTCAAAATTCATTAAATAAATTTGTAATCTATATAATGGTTGATTGGATCGACTAAGGTCCTTGGTTCGATCCCTGGCCGATAAAAAAACAACTTTAATTTTAAAAAAATACTAAAAAAGTGTTAGGTTTGAGAAAATAAAAACACCACAAGTTCTTTTCAAAAATTTTTATTACATAAATTCAATACACTACTACAAGTACAAAAAAAACACTGACAAATTACTAAAGCCTTTTGGATTCCTCGATTCAAACAGTCTTCTTATTGGACGGACTAAGCCTTTTACATGACTTTAAATGTCTATCCGGGCCGGTCATCACCGCAGCCAGAGACGGACTGAAGTTCATATCACTTATATAGTCTCATTAGCCGGTACAACACATGAGTCTAATCAATAACCATGTTCATTATACATCTCGGAGCATTTTTTATAATGACGATGTAAGCTATCGAGACGTGAAATTAGTTTTTTGCACTTATTGCACTGAAAGTGTATTCTTTGAACATTATTAGAACAACCGCTTCTTTCATGTCTGCGAGCATTTGAGGTGATAGTAAATGATGCGCCACAGTATATGCAGTGATGCGAAGTACGCTCTTCATTAATTGAAGTATTCAATGATGATGAAACTTCAGCTGATGGTGGAACAGCACATATCGAAGTCTCACCCATTGTTGTCAGAGGCGTTGCCAACGGGATCTGCTCCAACATCGTCGGCGCTGACGTCATGGTTCCCGTAGTCGATGGTACATCCTCCATCGAGTTCGACGTTAAAGTCGGTAAAGATGCCATCGAAGTCTCAAGAACAGGCAATTACACGACTTATGCACCAGAAGAAACAAACTAGGTGATCCGTACACCGTCGACGGCAGTAACAAACTGAGCGTCCTGCTGTCTAGGACTCGTTTATATACATTAACCGGTTTGAATAATACGCTAGTCAAATCAAGAACAATTTACTAAAATACTAGAGTCAAAACAACATTAAAAAAATTGAAGCACCATTAACAAAAAAGGAAGCACATTTGGAAGCACCATCAAAAAAGGAAAAACAATAGGAAGCACCGTCAACGAAAAGGCAGCACATTTGGAAGCACCGTCAACGAAAAGGCAACACATTTGGAAGCGCCGTCAACGAAAAGGCAGCACATTTGGAAGCACCGACAAGGAAAAGGCAGCACATTTGGAAGCACCGTCAACGAAAAGGCAGCACATTTGGAAGCACCGACAACGAAAAGGCAGCACATTTGGAAGCACCGACAACGAAAAGGCAGCACATTTGGAAGCACCGACAACGAAAAGGCAGCACATTTCGAAGCACAGACAACGAAAAGGCAGCACATTTCGAAGCACCGACAACGAAAAGGCAGCACCGCCATCGAAATGGCAGCACATTTGGAAGCACCGACTACGAAAAGGCAGCACATTTGGAAGCACCATCATCGAAAAGGCAGCACATTTGGTAACACCGAACACGAAAAGACAGCACATTTGGAAGCACCGACAACGAAAAGGCAGCACATTTGGAAGCACCGACAACGAAAAGGCAGCACCACCATCGAATAAGGAAGCACATTTTGGAAGCACCATCGAATAAGGAAGCACATTTGGAAGCTCCATCAACAAAAAAGGCATAAAGGAAGCACAAGTTGCGAGATCTAAGTCTTAATTAGAAATCAGAATACAAGAAATAAAAACATTAAATTTTTATAATTTAAATTATTTATTTTATTTCTTTACATTATACAAAAGCAAGTAAAACAAGCCATTATTGTATGTAGCCAGCTTGCCTCAGTTCCTTGAGTATGAAGTATATCTCTTTGATGCACGAATAGTTTCCTGCACAAAGCGAACCATGTAGAAGTCTTAGCCGGTCAACCAATATGTTTGGATCTTTCAATGATGTGTAATCAATCTCTTCTACCACCATCTTTCTTGCACGTTTATAATAAATATTATGATCTCTGGTGTCTTCCGTTTTACCACCAACCTCAGGGTAACTTTCATTTTTGAGACGGTGATCATCACAAGCCTGATCAGATTTATATAATATATCACGTCGTTTCCATCGTTTCGGTCTCAGGACACCACCACATTCTTCGATCTTGTCAGGTTTAGGTGCTTCATTATAGTCTATGTCTTTGTCAACAGCCTCAGAGTCACTGTAACAATCACCGTAGAAGGAATCGTCTTCACCCAATTTACCGTAATAATTCGATGTTGATGATGTTGAAGTGTCTTCATCGTCATCATGCTTCCTTTTTAGGAGTCCATCATTTCTACAAAGTACGAAAGATCTACTTGAATTTGGCTGGAATATATTCTCATTTTCACGTTAAGGATTCTTCCACTGTCTTCATTCTTCCATAAATCATCAACCTCCTTCAATTTAAGTTCTTTGTCGAGATCGGAAGAGCCAAGAAAATTATTGTCGTAATGCAGACCACTCTTCCTTAGGCTAGTAGATTCATCGTTGTCCTCTAGCTTGTACGCAGGCTTGGCGCTACAAGTTCTGCCATGTCTTTTTAGGCTCTCTCCTCGTAAACGACTTGCTACATCGAACACAACTTATCATATTGCGCAGTGGATTTTTAACACAGTCATTCTTCTCGTGTTGTCTTTTATTCCTTCTCAAGATAAACTCTTTGCTGCAAAACTCACAACTATGTTCTTTCGATACAGCGTCAGATCCTAAATCGGAATTCATATTAGTTACCAAGACTAATGCCAGATGCAAACTAAGAGTTTTAAATTAATAACCATTACATAAATACAATTTTTTAATTATTTCGTCAGTGAGAGTTAATTTATCTTATGCAAAGGTACTTGCTGCAAATAGTTCCGCTTTTCAACGTCAGATGAGGTCACGTATTGCTTGCAGGTAAATAATATTTATTTCTTTTATGCAGGATGAGGGATGCTCACTATCGATCGCATAAGAAGGATAGCTACGATAGTCTCCAAAGAGAAGGAAGTTCGTCCTTCCTGCTAGTGCTTCTCAGATTTCTTACGGTCCACCATCTTGGATTGCAACGTCATGGTGGCCATAATGAATGAGTGTGACCTTGAACTTTGACCGAAATTCAGGAATGATCGCAAGCACACGGATTAACCATCAAAGTATTAACAAGAATATTCGGGAGCACACGGTAAAAACCACTATAATATTGACAAAAATAATCAGAAGCACACGGAGAAAAACGGCACAAGTTTCCTTGATATCATAAAATTTCAGGGAAAAAATATTTAAAAATAAAAATAAATTCATAAAAAATAAAAAATAAAATAAAATAATACATAAAATTCTGGCTTGTACTAGAACTCTATCTTTGTTCAACAATGAGAAGTTCACAAGCTAGCAGAATATATTTATGAATTTTTTTATTTCATTTTTTATTTTTAGTTTTGCAGCAAAGTGTTTATCTTGAGAAAGAATAAAAGACAACACGAGAAGAATGACTGTGTTAAAAATCTTTACGCAATATGATAAGATGTGTTCGATGTAGCAAGTCGTTTACGAGGAGAGAGCCTAAAAAGACATGGCAGAACTTGTAGCGCCAAGCCTGCGTACAAGCTAGAGGACAACGATGAATCTACTAGCCTAAGGAAGAGTGGTCTGCATTACGACAATAATTTTCTTGGCTCTTCCGATCTCGACAAAGAACTTAAATTGAAGGAGGTTGATGATTTATGGAAGAATGAAGACAGTGGAAGAATCCTTAACGTGAAAAGTGAGAATATATTCCAGCCAAATTCAAGTAGATCTTTCGTACTTTGTAGAAATGATGGACTCCTAAAAAGGAAGCATGATGACGATGAAGACACTTCAACATCATCAACATCGAATTATTACGGTAAATTGGGTGAAGACGATTCCTTCTACGGTGATTGTTACAGTGACTCTGAGGCTGTTGACAAAGACATAGACTATAATGAAGCACCTAAACCTGACAAGATCGAAGAATGTGGTGGTGTCCTGAGACCGAAACGATGGAAACGACGTGATATATTATATAAATCTGATCAGGCTTGTGATGATCACCGTCTCAAAAATGAAAGTTACTCTGAGGTTGGTGGTAAAACGGAAGACACCAGAGATCATAATATTTATTATAAACGTGCAAGGAAGATGGTGGTAGAAGAGATTGATTATACATCATGGAAAGATCCAAACATATTGGTTGACCGGCTAAGACTCCTACATGGTTCGCTTTGTGCAGGAATCTATTCGTGCATCAAAGAAATATCCTTCATACTCAAGGAACTGAGGCAAGCTGGCTATATACAATAATGGCTTGTTTTACTTGCTTTTGTATAATGTAAAGAAATAAAATAAATAATTTAAATTATAAAAATTTAATGTTTTTATTTCTTGTATTCTGATTTCTAATTAAGACTTAGATCTCGCAACTTGTGCTTCCTTTTTGCCTTTTTTGTTGATAGAGCTTCCAAATGTGCTTCCTTATTCGATGGTGTTTCCAAAATGTGCTTCCTTAATCGATGGTGGTGCTGCCTTTTCGTTGTCGGTGCTTCCAAATGTGCTGCCTTTTCGATGATGGTGCTTCCAAATGTGCTGCCTTTCGTGTTCGGTGCTTCCAAATGTGCTGCCTTTTCGATGATGGTGCTTCCAAATGTGCTGCCTTACGTGTTCGGTGCTTCCAAATGTGCTGCCTTTTCGATGATGGTGCTTCCAAATGTGCTGCCTTTTCGTAGTCGGTGCTTCCAAATGTGTTGCCTTTTCGTAGTCGGTGCTTCCAAATGTGCTGCCTTTTCGTAGTCGGTGCTTCCAAATGTGCTGCCATTTCGATGGCGGTGCTTCCAAATGTGCTGCCTTTTCGTAGTCGGTGCTTCCAAATGTGCTGCCATTTCGATGACGGTGCTGCCTTTTCGTTGTCGGTGCTTCGAAATGTGCTGCCTTTTCGTTGTCGGTGCTTCGAAATGTGCTGCCTTTTCGTTGTCGGTGCTTCCAAATGTGCTTCCTTTTTTGTTAATGGTGCTTCAATTTTTTTAATGTTGTTTTGACTCTAGTATTTTAGTAAATTGTTCTTGATTTGACTAGCGTATTATTCAAACCGGTTAATGTATATAAACGAGTCCTAGACAGCAGGACGCTCAGTTTGTTACTGCCGTCGACGGTGTACGGATCACCTAGTTTGTTTCTTCTGGTGCATAAGTCGTGTAATTGCCTGTTCTTGAGACTTCGATGGCATCTTTACCGACTTTAACGTCGAACTCGATGGAGGATGTACCATCGACTACGTGAACCATGACGTCAGTGCCGACAATGTTGGAGCAGATCCCGTTGGCAACGCCTCTGACAACAATGGGTGAGACTTCGATATGTGCTGTTCCACCATCAGCTGAAGTTTCATCAGTATTGAATACTTCAATTAATGAAGAGCGTACTTCGCATCACTGCAAATACTGTGGCGCATCATTTATTATCACCTCAAATGCTCGCAGACATGAAAGAAGCGGTTGTTCTAATAATGTTCAAAGAATACACTTTCAGTGCAATAAGTGCAATAAACTAATTTCACGTCTCGATAGCTTACATCGTCATTATAAAAAATCTCCGAGACGTATAATAAACTTGATTATTGATTAGACTCATGTGTTGTACCGGCTAATGAGACTATATAAGTGATATTAACTTCAGTCCGTCTCTGGCTGCGGTGATGAGCGGATCGGATAGACATTTATAGTCATGTAAAAGGCTTAGTCCGTACAATAAGATGACTGTTTGAATCGAGGAATCCAAAAGGCTTTAGTAGTTTGTTAGTGTTTTTTTTTGTACTTTTTAGTAGTGTATTGAATTTATGTAATAAAATTTTTTTAAAAGAACTTGTGGTGTTTTTATTTTCTCAAACCTAACACTTTTTTAGTATTTTTTTTAAATTAAAGTTGTTTTTTTATCGGCCAGGGATCGAACCAAGGACCTTAGTCGATCCAATCAACCATTATATAGATTACAAATTTATTTAATGAATTTTGAACTTTTTCCCGAATCTCTAGCATTAAAATTACGAATTTCCAATATGGTGGTCGTAAATGATTATAGAATGATAGTAGTAGAGAATTTAAAGTCTCTTTACGAATGATGAACATGGTTTATTGATATTATTTTTTTTTACAAAAAATTAATATTATTGCATCGATCGGGTATCGAACCAAAGACAGGAATCCATCGAATCAATATGTGAATTAATGAGTGTTTTATTTAATGAATTTTGAACTTTTTCCCGAATTTCTAGCTAAATATTTACGGATTTTCAAGATGGTGGTCAAATTTCAAGATGGCGGGCACCTTAGTAATAAATGATTACTGCACTCTAGCGGGTAAGAATTAAACTAACATGGTGTCAGCGCACTCTAGCCGACGATACAATGATGATGGCTTCCAGCATCGAAGACAAGATGGCGGACATGACGTCATACTAGGTGACGATATATATGCTTTGCAAAAAAGTGGTGGGAGTCAGTCTGCCTGCAACCACCATTGAGGAAGGAGCCTGTCGCAATTTTTAAGTTTTTTTTTGCACTCGTCGGGTTCGAACCGAGGACTCCGAGCTCCGTGTCGTAAATGTTTACTTTTAAATATTTTTTTCTCAAATTTTATTAATTGAATTTTTTTATAAATTTTAAAATTTTATTCATTAAAATCGGATAATAAATTAATAAGTTAAAGATGGTGGTCGTAACGAAAACTGCAACGGTGACGTCATAATCCATGATGACGTCAGAGGCTTATCTGTGGCTGTAGACATGGATGCTTAAGCCTCTATATGGACATTTCTAGCTGCTGGTATTTTTAAGGAATAAAACGGGAAATTTTCCCTCGAAACGGGAAATTGTTCCCTCGAAAACGGGAATTTTTGAATTGTGGAATTTTTTGAGATTTTTTGGCGGAATTTTTTTCAAAAAAATGTAAATTTTGGGGAATTTTGAGGAATTTTGGGCAAATTTTGCCCAATTTTGGCAAATTTTGAATGTCAAATGTCAAGGTCAAACTTGTCCCGTTACGCTGTGTCCCGTTACACTCATCCAAGATGGCCGCCGTGACGTCGCAGATGGACGTGACGTCAGAGATGTGGCTCGGCACCTCGCTTCTCGCCCCGGACCCAGTTTCAGGACCGGCTATTATATACTACCTATTTAATTTATTTTAATCTCTGAAAGTGTTTCAGTACTTTCTAGAATGTTCCATAAGTATCCAGACCGTTCCAAAAGAAATTGGTATATCGAAATCTATCCACACATGTTAGCTGTGCCGAAATAATTTTTTTATTACTACTCTGCTTGTAGTTTTATAAACAATATTTGTCTTGAAAATACCTGATATCTAAAAAAAAGAACATATGCATATTAAAATATAATTTAATTCACATAAAATTACTGTTTAAATTGCACTTAGTAAAAACCTAGCCATGCAAGTACTATTCCCACAACTTCAACGTTCTTGGTGTGCACTTTGCTCGACAGGACGAGATGTTAATCCAATAATCCGCCAGTTTATTCAGTACATTATAAGTATTTGTCCGTATATTATATAACGATGAAATTCTAAACGTTTTCTTAGAGTACTTATTTTAGTTAGTAATATCTACATGAAATACAATAAATTTTAGATTCAGTATTTTTTTTTAATTTACTTAACTTTGTTTAATTTTTTATTATTTTGACATTAAGATTCAAACGATTCATTTTTTTTTCAGTTATTTTATCTTGACCCTAAATGTGAAACAATTTTGATTAGATGGTAAAACAGAAATACCAAAAATGCAAAATGAATGAAATTTATAAATTTCAATAATATGTTTTTTAGTGCACACTTCATCACAAATAAAATAATATAAATATAGTAGAGTGTCTTCGAAATGTTCCTAATTGCGAAAGGCGATGAAGTACTTTATTATGGTAGTTCCCTTGAAAATGGTGTAAAATAATGTTATTTAAATATTTAATGCAATATTATTTGTTTGATTATTGTAAAAAATAGTGTTATTTAGACAGGAATAATGGAAAGAATAATATTTGTTAATTTTTTTATATATTTTTTATAATTTTCAATGTTGCTTATGAGACCAATTTTTTATATATTATGCTACATGTAAGTTTATGAAAGTTCCATATTTATTGAAAACTGGCCCTTGGCCGAATTGCATGTGGGTAAATGAAATGAAATAAATAAAGTTAATGAGGGAATAATCTGCTGAAATGATTCGAACTGCTGTGTTGTGTGCTTGTGTAGCTTCTGCTTCTGTGCTGTATGTGTGCAACTGTGCTATGTATATGCTGTAATGTGCTATCGCGAATGTAGCCTAAGCTTTAAATGTTTAAACGCACACCATTGTAGAGGTAAAGTATTTATCATGTTCTGTATCACGATCTGGATTGAGATATCATGGAGGATCACGGTCATACCTTAGACGTCCAGTATTTATGACGTCAGTACTGTCGCTTCCGGTGCACAGTGCGGACGCTATCATGGATACTTCAAGAAAAATTAAGGCCTGTGTAGCTATAATGTTAGCAATGACGTTGAAGATAAGACTAAAAAGAAAGCGATGGATGGAAAATTGGCTATAACAGAGAGAAAAGTATACACATCTGAAATTTCTGGTTTAAATCAGACTTCATAATGAAATGGATGACTATAAGAACTATTTTTGAATGCCCGACTTCTGTTTCTATAAACTTCTGGAAGAAGTGACTCCCTTTCTAACTAAAAAATTTACAATAATGAGAAAATAATTTTCCATAAAGAAAAATTAGCTTTGACATTACATTACTTGGCAACATGACGATACTTTAAAGATATAAGATTTTTGGGAATAATGTCACCAGGTCCTCATGGATACTTGTAAAGCATTGATCTATGTGCTACCAGCCTACATAAAGGTGGGTGATACAAAAAAAAATTATTTTATACAATTTATTAATCAAAATTACAATAAATCACATAGAATTAGTCAAACTTAGCCATATTTAATTGGTTCTGAGAGACTTGAAAATATATCCTCTTGAATAATAATCATTGTCTTCTGTGATATCATGCTCTCCGAAAGCATATAAAGTGATACTATTGTTATTGTTTGGGTTTTGTTGAATGTTAATCTCTCGCTGTGTAGGATCATTTATAGTGATACTAGCTGCAGTAACCGGCTTTTCCCGGGCTGAACACCGCGAGTTACAGAAAAATGGATAGCGATATTTCCAGTGTGTTGGACATTAATAAATGACACATAATTACTGTTTGTGTATCTGTGACCTATGATTTTCTGTTTACCCATGGCGATCGGTTGAAAGGTTTAGAAGTTGATGCGCTACAGCGCCATCTAGCGGCGAGTTACAAAAAAATGGATAGCATAAAAATCTTCTTCATGATAAAAACATTCGATGTGCCAACTTTCATGGCGATCGGTCAAACGGTGTAAGAGTTTATCGACGTCATACATGCCAACATCCAATTATATATATTCTTATATTTCGAAATTTTGGGGCTTTCACTTTTGCGGAAAGTGGATGTTCAGGACCTCGAATGGTTTGGAACACTCCATCTCGAAAGAATAGATATTTGAAATTCCTGAAATTGTCGAAATTTTGGGGCTTTGTCCCCAGAGGGGGAGGGGTGATTTTGAGGACCCTGAATGGCAGGGAAACACTAAAAATCGAAAGAGAATGATTTTTGAATTTTCTAAATTTTGGGGCTTTGACCCCTGAGAAGGGGGGAGGGGTTATGTTGAGGACCCAGAATGGCTCGTTAACACTCCAAATCGAAAGAGAATAGGTTTTCGAAATTTTGAAAAAAAAATTTATTATTGGGTCTTTGACTCCTTGTGGGGGGAGGGTAGTTTGAGGACCTCGAATGGCTCGGAAACACTCCAAATAGTAAAAAAGTATACTTAAATTTAAGAAATTTTTGAAAGTTTTCGTAATTTTGGGGTTTTGCACTCCCCCCCTCCCTCAAAATTGGGTGGGAAGTCGACTTTAAAAAAAGTTCCATCATGCCCCAGACACTTTAGTTCGTAATGACTTAATTTTAATACAATTTCCTCCAATTTTTCGAAATTTTGTGGCTTTCACTTTTGGGGAAGGGGAGGGGGTGGAGGTTCAGGACCTGGAATGTTTCGGAACACTCTATCTCGAAAGAAATGATATTTGAAATTCCTAAAATTATCGAAATTTTGGAGCTTTTTCCCAGAGGGGGGCGGGGGATTCGAGGACCCTGAATGGTTCGAAAACACTTAAAATCGAAAGAGAAATATTTTTAAAAAATTTTAAACTTTCGAAATTTTGGGGCTTTAACCACCTTGGGCCGGGGGGGGGGGGACCCCGAATGGCACGGAAACACTCCAAATCGAAAGAGATATAAAGGAATATAAAAATGTAGGCATTTACTGTACTCCTATCTACCATAATAACAATATTGACAAATAGAAAAACTTATTACCTACCTAATAATAATGATTTTTCTGCAATTTAAATTGTAATATACAAAATCGGTATTGAAAATTGAAACAAATATGGCGACACTACAAACTGTCAAGATCTTTATATTTTTCTTACTCTCTAGTTCCTTACAATAGAAAAACGTAACGTAATGGCTTGAAAGCTATTGCTCGGCAGGCATAGAGGAATGACACTAACAGTTTGTATATCTATGACACACATTACATAAAATTAAAATATATATTTTTTTAACCCGTTTAAAGATTTTTTTTTTTAGACAAAAGATAGCCTATGTCCATCCCCAGGATATAATCTATCTCCTTGCCAAAATTTCATTTCGATCCGTTCAGCCGGGAAAGGTAACAAACAAGCAGACAAACAAACAGACAAACAAACAGACAAACAAACAGACAAACAGACAGACATACAGACAGACAGACAGACAGACAGACATACAGACAGACAGACAGACAGACATACAGACATACATACAGACAGACAGACAGACAGACAGAGTTACTTTCGCATTTATAATATTAGTATTGATTGTTATATTGTGGGTGCTGTTCAGAACTACTTGTAATAAATAGTAGTGAAGGCAACCAGTAACAACTGTTGCTGATGAATAATTTGAAGAATTTATCGATCTGTTGACCATATGAACTGATGGTGGTGATGGAGAAGGTGCATACCTAATACTCGTCGCAGACGGGCCTGATGACGGCGAGGGAGATGCCGGTACTACTAGATTACGTGGGGATGGATAAATCCGCACTGAATTGCAGCCTTAGTTTCCATGTTCAGCTTCTAATAAGATATCATTAATGAATTTTTCAGTATATACATTTTGCATAGAAATTAGTTTATCTAATTTGTAACTCCAATGCAAAGCTGTTGGATTCACAGAAGGAGTATGATCGGTGATGAATTTACAGAGTTAGATAAAATGATTATATTTTCTTCTAGAAGTTCATTCTTTATTGCTACTGGCCCTCTTTTTTTTCGTGGTTTTGGAAGTGGCGGATCATTGATGGAAGAAAATGCTCCTGGATCTTGTTCTGTTGTGTCGTTTTGTTGTTTTTCGGTTTATTGCGACTCCCCACATATAGCATGAGCACTCTAAACCAATAATAATGATATTAATTTTTTTTAGATACCAACTACAGCAGAAGAATGAAAAAACTATTGCTGATGACTTTGGAACATTACATCATTTCTACAACTGCCTTGGATTTTTTGACCGGAAGAATATAAAAAATCAGACACCCACATTACTCAAGATCTTTGTATTACAATTATAAAGGATATTAAAGTATAGTGTTTATGGCTTTGATAAATGCCAAGAAAGAGTTTATGATGGTTGACATCGGATCGAATGGGCGTGTATCAGACGGTGGTGTTCTATTTTACACGAAGTTCTGGGAATAATTTGATCAAAACGTTTAACACGTACCACCACCGCCACCATTGCCAAACAGCATCGAATAATTTCCGTATGTAACTGTAGCGGACGAGGCTTTTGCATCAAAGCCTTATTTGATGAAACCATATTCACAAAAGTCAGCTACCGCAGAGAACAACAAATATATAACAAACGATTTTCTAAGGCAAATATGTACAGTGGAATGTGCTTTTGGCATTTTGGCAACTAAGTTTGATATTTTTCATAAAGCTGTTATGTCAGTCCTGAAAAGGCTACGAAGATAACTGCAGCATGCTGTTATTTACATAATTATTTAAATTAAAACGATACCACACATGTACCTATCATCGAGCTATGAAGACAACTATAATTTTCATGTTCATGAATTACAGTGGACAACCAATCAAAATTCAAGTGTTATCGCAAACGCTACAAGAGATAATTTATGTCAATATTATAACAATGAAGGGTAACTCAGTTATTAAATAAATGCCACAAAAACAATTAATATTCACCATGTTTTATTTACAACATTAGAGAAGATCCTGTCGTTTGACTTTTTAATCAGATAATATAGCTATGCATATGTACCTACAAGGTATGATCTAACCCAATGTTCGCTCAAACACACACACACACACACACACACACACACCGCCGTCTGGGCTGTCTCTAGATAAGGATACGTGAATGTTATGGCCAGCAAGCTCACAAAGGGGGGGGGGGGGGGGTCTTGACCACGTCGCTGAGGACAGCAATTAAACGAGAACAGGATAGACGGTAACACGGTGTGGTATGACTCGGCTTGCGAAGTTAGCAGTTGAGCGATGCCGCGGAGCGAAGGCCCGCCCGTGGCGGTGCGTGGTTACGGAACAATTGCACGTCAGGTTCGTGACAGAATACACGGTGAACACTTTTACACGGCAGAGCACTTTAGGATGACACAACAACACCAATTATCTAACAATACGAACACTAATAGAACATATGTACCGAGTACCAAAGAATATGCGTTGAAACTGGACGTCTGCTACATCCTGCGGAGAATAGAATTCAGTTCGCTTACATATAAATCGACACGGTGACATAGGATGTTGAATAGGATAATAAGCGTATCGATGGTTAAGCATGGGTGAAGGCTCCCACGTTCACGTACCTCACGTGGAGACGCAACCTACAGCAAAAGTCCCACGAAAAGAATTAATACAAGTTACATTATGTTAGGAAAGCGTCTGCACATTTCGTCCGTGGACGGTCCAGTGCGGGCGAAAGTCAAACTGTTCTCAAATGCAGCTTCCTGTCCGAGGATCGGCTCGCACGCGGCCCTCGACTGCAAGGGTAGTGAAGCTGAAACTCGCGACCGCGCGGTTGCGAACTAAAGAGTAGCTCTTGAAAGCTGCACCAAGGTGAGGCCGGCCACGACAGGAAGTGCTGAGGACCCCGTGCGGCGCGCGACGCGTCCTGTCTCTGAGCCGCGATTCCCGCGCGAAGCACACAGCTTTGTGGCTTCATCGCAAACTGAATAATGTTTCATTAATTAAGAAAGACGAGTGCTGGCGAGATTATAAACAATAATTAACCATTAAAGCAAAACATAATAAAGTGCGGGACCTATATCTAGCGGAGGAACACAGACGTGTCGCGTGATAGCTGCGCGGGCGTGTGGCGTTCGTGGCGCGCAGCACGCTTCAGGGCAGCCGCCGATGTAGCATAACGGTCTGTGCGACAGAGGAGCACCCACGGTTGGCGTCATACATAATGTAATATTTACACACAAACCACCATCTGTATATAATGTAGAAATACAATATTAATTAGGTACCTACACTACGTTGACAAGTAATGTAATAAAATTAACACTCGCCGGATTTTTTGGCTGTTCCGTTTTATTCAAGAAGCTTAACGTGTAGAACACCCATGGTTTTCGCTTATAAATGTCTTTGCTGCCAGCTCTCGAACGCTTGAAGTGTATGATTATTTTTCATTTTTTTCTGTAGTTTTACCGCAAACTATTAATTATTTCCTGGCCTGTTAAATACTTGTATTATGTTTGATTTTTTTTATAAATATCCAGTAACTTGCTTAGGGTGTCGGTTTTATTGTTATATTTTTGTAATTAGTTGATGAACTGCCCCACAGTTCGGGCAGTATCTCAATAAATGCTCTCAGTATGGTCTGGTCGTGGGTCCTGTGTGGAAGGTTCGGGAAGCGCGGGCGATGCCGGCGCTGCTGCGGCGCGCACTCACGTGATACATGCTGACCCTCCACTACACGTTCAATATCACGATGCGTGGAATGACAAACAGCAATTCGGAAATCTAGAAATCCTGTGATGCCTATTACGATATACACGCTCAGTAAGTATCACGATATGGAATAAATAGCTACGGATCACAATATTTATTGAACGTCTAGCCCTCCCCTAAAAGAGAAACTTCCAGTTCATCTATGAAACGTTCGAATTCTAGAACTTCTGAGGAATATGAACTGTTGTACAAGCTTCAGATAATATTCTATTCATTATGTTAATGTTTCGTGCCAATATGATATGTACCTGTATTTTTATATTATATTCGTAAAATATACCGTAACATTTGCAAGTCATTTTTTTTTTAAATTTCTTCTTCACTTGTGCCGCGACCGTGCTACCATCTGTGATGTCACGGAAACCAACTGTAATGTAGCTAAGCGAGATGTGTTCATAGCAACTGTAAATCGAGTTTTAACAAGTTTGTCAGTGTAAATATCTAATTACAGTTATTTATTTCGAGGCTTGTCATTGTTAACTACAATTATATCATTGATATATCACTTACTAATTATATGATTTATAAAAAATGATTGATACTGCGGGTAGATTGATTCTGCCCATCATGAGTACGCTGGCGTGGCTTGAGTGACGTCACGCGCTTCTCTGTTTGGACTGACGCGTCGCAATCTCTCGTTCCACGTGCACTTTCGAAGTACGTGCGCGCCAGGGACACTACTCCCGTCTACTCCCGTCTACTCCCACTAATGTAATGCACACATACGTCCACAGGGGCTGGCCGCGGGCGCCGGCAGCGAGAGAAGCCTGCTCGCCCGGGTGCGTTGGGGGGGGGGGGGGTAGAAAGTAGGGCGGATCGGGCGGCGGAATTCGGGGCCAAACGTTCACCCCTAGAGGCCTGGAGTGGAGGGGGCAGGTAACCGGCCTCTGCAACTCCGCGCACTTTGGCCGCGGTCGGGAACTGCTAGTTAATCTCTCTCTCTCGCTTATCCCTCCTCCTCTCTAGCTCTCTTCCTCCTGCACGCACAACCACACACATACACCTCTTTCAGAGAGAAAGAGAGAGAAAGAGAAAATGCAACTACAGTCCTGTCTAGCGGGTGGGACCAACAATACTTTCGGCTCTTACAAAGTCCATTCCCTTATGTTAGGTTTACAATATATTCATATATGTACATTTATAAATTTACAAATTAATATATAAAAAAAAAGTGATGGAATAAACCATCCACCTTATTAAAACATTTTATTTTACTATGAATTCTATTTGGAATAATTCATTCAAATTTTTGGCTTATCATGGCAAACATTTTTTTTTTTCATATTTGTTTACGTTTTTATCGTCTAAAATTAATTAATAAGCTCTTAACGTGAAACTGCTAAAAAGTGTTAACAGATATTTGTCATAATGTACAGATAACTGCACCAGTGTACATATAACTGCCAAAGTGTACAGACAACTAGCATATTGTACATATATGTGCCATAGTGTACAGACAACTGCCATAGTGTACATAAATGTGCTATAGTTTACAGATAAATGCCATAGTGTACAGTTAGCTATAGAGTAGGGTAATTATTCCTGATGATAACTACTAGACATGGAAAAGTTGAGAATTCTCTTTTCGCATGACAGCGGACAGCCGCGCTTCACGGGCGCGAGAGAGACCCTGTCTGCACGGCCTGCTCTGGCGAGAGGAGCAGAGAAGCTGGCTGGAGCCAGGCGACTGACTGCCTAGTCGCCAAACGAGTAGCAACTGGCCATATTGCAAGCCGGGTGTGATTGTAGCTGGAGTGAACCTTAGCTTTTTGCACGAGAGAAAACATTGCGGGCATTGCCGGCATCCTTTGTGTTTCCTCGGGATACTCCTGTTTCCCAAAACTACCATTGTACCACTGCTCCACGTACCACTGTACCCTCTCAGGTTTCTATGGCCTTGATGTCGATGATATACACTAGTGCAGGGGACTGAAAACTGTGTTTATTTATTGTTATTTCATCTTTGCTTAGCTTCCAGCTGTGGATCTACTTTATTTGTTTACCTTGATACAATCATTCATGAACATTATATTTTACTTTTGGACGTTAATTTGAAGTATTTAAGAGCAATTTTCGTAATTATATAAGTAGTATGCAAATGGCGGTCCTGCAACTGGGTTTACAGCGAGGAGCTTTGTTCGGTCGAGGAGCTGCCGTGAGTATTGGATTGTGACATCATGGCAGCCATATTGGATTACACCTAACTTTTTCTTCAAGATTGGCCAAAATTGCCAAAAATGACTCAAAATTTGCCAAAAAAATACCGCCAAAATTTCATATTTTTGGAGAAAAAAAAATCTAAAAAAAATCTCAAGTTTAAAATTCAATTTTCGAAGGGAAAAACCCTTAAAAATCATACATTTGAATTACGAAATTCCTTAAAATATTGTTTCCTAAAAACACCAAATTCCCCATTGAGACTTAAATTCACCATCATCAAGCCTCCAATAAGCCTCCGGAGGGGACCTTTTGACCTCGACCTTGACCTCGGCTGCCATCTTGGATGACGTCACGTCCGTTGTCTTGGATTCTGACATCACTACCACCTTCTTGAAAATCGGCGAAAATTTTAAAATTTATAAAACTTCTTAAAATAATTTTCATAATAAAATCCACCACTAATGCTAAGGCAGAAATTACATCAGCCAGCGTGACGTCATAGTGGGCATCTTATTTCGTCTGCTGGTTGCCGGCATATTAGATACAACATATTGTTTTGTCTGATAGATGATGCTGTCGCCATATGAGTTTGATTTTTACCCGCTAGAGTGCAGAAATTATTTATTACTATGTCATCCACCATCTTGTCGACCATCTTGACCACCATTTGAAAAATCTGTAATTTTTTAGTTGGAAAATCTGAAAAAATTCCAAAAATTATCAAAGAATTCTCCTGTCAGTGTTTCTGAATAGCAACATGTGATTGGCCGTCGCTCCGGTGGCGCGTCGCTTTAAACTTTCAAACAATTTCATTGTTTAAATCTTTGAGGAGTCCGGCCCGTTGCATGAGGGAATTGGAACAACGACAGAGGAGTCTGTTGGTCCATCCCAGCTAGGGATTTCGTCGCCCGCGGCGGTGCGACTTTAAGGACTAGAAATTAATGCAAAATGTTTGTGTAGACACAAAGTGTGTAGTGTCCAGTGCAGTAACTCTTAACTACGACATAAGAGTGGAAGTGCGAAGCAGATTTCATCTGTGAACTACTAATTTTGATAGTTTGGTCCAGGCCAGCAGCTGTAAAGTCATTTTGAATGAACAGTGAGATGCATTTTAGTGATGCCTATGTGATAAAAGAGTTTGTGAAACTGTGTTTAACACTTGAAAAAGAAAACCTGTGTGTGTGTGTGTGTGTGTGTGTGTGTATATCACGTTTCATGAATATTTTGGCTATTTATTTTTAATTGTGTCATCAAAAAGCACTCAGAAACACCCAAGTCCAGAGGTCTGTGATGCGGCCACTCGTGTACCTATTGCACTGAGTTACTCAGGGACTTCAGTTAATTGACTCATTATTTTTTTTTATTTAAATTACAATAATATTCTCTGTATAAGTAGTATAGTCCTGGGACAAATGGTTCAAGGCGTGGTGCCTGGTGCTGACTGAGCTCTGACGTCACATCCATCTCTGACATCACAGCGACCATCTTGGATGACCGTGACCTTTAACTTTGACCTTGACCTTTGACCTTCAAAATTTGCCCAAATTTGCCCAAATTCCTCAAAATTCGACATTTCCATTTTTTTGAAAACAATTACGTCAAAAATCTCAAAAAATTCCACTATTCGAAAATTAGGATTCCGAAAACCTCAAAATACTTTTTGCCTCAGAAAAAACACAATGTACCAAAAACGGCTTAAGAATCCATGTCTAAAGCCTCCGATAAGACATTTCTAGGAATAAGGATACCATGACCGCCATTTTGAGTTATGACGTCACCGTTGCAATTTCCGTTACGGTCGCCAAATGAAAATCCGTAATTTTTATGTTAGAAAATCGGGAATTTTTTTAAAAGGTATAAAAAAATTAAATAATCGAATTAATTAATAAAAATTTAATACAAAATTATTTTAAAAAATTAACTTTACACTTACGCCATGGAGCTCGGAGTCCTCGGTTCGAACCCGACGCTGTCAAAAATAAATAAATGACGTCATGTCCTTCCTCCACGGAAGATAACAGCAGACTGACCTCCCACCACTTATGTCAAGATATATATATCGTCAGCTAGTATGACGTCATGTCCGCCATTTTGAAAATCCATAATTCTTATGTTAGAAAACCAGGATTTTTTTTAAATATAGGCTATATAAAAAATAATAAAAATTTGATTAAAATATTTTTTAAAAAACGTTTTATGTTTTGTTATGGCCGCCATCTTGAAAATCCTTAATTTCAATGCTAGAAATTCCAAAAAAAATCCAAACCATATATAAAAATTCGCCTACCTCAAATGTTTAGATATTTAAACAATTTCGGTCCTTGGTTCGATTTCCGGCGAGAGAAAACCAGTAATTTTTTAATGTATTTAAAAAATTCTCAATAGAAAGTAATAAAACCATCTTACATCACACCCGACATTTGAATTATTCAAGGTCAAAGTTCATGGTCAAGGTCATCTAAGATGGTTGCCGTGACGTCAGAGATGGATGTGATGTCAGAGATGAATGTGATGTCAGAGCTCGGACAGCACCAGGCACCACACCCTGAACCCTTTGTCCCAGGAGAAACCAAACTATTCTACTTCTGTATACCTGAGCTATAATGACGGTGAAAATTAACTTTAGTTTAGGCAATGTCCAACGTAATGGCAATGCTACAGAGTTCATTTACCTGTGTGTTTTCCTTAATAAAATTTAATTATTTAGAAATAATAAATGGTTTTTGTCATTCTGTAAGAAAAACCTTATTAAAAGCTTTCTTTTATGCACAGAGCCATACTGTTGATGACTAACACTAAATTCATTGTTTATTTTAATGACCTACTTTACACCCTACTTTGCAATAGAGTACTTGTTAAAGAACTGAGAGGGTAAATCCTATTTTTACAGATTACCATTACATAATATCAATACAGTGGGACAGTTCTCATACAATTACATTTTAAAACTTATTTCATCCAGTAATTTAATCATGCGCTTTTGAGTCACATCCGTGCGATGCATTATATGTGGACAATTTGTACTTAAGGGGTATGTCCAAACACCAAATATTATCACTTTCCCAAATATTAATTTTGAGGATATGTTATTACAGAGGGTATCAAACTCTACATCTCACACCACGCAGCTGTTCTGTATATTGAATGGATTGTCCGTAGTTGTATGGCTTTTAGGGTTTATTACAAATATATAGTAAATAAAATAATAATTTACTTTGGAGGTAGTTGGGATTTGGAACAAAACAGGCTAATAAAACATTCAACCACAGAGGCTACATTAAAGGTCAAACAAAAAAAAGTAATGCTTTCCTGAAAACACTATGGAGACTGTGTATCTGTAAATTTAAATTAATAAATAAAAATGCAGTTTTGTCTATAGGCATGCTTCGATTTATTTTGCTTCATAATCATTTCTTTTGAGATTTAAAACTTTGACTATTTTAACTTAGGTAAAAGAAAACATGATACACCTTTGTGAATTGTAACAAAAGGACAAAAAACCTTATTTTGATAATTGAATATATTAATTATAGGGTTAACTAAATAATAATTATCAGTTAACTTTATAATATGACTGTCCCGAAAATGATTAAACAAATGCATTAAGCCATAGTTAAAAAAAATTAATACAATATGTTAAACACTGGTGCTTTACTTTATTTTATATAAGTAATTATTGTTCTTAACAATGCCAGAATTATATTTATCAACATGAGGTGAAATTAAAGTCCGTTTGGAAACTGCAGGGTTTTTCATAAACAATAAATTATACTAATTTATATTTCACATATTTGGTCGACTTGCTGGCATTTTAAAATCTTGTAGAATTGACCTTCTGTAAGTGTCACAGAACAGAAAGGGGTTCTGAGGCGTCACGTCGGGGAGAATTTGTAAGTAGAATATTCGTAGCTGTGGGTCGGGAGTTATTTTTTATTATGGGGCCGAGCTACAGGGTGGTTTCTTAGTAGCCTTAGGATACCGAGGCCCAGGAAGACAATTTGGCTGCAATCTCAGCTCCAGTTCTTGGGCCCTGTTTGCGAACAAGCCAAATCCAAAAGAATAAGACCTGCTTCACAGCCAGTCGTTAAATAGGCACAAATGCCCACAAAAAAAGGAAATTATCGGGAAAGAGAATGGGTATCGACCACTCACCAAAACAGAGTGTTACTCATTGAAATCAGGAGGTGTCTCGCTGAGGTGCCCATGAAACTCAGGCGAAACTAGTGCAGTGGACGTGGAAGCACTCATAAGTTAAAAAATTAAAAAACTGTGAAATTATCTACAATAGAAACACTGACTGACTGATTACGAAACGTAACTTCATACAAGATTAGGAAAAACATCCCTTAACGAGGCGACATCTTAATGTAAGTAGCGGAGGCGAGTCTCGCTGAGCGCTGGCTTCTCAAGGAGGAAACGGTCGAAAAACAATGCAGTCAGTTGAATCAGGCGCTTCGCCTTGAAAAAAGGAGGGGATACTTTGGCTTCGGGGCCGAAAAGTTCCGAAGACATCCGAGGGAATGGTAAAAAAATACAGGCTTCAAAAGCTCGACACTGCTGTTGGCACCCGATCACCGTGTGATCTACTGTGGAGTCGCCGAAACATATACGAAGTCGACTCGCGCATCTCGAACAAGACTACTTCAAAAGCAAGGGGGCCTATGGAGGAGACTGGTGGAGCTCCCTGGTGGCTCGGAAGAGAAAGACAGGAGAACACATGTTGGGTGGGTCGCCAGAGGGCAGTAGTGTTTAGCAAGAACTCCAACACCCAGGAGAACTAAGTGACAACTCCGCTACTAGATGTCAGGGGCGGTATGTTCGAAGACCAGTGTCCTGTCCTTGAAAAAGGCCATTGTTCACCGGGGTTAAGTATTGGTCATTGACCTGAACCTGCTTCGAGGAAAATTCTAAAGGGGGGACGTGGAAATTTGCAGGGGCAGTGGGAAATGAGCTCTACTGAGCCTGGAGACGTGCCAGGGTGTTAGGTAAACTGACTCAGGAGCCTGACTGGAAGTGCTCACCTCAGGCAAGCTCTGAGAAACGAGCTGCCCTGGGAAATTGCAGAGAAAATAACTCCTGGTCATAACGACAGGCAGAGTTTCAGGAGCCAGGCATGCACTAAGTCAGGAAGAAAATGAGGCTGGATGCTGGCCTCTCATAAGGTCGGCAAAATATCAGATACTGTGCTGGGAACGATTCGAGGAAACAGCTGAACAAAGATTAAGTGGGAGGGTACAGTGAGCGATACAAGTTTAAATCTAAGCTATAAAATTACTTTTAAGATGATAGTACAGAATTCAAATTTAAAATTTTGCCGAAAAATCATAATTGGTGGCACAATAGGAAGCTGTCAGTCGTGAGATTGCTTTAAGACAGTGTAGGTGTATTTCTTCAATCTCTTGGGACAATATCGTGTTTAAAATCCAGGCATCTGCTGAGCGAGGACCTGCTCGAGCGACAGCGTTGTCAAATGTACTGGCTTACCCCTCGCCCTCGATTCAGGGTCATCTCTGAGGCAGCAGAAAAGGCCAGACACTCGAGCGGCCCTCCGCCCGCCGATCTGGAGAGTGGGGGGCTCTGCACTCCCACGAACCTCAGAGCACTATCTCATACAAAACTGTTTGTGGATATTTCCAAACAAAACTCTTAATAATAAATTTTAATGTAATATAATTTTTTCATCTAAATGTAATAGAAATTCGGTTGTAAAATCATTCATATTACCGCTATTAATTGTTGACTATGTAAATTAATTTATTTTTTTGCATCACTAGAGAGGTAAGTTTTTGATGGTTTTGGCAAAGGCAAGGGGAGATAATTACAATTCTGAACCACATTTAATTTGAACTTAATTATATTGATTAATTAATTACCTTAATTACAAACAAATATTTAGATTGAACATATGTATTTGATCTATTTATTTCATATTTGACAAGTTAAAAATTCACAAAATAACGAACATTTAAATTAATACGCATCTGATTTCTTTATGCTAGTTTGTACTCGAGAAACTTATGCAGTAATTTATATCTATTTGCTAATAATATATTAATCAATTCTACTAGAGAAATTAAGAGTAGTATATAATAGGGCATACTGGCGCAGGGTTCAGGGTGAGGTGCCTGAGGTGCCGACCGCCATATTGGATTGCGACGTCACGACGGCCATTTTTGACTCAAAATTCCTCAAAATTCCTCAAAAATAACTCAAAATGTCCCGTTTTGAGAAAAAATTTCCCGTTTTCGAGGGAAAAATTCCCGTTTCAAAGGAAAATTTCCCGTTTTAGTCCTTAAAAATATCTGCAGTTAGAAATGTCCATATGTAGGCTTAAACATCCATGTCTACAGCCTACGATAAGCCTCTGACGTCATCATGGATAATGACGTCACCGTTGCAATTTCC
Organism: Bacillus rossius redtenbacheri; assembly: GCF_032445375.1. Taxonomy (NCBI): domain Eukaryota; kingdom Metazoa; phylum Arthropoda; class Insecta; order Phasmatodea; family Bacillidae; genus Bacillus; species Bacillus rossius. Next base: position 228,078,318 of record NC_086330.1, read on the forward strand.
GTTACGGCCGCCATCTTTAAAATCTTTATTTGTTATTCGTATTTAATTAAAAAATTATAAAAAAATTTGATAAATAAAATTTAAAAACACATAAATCTACAACACGGAGCTCGGAGTCTTCGGTTCGAACCCGACGAGTGCAAAAAAAAATAAAAATGGCGACCGATCCTTCCTCCCGTGGTGGGTGATGGCATACTGACCCCCACCACGTATGTCAAAGTATATATGTCGTCAGGTAACATGACGTCACATCCGCCATCTTGTCTTTGTTGCTGGAAGCCATCATCATTGTATCGTCGGCTAGAGTGTGCTGACACCATGTTAGTATAATTCTTACCCCCTAGAGTGCAGTAATCATTTAATATTATATCTGTGACACCCGCCATCTTGTCATTTGGATGCCATCTTGAAAATCCGTAAATTTAATGCTAGAGATTCGGGAAAAAGTTCAAAATTCATTAAATAAATCACTTATTAATTTACAGATTGATTCGATCGATTCCTGTCCTTGGTTCGATACCCGATCGATGCAATAATGTTTAGTGTTATGTAAAAAATAATAAATTCCATAAATCATGTTACAATATCTTAAAGAGACTTTAAATCCTCTACTGCCATCATCCTATCAGACAGCAAGACCACAATATTGGAAATTCGTAATTTTAATGCTAGAGATTCGGGAAAAAGTTCAAAATTTAATAAATAAATTTAAAATCTATATAATGATTGATTAGATCGACGAAGGTCCTTGGTTCGATCCCTAGATGATGCAAAAAAATAAATATAACAACAATTTAACATAATAGTGACAGGTTCGAGAAATAAAACACCATAAGTTCTTTCACAAACATAATATTTATTACATAATTTATATTCTACTACAGGATCACTTGCGAAAGCCAGCAATCCTATAATCATTTAGTTCCGCATCGGTGTGAAATGACTTATTCATAGCTCCAATCGGTTTATACTAGACAGAGACCAATCAGAACCTTTAAGGACATAGTGCTCCTCTTCTTGACAGAGTTTCCGGACACCGTGATTAACAGTTTGCTTCACATCGTTAGAACTGTAAATTACTGCAGCCGAAGTCTTGAAAACACACTACTTCACTTTGTCATCGAACGGATACGGCTTTCCATATATACAGTCCAACCACAAGTTATATTTAAATGGGCCGTTTGTTGCTACGTCATCAGTAAGCTGAATGATTATATCCTGTCTGATATCATCAAGAAAAGTACAAATGTCCTTCGACTCACCTAACGTATTTAATTAATAGTAGTCTTTCAACGTATCACGAAATGCAGACTGTGCCAAGTAGAAACCATTGTCGTTTACTAGTAATGCACCGAACACAGTCTTAGGTTTATTTTCATGTTCAGACGTCATAGAAATCGGTTGCTGCACATCTGTTTTTTTTGCTTGTACGCTCACGAGTCACCAATCTAAACCGAGGAGTCGAACTTTCTACAGGGAGTTCAACAGTAGGCGCACGGACTTCGCCTTTACAGTTTTTCGCATGTTGGCGCAAATTATCAATTCGAGTAAACCATTTATGACACTCATCACAACGAAACTTCATGCGAGAAGGATTCTTCGTACATCTACTCCTCTCATGTCTCCGTACATCATGCGCAAATGCAAAGGTCATATCGCAGTAGCCACAAGGATGCCTAGTTGAAGACAAACCCGAACAAGATGTCGATGTAACTGTAGGTGTACCATTTCCAGGCATACTCTTATGCACATCAATGCATCGTTGTTGTATAGAAACTTTTACTTTCTGCCGCACTGCAGGGCCTTTGCATGTCTCAAAGTGATGCTTCAAATTAGCATTTCTTGTAAATTGCTTGCGACACTTAATACAACCAAACATTTTACGATAAAGGTTCTTAGCACATTCTCTCTTCTCGTGTCGGCGAGCATTGCTGTTGTTTGAGAAAATATTGTCGCAGTAACGACATCGAAGTTCGTTAGTTGTTGACGATTCACCATCCATTGAAGTCACCATCGAGAGCGAAACAGCGTTCGTCGAGAGTAGTATAGTTTGGGGGCAGCTGGGACAGGCGCCAGGCGCGTGGTGGTGGTGTCGGAGTCCGCCATCTTGGATTGTGCCGTCACGGCGGCAAAAATTCCTCAAAATTCCTCAAAAATGCCTCAAAATGACTCAAAATTTCCCGTTTTAAGAAAAAAAATTCCCGTTTTCGAGGGAAAAATTCCCGTTTCGAGGGAAAATTTCCCGTTTTATTCCTTAAAAATCCCAGCGGCTGAAAATTCCTAAAACTGGCTTAAGCATCCTTAACTCAACACAACGTTAAGCCATTTATAGGATTAAAACGTCACCGCTGCAGTTTCCGTTACGCCCGCCATCTTTAAATTTACTATCCAATTTTAATGAAATAGAAAATTTTTTAAAATTTATAAAAAAATTCAATTAATAAAATTTTAATAAAAAATATTTAAAAAACATACATTAACGACACGGAGCTCGGAGTCCTCGGTTCGAACCCGGTGAGGGCGAAAAAAAATAAAAATGGCGACCGATCCTTCCACCACGGAAGTCACCTACAGACTAACCTACCACCACCAATAACAAGGTCAACTAGTATGATGTCATGTCCGCCATCTTGTCTTCGTCTGCTGGTAGCCATCATCATGTTGTTATCGTCGGCGAGAGTGCGCTGACGCCATGTTAGTTTAATTCTTATCCGCTAGAGTGCAGTAATCATTTATTATTGCTGTGTCACCCGCCATATTGTCATTTGGCCGCCATCTTGGAATCGTGTAATTATTTAGCTAGAAATTCGGGAAAAATTCCAAAATTCATCAAAAAAATCACTCATTAATTTACAGATTGATTCGATCAGTTTCAGTCCTTGGTTCGATACCCGATCGATGCAATAATGTTTAATTTGATGTAAAAAAATAATAATTTCATTATTCCATGTTCAACATTCTTAAAGAGACATTAAAACCTCTACTGTCATCATCATCCTATAAGCCATCAACACCAACATATTGGTAATTCATAATTTTTGCTATAGATTAGGGAAAAAGTTTAGAAATCATTAAATAAATTTTTAATCAATGTACTGATTAATTAGATCGACTTAGGTCCTTGGTACGATTCTGGACGATGAAAAAAAAATAACAATTTAAAATAATAGTGACAGGTTCGAGAAAAAAACAAAAACAACACAAGTTCTTTCACAAACATAATATTTATTACATAATATATATTCTACTACAGGATCACATACGAAAGCCAGCAATCTTATAATCATTTAGTTCCGCAGCGGTGTGAAATGACTAATTCTTAGCTCCAATCGGTTTATACTAGACAGAGTCCAGCCAGAACCTTTACAGACATAGTCCACCTCTTCTTGACAGAGTTTCTGGATACCGTATTTAACAGTTTGCTTCACATCGTTAGAACTGTAAATTACTGCAGCCGATGTCTTGAATGCACACTTCTTCACTTTGTCATCGAACGGATATGGCTTTCCATATATACAGTCCAACCACAAGTTATATTTCAAAGGTCCGTTTGTTTCTACATCATCAGTAAGCTGATTGATTATCTTCTGTCTGATATCGTAAAGAAAATTACAAATGTCCTTTGACTCACCGAACGTATTTAGATAATAGTAGTCTTTCAACGTTCCACGAAATGCAGACTGCGCCAAGTAGAAGCCATTATCGTTCACTTGTAATGCTCCGAACACAGTCTTAGGTTTAGTTCCATGTTCAGACGTCATAACAATCGGTTGCTGGGCATCTGTTTTTTTGGTTGTACGCTTTCGTGTCTCCAATCTAAAGCGAGGAGTCGAAATGTCGGCAGGTAGTTCAGCAGTAGGAGCACAGACTCAACCTTTACATTTTTTCGCATGATGTCGCAAACTGTCAATTCGAGTAAACCATTTAAGGCACTCATCACATCGAAACTTCATGCGAGAAGGATTCTTCGTGCATTTGCTCCGCTCATGTCTTCGTGCATCATAGGAAAATGCGAACGACGTATCACAGTAGCTGCAAGGATACCGTGGTGATGAAGACGATCCTTTCAGACCCGATCCAAATACAGGCGTTGCAACAGTAGTACCATTTCCAGGCATTCTCTTATGCACATCGATGCATCGTTGTTGTGACGAAACCTTTACTTACTGCCGCACAGCAGGACCTTTGCATGCCTTCATGTGCGTTTTCATATTATCTTTTCTGGCAAACTGCTTATGACATTTCTCACAAACAAAAATTTTACGATATAGGTTCTTGACACATTCGCTCCTCTCGTGTCGCCGAGCATTACTGTTGTTTGAGAAAATCTTGTCGCAGTAACAGCACCGATGTTCGCTAGTTGTCAAATCAGCATCCATTGAAGTCTCCATCGTGGTCGTATCGTCGATCGTCGTGGTTTCCTGCACTTCCAGCTCAGTAGTTATTAAGCTATCTTCTGCTGGTGGTATCACATCTGTTGAAATCTCCTCCAATGTTGACGTCGTCGTCGTTGCCAACGAGATCTGCTCCACCATTGTCGTCGCTGACGTCAAGGTTCCCGTAGTCGATGGTACAACGTCCATCGAGTTCGGCGTTAAAGTCGGTAAAGATGCCATCGAGTTCTCAAGAACAGGTAATTACGCGACTTATGCACCAGATGAAATAATCTAGGTTATCCTTACACCGTCGTCGACAGTAACAAACTGAGCGACCTGCTGTATAGGACTCGCTTATATACATGCACCGGATGGAATACTACGCTAGTCAAATCAAGAATCATTTACAATAATACTAGAGTCAAAACAACATTAAAAATAGAAGGACCATCAACGAAAAGGCAGCACATTTGGAAGCACCGACAACGAAAAGGCAGCACATTTGGAAGCACCGACAACGAAAAGGCAGCACCGACAACGAAAAGGCCGCACATTTGGAAGCACCGACAAAGAAAAGGCAGCACCGCCAACGAAAAGGAAGCACATTTGGAAGCACCGACAACGAAAAGGCAGCACCGCCAAAGAAAAGATAGCACATTTGGAAGCACCGACAACGAAAAGGAAGCACCATCAACGAAAAGGCAGCACCGCCAACGAAAAGGAAGCACATTTGGAAGCACCGACAAAGAAAAGGCAGCACCGCCAACGAAAAGGAAGCACATTTGGAAGCACCGACAAAGAAAAGGCAGCACCGCTAACGAAAAGGAAGCACATTTGGAAGCACCGACAACGAAAAGGCAGCACCATCGACGAAAAGGAAGCACATTAATTTGTCATTGACTCCAATATTCATTGGCTCCAATATTCATTGGCTCCAATATTCATTGACTCCAATATCCATGAGCTCCAATATCAATTGGCCAGAATTTCTCCAAAAGGTTCCATCAGTCTTTTGGCTCCAACAGTCTTTTGGCTCCGATAGTCATTGGCTCCAATAGTCATTGGCTACAATATTCATTGGCTCCAATAATCATTGACTGCAATATTCATTGGTTCCAATATTCATTGGCTCCAATATTCATTGGCTCCAATATTCAATGGCTCCAATATTCATTGACTCCAATATTCATTGGCTCCATCAGTCATTGTCAACTACAGTCTTTTGGTCCCAAAAGTCTTTTGGCTCCAAATATATTAGGCTTGAATTCTTCGAGTCTAAGAGACTATGAGACCACATGGCTACGAGTCTAAAATGATCTAGCTGGTTACGAGTTATACATGGCTTGCGAGGCTACAGAGCTACGAAGTTTCTAGTACACAGGTTTACATGACTGCGAGGATACAGGACTACAAGTCTGCAAGAGTACTTGACTACGAAGGTACTCGTCTACATGACTCCAGTTACCGCATCTGTCTTCGACGGAATTTTCTCTTTTGCTCCAACTGCTCCATCAGCATTATGTTATAAGATTACAAGGCCTCTTGCTTACGTAGCTTCAAGTCTACGAGCCTCCAATGCATCATGACTACGAGACTACGAGTCATGAGGTTACGAGTCTATGCGATTGCGAGTATTCTAGGTTACGTGATCGCGAGGCTATAGGACTACGAAGCTTCCAGAACGCATGGTTACGAGACTGCGAGGCTACAATTCTACGAGGTCCCAAGACATCCTGGCTACGCGACTACGAGCCATGAGGTTACGAGACTACGTGACTACGAATCTTCAGGTTTACGAGACTGCGAGGCTACAGAGCTACGAAGCCTCTAGTACACAGGTTTACGTGACTGCGAGGATACAGGACTACCAGTCTGCATGAGTACTTGACTACGAAGCTACTCGTCTACAAGGCTACAATTACAGCATCTGTTTTCGTCAGAATTTTCTCTTTTGCTCCAACTGCACCACCAGCATTATGTTATAAGATTACACGGCCGCTTGCTTACGTAGCTTCAAGTCTACGAGGATACTTGGATACGTAGCTTCAATTCTACGAGGTCCTAAGAATTCATGACTACGCGACTTCGAGCCATGAGGTTACGAGATTACGTGACTACGAATCTTCATGTTTACGAGACTGCGAGGCTACAGAGCTACGAAGCCTCTAGAAAACGAGTTTACGTGACTGCGTGGATACAGGAATACAAGTCTGCATGAGTTCTTGACTATGAAGCTACTCGTCTACAAGGCTCCAATTGACACATCTGTCTTCGATGGAATTTTCTCTTTTGCTACATCTACACCATCAGCATTATGTTATAAGATTACAAAGCTACTTGCTTACATAGCTTCAAGTCTACGAGGCTCCAATACATCATGACTACGAGACTACGAGCAATGAGGTTACGAGACTATGCGATTGCAAGTCTTCAAGGTTACGTCATCGCGAGGCTATAGGACTACGAAGCTTCCAGAACGCATGGTTACGAGAATGCATGACTAATTGGCCGCATGGCTACGAATCTTTTTGTCTCTAACTGACTACAATAGCACTATTCAGTGGTGAGAGTTAATTTATTTCATGCAAAGGTACTTGCTGCAAGCAGTTCCGCTTTTCAACATCAGATGACGTCACGTTTTGCTTGCAGGTAAAATAATATTTATTTTATGCGGGATGCGGGTTGTTCACTATCGATCGCATAAGAAGAATGGCATCGATAGTCTTCAAGGAGAAGGAAGTTCGTCCTTCCTGCTAGTGCTTCTCAGTTTTCTCACAGTCCGCCATCTTGGATTGCGACGTCACGGCTGTCATCTTGGATGGGTGTGACTTTGACCTTTGACCGAAACCGCAGGAATGATCGCAAGCACACGGATTAACCATCAAAATATTGATAAGAATAATCAGGAGCACACGGAGAAAACCATCATAATATTGGCAAGAATAATCAGGAGCACACGGAGAAAAACGACACATGTTTTCTTTGATATCATAAAATTACAAAAAAAAAATATTTAAAAATAAAAATAAATTAATAAAAAAATTTAAAATAAAACAAAAAATACATAAACAGATTCTGTTAGCTTGTAAACTTATCATTGTTGAGCAAAGATAGAGTTCTAGTACAAGCCAGAATTTTATGTATGTTTTGTTTTTATTTTAAATTTTTTTTTTCTGTAATTTTATGATATCAAAGAAAACATGTGTCGTTTTTCTCCGTGTGCTCCTGATTATTCTTGCCAATATTTTGATGGTTTTCTCCGTGTGCTCCTGATTATTCTTATCAATATTTTGATGGTTAATCCGTGTGCTTGCGATCATTCCTGCGGTTTCGGTCGAAGGTCAAAGTCACACCCATCCAAGATGACAGCCGTGACGTCGCAATCCAAGATGGCGGACCGTGAGAAATCTGAGAAGCACTAGCAGGAAGGACGAACTTCCTTCTCCTTGAAGACTATCGATGCCATTCTTCTTATGCGATCGATAGTGAACAACCCGCATCCCGCATAAAATAAATATTATTTTACCTGCAAGCAAAACGTGACGTCATCTGATGTTGAAAAGCGGAACTGCTTGCAGCAAGTACCTTTGCATGAAATAAATTAACTCTCACCACTGAATAGTGCTATTGTAGTCAGTTAGAGACATAAAGTTTCGTAGCCATGCGGCCAATTAGTCATGCATTCTCGTAACCATGCGTTCTGGAAGCTTCGTAGTCCTATAGCCTCGCGATGACGTAACCTTGAAGACTTGCAATCGCATAGTCTCGTAACCTCATGGCTCGTAGTCTCGTAGTCATGATGTATTGGAGCCTCGTAGACTTGAAGCTATGTAAGCAAGTAGCTTTGTAATCTTATAACATAATGCTGATGGTGTAGATGTAGCAAAAGAGAAAATTCCATCGAAGACAGATGTGTCAATTGGAGCCTTGTAGACGAGTAGCTTCGTAGTCAAGAACTCGTGCAGACTTGTATTCCTGTATCCACGCAGTCACGTAAACTCGTTTTCTAGAGGCTTCGTAGCTCTGTAGCCTCGCAGTCTCGTAAACATGAAGATTCGTAGTCACGTAATCTCGTAACCTCATGGCTCGAAGTCGCGTAGTCATGAATTCTTAGGACCTCGTAGAATTGAAGCTACGTATCCAAGTATCCTCGTAGACTTGAAGCTACGTAAGCAAGCGGCTTTGTAATCTTATAACATAATGCTGGTGGTGCAGTTGGAGCTAAAGAGAAAATTCTGACGAAAACAGATGCTGTAATTGTAGCCTTGTAGACGAGTAGCTTCGTAGTCAAGTACTCATGCAGACTGGTAGTCCTGTATCCTCGCAGTCACGTAAACCTGTGTACTAGAGGCTTCGTAGCTCTGTAGCCTCGCAGTCTCGTAAACTTGAAGATTCGTAGTCAAGTAGTCTCGTAACCTCATGGCTTGTAGTCGCGTAGACAGGATGTCTTGGGACCGCGTAGACAGGATGTCTTGGGACCTCGTAGAATTGTAGCCTCGCAGTCTCGTAACCATGCGTTCTGGAAGCTTCGTAGTCCTATAGCCTCGCGATCACGTAACCTAGAATACTCGCAATCGCATAGACTCGTAACCTCATGACTCGTAGTCTCGTAGTCATGATGCATTGGAGGCTCGTAGACTTGAAGCTACGTAAGCAAGAGGCCTTGTAATCTTATAACATAATGCTGATGGAGCAGTTGGAGCAAAAGAGAAAATTCCGTCGAAGACAGATGCGGTAACTGGAGTCATGAAGACGAGTACCTTCGTAGTCAAGTACTCTTGCAGACTTGTAGTCCTGTATCCTCGCAGTCATGTGAACCTGTGTACTAGAAACTTCGTAGCTCTGTAGCCTCGCAAGCCATGTATAACTCGTAACCAGCTAGATCATTTTAGACTCGTAGCCATGTGGTCTCATAGTCTCTTAGACTCGAAAAATTCAAGCCTAATATATTTGGAGCCAAAAGACTTTTGGGACCAAAAGACTGTAGTTGACAATGACTGATGGAACCAATGAATATTGGAGTCAATGAATATTGGAGCCATTGAATATTGGAGCCAATGAATATTGGAGCCAATGAATATTGGAACCAATGAATATTGCAGTCAATGATTATTGGAGCCAATGAATATTGTAGCCAATGACTATTGGAGCCAATGACTATCGGAGACAAAAGACTGTTGGAGCCAAAAGGCTGATGGGACCTTTTGGAGCAATTCGAGCCAATTGATATTGGAGCTCATGGATATTGGAGTCAATGAATATTGGAGCCAATGAATATTGGAGCCAATGAATATTGGAGTCAATGACAAATTAATGTGCTTCCTTTTCGTCGATGGTGCTGCCTTTTCGTTGTCGGTGCTTCCAAATGTGCTTCCTTTTCGTTGGCGGTGCTGCCTTTTCTTTGTCGGTGCTTCCAAATGTGTTTCCTTTTCGTTGGCGGTGCTGCCTTTTCTTTGTCGGTGCTTCCAAATGTGCTGCCTTTTCGTTGTCGGTGCTTCCAAATGTGCTGCCTTTTCGTTGATGGTCCTTCTATTTTTAATGTTGTTTTGACTCTAGTATTATTGTAAATGATTCTTGATTTGACTAGCGTAGTATTCCATCCGGTGCATGTATATAAGCGAGTCCTATACAGCAGGTCGCTCAGTTTGTTACTGTCGACGACGGTGTAAGGATAACCTAGATCATTTCATCTGGTGCATAAGTCGCGTAATTACCTGTTCTTGAGAACTCGATGGCATCTTTACCGACTTTAACGCCGAACTCGATGGACGTTGTACCATCGACTACGGGAACCTTGACGTCAGCGACGACAATGGTGGAGCAGATCTCGTTGGCAACGACGACGACGTCAACATTGGAGGTATATTTCAACAGATGTGATACCACCAGCAGAAGATAGCTTAATAACTACTGAGCTGGATGTGCAGGAAACCACGACGATCGACGATACGACCTCGATGGAGACTTCAATGGATGCTGATTTGACAACTAGCGAACATCGGTGCTGTTACTGCGACAAGATTTTCTCAAACAACAGTAATGCTCGGCGACACGAGAGGAGCGAATGTGTCAAGAACCTATATCGTAAAATGTTTGTTTGTGAGAAATGTCATAAGCAGTTTGCCAGAACAGATAATATGAAAACGCACATGAAGGCATGCAAAGGTCCTGCTGTGCGGCAGAAAGTAAAGGTTTCGTCACAACAACGATGCATCGATGTGCATAAGAGAATGCCTGGAAATGGTACTACTGTTGCAACGCCTGTATTTGGATCGGGTCTGAAAGGATCGTCTTCATCACCACGGTATCCTTGCAGCTACTGTGATACGTCGTTCGCATTTTCCCATGATGCACGAAGACATGAGCGGAGCAAATGCACGAAGAATCCTTCTCGCATGAAGTTTCGATGTGATGAGTGCCTTAAATGGTTTACTCGAATTGACAGTTTGCGACATCATGCGAAAAAATGTAAAGGTGGAGTCTGTGCTCCTACTGCTGAAATACCTGCCGACATTTCGACTCCTCGCTTTAGAATGGAGACACGAAAGCGTACAACCAAAAAAACAGATGCCCAGCAACCGATTGTTATGACGTCTGAACATGGAACTAAACCTAAGACTGTGTTCGGAGCATTACAAGTGAACGATAATGGCTTCTACTTGGCGCAGTCTGCATTTCGTGGAACGTTGAAAGACTACTATTATCTAAATACGTTCGGTGAGTCAAAGAACATTTGTAATTTTCTTTACGATATCAGACAGAAGATAATCAATCAGCTTACTGATGATGTAGAAACAAACGGACCTTTGAAATATAACATGTGGTTGGACTGTATATATGGAAAGCCATATCCGTTCGATGACAAAGTGAAGAAGTGTGCATTCAAGACATCGGCTGCAGTAATTTACAGTTCTAACGATGTGAAGCAAACTGTTAAATACGGTATCCAGAAACTCTGTCAAGAAGAGGTGGACTATGTCTGTAAAGGTTCTGGCTGGACTCTATCTAGTATAAACCGATTGGAGCTAAGAATTAGTCATTTCACACCGCTGCGGAACTAAATGATTATAAGATTGCTGGCTTTCGTAAGTGATCCTGTAGTAGAATATATATTATGTAATAAATATTATGTTTGTGAAAGAACTTGTGTTGTTTTTGTTTTTTTCTCGAACCTGTCACTATTATGTTAAATTGTTATTTTTTTTTCATCGTCCAGAATCGTACCAAGGACCTAAGTCGATCTAATTAATCAGTACATTGATTAAAAATTTATTTAATGATTTCTAAACTTTTTCCCTAATCTCTAGCAAAAATTATGAATTACCAATATGTTGGTGTTGATGGCTTATAGGATGATGATGACAGTAGAGGTTTTAATGTCTCTTTAAGAATGTTGAACATGGAATAATGAAATTATTATTTTTTTACATCAAATTAAACATTATTGCATCGATCGGGTATCGAACCAAGGACTGAAACTGATCGAATCAATCTGTAAATTAATGAGTGATTTTTTTGATGAATTTTGGAATTTTTCCCGAATTTCTAGCTAAATAATTACACGATTCCAAGATGGCGGCCAAATGACAATATGGCGGGTGACACAGCAATAATAAATGATTACTGCACTCTAGCGGATAAGAATTAAACTAACATGGCGTCAGCGCACTCTCGCCGACGATAACAACATGATGATGGCTACCAGCAGACGAAGACAAGATGGCGGACATGACATCATACTAGTTGACCTTGTTATTGGTGGTGGTAGGTTAGTCTGTAGGTGACTTCCGTGGTGGAAGGATCGGTCGCCATTTTTATTTTTTTTCGCCCTCGCCGGGTTCGAACCGAGGACTCCGAGCTCCGTGTCGTTAATGTATGTTTTTTAAATATTTTTTTATTAAAATTTTATTAATTGAATTTTTTTTATAAATTTTAAAAAATTTTCTATTTCATTAAAATTGGATAGTAAATTTAAAGTTGGCGGGCGTAACGGAAACTGCAGCGGTGACGTTTTAATCCTATAAATGGCTTAACGTTGGCTTGAGTTAAGGATGCTTAAGCCAGTTTTAGGAATTTTCAGCCGCTGGGATTTTTAAGGAATAAAACGGGAAATTTTCCCTCGAAACGGGAATTTTTCCCTCGAAAACCGGAATTTTTTTTCTAAAAACGAAAAATTTTGAGTCATTTTGAGGCATTTTTGAGGAATTTTGAGGAATTTTTGCCGCCGTGACATCACAATCCAAGATGGCGGACTCCGACACCACCACTACGCGCCTGGCGCCTGTCCCAGCTGCCCCCAAACTATACTACTGTCGAGGTTTCCTGTACAGCCAGCACTACCGGCATTAAAGTCTCTTCTGCTGGTGGTATCACGTCTGTTGAAGTCTCCTCCAATTTTGTCGTCATCGTTGCCAACGGGATCTGCTCCTTCTCCGTCGCAGCTGTCGCCAAGGTTCCCGTAGTCGATGGTACAACCTCCATCGAGTTCAAAGTTAAAGTCGGTAAAGATGCCATCGAGTTCGCAAGAACAGGTAATTACGCGACTTATGCACCAGAAGAAACAAACTAGGTATTTCGTACACCGTCAACGACAGTAAAAAAACTGAGTGACCTGCTGTCTAGGACTCGCTTATATACATGCACCGGATGGAATAATACGATAGTCAAATCAAGAACAATTACATTAATACTAGAGTCAAACAACATTAAAAAAATAGAAGCACCATCAACAAAAAGGAAGAACATTTTGGAAGCAGAATAAAAAAAGTCAGCACATTTGGAAGCACCATCAACAAAAAGGAAGCACATTTTGGAAGCACAATAAAAAAGGCAGCATATTTGGAAGCAATATCAACGAAAAGGCAGCACATTTGGAAGCACCATCAACAAAAAGGCAGCACATTTGGAAGCACCATCAAAAAAAGAGAAGCACATTTTGGAAGCACCATCAAAAAAAAGGCAGCACATTTGGAAGCACCACCAAAAAAGGAAGCACATTTGGAAGCACCATCAACAAAAAGGCAGCACATTTGGAAGCACCATAATCAAAAAGGCAGCACATTTTGGATGCACCATCATAAAGGCAGCACATTTTGGAAACACCATTAAAAAAGGAAGCACATTTGGAAGCTCCATCAACAAAAAGGCAAAAAGGAAGCACAAGTTACAAGAACTAAGTATTAGTAAGAAATCAGAATACAAGAAATAAAAACATTAAATTTTTATAATTTAAATTATTTATTTTATTTCTTTACATTATAAAAATGCAAGTAAAACAAGCCATTATTGTATGTAGCCAGATTTCCTCAGTTCTTTGAGTATGAAGGATATTTCTTTGATGCACGAATAGTCTCCCGCACAAAGCGAACCATGTAGAAGTCTTAGCCGGTCAACCAATATGTTTGGATTTTTCCATGATGTGTAATCATTCTCTTATACCACCATCTTCCTTGCACGTTTATAATAAATATTATGATCTCTGGTGTCTTCTGTTTTACCACCAACCGCAGGGAAACTTTAATTTTTGAGACAGTGATCATCACAAGCTTGATCAGATTTATCTAATATATCACGTCGTTTCCATCGTTTCGGTCTCAGGACACCACCACATTCTTCGATCTTGTCAGCTTTAGGTGCTTCATCATAGTCTATGTCTTTGTCAACAGCCTCAGAGGCACTGTAACAATCACCGTAGAAGACATCGTTTTCACCCAGATTACCGTAAGAATTCGATGTTGATGATGTTGAAATGTCTTCATCATCTGCATGCTTCCTTTTTAGGAGTCCATCATTTTTACAAAGTAGGAAAGATCTACTTGAATTTGGCTGGGATATATTCTCACTTTTCACGTTAAGGATTCTTCCATTGTCTTCATTCTTCTATAAAACATCAACCTCCTTCAATTTAAGTTCTTTGTCGAGATTGGAAGAGCGAGGAAAATTATTGTCGTAATGCAGATCACTCTTGCTAAGTCTAGTAGATTCATCGTTGTCCTCTAGCTTGTACGCAGGCTTGGCGTTAAAAGTTCTGCCATGTCTTTTTAATCTCTCTCTCTCCGCGTAAACGACTTGCTACATCGAACACAACTTATCATATTGCGTAGTGGATTTTTAACACAGTCATTCTTCTCGTGTTGTCTTTTATTCTTTCTCAAGATAAACTCTTTGCTGCAAAACTTACACCTATGTTATTTCGATACAGCGTCAGATCCCAAATCGGAATTCATATTTGTTACTGGGACTAATGCCAGATATCAATTGAGTATTTTAAATTAGATCCATTACTAAAATATAACTTTTTTTTTCATATTTCATCAGCGAGAATTAATAAATCTCATGCAAATGTACTAGATGCATGTAGTTCTGCTTTTCAACACAAGATGTCGCCACATGATGCTTGCAGGTAAATAATATTTATTTATTTTATGCGGGATGCGGGATGCTCACTAACGATCGCAAAAGAAGGATGGCTTCGCTAGACTCCAAGGAGACGGAAATTCGTCCTTCCTGTTAGTGCTTCTAAGATTTCTCAGAGATTATTATTATTTGACTGAGTAATAATATTTTTTTTTAATTTCCTCCTGATAAAAATATTACAAGTGTTGATTAAGTAGCAGAAATTCACTAATTAAATGTAACCTTGAATAAATTAACATGACTCATTAAGTAAAAAAAATCCTTCATGCAGAGATCAATTGCTCATCTGTAACCAGAAGCACTTGCAGAAAACCATCAAAATATTGTCAAGTATAATCAGGAGCACACGGAGAAAAACATCAAAATATTGTCAAGCATAATCAGGAGCACACGGAGAAAAACATCAAATTATTGACAAGAATAATCAGCAGCACACGGAGAAAACCACTATAATATTTGACAAGAATAATCAGGAGCACATGGAGAAAACCACCATAATATTGACAAGAATAATCAGAAAGAACACGGAGAAAACCACCACAAGTTTTCTTTGATATCATAAAATTACAGAAAAAAATTAATAAAATATTTAAAATAAAAAAGTCACAACAAATTCAAATACTGATTCTGGCTTGGACTAGAACTCTATCTTTGCTCAACAATGAGAAGTTCACAAGCGAGTAGAATCAGTTTTTGAATTTTTTGTAACTTTTTTATTTTAAATATTTTATCAATTTTTTTTCTGTAATTTTATGATATCAAAGAAAACTTGTGGTGGTTTTCTCCGTGAGTAGTATATAATAGGGCGTCCGAGATCAGGATGCAGGATGTGGAGCCGGAGCCGAGCCACATCTCTGATTCTGACGTCACGGCGGCCATCTAGGATGAGCGTAACGGGACACAGCGTAACGGGACAAAACGTAACGGGACAAGTAGATCACGGCGGCCATCTTGGATCCGCCATCTTTAAATCGAGCGCCCCACTCATTATGATTAAATTTTCGTCCCTGTCGCCATATTGATTTTTTTTATGTTCCACTGGAGGCCGCCATCTTGGATACCGTCGGCTTTGTTTCAGCTGTTTGTTCCTAGATAGCGCCAGCATCACTCTTGGCTTTTTTCTGTTCCACTGGAGGCCGCCATCTTGGATACCGTCGACTTTGTTTCAGCTTTTTGTTCCTAGATAGCGCCAGCGGCGCTCTTGATTTTTTTCTGTTCCACTGGAGGCCGCCATCTTGGATTCCGTCGCATATGTTTCTGTCGTTTGTTCCTAGAGAGCGCTAGCGTCGCTCTGTCTCATTACGTAAGGTCGATGTTCCATTACCTACCAGAGCTATTATGGTCCTTATCGACATATTAAATTTAA
This sequence comes from Bacillus rossius redtenbacheri, assembly GCF_032445375.1. Taxonomy (NCBI): domain Eukaryota; kingdom Metazoa; phylum Arthropoda; class Insecta; order Phasmatodea; family Bacillidae; genus Bacillus; species Bacillus rossius. The sequence goes on from NC_086330.1 coordinate 228,094,476, forward strand.
TTTTTTATAAAAAATATATTGGAAAGCTGTGATTCGAACCAGCGCAGCTCTGATCGCTAGGTTGGAAAACATACTCCTTTAACCGCTCGGCTATCGAGACATTTACCTGACTGAGAATTAAATAAGGTATATAAATATAACATGTATATTCGGACTTGTAATTTTTTTTAATTTTAAGTAATAATAGTACTGCCTGTTCGAGACAGAACCGCCATCTTGTATTAAGATGTAACTGTTGCAATTATCGTTATTCGCCATCTTGAAAATCCGTAATTCTAATGCTAGAGATGCGGGAAAAAGTTCAAAATTCATTAAATAAATTGACAATAAATATAATGATTGAATATATCGATTCCCGTCCTTGGTTCAAAACCGGTGAGGGCAAAAAAAACATCAGATCCTTCCTCCACAGAAGCCACCTACAGACCGATCTACCGTCACCAATACCAAGGTTCATATATCGTCAGCTGATATGACGTCATGTCCGCCATCTTGTTTTCATATGCTGGAGACCACCATCTTGTTTTCGTCTGCTAGAGTGTGCTGATACCATGTTAGTATAATTATCTGGTCACCACACCTTTGACCTTGACCTTGTAATTTGACCTTGACCTTGAACCTTTACCTTGTCATTGACCTTGAAATTTGATTTTGACCTTGAACTTTGACCTTGACCTTGAAATTAGACTTTGTCCTTGAAATTTGACTTTGTCCTTGTCGACCATCATGGATCCGACTGTTTATGTTCAGTATATGCTACCAGGAGCTACCACCTGCTGGAGTACACCATCTTGTGTGTGTGTGTGTGTACTTGTATTATAGAGTACATTTCCATCTGGATAATTTAATTCTAACCTGCTACAGTGCAGTAATCATTTATTACGGAGGTGCCCCCGCCATCTTGAAATTCGGCCACCATCTTGAAATCATGTAATAATGTAGATAGAAAAGCGGGAAAAAATCCAAAATTCATCAAAAAAATCACTCATTAACTTACATATCGATTCGATCCGCTCCAGTCCTTGGTTCGATCCTCGATCGATGCAATAATGTTTAATTTTATAAAAAAAATAATTTCAATAAACCATGTTCAACATTCTTAAAGAGACTTTAAATCCTCTACTACCATCATCCTATCAGACATCAAGACCACCATATTGGAAATTCGTAATTGTAATGCTAGAGATTCGGGAAAAAGTTCAAAATTCATTAAATAAATTTGTAATCTATATACTGATTGATTAGATCGACTAAGGTCCTTGGTTCGATCCCTGGCCGATACAAAACAACTTTAATTTTAAAAAAGTACCAGAAAAGTGTAAGGTTCGAGAAATAAAACACCACAAAGTCTTTTACAAACATAATATTTATTACACTATTTCTATCATACTACAGAGTCACTTGCGAAAGCCAGCAATCTTATAAACATTCAGCCCTGCATAGACGTCCAACGACTACTTCTTAGCTCCAACAGCTCCAAATGCTCCAAATGGCTCCAAATGCTCCAAATGGCTCCAAATGCTCCAAACGGCCTCAAAATGGCTCCAACAGCTCCAACAGCTCCAAATGCTCCAACTGCCTTTTCTTTCAACAGCTCCAAAGATATTGGGCTACAATGCTACGAGTCTAAGAGACTACGAGGCTACAAGGCTACGAGTCTAAAAGGATCTAGCTGCTTCCGAGTTATACATGGCTGCGAGACTGCATGACCAGAAGACCGCATGGCTACGAAACTACATGTCTATGAAGCTACAAGGATACAAGTCTACTCGGCTCCAACACGCAATGTACGCAATGTACGCGCAATACATACAATTTACACGCAATAAATGTAATGATTACACAGTACACACAGGAAACGGAACGTACACACAGTACACACACAGAAAACGGAACGTACACACAGTACACACACACAGGTAACGTAACGTACACACAGTACACACAGGAAACGAAACGTTCACACAGTACACACAGGAAACGAAACGTACACACAGTACACACAGGAAACGGAACGTACACACAGTACACACAGGAAACGGAACGTACACATAGTACACACAGAAAACGGAACGTACACACCGTACACACAGGAAACGGAACGTACACACAGTACACACAGGAAACGGAACTTACACACAGTACACACAGGAAACGGAACGTACACACAGTACACACAGGAAACTTAATGATCGCACATACAGTAGCGGAAACACACACACAAGCTTAGTTGGAAATCAGAATACAATAAATAAAAACATTAAATTTTACTTTCAATATTTTATTACTTCTCAACATTACACAAATACAAGTAAAAGAAGCCATTATTGTATGTAGCCAGCTTTCCTCAGTTCTTTGAGTATGAAGGATATTTCTTTGATGCACGGATAGTTTCCTGCACAAAGCGAGACATGTAGAAGTCTTAGCCGGTCAACCAATATGTTTGGATCTTTCCATGATGTGTAATCAATCTCTTCTACCACAATCTTACTTGCTTGTTTATTATTAATACTTTTAATATCACAATCGTCCCAGTGATCATAATTAGCATTATCAGATTTATTTATTATAACACGACGTTTCCATCGTTTCGGTCTTAGGACATCGCCACATTCTTCGATCTTGTCAGCTCTAGGTGCTTCATCACAGTCTATGCCTTTGTCAAAAGCCTCAGAGTCACTGTAACAATAACTGTAGAAGACATCCTCTTCACCCAGATTACCGTATGAATTCGCTATCGATGATGTCAAAGTGTCTTCATCGTCTTCATGCTTCTTTTTTAGGAGTCCATCATTTTTACAAAGAATGGAGGATCTACTGAATATAGGCTTGAATGTATTCTCACTTTTCACGGTGTTGATACTTCCATTAGTTTCAGTCTTCCCGAAGCCATTTGCATCCTTCAATTTATGTTCTTCCTCACGATCGGGTGAGCTAATACCATCACGCTCAGGACAAGGAAAATTATTGACGTAATGCAGATCACTCTTCTTTAGTCTAGTGGATCCATCGGTGTCCTCTATGCCGTAAGTAGTCTTGACTTTACATGTTCTACCATGTATTTTTAAGCTGTCAATTCGTGTTAACAACCTGCTACAACGATTACAGCTTAACATGTTGCGTAGTGGGTTTCTAGCAGAATCATTCTTCTCATGACGTCTAGCATTCCTTCTCATGACAAAATCCTTGCCACAGTATCTACAGCGGCTTCCTTCCGATTCAGCTGCAGATAACAAACCATGATCCATGGTAGCTTCTGTGACTAATGTTAGATACAAACTGTCAGTTTTCTCCAATTGGAACCATTTCTTAAATATAATTTTTTAAATATTTCATCAGCGAGAGTTAAGTTATCTAATGCGAAGCAAATTGATGCAAGTAGTTTTGGCTGTCATCAACAGATGTCGCCACGTGTTTCTTGCTGGTAAATAATATCTATTTCATTAATTCGGGATGCGAAATGCTCACTATCGATCGCAAAGGAAGATTGGCTTCGCTAGACTCCAAAGAGAAGGAAGTTCGTCCTTCCTGTTAGTGCTTCTTAGATTTCTCAGAGATTATTATTATTCGACTGAGTAATGATTTTTTTTTAATTTCCACCTGATAAAAATATCACAAGTATTGATTAAGTAGCAGAAGTTCACTGATTAAATACAACCTTGAATAAAAATGACATGCCTCATTAAGTAAAAAAATCCTTCATGCAGAGATCAATTTCTCATCAGTAACCAGAAGCACTCGGAGAAAACCATCATATGTCTAGTCTGGAATAATCAGAATCACCCAGAGAAAACCATCAAAATATTGTCAAGAATAATCAGGAGCACACGGAGAAATCCACCATAATATTGTCAAGAATAAACGGGAGCACACTGAGAAAACTACCATAATATTGACAAGAATAATCGGAAGCACACGGAGAAAACCGCCACAAGTTTTCTTTGATATCATAAAATACAAAAAAAATTAATAAAAAATTAAAAATGAAAACGAAAAAAATTCAAAAACATTCTGCTAGCTTGTGAACTTCTCTTTGATGTGCAAAGTTAGAGTTCTAGTACAAGCCAGAATCAGTTTTTGAATTTTTTTCGTTTTTATTTTTAATTTTTTACTAATTTTTTTTTGTATTTTATGATATCAAAGAAAACCTGTGGCGGTTTTCTCCGTGTGCTTCCGATTATTCTTGTCAATATAACGGTGGTTTTATCCGTGTGCTCCCGTTTATTCTTGACAATATTATGGTGGATTTCTCCGTGTGCTCCTGATTATTCTTGACAATATTTTGATGGTTTTCTCTGGGTGATTCTGATTATTCCCGACTAGACATATGATGGTTTTCTCCGAGTGCTTCTGGTTACTGATGAGAAATTGATCTCTGCATGAAGGATTTTTTTACTTAATGAGGCATGTCATTTTTATTCAAGGTTGTATTTAATTAGTGAACTTCTGCTACTTAATCAACACTTGTGATATTTTTATCAGGTGGAAATTTAAAAAAAAAATCATTACTCAGTCGAATAATAATAATCTCTGAGAAATCTAAGAAGCACTAACAGGAAGGACGAACTTCCTTCTCTTTGGAGTCTAGCGAAGCCAATCTTCCTTTGCGATCGATAGTGAGCATTCCGCATCCCGAATTAATGAAATAGATATTATTTACTTGCAAGCAACACGTGGAGACATCTTTTGATGACAGCCAAAACTACTTGCATCGATTTGCTTCGCATTAGATAACTCTCGCTGATGAAATATTTAAAAAATTATATTTAAGAAATGGTTCCAATTGGAGAAAACTGACAGTTTGTATCTAACGTTAGTCACAGAAGCTACCATGGATCATGGTTTGTTATCTGCAGCTGAATCGGAAGGAAGCCGCTGTAGATACTGTGGCAAGGATTTTGTCATGAGAAGGAATGGTAGACGTCATGAGAAGAATGATTGTGCTAGAAACCCACTACGCAACATGTTAAGCTGTAATCGTTGTAGCAGGTTGTTAACACGAATTGACAGCTTAAAAAGACATGGTAGAACATGTAAAGTCAAGACTACTTACGGCATAGAGGACCCCGATGGATCCACTAGACTAAAGAAGAGTGATCTGCATTACGTCAATAATTTTCCTTGTCCTGAGCGTGATGGTATTAGCTCACCCGATCGTGAGGAAGAACATAAATTGAAGGAAGCTAATGGCTTCGGGAAGACTGAAACTAATGGAAGTATCAACACCGTGAAAAGTGAGAATAAATTCAAGCCTATATTCAGTAGATCCTCCATTCTTTGTAAAAATGATGGACTCCTAAAAAGGAAGCATGAAGACGATGAAGACACTTCGACATCATCGATAGCGAATTCATACGGTAATCTGGGTGAAGAGGATGTCTTCTACAGTGATTGTTACAGTGACTCTGAGGCTGTTGACAAAGGCATAGACTGTGATGAAGCACCTAGAGCTGACAAGATCGAAGAATGTGGCGATGTCCTAAGACCGAAACGATGGAAACGTCGTGTTATAGTAAATAAATCTGATAATGCTTATTATGATCACTGGGACGATTGTGATATTAAAAGTATTAATAATAAACAAGCAAGTAAGATGGTGGTAGAAGAGATTGATTACACATCATGGAAAGATCCAAACATATTGGTTGACCGGCTAAGACTTCTACATGTCTCGCTTTGTGCAGGAAACTATCCGTGCATCAAAGAAATATCCTTCATACTCAAAGAACTGAGGAAAGCTGGCTACATACAATAATGGCTTCTTTTACTTGTATTTGTGTAATGTTGAGAAGTAATAAATTATTGAAAGTAAAATTTAATGTTTTTATTACCTGTATTCTGAGTTCCAACTAAGCCTGTGTGTGTGTTTTCGCTACTGTTTGTGTGATCATTAAATTTCCTGTGTGTACTGTGTGTATGTTCCGTTTCCTGTGTGTACTGTGTGTACGTTCTGTTTCCTGTGTGTACTGTGTAAACGTTCCGTTTCCTGTCTGTACGGTGTGTACGTTCCGTTTCCTAAGTGTACTGTGTGTACGTTCCGTTTCCTGTGTGTACGTTCCGTTTCCTGTGTGTACTGTGTGTACGTTCCGTTTCCTGTGTGAACTGTGTGTACGTTTCGTTTCCTGTGTGTACGTTTCGTTTCCTGTGTGTACTGTTTGTACGTTTCGATTCCTGTGTGTACTGTGGGTACGTTCCGTTTCATGTGTGTGTGTACTGTGTGTACGTTCCTGTTCCTGTGTGTGTGTACTGTGTGTACGTTCCGTTTCCTGTGTGTACTGTGTAATCATTACATTTATTGCGTGTAAATTGTATGTATTGCGCGTACATTGCGTACATTGCGTGTTGGAGCCGAGTAGACTTGTATCCTTGTAGCTTCATAGACATGTAGTTTCGTAGCCATGCGGTCTTTTAGTCATGCAGTCTCGCAGCCATGTATAACTCGGAAGCAGCTAGATCCTTTTAGACTCGTAGCCTTGTAGCCTCGTAGTCTCTTAAACACGTAGCATTGTAGCCCAATATCATTGTAGCTGTTGAAAGAAAAGGCAGTTGGAGCATTTGGAGCTGTTGGAGCTGTTGGAGCCATTTTGAGGCCGTTTGGAGCATTTGGAGCCATTTGGAGCATTTGGAGCCATTTGGAGCATTTGGAGCTGTTGGAGCTAAGAAGTAGTCGTTGGACATCTATGCAGGGCTGAATGTTTATAAGATTGCTGGCTTTCGCAAGTGACTCTGTAGTATGATAGAAATTGTGTAATAAATATTATGTTTATAAAAGACTTTGTGGTGTTTTATTTCTCGAACCTTACACTTTTCTGATACTTTTTTAAAATTAAAGTTGTTTTGTATCGGCCAGGGATCGAACCAAGGACCTTAGTCTATCTAATCAATCAGTATATAGATTACAAATTTATTTAATGAATTTTGAACTTTTTCCCGAATCTCTAGCATAACAATTACGAATTTCCAATATGGTGGTCTTGATGTCTGATAGGATGATGGTAGTAGAGGATTTAAAGTCTCTTTAAGAATGTTGAACATGGTTTATTGAAATTATTTTTTTTCATAAAATTAAACATTATTGCATCGATCGAGGATCGAACCAAGGACTGGAGCGGATCGAATCGATATGTAAGTTAATGAGTGATTTTTTTGATGAATTTTGGATTTTTTCCCGCTTTTCTATCTACATTATTACATGATTTCAAGATGGCGGCCGAATTTCAAGATGGCGGGGGCACCTCCGTAATAAATGATTACTGCACTGTAGCAGGTTAGAATTAAATTATCCAGATGGAAATGTACTCTATAATACAAGTACACACACACACACAAGATGGCGTACTCCAGCAGGTGGTAACTCCTGGTAGCATGTACTGAACATAAAATGTCGGATCCATGATGGTCAACAAGGACAAAGTCAAATTTCAAGGACAAAGTCTAATTTCAAGGTCAAGGTCAAAGTTCAAGGTCAATGTCAAATTTCAAGGTCAAGTTTCAATGTCAAGGTCAAATTTCAAGGTCAAGGTCAAAGGTGTGGTGACCAGATAATTATACTAACATGGTATCAGCACACTCTATCAGACGAAAACAAGATGGTGGTCTCCAGCGTATGAAGACAAGATGGCGGACATGACGTCATATCAGCTGACGATATATGAACCTTGGTATTGGTGATGGTAGATCGGTCTGTAGGTGGCTTCTGTGGAGGAAGGATATGTTGTTTTTTTTTGCCCTCACCGGTTTCGAACCAAGGACGGGAATCGATATAATCAATCATTATATTTATTGTTAATTTATTAAATGAATTTTGAACTTTTTCCCGAAACTCTAGCATAAGAATTACGGATTTTCAAGATGGCGACCATAACGATAATTGCAACAGTTACATCTTAATACAAGATGGCGGTTCTGTCTCGAACAGGCAGTGCTATTATTACTTAAAATTAAAAAAAAAATACAAGTCCGAATATGCATGTTTTTTTTTTATATATACCTTATTTAATTCTCAGTCTGGTAAATGTCTCGATAGCCGAGCGGTTAAAGGCGTATGTTTTCCAACCTAGCGATCAGAGCTGCGCTGGTTCGAATCACAGCGTTTCCAATATATTTTTCATAAAAAATTAAATTTAATATGTCGATAAGGACCATAATAGCTCTGGTAGATAATGGAACATCGACCTTACGTGATGATACAGAGTGACGCTGGCGCTCTTTAGGAACAAACGACAGAAACATATTCGACGGCATCCAAGATGGCGGCCTCCAGTGGACAGAAAAAAATCAAGAGCGATGCTGGCGCTATCTAGGAACAAACAGCTGAAACATAGTCGACGGCATCCAAGATGGCGGCCTCCAGTGGACAGAAAAAAGCCAAGAGCGATGCTGGCGCTATCTAGGAACAAACAGCTGAAACAAAGCCGACGGTATCCAAGATGGCGGCCTCCAGTGTAACATAAAAAAAATCAATATGGCGACAGGGACGAAAATTTAATCATAATGAGTGGGGCGCTCGATTTAAAGATGGCGGATCCAAGATGGCCGCCGTGATCTACTTGTCCCGTTACGTTTTGTCCCGTTACGCTGTGTCCCGTTACGCTCATCCTAGATAGCCGCCGTGACGTCAGAATCAGAGATGTGGCTCGGCTCCGGCTCCACATCCTGCATCCTGATCTCGGACGCCCTATTATATACTTCTCACGGAGAAAACCACCACAAGTTTTCTTTGATATCATAAAATTACAGAAAAAAAATTGATAAAATATTTAAAATAAAAAAGTTACAAAAAATTCAAATACTGATTCTACTCGCTTGTGAACTTCTCATTGTTGAGCAAAGATAGAGTTCTAGTCCAAGCCAGAATCAGTTTTTGAATTTGTTGTGACTTTTTTATTTTAAATATTTTATTAATTTTTTTTTCTGTAATTTTATGATATCAAAGAAAACTTGTGGTGGTTTTCTCCGTGTTCTTTCTGATTATTCTTGTCAATATTATGGTGGTTTTCTCCATGTGCTCCTGATTATTCTTGTCAAATATTATAGTGGTTTTCTCCGTGTGCTGCTGATTATTCTTGTCAATAATTTGATGTTTTTCTCCGTGTGCTCCTGATTATGCTTGACAATATTTTGATGTTTTTCTCCGTGTGCTCCTGATTATACTTGACAATATTTTGATGGTTTTCTGCAAGTGCTTCTGGTTACAGATGAGCAATTGATCTCTGCATGAAGGATTTTTTTACTTAATGAGTCTTGTTAATTTATTCAAGGTTACATTTAATTAGTGAATTTCTGCTACTTAATCAACACTTGTAATATTTTTATCAGGTGGAAATTAAAAAAAAAAATATTATTACTCAGTCAAATAATAATAATCTCTGAGAAATCTTAGAAGCACTAACAGGAAGGACGAATTTACTTCTCCTTGGAGTCTATCGAAGCCATCCTTCTTTTGCGATCGTTAGTGAGCATCCCGCATCCCGCATAAAAGAAATAAATATTATTTACCTGCAAGCAACATGTGGCGACATCTTGTGTTGAAAAGCAGAACTACATGCATCTAGTACCTTTGCATGAGATATATTAATTCTCGCTGATGAAATATGAAAAAAAAAAAAGTTATATTTAAGTAATGGATCTAATTTAAAATACTCAATTGATATCTGGCATTAGTCCCAGTAACAAATATGAATTCCGATTTGGGATCTGACGCTGTATCGAAATAACATAGGTGTAAGTTTTGCAGCAAAGAGTTTATCTTGAGAAAGAATAAAAGACAACACGAGAAGAATGACTGTGTTAAAAATCCACTACGGAATATGATAAGTTGTGTTCGATGTAGCAAGTCGTTTACGCGGAGAGAGAGAGATTAAAAAGACATGGCAGAACTTCTAACGCCAAGCCTGCGTACAAGCTAGAGGACAACGATGAATCTACTAGACTTAGCAAGAGTGATCTGCATTACGACAATAATTTTCCTGCCTCTTTCGATCTCGACAAAGAACTTAAATTGAAGGAGGTTGATGATTTATAGAAGAATGAAGACAAGGGAAGAATCCTTAACGTGAAAAGTGAGAATATATCCCAGCCAAATTCAAGTAGATCTTTCCTACATTGTAAAAATGATGGACTCCTAAAAAGGAAGCATGCAGATGATGAAGACATTTCAACATCATCAACATCGAATTCTTACGGTAATCTGGGTGAAGACGATGCCTTCTACTGTGATTGTTACAGTGCCTCTGAGGCTGTTGACAAAGACATAGACTATGATGAAGCACCTAAAGCTGACAAGATCGAAGAATGTGGTGGTGTCCTGAGACCGAAACGATGGAAACGACGTGATATATTAGATAAATCTGATCAAGCTTGCGATGATCACTGTCTCAAAAATTAAAGTTTCCCTGCGGTTGGTGGTAAAACAGAAGACACCAGAGATCATAATATTTATTATAAACGTGCAAGGAAGATGGTGGTAGAAGAGAATGATTACACATCATGGAAAGATCCAAACATATTGGTTGACCGGCTAAGACTTCTACATGGTTCGCTTTGTGCGGGAGACTATTCGTGCATCAAAGAAATATCCTTCATACTCAAAGAACTGAGGAAATCTGGCTACATACAATAATGGCTTGTTTTACTTACATGTTTATAATGTAAAGAAATAAAATAAATAATTTAAATTATAAAAATTTAATGTTTTTATTTCTTGTATTCTGAATTCTAACTAATACTTAGTTCTTTTAACTTGTGCTTCCTTTTTGCCTAATTGTTGATGGAGCTTCCAAATGTCCTTCCTTTTTTGATGGTGTTTCCAAAATGTGCTGCCTTTATGATGGTGCATCCAAAATGTGCTGCCTTTTTGATTATGGTGCTTCCAAATGTGCTGCTTTTTTTGTTGATGGTGCTTCCAAATGTGCTTCCTTTTTTGATGGTGCTTCCAAATGTGCTGCCTTTTTTTTGATGGTTCTTCCAAAATGTGCTTCTCTTTTTTGATGGTGTTTCCAAATGTGCTGCCTTTTTGCTGATGGTGCTTCCAAATGTGCTGACTTTTCGTTGATATTGCTTCCAAATATGCTGCCTTTTTAATTGTGCTTCCAAAATGTGCTTCCTTTTTGTTGATGGTGCTTCCAAATGTGCTGCCTTTTTTTATTCTGCTTCCAAAATGTTCTTCCTTTTTGGTGATGGTGCTTCTATTTTTTTAATGTTGTTTGACTCTAGTATTATAGTAATTGTTCTTGATTTGACTATCGTATTATTCCATCCGGTGCATGTATATAAGCGAGTGCTAGACAGCAGGTCGCTCAGTTTTTTTACTGTCGTCGACGGTGTACGGAATACCTAGTTTGTTTCTTCTGGTGCATAAGTCGCGTAATTACCTGTTCTTGCGAACACGATGGCATCTTTACCGACTTTAACGTTGAACTCGATGGAGGTTGTACCATCGACTACGGGAACCTTGACGACAGCTGCGACGGAGAAGGAGCAGATCCCGTTGGCAACGATGACGACAAAATTGGAGGAGACTTCAACAGACGTGATGCCACCAGCAGAAGAGACTTTAATGCCGGTAGTGCTGGCTGTACAGGAAACCTCGACGAACGCTGTTTCGCCCTCGATGGTGACTTCAATGGATGGTGAATCGTCAACAACTAACGAACTTCGATGTCGTTACTGCGACAATATTTTCTCAAACAACAGCAATGCTCGCCGACACGAGAAGAGAGAATGTGCTAAGAACCTTTATCGTAAAATGTTTGGTTGTATTAAGTGTCGCAAGCAATTTACAAGAAATGCTAATTTGAAGCATCCCTTTGAGACATGCAAAGGCCCTGCAGTGCGGCAGAAAGTAAAGGTTTCTATACAACAACGATGCATTGATGTGCATAAGAGTATGCCTGGAAATGGTACACCTACAGTTACATCGACATCTGGTTCGGGTTTGTCTTCAACTAGGCATCCTTGTGGCTACTGCGATATGACCTTTGCATTTGCGCATGATGTACGGAGACATGAGAGGAGTAGATGTACGAAGAATCCTTCTCGCATGAAGTTTCGTTGTGATGAGTGTCATAAATGGTTTACTCGAATTGATAATTTGCGCCAACATGCGAAAAACTGTAAAGGCGAAGTCCGTGCGCCTACTGTTGAACTCCCTGTAGAAAGTTCGACTCCTCGGTTTAGATTGGTGACTCGTGAGCGTACAAGCAAAAAAACAGATGTGCAGCAACCGATTTCTATGACGTCTGAACATGAAAATAAACCTAAGACTGTGTTCGGTGCATTACAAGTAAACGACAATGGTTTCTACTTGGCACAGTCTGCATTTCGTGATACGTTGAAAGACTACTATTAATTAAATACGTTAGGTGAGTCGAAGGACATTTGTACTTTTCTTGATGATATCAGACAGGATATAATCATTCAGCTTACTGATGACGTAGCAACAAACGGCCCATTTAAATATAACTTGTGGTTGGACTGTATATATGGAAAGCCGTATCCGTTCGATGACAAAGTGAAGTAGTGTGTTTTCAAGACATCGGCTGCAGTAATTTACAGTTCTAACGATGTGAAGAAAACTGTTAAACACAGTGTCCGGAAACTCTGTCAAGAAGAGGAGGAATATGTCCGTAAAGGTTCTGGTTGGTCTCTGTCTAGTATAAACCGATTGGAGCTATGAATAAGTCATTTCACACCGATGCGGTACTAAATGATTATAAGATTGCTGGCTTTCGCAAGTGATCCTGTAGTAGAATATAGGTTATGTAATAAATATTATGTTTGTGAAAGAACTTGTGGTGTTTTATTTCTCGAACCTGCCACTATTATGTTAAACTGTTGTTCTATTTATTTTTTTTGCATCATCCAGGGATCGAACCAAAGACCTTCGTCCATCTAATCATTCATTATATAGATTACAAATTTATTTAGTGAATTTTGAACTTTTTCCCGAATCTCTAGCATTAAATTTACGAATTTCCAATATGGTGGTCTTGCTGTCTGATAGGATGATGGTATTAGAGGATTTAAAGTCTCTTTAAGAATTTTGAACATGATTTATTGAATTTATTATTTTTTTACATAACACAAAACATTATTGCATTAATCGGGTATCGAACCAAGGACAGGAATCGATCGAATCAATCTGTAAATTAATACGTGATTTATTTAATGAATTTTGAACTTTTTCCCGAATCTCTAGCATTAAATTTACCGATTTTCAAGATGGCGTCCAAATGACAAGATGGCGGGTGTCACAGTAATAATAATAAATGATTACTGCACTCTAGCATGTAATAATTAAACTAACATGGTGTCAGCACACTCTAGCCGACGATACAATGATGATGACTTCCAGCAACAAAGACAAGATGGCGGACGTGACGTCATGTAACCTGACGACATATATATTTTGACATACGTGGTGGAGGTCAGTATGCCAGCACCCACCAATGGAGGAAGGATCGGTCGCCATTTTTATTTTTTTTGCACTCGTCGGGTTCGAACCGAGGACTCCGAGCTCCTTGTGGTAGATTTATGTTTTTTAAATTTTATTAATTAAATTTTTGTTATAATTTTTTTAATTGAATACATATAATAAATAAAGATTTTAAATATTGCGCCCGTAACGGAAATTACAACGGTGACGTCATTATCCATGATGACATCAGAGGCTTATCGTAGGCTGTAGACATGGATGCTTAAGCCTACATATGGATATTTCTAGCTGCTGGTATTTTTAAGGACTAAAACGGGAAATTTTCCTTGAAACGGGAATTTTTCCCTCGAAAACGGGAAAATTTTCCTCAAAACGGGACATTTTGAGTCATTTTTGAGGAATTTTGAGGAATTTTGAGTCAATAATGGCCGCCGTGACGTCACAATCCAATATGGCGGTCGGCACCTCAGGCACCTCACCCTGAACCCTGCGCCAGTATGCCCTATTATATACTACTATTAAGAACTTAAACATTATTAAAAAATACGATGTTCAAAAGTAATTATAGTTACTAGTACAGGAATAGGGCACCAGGGAATTGGTGCAGGGTGTGGTATCGATGTGGTAGCTTATTTTCCCTTGGAACCTACTTCTCCTATGATATCATGGTAACCATCTTGGTTGACTTTGACCTCAGTCGCCATATTGAATTTTAGAACCTTCTGTCATTGGAATTTCGCCATTTTGTTTTTCAACCACCTTGGTATCTAGAATATCCCCCATTTTGAATTTTAGAACCATCAGCCATTTTGAAATTGAATTTTCATTTTCTAATGTAGCATTTTTTATGGCCGCCATTATGAAAATTCATAAATATTAAGCAAGATATTAAAGAAAAAATTTAAAAAATTAATAAAATTTAATTAATAAAATTTTAATTGAAAGAACTTTCACCCTTTAAAAAATAGTTTGCCATAATAGAAATCAGTTTTTGTTATCCGATTTTAAAGGGAAAGTTTTAAAATTTAAAGAATATTAAAATACGATTTTATTAATTTTAAAGGTGACCTTGGACCTTGACATTTGACATTAATTTTGACCTTTAACTACACATTTGACTTTCACATTTGATCTTTACCAAGAACTTGACATTTAAACTCGACTTTGACTATGACCTTGAACACTGATCTCAGATTCCATCTTGAATGTAACCATTTTGGAAACATCTACTCCAATTCCTGATTATCCGACTTCACTAGAAACAATTGTATCAATCATAAAAATGTTATAAATAAAATTTTAATGAAAAACAATTGAAAGGTCCTCGGTTTGAACCCTTCGAGGTTAATAGATAAAAATGGCGATGGATCATTCCTCATTGGAAGCCAGTGACAGACTGACCTCCCACCGCTATTGCAAAGATAGATAAAACATAAGCCAGTATTATGTAATGTCCGCCATCTTGAAAGCGTCTAGTGGAGGTCGCCATCTATTTTTCGTATTCTAGAGGGCGCAGGGCGCAGTGGCCATATTAGGTTAAATTTTTTCTGATAGAGTACAGTAATTATTTATTACTGTGGCATCCACCATATTGTTGGCTGTGTTGGCCACCTTCATGATAGTCTGTCATTTTTAAGATAGAAATTCATAAGAAATTTGAAAAAAAAAAAAAAAAAATTCATTCAAAAAAATTAATTGATTCGATCGACTCCTGTTTGTGGTTTAATACCAGTCAGTTCAAAGTTTATTAAATTAATTTATTATATATTAAACAGTACAAGGTCCGGGCATTAACCAAAAATCATGAACATTATCAGAAACAACAGGACAAGGGAGTTAGCATACACACCAAGTGCCAGCCACTCATATATTAAGGACCACGTTTACGTTACCTACCCATCAACTCTGTATTTTTTTCTTGCCTCATGTAGAAAAATAAATTCCAATACATGGGAAGTTAAAAGTATTCACATACGACTAATCAAAATACCTAATTTCAAGCACGTTAACCACAAAGGTTTAAAAAAAATATTCACGTGGCAGGGGCTTCTCCAACGAGCATCGTCTACTGGCGCGCGGGGAGAGATTCGCAAGCTTGCAGAAGTGTCCGGTAACCAACCACCTCGCCTCAACACGCGACGCACAGGACACATTCTCTGCTGTGCCGCAAACACGTAAAAAACGACGCTGAAATCATAACCATATACATGTAAATTACTTTTTGGAATGTCTTCAAAATTCCAAAAATTTAACGAGAGTAAAAAATTAGCCTACCAGAAAAACATTTGCGCCCCAAACAATTTTGCAGTGCATATACCAGAGTCGAACCCAGACCATATGCTACAAAAAAGGCATCGCCACAAATAAAAAGAAACAACAAGTCTTCATACAGTCCAAGTAAATCGGAACCACGAGACCCTCTTTTTTCTATACTCTAGAGACTACGAGGCTTCAGGACTAAAAGACTATGAGGCAACAGGACTATTTGACTATAAGTCTACGAGGATCCAACAGGATACGATACTACGAGGCTACGAAACTACGAGGCTACGAAACTACGAGTCTGCAAGATTCCAACTGGCTACAAAGTTACAAGGCTACGAGTCTGCAAGGATGGCTACATGACTACGAGGTTGCAAGGCTACATGGCAACAAAGGCTACGTGACTATAAGTTTACCAGGCTGTAACTAGCTACAATAGCTCCATTCAGCAGCGAGAGTAATTGATCTCATTAAAATAACTTGTTGCAAGTAGTCCCGATTCTTGCAACAGTTGGCACCACATGCTGTGTTCTACAGATAATTCACTTTTTTTTTTTGCAGGATGTAGGATGTTCAATCACGATTGCAAGAGATGTTCGCTAGACATCGAGAAGGAAATTAGTCTCGCAAATTAATTTTTTCTTAGCTGTCTCAAGTCATAGTAATCATATAAGTTATTAAGCTAGTGAAAAAAAATTATTTTGTTCAGCAAAGATAGAGTTCTCGCAAAAGCAATTTTTTTTTCATTTTATTTTTTTATTTTTTATTTATTTTTGGGATTCACTGATCTGGATTTAGGAAAATGTGCGTTATTCATAATTATCCATGTTAATATGTTTTTGGTTTCTCCTAGTTCTTCTGGTCATTCATGGCAGAGCTGGCGCTGGTTATTCCTGGCGAGACTTCTGCTGATGTTCTCGAGTGCTTCTGGTTATTTCTGAGAAATCTCTCTCTGCGTGAATTTTTTTACTTAATGAGTCATGTAATTTTATTCAAATTACATTTAATTAGTGAATTTCTATTACTATATCAGCAATTATAATTTTTTTATCAGGGGAATTCTAACAAAAATAATCATTACTCAGTCAAAATATTCTTTGAGAAAGCTGAGAATCACTATCATGCTAGATGATGTCTAGCGAAGCCATCCGTCTCTTGCGATCGTGAGTGAGCATCCCGCATCCTACATGAAAGTTCGAGTTTCTGTACAGCATATCAAATGCAGAGATTCATTACTTGGACTATTATTATGACTTGAGACAAGCTGAGAAAAATTTACATGCGAGACGGATTTCCTACTCCTTGATGTCTAGCGAAACCCTCTTTCTCTTGCGATGGTGAGTGAGCATCCTGCATCCCACATAAAAACAGTGTCGGTCTGTACAACACAGCATGTGACGTCAACTGTTGCAAGAATCAGGACTACTTGCAACAAGTTATTTTAATGAAATAAATTTCTCTCGCTGCTGAATGGAGCTATTGTAGCCAGTTACAGCCCGGTAGACTCGGAGTCACATAGCCTTTGTTGCCATGTAGCCTTGTAACCTATAGCCATTTAGCTTTGTAGACTCTTACCCTTGTAACTTTGTAGCCAGTTGGAACCTTGTAGATTTGTAGCTAGTTGGAGTCTCGTAGACTCGTAGTCTCATACAGTAGCGTATCCATAGGGGGGGGGGGGTGGGCTAAGAGGCTCAAGCCCCCTCCAAAAGCATCTGGGTCCACTATTGTTTTAGTGTTTGCCTTGATAAAGCCTAGCCTCAGCTGGGTCAAGACCCTCCCAAACCAAAATGCTAGATCCACCACTGGTCTCATAGACCTGTTGCCTCATAGTCTTGTAGTCCTGTAGCCTCGTAGTCATGTAGCCTCAAGAACTTGTAGACTTCAAGCTTCGTAGCCAAGTTGCCTTGTAGCATAGTGTTGTCTGAGCATTTACGCCTAAGACATCTGGAGCCGATGACTTTTGGAGCCAAATACTGTTGGAGGCATTGTAACATACCACATTCTGCGACCAGTCATATCTATGTGGCGAGAACGTATACCTGTGATTTTCCTTGCTTGGAGATCGTATTTCTGTGACCAGATCATATCTCTGTGACCATATCGTATCCATGAGGCGAAAACGTATCTCTGCGACGAGTTAGTATCCCTGCGACGAGATAGTATTAATGCTGACTTAAAGGTTTGTGCTGTAATGTACGGCTGTGCTAAAAGTGATATTTCGTCTAAAGAAAATATATAGATTGGCCGTGGAAGCGCCAGGCAGAAACAGTACTAAACACATTACCCATAGGGGCACAGCGCACGCACAACCAAATTTATGATTAACTCCTTTAAACTTGGAAAGATTATGTGGATCGTGATCACAGGATAAGAAAATAATAATATCTGGTTTGGGTTATATAGGCATTTACTAAATCTTACTTAATGATTTTGTTGCTGTTGTTTTTGTCGTTACAAACATTATCCAAATGAAGATGACCCAAGGCATTGCAGCCGAAACAAAATACCAAGAAAATTGTTGACCTTATTTGCTATACTTAATACATTAAATCTTGTTAAACAAAAAACGAAATGTGGAGGCCCCGGGGCGAGATATTATAATAAGTAGCCATGGTTATACTAGACTGAATCTTAGGTCATTTGGTCTCTTAACTTTACAGGCCATTGAATATTGAGCGCGCAGGCTCTTCATAAAACAAACTATAAAAAATTACATTTACTCGTTAAATAAATAAAAATTGCCTGAAACCGGTTGTTTAGAATTATAAATTATTATTGTGGTTTTTCCACTCAGGGGAAAAGACGTTGAAAGCTGGAACTCTTGAGAAATTCTCCGATTGCAGGAGGCGATGAATTTCGGTGAACTAACTCATGAACTGCGCATTCGGGAGTTGAATATGGAGCGGAATTTCTCGCCCTAATTCTTGAGCCCCGTCTGTAACCAGTATTCCCATCAAATTAGGTTGGTTAACAGGCGGCTGATGTTGGGCGAAGTTAAGCCCAGGTGAAATGCAAAAGGAAAAGTGTGTGTGGGGCGATGAAACAACTTACCTAAGCTGCGGGGTGGAGTAGATCAGGTCGGTCCCTGGAGATGGCCCGGTGATGCGCGACGCGGAAGTTCGCGGTAGTCATGAAGAATAATAGTTAGACAAATAAACTATTTAAAAACTAAACTATTTCGGGCAGCTAAAAAAAATTAAAAATTTAGTGCTAAGGCACATGGCCTTGTCGATAACCGACTACATGCTTTAGAGAAAGCTGTTCACGACTTTTCAGAAGCGCGTTGTCTTGGGTTGCGAAGAGAGATGCGCCCTTCTCGCGTGCTGCCCGCCGAATCGTCAAAAATGGCGCTGGCTCGCCTAATTAAAACTGCCTTTGGCGGCCTGTCCAGGGGAGGGGCTTTGGAAAACCCGAAGGGAACCCGAATGGTTCCGATTGGAGTAGCCGCACTCTAGCGCGTCCTGGCGAGTGCGCACGGAACTACAAAGCCTAAACGACCTCTCGACTTAGATGCAAGTCCTCTGGCGGAGAGGCGAGGGAGCATGCCCGGTAGTTGGCGAAACTCCCGCGAGATGTCGTGAGGATGCAGGATGGCGGCCATCTGAGGCACGAAGGGCTGTGGCCTTCATCCCGGGCATTGGTGCTGTGGGTTATGACATCCATGGACCAGAAGAAAAAGGGGGGGGGGGGCTTACGCGACTGACCCGGCCTGGGAACAGGCTGGTCCGACACGACGATACGTGTTGTTGGGCTGATGAACGGAACACTGTTTCGTGAGAGGGAGAGCTAACTTCAGCACAACTCCAAGAAGAGGAGTTAGCATCTTTGGAAGCAGAGAACAGCTTTTCTAGTCATGCTACCGTCTTGGGTGAACATCTCGACGCGTGACGCCTAGCAGGGTCCAGACGAGACAATCGCTGGCCCAGCATGTCGCCAGCAAACCTCAGCCTTAATCGCTGGGAACGGCGTTGGGAGCACTAGACTGCTAAACAAACTAACCTGTCGGTACACTCGACTGAACCAATCTCGATGAGGAATAAAGCAGTGGGACATCATATGGAAGATAGAATTTAAAAAAAATTAAATTTCGTAAAATTAAGTAAACCGTACATTTGTGCCTGAAAGTAGCACTGAAATGGCACAGTGCACGTGTACATCCTTTTCTTTAAATGTCTGTCAGTTTGTGTGTATTGCACGTTCGTTGCATGTCATGTGTGATTTTTGTGTGTTCATTGCGTGTCTTTCCTGTATTCTTTCTGTTTTTGTTCATTGTGTGTTCATTGCATGTAATGTGTGATATTTTCTTTCATTACATAAATGTGTGTCATTTTGTTAAATGTGGGCATCAAGACTGCATTAAGGTCATGAGTGGCTTTCTGGTTCGGTGATGCCTGGTATTTACTTCTGATATTGAACATGACCAGTTAAAATCTTTCTAGAGTATAGAAAAAAGAGGGTCTCATGGATCCGATTTACTTGGCCTGTATGAAAATTTGTTGTTTTTTTATTATTCATGGTGTGTTTAAAATTTGGAAATAATTGACAAAAATTTATTTTCACCTTACCCCTAATATAAACTTAGTTAGCCCATTTTTCATCCTGATCAAATCTTTCCTATTAGAGTCCCGCTATGTTTTCCCAGCCCCGCGACCGAGAGCCTGATGTGTTTTTGCCAGCCAAATATAAGACATAATTTTTCTTCCTGCCTCAAGCCACGAATGTGACAAGTAACATTGCCCGGCTTCGTGACCGAGAATGCTTTTCTCAGCATTCTCCCAGGGCATCCCCGTTCCTAGAGCACAGCTTAGGTTAGCAGCTCCAGTCATGCCCCATTCTAATGTTCCAGGGCCGTCAGGCACGTATCGGTTCCAGCCCAAACACATGTCTCATGAAGTAGTAGATCCATCTTTTCCAGGAACTTTAACGAGAGCATTGACCGGGCTTTAGCCTCGGCTCTCGACGAATCGAAATCAAGGACAACTCACTGGATGGCGAAAAGTCTGCCTTCGCTATTTCTTGGCGAAGCTGCTAACTACTTTACTTTAGTTTGACGAGTAGCGAGGCCTCTAGCGGCCACCACCACATGTCTCTCTATTTTCCTTTCAGCCCGACAGAGCACAAACCAGATGGTTCCATAAGAGCCAGGATAATGCTAGTCCCTCTTGCGGGACTTTTGTGAACTAACCCCGAGTCAGTTTCGTCTGTACTTGACAGAGCACGCTGCTTTCGGATAGCAACATTTTACCTCCTAAGCACCTTTAGTTAGGCTACCAGCTACCTTTGTTATTTTTTTCTTTTGGTCGGCGGAGTGATCTCTCTACCGCCACATCCAGCCAATAAGGGGCCAGTTCCCCACTTCTCATGCCTCCGGGCCCCTAACGCGAGTTTTAACTACATGCAGCCCAAAAGGACGATTGATTCGTCCTTCTGCCGTCATCGTGGTCGTTTCTTTCCGGTGCTTCTCACCCGCGACTTCTTTCGCGAAGCAGTCTCGCAGCGACTAGCTTAGGGATGTGATCTCACGTAGTCTGGGAGTGATCCCTATTTTATTTATTTTCTAAATTGATACTCGTGTTAGTTCTGATTACTAGGTAATCTTGTAGCATGACTCGCGCGTGGCTCCCGCGAATGTTATTGCATCTCCAGAGGGAGTGATTTTCATCATTCTACACCCTGAATGGTAAGTAGGAAATTCTACTCATTTTCGTCTTTAGTTTACTTTCTATTTAACTTTTGCCCTAATTTCACGATTCCTGTTTCTTGGCACCATTATTTCTATTCTCGACTACTGGACGTCCTTTTTCGTTTGGTTCCAGTGGTGTCCAAGAGATGGTTAAGAGATTGTTAAAGAGATGGTCCAAGAGATGGTTCATGAGTTCGGTTTTTTCTCCGGCTCCAGTCCATCGCTAAATTCAACTAAATTTACAACCTCTTCCCTCTGAATGAACATTAATTCCTTGTGTCTCTCTAGCCGGCCATCCTTTGAGTCGTGTCCTATTCTCGGTTCTAGCCAATGCCAGTGAGCAGTCAACAATATCAGAATTGTTTAATAAGCCAAAGTTAACTAAATTATAAATAGTACCGCACTGATCGGGCTAACAAATGTTTAACCATAAACAATCCTAGTTTAATTATTTATGTTATTTTTTGTGAAAACTTGATTATGACATGTCTTAGTTGGTCCAAGGAAATTTTTAAATTTGTATTCCAGATATATTTATTATTCGATTTATAGTCGATAAGTTTGGATGGACCGGGCCCCAGTAACTTTAATCTTTGTATTTTCATAATTCTTGAAAGTAGTAGTATAAAAATGGACATGGCACTGGGTTCTGGATGAGGAGTGAGTGTAGAGCGGATTTCTTGGATTTGTGACGTCAAGACGGCCATCTTGAATGACCTTCACATTAATCCTTGACCTTGACTTTTGACCTTCAAATTAGCCAAAATAGGCTAAAATTCACCAACATTTCCATATTTTTTTTTGGGAAAAATCCCGTCAAAAAATTCTTAAAATTTCGTCAATTTGAAAATTAGGATTTTGAAAAACCTAAAAAGTCATTTTGCCTTAGAAAGAACCAAAATTCCTGAAAACGGATTAAGAATCCATGTCTAAAGCCTTCGAATAGCCATTTCTAGGAATTAGGATACCATGACTGCCATATTGGATTATGACATCACCGTTGCAATTTCCATTACGGCTGCCATCTTGAAAATCTATATTTATTATTCGATTTTAATGGAAAAATGTATAAAAAACAATTAATAAAATTTTAATACAAATATTTAAAAAAAACAAATACTTATGCCATGGATCTCGGAGTCCTCGGTTCAAATCCAGTGAGGACAAAAATAAAATAATGACACCAGGTCTTTCCTCCACGGAAGCCACCGACAGACTGACCTCCCCCCGCCAATACCAAGGTATATATCGTCAGCTGATATGACGTCATGTCCCCCATCTTGAAAATCAGTAATTATTTCCGATTTTAATAAAAAAGTTCTAAAATTTATAAAAAAATAATTTTGTAAATTTTAATTATATATTACTTAAAAACCACCGTTGCAAATATCGTTACGACAGCTACCTTGAATTTTATAAATGTTGCATGTTTCGTTACACTCGCCATCTTGGTTGAGTATGTTGTGATGGATACACATTGCGTTACGCCCACCATATAGGATTCTATAAATGTTGCACGTTTTGTTACGGCCGCCATCTTGAAAATTCGTAAAATTAATGATATAAGTTCCGATAAAATTCCAAAAAAGTATTTAAATAAATTACTTACTTCAAATGTTTAGTTCCTTAAACGATTTGGTCCTAGGTTAAATTCCCGTCGAGAGTAAACCAGTAGTTTATTAATAAATTTTAAAAATTACAATAAAAAGTAATAAAAACAACTTACGTCACACCCGACATTTCGAATTATGTCACCACTGTAACAATTATCGTTATGGACACCATCTTAAAAATCTTTATTTATTATATTAATTAAATGAAAAATAGTTCAAAATCATCAAAAAATAACTTATTAATATACTGATTGATTAGATCGATTCCCGTTCTTAGTTCGAATCCAGTAAGAGCAAAAAATGAAAAACGACATATACTTCCTCCATGGAAGCCACATACAGACTGACATCCTACCACCAATACCAAGGTATATATCGTCAGCTGGTATGACGTCATGTCCACCATCTTGTCTTCGTCCGCTAGAGGCCACCATCTTGTTTTCGTCTGCTAGAGTGCGCTGACGCCATATTAGTGCAATTTTTTGTTCACCATAACTTAACCTCGACTGTTGGCATTGAAATTTGACCTTGAACTTGAACTTTGACCTTAAACTTTGACTTAGACCTTGTTCTGGAAATTTTACCTTGAACTTGAACTTTGACCTTGAACTTTAAAATTCAACCTTGACCTTGATGACCATTTCAGATCCACCATTTTGTGTTTAGTACCCACTACCAGGAAAAATAGTTAACATATATCACCTGCTAGAGGACATTGCCACTATCTTGTTTTCATCTGCTGGAGGACATCATCTTGTGTGTGTACTTGTCTGATATAGAAAATTACCATCATATTTGTTTACGTTTTACCCACTAGATTGCAGTAGTCATTTATTATTACCGAAGCGCCAGCCAGCTTAACATTTGGGCACCATCTTGGAATTGTGTAATTCTTAAGCTATAAATTCGTGAATAATTCCAAAATTCACCCAAAAATTTAAATCAATTTACAAATTGATTCGATCAGTACTTGTCCTTGGTTCGATACTTGACTAATGCAATAAATTTCAATAAATCATGTTCAAAATCCTAAAAGAGGCTTAAAATCCTCTACTACCAGCCTCCAGTAGCCATTATGACCACCATCTTGTAAATGTGTATTTATTGAACTATAAATTCGGGAAAAATTCCAAAAGTCAAAGAAAAAATCACTCATTAATTTACATATTGAATCGATGGATTCCTGTCCTCGGTTAGATTCATGAATAGTGGCAGGTGTAACTAAATATTAAATAAATTTAAAATTCGGTTTTCCTTTACCTTTCGAGGAGTTTATTAATCATTCACACTACGAAAAAAAACTTAAAACAATATACCTGTCCGACGAATTAAATACGTTGACGGATTACCTATCATGTAAGTCTAGTTTATCGATACTTAGAATAACCTCTAAACCGTTCATGTACAAAGCCATCCATACATATAGACCAAGCGTCTTCGGACCGCGAGACCGTGTCATATAGACCAGTCTTATTCGAACTTCATGACCTTCCTCGATGTCAGCTAATTATATTCAATTAAACCAACGTAACATGTTTTATGCTTACAAGAAGACCAAGAATCCCTGAAAAATGATTTATCAAGAAAAAGAGGTTTTGTACTAGTAAACATTCAGAGATACTATATATTTGAATACGTGTATTTAGCGAAACGTCACACATTCAACAAAAGAACACACTGAACATACAGTACACATAGTACACAAAGGAAACCAAATGAACACACACTACACACAGGAAACGGAATGAACACAAGGTACACACAGGAAACGGAATGGACACAAAGTACACACAGGAAACTGAATGGACACACAGTACACACAGGAAACGGAATGAACACACAGGAAACAGAATGAACACACAGTACACACAGTACACACAGGAAACGGCATGAACACACAGTACACACAGGAAACGGAATTAACACACAGTACACAAAGTAAACGGAACGAACACGCAATGTTCACGTAATTGACGCGCAATACACGCAAAGACTACACAAAATTCTCGCAGTTCAAGCATTTAATGAAAAGGAAGCACATTTGGACGGAAATTCTACAAAATGGAAGCGCATTTAACATAAAGGAAGCATGGAAGCACAATTATCGAAAAGGAAGCACAATCGGAAGCACAATCATCGAAAAGAAAACACATCTAACGAAAAGTACGCACATTATCACGAACATTCAACTCAGTAGGTTGCGTTCGTTAATTTTAGGTTATGATACAATGCCTCCATCAGTCATTGGCTACAACAGTCATTGGCTCCATCGATCAATGACGTCAAAAGATTTTGACTCCAAATAGTCTTAGACCTAGTGCTATTTGATTACAAGACTAGGAGGCTATGAAGATTCAAGACTTGTAATATAACTCTATCCTTGCTCAACAATGAGTAGTTCACAAGCTCGCAGAATCTATTTTTGTATTTTTGTATTTTTTTGTTATTATTTTTTTTCTGTAATTTTATGATATCAAAGAAAATGTGTGACGGTTTTCTCCGTGTGCTCCCGATTATTCTTGTTAATATTATGATGGTTTTACCCGTGTGCTGCTGATTATTCCCGTGGTTTCTTCCAAGTGCTTCTGGATATTTCTGAGAAACCGTTCTCTGCATGAAGGATCGTTTACTTAACGAGTCATGTCATTTTATTCAAGACTAAATTTAATTTGCGAATTTATGCTAATAAATCAGCAATTACAATATTTATATCAGGTGGATTAAAAAAAAAAAACATTACTCAATCAAATAATAAGCTCTGAGACATCTGAGAAACAATAACAGGAATGACGAGCTTCGTTCTCTTTGGTGTATAGCAAAGCCATCCTTCTTTTGCGATCGTTAGTGAGCATCCTGCATTATGCATAAAAAAAATTAAATAATATTTACCTTCAAGCAACACGGGGCGTCATCTGTTGACAAGAATTGGGACCACTTACAAGTTTCTTTGCATGAGATAAATTAACTCTCACAGCTGAGTGGAGTCCAAGACAGTTAGAGCCAAGTAGTCTGAAGCCACGTAGCCTTTTGTCCTGGAAGCTTCGTAGTACTGTAGCCTCGTAGCCACGTAGCCTTGTGTTCTGGAAGCTTCGTAGTCCTGTAGCCTCACAGTCTCGTAACCTTGTAGACTCGAAATCGTGTATTCTCGTAACCTCATGGCTCGTAGTCACGTAGTCATTATGCCTTGGAGTCTCGTAGACATGTACCTACGTAACCAAGTAGCCTTGTAATGATATAACATAATGCTGCTGGAGCAGTTGGAGCAAAAGAAAAAATTCAGCCGAAGACACATGCAGCAATTGGAGCCTTGTAGACTTGTAGCTTCGTTGTCAAGTACTCATGTAGACTTGTAGTCCTGTAGTCTCGAATCTTCGTAGCCTCCTAGTCTTGTAGTCAAATAGCGCTAGGCCTTAGACTATTTAGAGTCAAATACTTTTGAATTAATTTATTGTTGGAGCCAATGACTGTTGTAGCCAATGACTGATGGAGGCATTGTATACTAACGTAAAATTAACGAACGCAACCTACTGAGTTGAATGTTCATGAAAATGTGCGTCCTTTTTGTTAGATGTGCTTCCTTTTCGATGATTGTGCTTCCTTTTGGATGAATGTGCTTCCAAATTTGCTTCCTTTTCGTTAAATGCGCTTCAGTTTTGTAGAATTTCCGTCCAAATGTGCTTCCTTTTAATTAAATGCCCTAACTGCGTGAATGTTGTGTAGTCATTGCGTATACATTGCGTGTATTGCGCGTCAATTGCGTGAACTTTGCGTGTTATTTCGTTTACTGTGTGTGTGTGGTATGTATACTGTTTGTTCATTCCGTTTCCTGTGTGTACTGTGTGTACTGTCTGTTTCATTCCGTTTCCTGTGTGTACTGTGTGTTTATTCGGTTTCCTGTGTGTTATTATATCCTTACTTATATTATAAATGCGAACGTAACTGTCTGTCTGTTTGTCTGTTTGTTACCTTTTCCTGGCTGAACGGATCGTAATGAAATTTGGCAAGGAGATAGATTATATCCTGGGGATGGACATACGCTATCTTTTGTCTAAAAAAAATCTTTAAACGGTTTAAAAAATATATATGTATTAATTTTATTTAATGTGTGTCATAGATAAACAAACTGTTAGTGTCATTCCTCTATGTCTGCCGAGAAATAGCTTTCAAGCCATTACATTATGTTTTGCTATTGTAAGGAATTGAGTAGAGAGTAAGAAAAATTAAAGCTCTGCATCGTAGTACCTCAATACACCAGTAGATGTCACTGTTAGTTTTTTTTTTATTAATCCTCCCCCCCAGAGGTCAAAACCCCAAAATTTCGAAATTTTTAAATTTTTTAAAAATCTTTCTCTTTCGATATCAAGTGTTTTCGATCCATTCAGGGTCCTCAAATCCCCCGGCCCCCTCTGCGGACAAAGCCCCAAAATTTCCAAAATTTCAGGAATTTAAAATATCAAATATCTATTCTTTCGAGATGGAGTGTTCTAAAACATTCGAGGTCCTGAACCTCCACCCCCCCCCCCCCCCCCAAATCTTTTTCCACAAAAGTAAAAGCCCCAAAATTTCGAAAAATTGGAGGAAATTGTATTTAAATTAAGTCACTACCCTAACAGCACGGCAACGTTGCCTGCACGTTGCCTGCACGACAAAGGGCACATTTGCAACGTTGCTGCAACGTGCCCTAGATGTGCCACTAATAGGCGGAATAGGTGCCAGTAACATTTCAATGTCTCGTGCAGGCAACGTGCTAGTTGGCACGTTGCCTGGACATCACAACTGGCACGTTACCAGCACCCATGCATCACATGATCTGCACCTGCCCAGCACTTAACCAGCACATGAAGAGCACGATTCCTGCACCTTTATGGCACTTATGCAGCACATGAATGGCACGTTTCCTGCACCTTTATGAGACATGACAGGCATGCTTTCTGCACCAATGCAGCACATGATCTGCACCTGCCCAGCACTTAACCAGCACATGAAGGGCACGATTTCTGCACCTTTATGGCACCTATGCAGCACATGAAGGGCACGTTTCCTGCACCCATGCAACACATGTTCCGCACCTGCCCAGCACTTAACCAGCACATGAAAGAGCATGTTTCCTGCACCTTTATGAGACATGACAGGCATGCTTTCTGCACCAATGCAGCACATGATCTGCACCTGCCCAGCACATAACCAGCACATGAAGAGCACGATTCCTGCACCTTTATGGCACCTATGCAGCACATGAAGGGCACGTTTCCTGCACCTTTATGAGACATGACAGGCATGCTTTCTGCACCAATGCAGCACATTATCTGCACCTGCCCAGCACATAAAGGACACATTACAAGTACCTTTCCTACATCTATGCAGCACATGATATGCACCTGCCCAGTATATATGCAATGGGCACTTTTCCTGTACCTCTCTAGCACCTGTCATCACCAACATGTCTCGCACATGTCCAGAATCTCAATGAAAAAGTTATGCCAGTTAAGTTTCTCATACTCTAAGAAGAAATTACATACTAGACAAAAAAACTTACTTTTTGGGATGTTATTCAATTATCTATTGAATTGAAATATTTCACAATACCAACAAACAGAGAAATGACCACATGTAATAAATTCTGCACTAACGTAACAGATTGAGTGAAAAAGGTTTTCAATGTCTTTTAAAGTTAAACAAAAATTTGTAATATAATGCTTTTTTCTATGTTGCAAATGAAGAGGAACACCGTTTTATAAATAAAAACACATATCTTCATATATTTTATAATTTTGCGCACACACTGTTAAAACCATACACACAAAACAATATCACAATATTTTAGACTATACAGTACATACAGATTAAAAATTATACACATGATTATTTTTTTTGTTTTAAAAAATATTACATTCAAAAACACATCTGTGCGTATTATTTTGGAACATTAATGACATACATAATACAATTTCATTTGAATATTATTGTATAACTCCCTTTATCCAGTAAAAAGTAAATTAAACTTGCAGTTTTAGTGTCAAAGAGGCCAAAGTAGTGTGAAAAAAAAGTCTGCAAAAACAATACAGTATGAAATTGTTATGAAGGGGATATATATATATATATATATATATATATATATATATATAACGGGTTGATACAGTATATTAAATATGTAAATATATATTTATAACCAGTCGATAAATGAGGAAATGCACATAATAATTGAGAAATCATTTTTATTGTGCGTGAGAAGAAATATATTGAATTCTAAACCAATTAAGTCATAATACTGAATCAATCACGTGCAAACCACCATATATTAAGTTTTATCATGTTCAGATCATACCAGGGTATTCAAGAGGATGAGTTTGCTATACCAGCATACTTTCTATTAACTTCATCAGATGTACGGCCATTAAAAAAAAAATTTATATTGTAAACTTTTTTAAAAATTTTCTTAAAGGACCACAGCCTATTAAAAAAGAAATCTTACCTGATATAAGGGGAAAAAATTTCATTGCATTAAATTAATAAAAAAACTTAAATCATTTAATGAAGATCACACACTGTAATGAAACCACTCTTGACCTTTCTTTATCATGTAATGTACCAAAAAGGAATAAATTAGTTTTCAATAGGGATGGGTCGGGTTTGTTCCTCGGTTCCACGCCCCCGGACCGGAACCGTTTTTCGGTACTGAAAAGATCGGTTTATAAAGTAAAGAGGTTAAGGTTCATTTTCACTACACTTCAAAATTAAAGCACAACCATTCGGCATAATTATTTTTAAGACATGATTCAGCACACAATGTATTATTTAATGGCGTTTTCTATTATAAACCGTATGGATTATATTAATAAAAATAGGTTAATAAAACATTCCGCAAATCTAAAACAGGCAGACGTTACCGCATAAATACCTCCGGCGTGACTCGATGCGCTTAAGAAACTGGATGCATTCACAGCCATAACTATGGTCTATATTATATTTAGTGTCTGGATCACTTTATTATGTATATAAATGTAGCACAATACAGATAATAGAAAAATTTTCCGAAATTTCATCTTGGTCATACTGTTATTTACATCTATTTACCTAATATGCCGCTGCTGCGCTGCCATGTTTTTGTGAACATCTTGTCATGGATTACACAACTTAGATGTTTTAATATTTAACGATGACAGTTATTTTAACATTCCAGAATTAAACCATGTGGTTTTGAATGTACGTAAAAAAAATAAGTAAACAATTAACACCCTTTAAGATGTAACTTTAACATGATACTTATTTAACCATAGGTAATCTCCTAAATTAAGTAATAAAAAAAGTAATATTTAAATTGAATACTGTATATCAAAAAATGCAAATTAATACAAATTCTTTCAGGAAACTTCAAAAAATTCACAATGTATTCTTACTTAAATGAATGATTACAATTGAAACTATTACCGTATTGCTTCCAAAATAAGCCGCCCTTGAATATAAGTTTACGACCATGCTTTCCATAGATAGATCAACTCTACGGAAATAATTGTAGTGCTAAAAACTGTGAAAAACACCACGTGGCAGGTGAAAGCAAAACTGCTTTTATTTAAATTAAAACTGTAAAAAAAACATATTTTGAAGAAAAATTTTCTGTTTAAAGTGTGAGTAGTATAGGAATGGGGTTCCGGAAACTGGCGCTGGCGCGTGGTGCCGGTGCCGGTGTCCGCCATATTGGATTGTGACGTCACGGCGGCCATCTTGGATGGTTGTGACCTTGACCTTTGACCTTGACCTTGAATTTGATCCTCAAAACGGGTCAAAATTTGCCAAAATTGAGCAAAAATTGCCCAAAATTCCTCAAAATTTCCATTTCTGTGGAAAAAAAAAATCCGCCAAAAAATTTTAAAAAATTCCAAAAATTAAAAATTTCTCTTTTCGAGGGAAAAATTCCCGTTTCGAGGGAAAATTTCTCGTTTTTAGTCCTTAAAAATCCCGGCGGCTAGAAATGTCCATATGTAGGCTTAAGCATCCATGTCGACAGCCTCCGATAAGCCTCACGTCATCATGGAATATGTCATCTTGGATAATGACGTCACCGTTGCAATTTCCGTTACGGTCGCCATCTTTAACTTTTTTATTTACTATCCGATTTTAATGAAAAAAAATTTTAAATTTATAAAAAATTCACTTAATAAAAATTTAATGAAAAATATTTAAAAAACATACATTTACGACACGGAGCTCGGAGTCCTCGGTTCGAACCCGACGAGTGCAAAAAAATAAAAATGACGACCGATCCTTCCCCTGTGGTGGGTGCTGGCATACTGACTCCCACCACTTATTTCAAAGCATATATATTGTCACCTAGTATGACGTCATGTCCGCCATCTTGTCTTCGATGCTGGAAGCCATCATCATTGTATCGTCGGCTAGAGTGCGCTGATGACATGTTAGTTTAATTCTTATCCGCTAGAGTGCAATAATCAATTATTGCTGTGACACTCGCCATCTTGAAATTCGGCCGCCATCTTGAAAATCCGTAATTATTTAGCAAGAAATTCGGGAAAAGTTCCAAAATTCATTAAATAAATCACTCATTAATTTACATATTGATTCGAGACTCGGTTCGATACCTGAACGATACAAATAATCTTAATTTTTATGTAAAAATACCTAAAAAATTACAGGTTTGAGAAAATAAAAACACCGCAAGTTCTTTTACAAACATAATATTTAGTACATAATTTCTATTTTAGGTACTACAGGATCACCTGCGAAGGTTAGCAATCTTACAAACATTTAGGTCCGCATTGGCGTGAAATGACTAATTCTTAGCTCCAATCGGTTTATACAAGACAGAGTCCAACCAGATCCTTTACAGACATAGTCCTCCTCTTCTTGACAGAGTTTCTGGATACCTTGTTTAACAGTTTGCTTGACATCGTTAGAACTGTAAATTACTGCAGCCGATGTCTTGAATGCACACTTCTTCACTTTGTCATCGAATGGATAAGGCTTTCCATATATACAGTCCAACCACAAGTTATATTTCAAAGGTCCGTTTGTTGCTACGTCATCAGTAAGCTGATTGATTATGTCCTGTCTGATATCATCAAGAAAATTACAAATGTCCTTCGACTCACTTAACGTACTAGGATAATAGTAGTCTTTCAATGTTCCACGAAATGCAGACTGCGCCAAGTAGAAGCCATTATCGTTCACTTGTAATGCTCCAATCACAGTCTTAGGTTTATTTTCATGTTCAGATGCCACAGTAATCGGTTGCTGCACATCGGTTTTTTTACTTGTACGCTCACGAGTCACCAATCTAAACTCAGGAGTCGTAATTGCTGCAGGTGGTTCTGCAGTAGGCGCACGGACTTCACCTTTACAGTTTATCGCATGTCGGCGCAAATTATCAATTCGAGTAAACCATTTATGACACTCGTTACAGCGAAACTTCATGCGAGAAGGATTCTTTGTACATTTACTCCTCTCATGTCTCCGTACATCATGTGCAAATGCAAACGTCATGTCGCAGTAGCCACAAGGATGCCTAGTTGAAGACAAACCCGAACCAGATGTCGCTGTTACTGCAACTGTACCATTTCCAGGCATACTCTTATGCACATCAATGCATCGTTGTTGTATAGAATCCTTTATTTTCTGCCGCACTGAAGGACCTTTACATGTCTCCAAGTGATGCTTCAAATTAACATTTCTTGTAAATTGCTTGCGACACTTAATACAACCAAACATTTTACGATAAGGGTTCTTGGCACATTCTCTCTTCTCGTGTCGACGAGCATTACTGACGTTTGAGAAAATCTTGTCACAGTAACGACATCGATGTTCGTTAGTTGTTGACGATTCGCCATCCATTGAAGTCTCCATCGAGGGCGAAACAGCGTTCGTCGTGGGTTCCTGTACAGCCAGCACTACCGGCATTAAAGTCTCTTCTTTTGGTGGTATCACGTCTGTTGAAATCTCCTCCAGTGTTGACGTCGTCGTTGCCAACGGGATCTGCACCTTCTCCATCGTAGCTGTCGTCAAGGTTCCCGTAGTCGACGGTACAACCTCCATCGAGTTCGACGTTAAAGACGGTAAAGATGCCATCGAGGTCTCAAGAACAGCTAATTGACACGACTTATGCACCAGAAGAAACAAACTAGGTGATCCTTACACCGCCGACGTCAGTAACAAACTGAGCGTCCTGCTGTCTAGGACTCGCTTATATACATGCACCGTATGGAATAATACGCTAGTCAAATCAAGAACCATGTACAATAATACTAGAGTCAAATATACAAATTAAAAAAGAGGATCATTTGATCGAAAAAAAAATTCGATCTCTCCAATATACGCCAGGCTCCAAGAGCTACAATTCACGTCATCAGATCCATCTACATTTTGCTCCTATGCTTCAATTGACCATTAGCTGCAAGTGCTCCAACAGCTCCATCAGCTCCAACACGTAATGTACGCAATGTACGCGCAATACATGCAATTTACACGCAATAAATGTAATGATTACACAGTACACACAGGAAACAGAACGTACACACAGTACACACAGGAAACGGAATGTACACACAGTACACACAGGAAACTAAACGGACACACAGTACACACAGGAAACGGAACGTACACACAGTACACACAGGAAACGGAATGTACACACAGTACACACAGGAAACGAAACGGACACACAGTACACACACAGGAAACTAAACGGACACACAGTACACACAGGAAACGAAACGGACACACAGTACACACACAGGAAACTAAACGGACACACAGTACACACAGGAAACGGAACGTACACACAGTACACACAGGAAACTGAACGTACACACAGTACACACAGGAAACTGAACGTACACACAGTACACACAGGAAACGAAACGTACACACAGTACACACAGGAAAACGAAATGTACAAACAGGAAAACGAAATGTACACACAGGAAATCGGAACGTACACACAGTACACACAGGAAACTGAACGTACACACAGTACACACAGGAAACGGAACGTACATACAGTACACACATGAAACGTAATGATCACACATACAGTAGCGGAAACACACACATGCTTAGTTGGAAATCAGAATACAAGAAATAAAAACATTAAATTTTTACTTTCAATATTTTATTACTTCTCAACATTACACAAATACAAGTAAAAGAAGCCATTATTGTATGTAGCCAGCTTTCCTCAGTTCTTTGAGTATGAAGGATATTTCTTTGATGCACGGATAGTTTCCTGCACAAAGCGAGCCATGTAGAAGTCTTAGCCGGTCAACCAATATGTTTGGATCTTTCCATGATGTGTAATCAATCTCTTCTACCACCATCTTACTTGCTTGTTTATTATAAATACTTTTAATATCACAATCGTCCCAGTGATCATAATAAGCGTTATCAGATTTATTTATTATAACACGATGTTTCCATCGTTTCGGTCTCAGGACATCGCCCCATTCTTCGATCTTGTCAGCTCTAGGTGCTTAATCACAGTCTATGCCTTTGTCAACAGCCTCAGAGTCACTGTAACAATCACTGTAGAAGACATCCTCATCACCCAGATTACCGTATGAATTCGCTATCGATGATGTCGAAGTGTCTTCATCGTCTTCATGCTTCCTTTTTAGGAGTCCATCATTTTTACAAAGAATGGAGGATCTACTGAATATAGGCTTGAATGTATTCTCACTTTTCACGGTGTTGATACTTCCATTAGTTTCAGTCTTCCCGAAGCCATTAGCATCCTTCAATTTATGTTCTTCCTCACGATCGGGTGAGCTAATACCATCACGCTCAGGACAAGGAAAATTATTGTCATAATGCAGATCACTCTTCTTTAGTCTAGTGGATCCATCGGTGTCCTCTATGCCGTAAGTAGTCTTGACTTAACATGTTCTACCATGTATTTTTAAGCTGTCAATTCGTGTTAACAACCTGCTACAACGATTACAGCTTAACTAGTTGCGTAGTGGGTTTCTAGCACAATCATTCTTCTCATGACGTCTAGCATTCCTTCTCATGACAAAATCCTTGCCACAGTATCTACAGCGGCTTCCTTCCGATTCAGCTATAGATAACAAACCACGATCCATGGTAGCTTCTGTGGCTAATGTTAGATACAAACTGTCAGTTTTCTCCAATTGGAACCATTTCTTAAATAGAGTTTTTGAAATATTTCATCAGCGAGAGTTAAGTTATCTAATGCAAAGCAAATTGATGCAAGTAGTTCCGGCTGTCGTCAACAGATGGCGCCACGTGTTGCTTGCAGGTAAATAATATATATTTCATTAATGTGGGATGCGGAACGCTCACTATCGATCGCAAAGGGAGGTTGGCTTCGA
The DNA here is from genome assembly GCF_032445375.1 of Bacillus rossius redtenbacheri. Taxonomy (NCBI): domain Eukaryota; kingdom Metazoa; phylum Arthropoda; class Insecta; order Phasmatodea; family Bacillidae; genus Bacillus; species Bacillus rossius. The sequence continues at coordinate 228,129,807 of NC_086330.1, forward strand.
TAGTATCCAAGGAGAAAAAAGTTCGTCCTTCCTGCTAGTGTTTCTCAGATTTCTCACGGTCCGCCATCTTGGATTACGACGTCACGACGGCCATCTTGGATAGATTGACCTTGACCTTTGACCGTAACCGCAGGAATGATCGCAAGCACACGGATTAACCATCAAAATATTGATAATAATAATCAGGAGCACACGGAGAAAACCATCATAATATTGGCAAGAATAATCAGGAGCGCACGGAGAAAACCGCCACAAGTTTTCTTTGATATCATTAAAATACAAAAAAATTAATAAAAAATTAAAAATAAAAACGAAAAAAAAATTCAAACATTCTGCTAGCTTGTGAACTTCTCATTGTTGAGCAAAGATAGAGTTCTAGTACAAGCCAGAATGTTTGAATTTTTTTTTTCTTTTTTATTAATTTTTTTGTATTTTAATGATATCAAAGAAAACTTGTGGCGGTTTTCTCCGTGTGCTCCTGATTATTCTTGCCAATATTATGATGGTTTTCTCCGTGTGCTCCTGATTATTCTTATCAATATTTTGATGGTTAATCCGTGTGCTTGCGATCATTCCTGCGGTTTCGGTCAAAGGTCAAGGTCAAGGTCAAATCCATCCAAGATGGCCGTCGTGACGTCGTAATCCAAGATGGCGGACCGTGAGAAATCTGAGAAGCACTAGCAGGAAGGACGAACTTTTTTCTCCTTGGATACTATCGAAGCCAACCTCCCTTTGCGATCGATAGTGAGCGTTCCGCATCCCACATTAATGAAATATATATTATTTACCTGCAAGCAACACGTGGCGCCATCTGTTGACGACAGCCGGAACTACTTGCATCAATTTGCTTTGCATTAGATAACTTAACTCTCGCTGATGAAATATTTCAAAAACTCTATTTAAGAAATGGTTCCAATTGGAGAAAACTGACAGTTTGTATCTAACATTAGCCACAGAAGCTACCATGGATCGTGGTTTGTTATATATAGCTGAATCGGAAGGAAGCCGCTGTAGATACTGTGGCAAGGATTTTGTCATGAGAAGGAATGCTAGACGTCATGAGAAGAATGATTGTGCTAGAAACCCACTACGCAACATGCTAAGCTGTAATCGTTGTAGCAGGTTGTTAACACGAATTGACAGCTTAAAAATACATGGTAGAACATGTAAAGTCAAGACTACTTACGGCATAGAGGACACCGATGGATCCACTAGACTAAATAAGGGTGATCTGCATTATGACAATAATTTTCCTTGTCCTGAGCGTGATGGTATTAGCTCACCCGATCGTGAGGAAGAACATAAATTGAAGGATGCTAATGGCTTCGGGAAGACTGAAACTAATGGAAGTATCAACACCGTGAAAAGTGAGAATACATTCAAGCCTATATTCAGTAGATCCTCCATTCTTTGTAAAAATGATGGACTCCTAAAAAGGAAGCATGAAGACGATGAAGACACTTCGACATCATCGATAGCAAATTCATACGGTAATCTGGGTGATGAGGATGTCTTCTACAGTGATTGTTACAGTGACTCTGAGGCTGTTGACAAAGGCATAGACTGTGATTAAGCACCTAGAGCTGACAAGATCGAAGAATGGGGCGATGTCCTGAGACCGAAACGATGGAAACGTCGTGTTATAATAAATCTGATAACGTTTATTATGATCACTGGGACGATTGTGATATTAAAAGTATTTATAATAAACAAGCAAGTAAGATGGTGGTAGAAGAGATTGATTACACATCATGGAAAGATCCAAACATATTGGTTGACCGGCTAAGACTTCTACATGGCTCGCTTTGTGCAGGAAACTATCCGTGCATCAAAGAAATATCCTTCATACTCAAAGAACTGAGGAAAGCTGGCTACATACAATAATGGCTTCTTTTACTTGTATTTGTGTAATGTTGAGAAGTAATAAAATATTGAAAGTAAAAATTTAATGTTTTTATTTCTTGTATTCTGATTTCCAACTAAGCATGTGTGTGTTTCCGCTACTGTATGTGTGATCATTACGTTTCATGTGTGTACTGTATGTACGTTCCGTTTCCTGTGTGTACTGTGTGTACGTTCAGTTTCCTGTGTGTACTGTGTGTACGTTCCGATTTCCTGTGTGTACATTTCGTTTTCCTGTTTGTACATTTCGTTTTCCTGTGTGTACTGTGTGTACGTTTCGTTTCCTGTGTGTACTGTGTGTACGTTCAGTTTCCTGTGTGTACTGTGTGTACGTTCAGTTTCCTGTGTGTACTGTGTGTACGTTCCGTTTCCTGTGTGTACTGTGTGTCCGTTTAGTTTCCTGTGTGTGTACTGTGTGTCCGTTTCGTTTCCTGTGTGTACTGTGTGTACATTCCGTTTCCTGTGTGTACTGTGTGTACGTTCCGTTTCCTGTGTGTACTGTGTGTCCGTTTAGTTTCCTGTGTGTACTGTGTGTACATTCCGTTTCCTGTGTGTACTGTGTGTACGTTCTGTTTCCTGTGTGTACTGTGTAATCATTACATTTATTGCGTGTAAATTGCATGTATTGCGCGTACATTGCGTACATTACGTGTTGGAGCTGATGGAGCTGTTGGAGCACTTGCAGCTAATGGTCAATTGAAGCATAGGAGCAAAATGTAGATGGATCTGATGACGTGAATTGTAGCTCTTGGAGCCAGGCGTATATTGGAGAGATCGAATTTTTTTTTTCGATCAAATGATTTTCTTTTTTAATTTGTATATTTGACTCTAGTATTATTGTACATGGTTCTTGATTTGACTAGCGTATTATTCCATACGTTGCATGTATATAAGCGAGTCCTAGACAGCAGGACGCTCAGTTTGTTACTGACGTCGGCGGTGTAAGGATCACCTAGTTTGTTTCTTCTGGTGCATAAGTCGTGTCAATTAGCTGTTCTTGAGACCTCGATGGCATCTTTACCGTCTTTAACGTCGAACTCGATGGAGGTTGTACCGTCGACTACGGGAACCTTGACGACAGCTACGATGGAGAAGGTGCAGATCCCGTTGGCAACGACGACGTCAACACTGGAGGAGATTTCAACAGACGTGATACCACCAAAAGAAGAGACTTTAATGCCGGTAGTGCTGGCTGTACAGGAACCCACGACGAACGCTGTTTCGCCCTCGATGGAGACTTCAATGGATGGCGAATCGTCAACAACTAACGAACATCGATGTCGTTACTGTGACAAGATTTTCTCAAACGTCAGTAATGCTCGTCGACACGAGAAGAGAGAATGTGCCAAGAACCCTTATCGTAAAATGTTTGGTTGTATTAAGTGTCGCAAGCAATTTACAAGAAATGCTAATTTGAAGCATCACTTGGAGACATGTAAAGGTCCTTCAGTGCGGCAGAAAGTATAGGTTTCTATACAACAACGATGTATTGATGTGCCTGGAAATGGTACAGTTGCAGTAACAGCGACATTGGTTCGGGTTTGTCTTCAACTAGGCATCCTTGTGGCTACTGCGACATGACGTTTGCATTTGCACATGATGTACGGAGACATGAGAGGAGTAAATGTACAAAGAATCCTTCTAGCATGAAGTTTCGCTGTAACGAGTGTCATAAATGGTTTACTCGAATTGATCATTTGCGCCGACATGCGATAAACTGTAAAGGTGAAGTCCGTGCGCCTACTGCAGAACCACCTGCAGCAATTACGACTCCTGAGTTTAGATTGGTGACTCGTGAGCGTACAAGTAAAAAAAACCGATGTGCAGCAACCGATTACTGTGGCATCTGAACATGAAAATAAACCTAAGACTGTGATCGGAGCATTACAAGTGAACGATAATGGCTTCTACTTGGCGCAGTCTGCATTTCGTGGAACATTGAAAGACTACTATTATCCTAGTACGTTAAGTGAGTCGAAGGACATTTGTTATTTTCTTGATGATATCAGACAGGACATAATCAATCAGCTTACTGATGACGTAGCAACAAACGGACCTTTGAAATATAACTTGTGGTTGGACTGTATATATGGAAAGCCTTATCCATTCGATGACAAAGTGAAGAAGTGTGCATTCAAGACATCGGCTGCAGTAATTTACAGTTCTAACGATGTCAAGCAAACTGTTAAACAAGGTATCCAGAAACTCTGTCAAGAAGAGGAGGACTATGTCTGTAAAGGATCTGGTTGGACTCTGTCTTGTATAAACCGATTGGAGCTAAGAATTAGTCATTTCACGCCAATGCGGACCTAAATGTTTGTAAGATTGCTAACCTTCGCAGGTGATCCTGTAGTACCTAAAATAGAAATTATGTAATAAATATTATGTTTGTAAAAGAACTTGCGGTGTTTTTATTTTCTCAAACCTGTAATTTTTTAGGTATTTTTACATAAAAATTAAGATTATTTGTATCGTTCAGGTATCGAACCGAGTCTCGAATCAATATGTAAATTAATGAGTGATTTATTTAATGAATTTTGGAACTTTTCCCGAATTTCTTGCTAAATAATTACGGATTTTCAAGATGGCGGCCAAATTTCAAGATGGCGAGTGTCACAGCAATAATTGATTATTGCATTCTAGCGGATAAGAATTAAACTAACATGTCATCAGCGCACTCTAGCCGACGATACAATGATGATGGCTTCCAGCATCGAAGACAAGATGGCGGACATGACGTCATACTAGGTGACAATATATATGCTTTGAAATAAGTGGTGGGAGTCAGTATGCCAGCACCCACCACAGGGGAAGGATCGGTCGTCATTTTTATTTTTTTGCACTCGTCGGGTTCGAACCGAGGACTCCGAGCTCCGTGTCGTAAATGTATGTTTTTTAAATATTTTTCATTAAATTTTTATTAAGTGAATTTTTTTATAAATTTTAAATTTTTTTCCATTAAAATCGGATAGTAAATAAAAAAGTTAAAGATGGCGACCGTAACGGAAATTGCAACGGTGACGTCATTATCCAAGATGACATATTCCATGATGACGTGAGGCTTATCGGAGGCTGTCGACATGGATGCTTAAGCCTACATATGGACATTTCTAGCCGCCGGGATTTTTAAGGACTAAAAACGAGAAATTTTCCCTCGAAACGGGAATTTTTCCCTCGAAAAGAGAAATTTTTAATTTTTGGAATTTTTTAAAAAATTTTGACGGATTTTTTTTTTTCACAGAAATGGAAATTTTGAGGAATTTTGGGCAATTTTTGCCCAATTTTGGCAAATTTTGACCCGTTTTGAGGATCAAATTCAAGGTCAAGGTCAAAGGTCAAGGTCACAACCATCCAAGATGGCCGCCGTGACGTCACAATCCAATATGGCGGACACCGGCACCGGCACCACGCGCCAGCGCCAGTTTCCGGAACCCCATTCCTATACTACTAGTGTGTTATACCCATCTAAAACAAAATACAAAAAACCACAATACCCTGCGGGGTTACGACAAAACCGAAACCACACGCCGCACAGGCTGTTCCAAGTACGCTTCTCCCTATGCTTTTAACCAATGAATTCGCACTAGCATCTGCTGTTCCAACTGAAATGCTGTGCCCCTGCTTCCACCTCTTTTAACCAATTAAATACTTGCGCTAGCAGCTGCTGTTCCAACAGAACATTTTGCCCCCATGCGATGACAGAAATTACGCTGTTCATTGTTATGTGCCCGTGTTTACATTGCCAGCGTGATATGATTGGAAGTTCAGTTGTTTTCATCACAACGAAAACAAAAGAGTTACGATGCACATGTTATTTCGCATACATTAGTAATTGAATGTAGTGTGTATTAAAATTTTTTCTCTATATATACAGCTATAATTGTATTGCTGGGCAAGATGGCTTCTACTGGTAGCAGCGTGTGGGTACAAAACTTTTGTCGGTTTTGCAATTTTGTTTGAAAAAAAAAAATTATTTTTCTAAACACGCAATAATACGCCGCTTACATGTTTTATAGCTCCAAAAATTTGAAGAAGAAAAAATATGCCGCTTTTTTTCAGAGCAATACGGTAATTAAAAAAGAAGTTCATTATCCAACTATTTGCTGAACATGAAAAAATAAACCAAGGAAAAAAGGACGAAAAAAAAATCATATTTCCCACTGAAATTTGTAGTGTGAAATGAGCAAAGGAAGCACTGCACATGTCTTACTCCAATGTTTTATCATCTTCATTTGCATTCCGTTTCCTGCAAGAAAGAATTTCACTGTAAATATTAACAACAAAATGTCACAAAGTCAGAATTTCATTAAAAATCTTTCACAACTTAATATCATAATTTTATAAACCAATTCACATCTTCAAATCAGGACATTTTTATACTCTGTACAATGCAGAGACAGTGTATTATTATACCACTTTGAACAGTTTCATTCCATAGTAACCAACAGTGAGCACTGAAAATGACTACATAGCCAGTGGCGTAGCCAGGATTTGTGTATGGGGGGTGTTAAGAAGCATGCCCCCCCCCCCTCCTGTATTAAAGCGTGGGGTCCGGGGGTCACCCCCCCCCCCCCGGGAAAATTTGGATTTTAAGGTGTAAAATAGTGCTATTTTAGCAGTTTTCGGTACTTAAATTTAAATATTGTCATGGTAAAAAAAATTTATTAATTTTAATATGAAATTTGTTTAGTGATGAATAAGAAATTAATTAAAGTGTTGGTTCTAAGGGGGGGGGGGGTTGGTTGGTGTTTTGAACCCCTAAACCCCCCACCCCCTGGCTACGCCCCTGTACATAGCACCTATGAATGACTTTTCCATCTTATCTAAATTAGACAAGTGTAAAAAAGGGAAAAAACAAAAAAAATGAACTATAAAATTAGTGACTGGAACCACAGAAAAGCAATGTAAATTGCAGGAAGGTAACAGCTGTTTTTCAACAACAATATAATGATGCAGTTCAAAATAAATGTTTTTCGTGTTTAAATTAAATGGTGGAAAAATTCTAAACCCTAGTCTGCAATAATTGTATGTAATTAATTTTCAATTATGTTTAGTTATACATACACCATATGCAGACAAGTGACTGGACTGTTTGAAATTTATCATCACGTTGGTATACTGATCATTCTTTAGAGTACTTCGTAATTAAATTACAAGTTAATATTTCAATCACTATGATTTACTAACTATCTGAAATGAAATTATCGCATATTTAGTATAAACAAAAATTGTTTTACTGGAAGTAAATTAAAATTACAGCTCTTCTACTACTTTAAGGTCAGGGTATGGTTGCTCCTGTTATAATGAACTGCCAGTGTTTGAATTGGCATACCATAATTACTTAAGTTAAACTTTTGCAGGGAAAATTTTTTTAAAAAAGATAAACTAAAAATTTGGTCCAAACAAAAAAAATATGTTAGAACACGATCCCTTGCAAATGAGGCTAAAAATATTGCTGGGAATGCCAGGTCTTCTGGTGAAACCAATTTTTCAGAAACTATAAAACACTGCATAGTTATAACATCTTGATTATCCTCAAGTGGAGCACCCAATTAGCAGGTCAACCATGGAATTGTCTACAGCAATTACTATCACAAATTAACTATAAAAATACTACTCAATCACAAAAAAATCTAACTATACGAAGTTCTTTTATATCTATTAAAAGATACGATTTCTTAAATGCAGTTTTCACAGAATGGCATGCAAGTTGGTAGCAAGCTAAAAACATGATTCAACTGCTATATTCAGTATACACAACACACATCATATGTATATTAATATCTAGATCAATAAATAATGTACCTAACACTGAGAAAATTGTAATTACTGTATTTATCATCTCAAACCATAAGGCATTCCACAGTACTGTTCTCAGTTAATTAGTGTGGATAGTCAAGAATCAAAGCTTACAAAATACTATATTAACCTACTAAAAATACTCTTTTGTTGTACCAATGACATTTTCCATAGAAATAGATCTGGTATCTTCTAGAGTACCACAAAGGAGCCATTTAATTAAAAAGCTTGGTTATGATAAATTTAATATTTTATGATTCTGTTAGAACTTTCAATCTGAAGCCTGCCAACCATCACAATAATGTGATAAGAAAGCTACCAGTCCATACAAGGCTCTGTTCACAGAATTAAGGAAGAGAAAAGGCTTTGTTCATCAAATGAAGTAAAATAATACAAGTTGGTAGGAAGTTAAGATTTACAAAATTTCAATGGATCTTTAGTTGTACTTCACTGTGTTATTTAGAAGTTGAAAATATTTTTTTACCTTTCAGTAAAACAAAGCATGAGCTAAGCAAAAATTACAATATTACGCAGTAATTAAACATCTTAGGTAATTTCTTGAACTTTAAATAAATTTTCTGACTTTTTTGTTAGCATTCCCAGCACCTTCCTACCCTTCGAGACAACTTTCTGTACCTGGCTCCTCCACCCAAGGTTTTCATGTAGCACCACCCCAACATATTTATACTCTGATGCTTCAGCTTCACCAATCTCTTGCCCTCCCCATCTATACACTTCCCTGCTCTTTAACCTCTTCCTCGTGAACCTTACCACTTTTGTTTTTCTAACATTTGAAAACACAAAGATTCAATAAGGTGTTAAACAAAATTTATAGCTTTTGATATTTCCTCCACGGCAATAATACCTCAAAATCAAACTTTTTTTCAAAAACACAGAAACGACTTAACCACAAAATCACCACTGATCACAACGGATTATACAGAGCAAGAAAGGAAGGACGAAACGAATTGCGCATGTAGTTTTGCCAACATTTGAAAAATGAAAACTCGATTTACGATTTGATATAATCACATTTCAACGAAATATACCGCACAGCACCAAAATTGAACAAACATAAATAATGCTAATTTTCTACAAAAATTACTAACTTGACGAAAACATGCCAATTTTTACTATATCCAATAAGAAAATATTTGAAACTCACCGTAAATTAGAAGACTTATTATTGTCGTCACTAAAGTTGATTGCAATGCGATGTGAAACTTCGTCTTGTATATATATATGTAACACAAATTTTTGTTGTAGAGATTTCGTTATGTCTTCGGCCGTAACCGTAATGAAGTTATCTAATGAAGTTGTCAAATCCATGTCGAATTATATTAGGCATTGGTTCAGAATCAAATAAAAACAAAGCAAATAAGATAATTTTTTTTTGAGATTAGGAAAGTTGATTGGATTTAAAGAGAAGCAGCATACGAAAAATATGTCGGTCTCACTGCAGTATCACTGAGTCTTGTACATAAAATAAACATCATAAAACTGACTAAAACTACTTTTGCAAACTATTAAAAAAATTAAACATAGTAGTTTACCGTACACACAGTGTAGACTATATACCACTCTAATACTAATATATACAATCGCAATCAAATATTAGGCCTACATTTCTAATAATCAAAATAATCTATCAAAGCCTAGGGTATTTTCATATGTGTTTATTGGTACCCCAAAATTTCTACTAACGTGTTCATATTATTCATTAATATATGGCAGACAGTATACCATGTATGCTGCCATAAACATTTACAATAATAAATAAAATACAAATTAATAAAGTAATTTAATGTTATCACTCTACAAACAAATTTTACTCTATCACACACGACACATAGCGAGAGTGACGTATATATACGGCATGTGCAGACAACGTGGTACAATGTGCCAGCCGCAACTTTGAGAGCGTAACCTATACGGCACGTGCAAGTAACGTGCTGCGATGTGCCACCCGCAACGTTGAGAGCGTAACCTATACGGCACGTGCAGGCAACGTGCTGCGATGTGCCACCCGCAACGTTGCAAGCGCAACCTATACAGCACGTGCAGGCAACGTGCTGAAAGGTGCCACCCGCAACGTTGCAGGCGTAACCTATATGGCACGTGCAGGCAACGTGCTGAAAGGTGCCACCGGCAACGTTGCAAGCATAACCTACATGGCACGTGCAGGCAACGTGCTTCCATGTTTCAACTGTAACGTTGCCAATAGCACGTTGCCTGCACGTGCAGGCAATGTGCTGTAAATTCTGTGACCAACATAGCACATGGCAACGTTTCAGCAACGTTGCTGGCACCAGCTGTGCTGTGTGGGTACGAACTAAAGTATCCGGGGCATGGTGGAACTTTTACCCAAAGTCGACTTCCCCCATCAAATTTGGTGGAGGGGAGAGGTAAATGCAAAACCCCAAAATTTCGAAAAATTTAAAAAAATTCTTAAATTCAAGTATATTTTTTTATTATTTGGAGTGATTCCGAGCCATTCGGAGTCCTCAAACTACCCTCCCCATACAAAGGGTCAAAAACCCAATCATTCAAAAATTTCCCAAAATTTCGAAAATCTTTCGATTTGGAGTGTTTACGAGCCGTTCGGGGTCATCAACATCACCCCCCCACCCCCTCAGAGGTCAAAGTCCCAAAATTTATAAAATTCCAAAAATCATTTTCTTTCGATTTTTAGTGTTTCCCAGCCATTCAGGGTCCTCAAAAATACCCCTCCCCCTCTGGGGACAAAGCCCCAAAATTTCGAAAATTTCAGGAATTTCAAATATCTATTCTTTCGAGATGGAGTGTTCCGAACCATTCGAGGTCCTGAACCTCCACCCCACCCCCCTCCTTCCACAAAAGTGAAAGCTCCAAAATTTCGAAAAATTGGAGGAAATTGTATTAAAATTAAGTCATTATGAACTAAAGTGTCCGGGGCATGGTGGAAAATTTACGCAAAGAAGTCTTCTCCATCAAAATTGCCGGAGGGGGGGGGGAAAGAAAAATGCAAAAAACCCAAAATTTCGAAAAGTTTCTAATTTTTTTTAAATATATACTTTTCGATTTGGAGTGTTTTCTAGCCATTCGGGGTTCTCAAACTATCCTCCCCCCCCCCCCTTCAAGGAGTCAAAGCCCCAAAATTTCGAAGTTTCAAAAATTTCAAAAATCTATTCTCTTTAGATTTTGCCATTCAGGGTCCTCAACATACCCCCTCCTCTAGGGACAAAGCCCCAAAATTTCGAAAATTTCAGAAATTTCGAAATTCTGTTCTCTTTCGAGAGATAAATAGAAATAGAGAGATACAAAGATATATATATGTAGATAGAGATAAATATATACCTATATATATTTAGAGAGATGGATAGATAATTTGTATATGTGTAAATACTTCAAACATATTACAAAACAAAACTGAATGAGGCATTGCAATGCATGCCGAGCATTAGCTAGATAATGGAATCTTTTTAATATTAGTAATCTCTTATTTTTCGGAATTCCTAGCATTAATTTTACGGATTTTCAAGATGGTGGCCGTTACGAAACATGCAACTTTTATATAATCCAAGATGGCAACCGTAACGATATGTGCAGCGGTAATTTTTAAGTAGCCTAATATTTTATAAAATTTTACTTAATTATTTTTTTTATAAAAACTTTATTTTTTTTATTAAATCGGATAATAATTACTGATATTCAAGATGGCGGACACGACATCATACCAGCTGACGATATATACATTGGTATTTGTGGTGGGAGGTCAGTCTGCCAGTGGCTTCCTTGGAGGAAGGACCTGATTCCTTTTTTTTATTTTTGCTCTCGCTGGGTTTGAACCGAGGACTCCAATCTCTATGGCATAAGTATACGTTTTTTTAATATTTGTATTAAAATTTTATTAATTGATTATTTAAGTATTATTCATTAAAATCGGATAATAAATATAGATTTTCAAAATGGCGGCCGTAACAGAAATAGCAACAGTGACGTCATAATCCAAAATGGCGGTCATGGTATCCTAATTCCTAGAAATGGCTTATCAGAGGGTTTAGACATGGATTCTAAAGCCGGTTTTAGGAATATGTGTTCTTTCTAACGCAAAATGACTATTTAGGTTTTTCGTATTCCTAATTTTCGAATTGTCGAATTGTTTGGTTTTTTTTTTTTTACGGGATATTTTCCCAAAAAACTGGAATTATTGGGGATTTTTGGGTAAATTTTGGCCAATTTCGGCTTATTTTGGCTCTTTTTTAAGGTTAAAGTTAAAGGTCAAGATGGCCTCTGTGAAGTCACAAATCCAAGATGACCGCTATACACTCGATCCTTACCCAGAACCCAGGTCCAGTATGCCCATTTGTATACTACTCTTGAAACTATAAAAAGAATTAAGGAAAACAATAACTAACAATAGAAAGGGTAATCTTTGATCAAACCTCTTCTTTTTTCTATTTCTTCAAATACGATCCATTTTCAACTTCCTCTTGTTAGAAGTGAATTTTCTGTTTTTTAATGTTTCACTTTTGTGTAACTCTGGGTATACTGTAATGACTTTCGCCCACTCAAAGCAGCTTCCAGGGCTTTTATAACCTAATTTAAAAAATTGGTTGTCTGTAAAGTCGGTTTACGGACGATAGTTTAACGTGACAACGTCATAACAAAACATTTATGAAATTATTGCATACTTTTATGAATAAAATTGAATCATTTTTATTGAATCATCACTATTTTGTATGGATACAAAGAAGGAGTGAAATAAAATCTACAAATTAATTAATAAATTTGTTTTATTTGCACTCATTAATTCAAATATGTTTATTACTTTAACGAAGAGATTATTTTAACTATAACTTTTATACACGTTTGCTATTTAACTTCATGATCATCGAGAATGTTTTATGCTTTTTCGCAATTACACATTTAACGACGAAGTTTGTTCGTCGTGAAATTAAACGCAGAATTTAATAAAAATGCCCTTGTAGTTAATAAAATAAGTATATGTAAGTTTAAGAAAGAATTTCGGCTTTAATCTCCAACCCAGACGCTCGTGGTGCTCTGGGGCGGAGATTAAAATTCGTCGAGATTATTTTACGTTTGAATGTCTTCCAGTGCTCAAAATGATATGCAATTGTGGCCCTGTGTACGAAATTTTATTTATAATTCATTAATAATAACGCCCCTAGCGATAAACAAAGGAAAATATGTATTAACGAGTGCCTGGTTCCGCGGAAGCGGCTAGATTGCGCGATTCGTTCGGTTCGCGTCCGTCACCGTAGATGGCAGCACCGTATGGGAATAATATTATTTCGTTTTTATATACGATTTTATAACAAATACGCATCCCAAATACACCAAACTTATTTATAATGTGTTACAATATTTTTTAAAACATTGTGCAAAAGATCTCGGGTGTAATTTGAATTACTTATTATGTGTAAATGTAAAACACCATTGTTCGTACAAAAACGTATTTGAAAATTCAACATTACTTTTAAATAACCGTACTGATTGTGCTGAAAATCGGTGGACGATCGTTAAATTACATAATATTAATAATTCAAACGACGAAAACATGATTGAAAAGTCAAATCGATGGTTGTTCCAATCGAGTGAAAGAGAGATGTGGCGCAAGCGTACAATGAGCGTAACGGGACACATCGTAGTGGGACAATGTGCGTTACGGGACACTTTTTTGTGCGTGCAGCGGCGTTCATCGATTTATTAGACGTTGTCACATCAATAAAGCTCTCTTTAACTACACAAGGACAGTAACATATGGTAGCAGAGCATAGTTTTCTTATAAGCATACCCTATTGCTGTAGTACTACCAAAAAAATTAAAACTTTAAAACAAAATATTTTTCTTTAATCTCTATAAAGTAAGAATTATATAAACTTTAAACTGGTGGATAGTTTTTTCACCTCATAATACATATTTTACTTCTTAAAGGTTTTCTACTTAAAAAAATCGACAGCATTGTCCTTCGATTTGGCGGATACTTCTCCATTCAGTACATACTCATAATTCAAATATACTAGTACTCTATTCAATTTGTTTCGTTTACATTTAATGCAAATATAGGGGAGGACGGGGCAAGTTGACGAGCGGGGCAAGATGACGAATGACTTATTTCCACGTCATGGCACTAGATGCCACACATTATTACCTTAGACTATATACTTTTCTTAACCACTATATATTGTTAACCTTTTATTTTTTTTCCTAGCGAAAAAATCCAATACTAATAACATTGCTGATCGGGGCAAGTTGACTGGGGCAAGATGACGACTCGTCATCTTGCCCCAAGTGCTTTATACAGTTTTTGTGGTATCCACATACAACTCTTTTATAACTTTTGTTTGATTTTCTGAGCTTTATAATCTCATAAGCAAAATGCAAGTGTCATCACAAGCTCACCCATGAAAGCGATTCTGGTTCAGAGGAGAGCTCAGAGGATAGAACAAGAACGTTTGAAGCAACAAAGACAAGAGTCTAGAGAAGCCAAAAAAGGAACTGTTACTAAGAAACTGAAGCTCGATTCTCGAGAAAAATCCAAGAAGCTCCAACTTTCGACAGGCATGACTTCAGCTCAAATATCCGAAGTGCAGTGTCCAGTGTGTGATGAGATTTATGTCAATCCTCCATCAGAAGACTGGATCGAGTGTTGCAAATGCCACACATGGTGGCACGAGGACTGCTCGAACTTTGAAGGAGGAAAATTTGTGTGCGATTATTGTTTATAAAACACCAACTCTGAATTAGTTATGTAAGTTAACTATTAATTGTAATTTTCAACAAACCAAGCCTTTAATAACATGCCTTATATGTAAAAACGCATGTAACAATGTTAAATTAGTTAGTTTACAGTAGTTTGCATTCTAAGAATACATATGTTTAAACTTGTGTCAAAAATGTCATCTTACCCCGTAGTCAAAGTCATACCGGGGCAAGATGGCACATTTGCATTATATTTTTAAAAGGGCAGAATTTTTGAGATAATATAGAAATATAGATTTTTTTCATGTAGTTACACCACGACAAAACACTATTCTAATAGTGTCTGGAAAGAAGGAAATCGTATTTCCAAAATTAAAATTATAAAAAATGGTGAACTCTTAACATCGCCAACTTGCACCGTCCTCCCCTACTCACATAATATATTTGGGTAACCACCACCTTCACAATAATCGCCCATCAATATTTTGATTGATTTTGTGATCACCCAATGAGGTGTAGTCACTTTTTCCTTCGTCGAAAGGTTTTCTAAATTAACTTGTCCTTGCGTTGGTCGAGTTTTCTACACATTTACTTCACTAGCACTGAGATGATGAAGTTTCTGATATAGAGTTCATTTATTTAAATCGACTTTTCTTTCAGCCATTATTAAGCACTGAGTTTTTAACTAATAATTTAGTCTTTTTAAATGTCCGTGACACTAATGTTGACACAGTTTCCATGGTCCTTTTCCTCTAGGTTTTGTTCTAAGTTTCCTCGGCGAATCTTCTCTGATTGTACAGGGATTTTTTGGTTAAACACTGTTCTGATTGATTTTCACTGTAATTTATTAATACATTATAAAATACCATGATATAATCACTCCTTTATCGTAACCACTATCCTACATAATTTATTTTACAAAATCAATAAATTTTTAAAATAAATGAATAATAATTTTTGTAATAATGGTTTCTGTTGCAAACAATATCATTATATTTTAAATTAAACACTCTCAATGATGTATTTATCAAATTTTATTACTTTTGATTATTGTCAACATTAATAATTTTTTATGAGGTGATGTACATCTACTATGTACACAGAATTTATCACTGCATCTTGTACATCTAGGTACGCAAAATTTCCAAATTTTACAGTTTTCTCTCGCACTCTCCCCAAAGTTAGTAGTTTATTTTGCATAATTATGATGATGTTGTTTTAAATTGTTTGGAGTTTTAGACTTCCAGGCAGCAATTTTTTTTTGTGTTTTCCTAAAGTATAACTAGGTCACGCTTAGCCACTAAGCAACATTAAATCAACGCTAAATTGTGTTCGCTCGTCTGAGTGAAATATTTCTGGATCTTCCAAGTGTTCTTTGGGTTACATTCCCACCACTCACCTGTGGATGACCTCTGTTCAAATCCCCTTTCAGGCAGTGTTAAACCTTGTGCCTGCCATAGAAAATCCAATTACCCATGTAAGATAGTTGTCCATTTTGATTTATATTATGGTTTATTGTGATTTCTCTTTTTTTTTAAGGATTTAAATCAGAGTTGTAAGATTAATTAAGGTTTTCAGTAAATAATGTACATAATAAATTCAAGAATTGAAATATAATATTTTTAAATGATTAAATATTAAATTGTAGATTATAATTATCTTGCTTCAATCCGAGTTTCCCTTGTTAAAGTTGCTAAGCCTTCTTACAATATATTTACTTCTTTAACATTTTGAGGGGATGATCTTTTGTGTTTTCTCACCCAATCTAGCTTTGTGAATTTACCTCCAGCCTCCTAGACTGATCACCTTTCAGAGTGTGGACAACATTATCCTATGTTAAGCTAATTAATGTAGATTCAGGGTCTGAGGTTTCAATTCGCTTTTTTAACAAGCATTATATTTTAATTTGGTCTTATCCAGTTCCAGAACGTGCGGGCTAAGTCCCAATGCCTTCACTGGTTCTTTTCTAGAAAAACTCATGTATAGGGGTACCATACAAACTTATTTTTTCATATACAGGGGAATAAATCCCCCACATTTCAACTCAGTTCTCAAGGACAGAGTTTCATTACTCCCCAAGTGCTTTTTGGCCTCCTCCAATCGTGCCCATTTTGCGAATCAACACCATGTCCATGACCAACATCTGAGATAATTTTTTTTTCTTCTGCCTCAACATAATTATTAATGACATTACTTTCCCAAAGTTCAAATTTTTAATATTTAAACTTTCATTAGTTTCTTATAATTATAATTTCCTGACTAAACCCTAATCTCTGCCCTTCAAAAGGGGAGTATGTGCCGCAAATTTAAAGAATGCTCGTGGTGCTTCGTCTGAATAAACTAGGACACATCCAGTGGGACTGTTCGACACGCAGGAATACATCGCAGCAGGAAGAGAAACGGGAAGATCAACAGGGAAACAAACAATAGGTGGAGTGAGGGGACACATGCCATATCTACATAAAATGGTAGCTCCAAAGGGTTTTTCCTGTATCTGTACTTTGAAGAGGTCATGACAGTTTATTGCTTAATGGATGGGTCAATGGCAGACAGAATTTATTTATTGTTGACACAGGGGCATCAGCATTCATAGTTCGCACAGGCATTGTAAGTAGGGAAAAGCTAAAGAGAACACCTATTATATACAGACTCAAAACAGCCACTGGAGACACTTCACCTGTGCACTGACAGCTGGATTTGGAGGTAAGTATTGGAACGTGCGCATTCACATTAACCTTACTTATTGATGTTAAAACCGATGATGTAATTCTAGGAGCTTACATCATGAACCGATACAGATTCATTATTGACATGGAAGGACAGACACTGTGTATTAAAGATGAAGACATGGCCCTGTTTACCCCCGACAAATTAGATTTTACTGTAATGCAAGTGGTAGTAAGCGAATCTGTTTTAATTCCAGCTAACCATGAGCAGATAATAGCAGCTATGATTATGGGAGACCCTAGGGGCAATGTGAGCTATCTGATAGAGCCAGATATGACATTACGATTGAGGACACTCATGGTCGCTCGAAGTATTGCAAGGTTCAGCGAGGTTGTACCAGTCAGGGTGGCCAACCAAGATTATCTAGCAAGGGTTCTTAAACAGGGAGTTCCAATAGCTAGTTGAAAACCAGTCTCTTGGGTAGGCCAGTGTGAGTCTTCCTCACGTATTAGATGCGACACACAATGACTGAACCCAAATCTAGAACATCTACTAAGGCGATGCTGAAATAATCTAACTGTTGAAGAAACAGAACATATTACAGGCAGGATGTATTTTCCATAGGTGATACTGACCTTTTGAGAAAAAGTCTGGTCTATCATCGCAACAACACAGGTCATACAGAGCCAATTTGACAAGCATCATGGCGACTGCTTTTATCAAAAACAGGAATAAGCAGAGAAGTTGATCGCGGGTATGATGGAGGGGGGTGTAATAGAACCATCAGTGATACCTTGGGTTTCCACAGTTTTTTAAGGGCGAAGGAGGTCAACTGAGGTTCTGTGTGTACTTCTGGAAGCTGAATAACATCACCAAAAAGGACAGCTACACACTCCCACTTTTCGTTGACACATTTGATACACTCTCTGGCACAAGATGGTTCTCTACACCGGACCTTAAGAGTGGTTACTGGCAAGTGGAGCTGTACCCATCATGTAGTGGGCTGTTCCAGTTCATTGTGTTACCATTATGGTTATGTATGTAATGCTCGTGCAACTTTTGAGAGATTTGTGGAATATATCCTGCATGGCTTGACTTGGAAAACATTTCTAGATTACCTGGACAACACTATTGTGGAGGGAAATTCAGTGAAGGAACATTTGCAAAACCTCCAACATGTATTCGACAGGCTTTCCCATGCCCAGCTAAATTTAAGTCCTAAGAAAGGCTTTTTGTTCCAGCATGAGGTAACATTCCTGGGGAGTAGTATACAAATGTATGTCCGAGATCTGGCTTCTGGCTGTGGTGTCTGTGGTGTTTTCCGCCATCTTGGATTTGTGACGTCACGGCGGCAAAAATTCCTCAAAATTCCTCAAAAATGACTCAAAATGACTCAAAAATTCCCGTTTTAAGAAAACATTTCCCTTTTTCGAGGGAAAAATTCCCGTTTCGAGGGAAAATTTCCCGATTTATTCCGTAAAAATCCCAGAGGCTGAAAATTCCTAATACTGGCTTAAGCATCCTTAACTCAAGCCTCAGTTAAGCCATTTCTAGGAATAAGGATATCATGGCAGCCATCTTGGATTGTGACGTCACGGCGGCCATCTTGGACGAGCGTAACGTGACAATGTGCGTAACGTGACACTTTTTCGTGCGTGCAGCCGGCGTAACGGGACACAGCGTAACGGGACACAGCGTAACGGTACATAACGTAACGGGACAAGTAGATCACAGCGGCCATTTTGGATCCACCATTTTTATGACGTCATTGTGTTCTCGAACATTCCGGCATTGTGTTATCCGCCATTTTGAATTATGACGTCACCGTTTAAATTTCCGTTACGGCCGCCATCTTTAAATTTATTATCCGATTTTAATGAAAAAAAATTTAAAAATTATAAAAAAATTCAATAATAAAAATTTTAATAAAGTATTTAAAAAACAAACATTTACGACACGGAGCTCGGAGTCCTCGGTTCAAACCCGACGAGTGCAAAAAAATAAAAATGACGACCGATCCTTCCCTCGTGGTGGCTGCAGGCATACTGACTCCCACCACTTTTTCTTTCAAAGCATATATATCGTCAGGTAGTATGACGTCATGTCCGCCATCTTGTCCTCGTCTGCTGGAAGCCATCATCAGTGTATCGTCGTCGGCGAGAGTGCGCTGACGACATGTTAGTTTAATTCTTATCCGCTAGAGTGCAGTTATCATTTATTATTGCTGTGGCACCCGACATCTTGTCATTTGGCCGCCATCTTGAAAATCCGTAATTATTTAGCTAGAAATTCGGGAAAAATTCCAAAATTCATTAAATAAATTTGTTATCTATATACTGATTGATTAGGTCGACTAAGGTCCTTGGTACGATCTAGGACGATGCAAAAAAAATTAAATATAACATCAATTTAACATAATAGTAATAGGTTCGAGGAATTAAACACCACAAGTTCCTTTACAAACATAATATTTATTACATAATTTCTATTCTACTACAGGATCACTTACGAAAGCCAGCAATCTTATAATCATTTAGTTCCGCAGCGGTGTGAAATGACTAATTCTTAGCTCCAATCGGTTTATACTAGACAGAGTACAGCCAGAACCTTTACAGACATAGTCCACCTCTTCTTGACAGAGTTTCTGGATACCGTTTTTAACAGTTTGCTTGACATCGTTAGAACTGTAAATTACTGCAGCCGATGTCTTGAATGCACACTTCTTCACTTTATCATCGAACGGATATGGCTTTCCATATATACAGTCCAACCACAAGTTATATTTCAAAGGTCCGTTTGTTGCTACATCATCAGTATGCTGATTGATTATCTTCTGTCTGATATCGTCAAGAAAATTACAAATGTCCTTCGACTCACCGAACGTATTTAGATAATAGTAGTCTTTCAACGTTCCACGAAATGCAGACTGCGCCAAGTAGAAGCCATTATCGTTCACTTGTAATGCTCCGAACACAGTCTTAGGTTTAGTTCCATGTTCAGACACCATAACAATCGGTTGCTGGACATCTGTTTTTTTTTGTTGTACGCTTTCGTGTCTCCAATCTAAAGCGAGGAGTCGAAATGTCGGCAGGTAGTTCAGCAGTAGGAGCACGGACTCCACCTTTACATTTTTTCGCATGATGTCGCAAACTGTCAATTCGAGTAAACCATTTAAGGCACTCATCACATCGAAAATTCATGCGAGAAGGATTCTTCGTGCATTTGCTCCGCTCATGTCTTCGTGCATCATGGGAAAATGCGAACGACGTATCACAGTAGCTGCAAGGATACCGTGGTGATGAAGACGATCCTTTCAGACCCGATCCAGATACAGGCGTTGCAACAGTAGTACCATTTCCAGGCATTCTCTTATACACATCGATGCATCGTTGTTGCGACGAAACCTTTACTTTCTGCCGCACAGCAGGACCTTTGCATGCCTTCATGTGCGTTTTCATATTATCTTTTCTGGCAAACTGCTTACGACATTTCTCACAAACAAACATTTTACGATATAGGTTCTTGACACATTCGCTCCTCTCGTGTCGCCGAGCATTGCTGTTGTTTGAGAAAATCTTGTCGCAGTAACAGCACCGATGTTCGCTAGTTGTCAAATCAGCATCCATTGAAGTCTCCATCGAGGTCGTATCGTCGATCGTCGTGGTTTCCTGCACATCCAGCTCAGCAGTCATTAAGCTATCTTCTGCTGGTGGTATCACATCTGTTGAAATCTCCTCCAATGTTGACGTCGTCGTCGTTGCCAACGGGATCTGCTCCACCATTGTCGTCGCTGACGTCAAGGTTCCCGTAGACGATGGTACAACGTCCATCAAGTTCAGCGTTAAAGCCGGTAAAGATGCCATCGAGTTCTCAAGAACAGGTAATTACGCGACTTATGCACCAGATGAAATAATCTAGGTGATCCTTACACCGTCGACGACAGTAAAAAACTGAGCGACCTGCTGTCTAGGACTCGCTTATATACATGCACCGGATGGAATAATACGCAAGTCAAATCAAGAACCATTTACTATAATACTAGAGTCAAAACAACATTAAAAATAGAAGGACCGACAACGAAAAGGCAGCACCGCCAACGAAAAGGCAGCACATTTGGAAGCACCGACAACGAAAAGGAAGCACCATCAACGAAAAGGCCACACCGCCAACGAAAAGGAAGCACATTTGGAAGCACCGACAAAGAAAAGGCAGCACATTTGGAAGCACCGACAACGAAAAGGCAGCACCGACAACGAAAAGGCAGCACCGACAACGAAAAGGCAGCACCGCCAACGAAAAGGCAGCACATTTGGAAGCACCGACAACGAAAAGGAAGCACCATCAACGAAAAGGCCGCACCGCCAACGAAAAGGAAGCACCATCAACGAAAAGGCCGCACCGCCAACGAAAAGGAAGCACATTTGGAAGCACCGACAAAGAAAAGGCAGCACCGCCAACGAAAAGGAAGCACATTTGGAAGCACCGACAACGAAAAGGCAGCACCATCGACGAAAAGGAAGCACATTAATTTGTCATTGACTCCAATATTCATTGGCTCCAATATTCATTGGCTCCAATATTCATTGGCTCCAATATTCATTGACTCCAAATTTCCATGAGCTTCAATATCAATTGGCTCGAATTGCTCCAAAAGGTTCCATCAGCCTTTTGGCTCCAACAGTCTTTTGGCTCCGATAGTCATTGGCTCCAATAGTCATTGGCTACAATATTCATTGGCTCCAATAATCATTGACTGCAATATTCATTGGTTCCAATATTCATTGGCTCCAATATTCATTGGCTCCAATATTCAATGGCTCCAATATTCATTGACTCCAATATGCATTGGCTCCATCAGTCATTGACAACTACAGTCTTTTGGTCCCAAAAGTCTTTTGGCTCCAAATATATTAGGCTAGAATTCTTCGAGTCTAAGAGACTATGAGACCACATGGCTACGAGTCTAAAATGATCTAGCTGGTTACGAGTTATACATGGCTTGCGAGGCTACAGAGCTACGAAGTTTCTAGTACACAGGTTTACATGACTGCGAGGATACAGGACTACAAGTCTGCAAGAGTACTTGACTACGAAGGTACTCGTCTACATGACTCCAGTTATCGCATCTGTCTTCGATGGAATTTTCTCTTTTGCTACATCTACACCATCAGCATTATGTTATAAGATTACAAAACTACTTGCTTACGTAGCTTCAAGTCTACGAGGCTCCAATACATCATGACTACGAGACTACGAGCCATGAGGTTACGAGACTATGCGATTGCAAGTCTTCAAGGTTACGTCATCGCGAGGCTATAGGACTACGAAGCTTCCAGAACGCATGGTTACGACAATGCATGACTAATTAGCCGCATGGCTACGAAACTTTATGTCTCTAACTGACTACAATAGCACTATTCAGTGGTGAGAGTTAATTTATTTCATGCAAAGGTACTTGCTGCAAGCAGTTCCGCTTTTCAACATCAGATGACGTCACGTTTTGCTTGCAGGTAAAATAATATTTATTTATTTTATGCGGGATGCGGGTTGTTCACCATCGATCGCATAAGAAGAATGGCATCGATAGTCTTCAAGGAGAAGGAAGTTCGTCCTTCCTGCTAGTGCTTCTCAGATTTCTCACGGTCCGCCATCTTGGATTGCGACGTCACGGCTGCCATCTTGGATGGATGTGACTTTGACCTTTGACCGAAACCGCAGGAATGATCGCAAGCACACGGATTAACCATCATAATATTGGCAAGAATAATCAGGAGCACACGGAGAAAAACGACACATGGTTTCTTTGATATCATAAAATTACAGAAAAAAATATTTAAAAATAAAAATAAATTAATAAAAAAAACTTATAATAAAAACAAAAAATACATAAACAGATTCTGCTAGCTTGTAAACTTATCATTGTTGAGCAAAGATAGAGTTCTAGTACAAGCCAGAATTTTATGTATTTTTTGTTTTTATTTTAAATTTTTTTTATTAATTTATTTTTATTTTTAAATATTTTTTTCTGTAATTTTATGATATCAAAGAAACCATGTGTCGTTTTTCTCCGTGTGCTCCTGATTATTCTTGCCAATATTATGATGGTTAATCCGTGTGCTTGCGATCATTCCTGCGGTTTCGGTCAAAGGTCAAAGTCACATCCATCCAAGATGGCAGCCGTGACGTCGCAATCCAAGATGGCGGACCGTGAGAAATCTGAGAAGCACTAGCAGGAAGGACGAACTTCCTTCTCCTTGAAGACTATCGATGCCATTCTTCTTATGCGATCGATGGTGAACAACCCGCATCCCGCATAAAATAAATAAATATTATTTTACCTGCAAGCAAAACGTGACGTCATCTGATGTTGAAAAGCGGAACTGCTTGCAGCAAGTACCTTTGCATGAAATAAATTAACTCTCACCACTGAATAGTGCTATTGTAGTCAGTTAGAGACATAAAGTTTCGTAGCCATGCGGCTAATTAGTCATGCATTGTCGTAACCATGCGTTCTGGAAGCTTCGTAGTCCTATAGCCTCGCGATGACGTAACCTTGAAGACTTGCAATCGCATAGTCTCGTAACCTCATGGTTCGTAGTCTCGTAGTCATGATGTATTGGAGCCTCGTAGACTTGAAGCTACGTAAGCAAGTAGTTTTGTAATCTTATAACATAATGCTGATGGTGTAGATGTAGCAAAAGAGAAAATTCCATCGAAGACAGATGCGATAACTGGAGTCATGTAGACGAGTACCTTCGTAGTCAAGTACTCTTGCAGACTTGTAGTCCTGTATCCTCGCAGTCATGTAAACCTGTGTACTAGAAACTTCGTAGCTCTGTAGCCTCGCAAGCCATGTATAACTCGTAACCAGCTAGATCATTTTAGACTCGTAGCCATGTGGTCTCATAGTCTCTTAGACTCGAAGAATTCTAGCCTAATATATTTGGAGCCAAAAGACTTTTGGGACCAAAAGACTGTAGTTGTCAATGACTGATGGAGCCAAGGCATATTGGAGTCAATGAATATTGGAGCCATTGAATATTGGAGCCAATGAATATTGGAGCCAATGAATATTGGAACCAATGAATATTGCAGTCAATGATTATTGGAGCCAATGAATATTGTAGCCAATGACTATTGGAGCCAATGACTATCGGAGACAAAAGACTGTTGGAGCCAAAAGGCTGATGGAACCTTTTGGAGCAATTCGAGCCAATTGATATTGAAGCTCATGGATATTTGGAGTCAATGAATATTGGAGCCAATGAATATTGGAGCCAATGAATATTGGAGCCAATGAATATTGGAGCCAATGAATATTGGAGCCAATGAATATTGGAGTCAATGACAAATTAATGTGCTTCCTTTTCGTCGATGGTGCTGCCTTTTCGTTGTCGGTGCTTCCAAATGTGCTTCCTTTTCGTTGGCGGTGCTGCCTTTTCTTTGTCGGTGCTTCCAAATGTGCTTCCTTTTCGTTGGCGGTGCGGCCTTTTCGTTGATGGTGCTTCCTTTTCGTTGGCGGTGCGGCCTTTTCGTTGATGGTGCTTCCTTTTCGTTGTCGGTGCTTCCAAATGTGCTGCCTTTTCGTTGGCGGTGCTGCCTTTTCGTTGTCGGTGCTGCCTTTTCGTTGTCGGTGCTTCCAAATGTGCTGCCTTTTCGTTGTCGGTGCTGCCTTTTCGTTGTCGGTGCTTCCAAATGTGCTGCCTTTTCTTTGTCGGTGCTTCCAAATGTGCTTCCTTTTCGTTGTCTGTGTGGCCTTTTCGTTGATGGTGCTTCCTTTTCGTTGTCGGTGCTTCCAAATGTGCTGCCTTTTCGTTGGCGGTGCTGCCTTTTCGTTGTCGGTCCTTCTATTTTTAATGTTGTTTTGACTCTAGTATTATAGTAAATGGTTCTTGATTTGACTTGCGTATTATTCCATCCGGTGCATGTATATAAGCGAGTCCTAGACAGCAGGTCGCTCAGTTTGTTACTGTCGTCGACGGTGTAAGGATCACCTAGATTATTTCATCTGGTGCATAAGTCGCGTAATTACCTGTTCTTGAGAACTCGATGGCATCTTTACCGGCTCTAACGCTGAACTTGATGGACGTTGTACCATCGTCTACGGGAACCTTGACGTCAGCGACGACAATGGTGGAGCAGATCCCGTTGGCAACGACGACGACGTCAACATTGGAGGAGATTTCAACAGATGTGATACCACCAGCAGAAGATAGCTTAATGACTGCTGAGCTGGATGTGCAGGAAACCACGACGATCGACGATACGACCTCGATGGAGACTTCAATGGATGCTGATTTGACAACTAGCGAACATCGGTGCTGTTACTGCGACAAGATTTTCTCAAACAACAGCAATGCTCGGCGACACGAGAGGAGCGAATGTGTCAAGAACCTATATCGTAAAATGTTTGTTTGTGAGAAATGTCGTAAGCAGTTTGCCAGAAAAGATAATATGAAAACGCACATGAAGGCATGCAAAGGTCCTGCTGTGCGGCAGAAAGTAAAGGTTTCGTCGCAACAACGATGCATCGATGTGTATAAGAGAATGCCTGGAAATGGTACTACTGTTGCAACGCCTGTATCTGGATCGGGTCTGAAAGGATCGTCTTCATCACCACGGTATCCTTGCAGCTACTGTGATACGTCGTTCGCATTTTCCCATGATGCACGAAGACATGAGCGGAGCAAATGCACGAAGAATCCTTCTCGCATGAATTTTCGATGTGATGAGTGCCTTAAATGGTTTACTCGAATTGACAGTTTGCGACATCATGCGAAAAAATGTAAAGGTGGAGTCCGTGCTCCTACTGCTGAACTACCTGCCGACATTTCGACTCCTCGCTTTAGATTGGAGACACGAAAGCGTACAACAAAAAAAAACAGATGTCCAGCAACCGATTGTTATGATGTCTGAACATGGAACTAAACCTAAGACTGTGTTCGGAGCATTACAAGTGAACGATAATGGCTTCTACTTGGCGCAGTCTGCATTTCGTGGAACGTTGAAAGACTACTATTATCTAAATACGTTCGGTGAGTCGAAGGACATTTGTAATTTTCTTGACGATATCAGACAGAAGATAATCAATCAGCTTACTGATGATGTAGCAACAAACGGACCTTTGAAATATAACTTGTGGTTGGACTGTATATATGGAAAGCCATATCCGTTCGATGATAAAGTGAAGAAGTGTGCATTCAAGACATCGGCTGCAGTAATTTACAGTTCTAACGATGTCAAGCAAACTGTTAAAAACGGTATCCAGAAACTCTGTCAAGAAGAGGTGGACTATGTCTGTAAAGGTTCTGGCTGTACTCTGTCTAGTATAAACCGATTGGAGCTAAGAATTAGTCATTTCACACCGCTGCGGAACTAAATGATTATAAGATTGCTGGCTTTCGTAAGTGATCCTGTAGTAGAATAGAAATTATGTAATAAATATTATGTTTGTAAAGGAACTTGTGGTGTTTAATTCCTCGAACCTGTTACTATTATGTTAAATTGATGTTATATTTAATTTTTTTTGCATCGTCCTAGATCGTACCAAGGACCTTAGTCGACCTAATCAATCAGTATATAGATAACAAATTTATTTAATGAATTTTGGAATTTTTCCCGAATTTCTAGCTAAATAATTACGGATTTTCAAGATGGCGGCCAAATGACAAGATGTCGGGTGCCACAGCAATAATAAATGATAACTGCACTCTAGCGGATAAGAATTAAACTAACATGTCGTCAGCGCACTCTCGCCGACGACGATACACTGATGATGGCTTCCAGCAGACGAGGACAAGATGGCGGACATGACGTCATACTACCTGACGATATATATGCTTTGAAAGAAAAAGTGGTGGGAGTCAGTATGCCTGCAGCCACCACGAGGGAAGGATCGGTCGTCATTTTTATTTTTTTGCACTCGTCGGGTTTGAACCGAGGACTCCGAGCTCCGTGTCGTAAATGTTTGTTTTTTAAATACTTTATTAAAATTTTTATTATTGAATTTTTTTATAATTTTTAAATTTTTTTTCATTAAAATCGGATAATAAATTTAAAGATGGCGGCCGTAATGGAAATTTAAACGGTGACGTCATAATTCAAAATGGCGGATAACACAATGCCGGAATGTTCGAGAACACAATGACGTCATAAAAATGGTGGATCCAAAATGGCCGCCGTGATCTACTTGTCCCGTTACGTTATGTTCCGTTACGCTGTGTCCCGTTACACTGTGTCCCGTTACGCCGGCTGCACGCACGAAAAAGTGTCACGTTACGCACATTGTCACGTTACGCTCGTCCAAGATGGCCGCCGTGACATCACAATCCAAGATGGCTGCCATGATATCCTTATTCCTAGAAATGGCTTAACTGAGGCTTGAGTTAAGGATGCTTAAGCCAGTATTAGGAATTTTCAGCCTCTGGGATTTTTACGGAATAAATCGGGAAATTTTCCCTCGAAACGGGAATTTTTCCCTCGAAAAAGGGAAATTTTTTCTTAAAACGGGAATTTTTGAGTCATTTTTGAGGAATTTTGAGGAATTTTTGCCGCCGTGACGTCACAAATCCAAGATGGCGGAAAACACCACAGACACCACAGCCAGAAGCCAGATCTCGGACATACATTTGTATACTACTCTGGGGCATAATGTATCACAGGATGGAGTGCGAACATATCCTGAGAACACCCATTCTGTTAAGGTGTGGCCTCAACCTAAGAATAAGCATGAATTAAGGAGTTTCTTTGGACTTGGTACCTAATATAGGTGGTTTGTGCCTGGGTTCTCGACAATCACAAAACCATTGCACCAGCTGACCGAGGACAAGAGACAAATTATATGGACTTCAGCATGTAAGACTGCCTTTCAAAATCTCAAGGAATCCCTGTGTACAAGCCCTAAACTTGCCTACTCCCTTCAACATAGAGAGTATATCCTCGACACAGTAGCAAGCAGAGATGGGTTGGATGCTGTACTTTTCCAGGTTCAAGATGGAAATGAACGAGTAATAGCATACTACAGCAAAGTTTTTTCTAAGCCTGAACACTACTATTGCATCATGCGAAAAGAACTATTGGCTGTAGTAATGTCTCTGCAATATTTCTACAAATATTTATATGGAAATAAATTCCTTTCGCGCACTGGCCATGCCATACTTAAGTGGCTTCTACATTTCAAGAATCCAGAGGGACAAATTGCTAGGTGGATTGAACAGATACAGCAATATGAATGTCGGATAGAACACAGGAAAGGCCGAATTCTTAGAAATGCCGATGCCCTCTCCTGAATACCTTGCAAGGTAGACTGCAACAATTGCAGAAGGTTGGAGAAAAGTGAAGGGATTGAAGAAGTTCAGCGAACAACAATAACTAGTGGGGAAGATGATAATGCCAGATTGAAAGCAGTGCAGTGGCAAGATCCTGACCTGATACATATTATAAGCTGGCTAGAGAGTGGTACTAGACATCCAACATGTCAAGAAATCTCCAGTGACAGAAGGGCTGTGAAAGCTTAATGGGCACAGTGAGATTCCTTGAGGGTGATGAATGGGCTACTAATGAGGGCATGGGAGAGTCCAAATGGAAAATTAGTTACATTGCAACTACTCCTTCCAAAGAGTCTAGTGGCATAGGAGAGAAATCCATGATAGTACCTCTGGTGGTCACCTAGCAGTTAACAAAACTCTAGTTAAGTCCTGTCAATGCTACTATTGGTTGAGGTGTTGCCAGGATGTGGAAGCTTGAAGTAGACAATGCGAACCATGCTCTGTTAAAAGAGAGTTACAACATCTCAGTTGTGGGAAAATGAGAACATACCATATATGTGCCCTCATTTAAAGGATAGCCATCGAAATCGCTGGACAATTTCTCAAGACTAAAAATGGTAACCTGTATATTCTGGTAGCAATGGATTACTTCAGTAAGTGGCCAGAGGCTTATGCACTTCCTAACTAATAATCCACTACCATTATCGATGCAATAGTCAACAACTTAAATTGCAGATTAGGGGTACCTATGGAGCTGCACTCAGACCCAGGCCACAGTTTCGAGTCGACAAAATTTCAGAAGGAGTGTTGATTGCTGGGAATAAATAAAATCAGGACTACAGCCTTACATCCTGTCCGATGGCATGGTGGGAGGTTCAACAGAACTCTTGTGGAACACCTTGACAAGGTTGTGGCCAACATCAACAGGATTAGGATCAACACATCCAGTTGTTTCTGATGACATATAGGTCTGCCATCCATGACTCCACTGGGCAGACCCAGCGAGTATTGAGTTTGGACAGGAGGTGAGACTGCCTTGTGATTTCAAGTTCGGTCATCTTCGCAGAGAGTCGACCAGCAGCACTGATTATGTAAATCGTCTAAAGGAGCTAATACGCGTATAAACGAATAAGACCGCAAAAATCTTCGACTAGCGACGAATCGAATGAAAACAAGGTACGCCCTGAAAGCTAACTCAACCGGATTTCAGGAGGGCGATTTGGTGTGGTTGTACAACCCGCAACGAAGGAAGGGGAGGTACCCTTAGCTTCAAGCAGCATAGGAAGGCCCGTATGAAGTCTTGAAGTGGTTAAATGATGTGGTCTACTGCATCCAGAGAGGAAAGAGAGGACGGATGAAAGTGGTACATTTGGACAGGTTGAGGGAATATGCTGGAAGGGATGTGTTATCTTTTCGGGACGAACAGGTTTAAGGATGGAGCAGTGTTACAAACACAGTCAAGACCGCAACACGCACCAGGTTCGGAGCTGGCTGGTGACCTTGCACGGCGAATGGCATCATGCACCGTGTCACGTGCAATCGACTGATGTAATGCATGACATGCGTGCCTGGCCAGATTACAAGGGTAGTCGCTACCCCCTCCCTCCTCCCCCCCCCTCACGATCATGGCACGACGTCCTGCCACGGCGCTGTTATCTAGCGCTGAGCGGCCTGGGGAATTCCGCAGGCTGTCGCGTGGAGTGGCTCGAATTGACGCTGCTTTCCTGGACTGTTCGGGCGGTGGGTCGTCCTGGGATGACGCGACTCGTCACAACTGCACTCGTCGGTTCTGGAAAGACGACCCAGGACTACTCAAGCAGCGACACCGGTCTCTGCGGGAGTTCCAAGAGAGTTCCAAGAATTCTGAGAGTTCCGCGAATTCGGAGAGTTCCGCGAGTGAAGGGAAGTGCGATATCGGCGAAGAGGGTAAGAGAAACCCCCCCCCCCCCCCCTCACGATTACTGCATCGCGAAACTGCGGAACTTGACAGACATTAAGTGACTTGAGAATAAAAGGTTTTAAATCACAGTGACTTCTTATCTGACATTCTTTAGTAATATTATAATTATTAATGTAAATATTAGTAATTAATAAAACTATAATAAAACTCAATTGGGTATTCCTTACGAATCCAGTTCTCTCCACATAGGTGGTTACAATATTAATATAAATCCGCGTATAAAATTAATTATTAAATTAGGTTAAATAATCGAGATGAATTTTAATTATTAATAAATATCAATAAACACACTGAATTTAAGTCAAAATGTATTAATTTATAATTTGTAGGTCTAATAAATAATATTTACGGGAACATAACCTCACTTATTACAATACATTAAAAAATAAAATTTGTAAAAATATATAAATCCAATTTTTTTCACCAATATGGTGACAAAACTTGTATTTATAAATTTGTATTTAATTATATGGACCAATATTCAATGTCATTTACTAAAATAGGTATATGATTTAAAAGCGTATATATTTTTATTTGTATGTAGCCTACCCTTTTTACACGCTTTATATTAGCTTCACCTGTATGTTACTTTGTATGTTTGTATGTTTGTTTGTATGTTTGTAACCGACTCCTTTGGGTGCGATTTTGACCCACTTTAAACGGCCAGATATCATTCAAACTTTGTAGATTTATCGAGGACCGATGACAATACACTACCCATACAGCACAAAATGTTACAGATATGTTTCAGAAATATAACTTTTGAAACATTGTAACATGTTTGAAACATTTCGCAACCTACCTGAAACATCTCGGATATATTTCAGAAACGTCAAAATGTCCGCCCTGTGAAATATTTCAATGAAACCTCCCTGCAACATCAAATGGTAATGTTTCTGAAATGTTTCCACTAATGTCCCATCAATATTTCTGAAACATTTAACCGAAATATTTCCATAAATGTTCTGAAATACGTATAAAATGTATCATGTGACCTAAAATACCTCTTGAAATTAGGATGACTGAGGGTATATTTATAATTTAAAAGAGTATTGCACTTTAACAGATACCATAATGTTACAGCTGCATTGGTCAGCTAGTTGCAGTGAAGTGCAGTGACTGTGTTCCAATTCATCACAGCATGCCCTCGTACACTTCCTCTTGATCACTTTTTGCATAATGCCCCTTGACCACTCCCTTAGAAAGTGTTAATCGGTGGATTGATATGATCTTGTTCGTATCTTCTTGTTTTCGTCAAGTTTTGCTTGTCCTTAGTAATGTGTCATGTTTTGATTATATAAAAAAAAATAGATATTGTAATATTATTTTGTTTGAAATTATTTTAAAGATGTGCTCTGGTAGGGCATAGAATGTAAATTTTTGTCATTTTTAATGTAATGATAATTAATTATATTACTTAATAATTTGGCTTGTACAATAGCTGAAAAACCAACTTATAATTTCTAATGTAAGATTAAAAAGGCCTGCCGACAAAATCCAACAATTCATGTAAATTAATGAAACCATATTCTCCACCCTACTGAGCTAAATTTATTTATATATATCATAGGCGTACCCAGGGGGGGTGTTTTGGGGGTTCAAACACCCCCCGAAATAAGGCAAGAAAATTATGAACACTCATGTCATTCGAGATCAATTTCTAAACACAGAGCAACGAGATAAATAACGTCACCAAGCAGCCCAATTGGTAAGTAAACGTAAACAAATTGGAATTGCAGTGGTTGGTTCATGATAGGTCAGTCTAAACTCTAAATCGCGGTGATTGGTCTATGGAATAATCAGTTAAACTCTGCTTTAATTATGTTTTAGATTTGCTTAGTAGAATTGGGCATTGAGTAACAGTAGTGATTGCGACCTAATTTCATACAAAACTCTATTAAACTATTAAAACGTCCGGGGGGGATGGGACTTTTTTGGTCGTTTTGTCAAGTCAGGTACTTTCATTTAAAAACTGTACACATCTGTACGTATAACACGAAGAAAAAAGTTTGATTATCGCAAGGTGCGTAATTTTAAACGACTGTTACAAACATTGAAAAGCTGAAAAGTAAATTTCTCGCTTCAGATGAAAAGGACCTCGTTGAGTGCAACGTGGTGTGAAGTTGTGTTTGAGTAAGTAGCTTAATGGCCTCAACTCAATGTGTAGGTGTTTTTAGCGAATATTGTAATAGAACAATATAATTGTGTGTGTGTGTGTGTGTGTATATATATATATATATATATATATATATATATATATATAATACTAGCTGCCCGACCCAGCTTCGCACGGCTTTACTAATGGGGAAAAAAATGAGACTAAATATCCTATTTACAGCAATAATAAATGAAATAAAATGCAATTAATTTTGACAAAAATTTATTACAATGCTTTGTAATCTACCAGAGAGAAAACAAGTAGCACCGATGGTTTCCCGATTATCGAGCACGCAATGTACAACTGATGTACCCGTACTTCGCTACGGCAGTCTACAGGCAGAACACTTGCGCCTCTCATTATACACGCCCCTCCTTGTGGGTACGCCACTGCCATACCTCGAATGAAAAAAAAATCAAAGCAATGCTCGTTGCCATGAAGACGCAGAAGGCATAAACCATGCAAAATCCCGCTGTTCCACTGTTGCCGGGGCTTAACCACCCTTTGGAGTTGATTTTCGGAAAACGTCATCCTGCATAACATGAGGAACATTACAGTCAAGTTCAAGTCTGTATGATATAAAATTGAAAAAAAAGGGGCAATTTTTGATATTTAAAGTCCCCGTAAAATTTCAACGGTGATGAGGACTGCACTAACAGTGTATTAGTTGTTGCCATAGAGACGAATGAAGCATCAACAAAGCAAACAGCCGTTGCCATGGTGATTTTCTACCAAAAACTGGAATTTTGATATTTTACAACCCCAAAACTCCCAAAACTCCCTTCGGAAAATCATATCTTAGTGAGCGTCTATATACATCACAAAATGAGTAACTATGCTAAGTTTCAATCGGTTGAAAGATTTCAAGTCAATCGTAATGAGTCAGTCAGTGGTATTTCGCACAAATATATTTTTAAATTTAAATAATTTTACATAAAATAATAATTAAATATATACAGAAATATGCCTCGAATTGAAAAAAATATCGATCTAAGTGATGCCCGTTGCCATGAAGACGCAGAAGGTATAAACAATGCAAAATCCCGTTGTCATGGAGATGGAGTACCCACTGTTGCCAGTGCTTAACCACCCTTGGGAGCTGATTTCCGAAAAACGCTGTCATTAATTGAAATAAAATGTAGCCTATATATAAAGTTGGACAAAGTTACAAATATTTGTGCGAAATTTCATTAAAATCAATGCAGTAGTTTCGGAAATTAGCCCGGACAAACATCGTGACACGAGATTCTTATGTATAAAGATTTAATTCTGTTTTTCTACACTTCAATTGTAAAGCCTGAAGTACAACAGCCCGTCGCATCCGTCCGTCATCCGTTCGTCCGTCAGCCGCCAAGCGATATACATCTTCACTTCACTTCACTGCTTGAATTTTGGCCTTGAGCTGTATCCGTTTAGCCAGAAATATCAATTTCATTATTCTTTTTCATCATCTTTTATCGCAAGTGTATATTTTGGAATAAGTCTCATTTTACTCCCATGCCTTACCCGGGACTCGAACCCAGAACCTCTCCCACCATAAGCCGGTGTGCATCCGACTACGCTACGGAGGTCGGCTGGCGATTTACAACACTCCGCTCGTCCGTCATAATATTTCTCCATGTCAATGCTGACAACTGTTGAGAAAACTTAATAATTTAGAGGAAAAAGTAAGTACTTGAAACTCATTAAACTCAGAGTGTTTTTTTTTTGGTACCGTATGTATTTTCACATTTCCAGAGTTACCATACGTAATTATAATACTTCCGTGACTTAGACCATTTTTGTTTCAAAAAAGAGCTTTCGAAATGAGTCTAAACGTAAGCTAAGAAATGATTTTGGAATCAGCTAAACAATTAAACAAACTTTAATACATTTTAATATAATAATTTATATGCAAACACCTAGAAGACATTAGGAGGTTATAGTTTCATCCGTTCACCTGTCAAAAGTATAAAGTTACGAAGCTTTAGACGGACGAGTGGATGACATTTTTCAGTACATCTTATTGGGCGCAGGTCACGTAATTGACAGACGGATGACGGATGGACGGGCTATTGTAATTCCGGCCTTAGTTGCTAACACCCTTACAATCAAATTATACAGCAATTATTCTATTGTCATGCCATCAACTTATTAGGAATAAGTTTGTAAAGTGCGTACGTAAATTCGTTAACTAATTTTTTTTATATTTTTTATATTTATATATCTTTTTGGGGGGTTTTGTAGGTATTTTAATATTGTAATGTGAACTTACTTAAGTTAATTGAAAGAAAAATTACGTACAAATTACATATCAACAATAGCACAGGTTAAAAAATGAATTTAAGACTATTCTATTTATTTACTCAAGAAATAATTAATTTTTGGTGTTTATGCAGTTTTTCTTAAAAATCTGGAAGAACACCCCCCGAAAAAAATTCATGGGTACGCCTATGATATATATATATATATATATATATATATATATATATATATATATATCATAGGCGTACCCATGAATTTTTTTCGGGGGGTGTTCTTCCAGATTTTTAAGAAAAACTGCATAAACACCAAAAATTAATTATTTCTTGAGTAAATAAATAGAATAGTCTTAAATTCATTTTTTAACCTGTGCTATTGTTGATATGTAATTTGTACGTAATTTTTCTTTCAATTAACTTAAGTAAGTTCACATTACAATATTAAAATACCTACAAAACCCCCCAAAAAGATATATAAATATAAAAAATATAAAAAAAATTAGTTAACGAATTTACGTACGCACTTTACAAACTTATTCCTAATAAGTTGATGGCATGACAATAGAATATATATATATATATATATATATATATATATGTATATATATCATAGGCGTACCCAGGAATATATATATATAAATTTAGCTCAGTAGGGTGGAGAAGATGGTTTCATTAATTTACATGAATTGTAATATATATATATATATATATATATATATATGAACCAAGTTAAAGAAATAATTTAATTAATCTAATTAGACATCAGATGTGTTCCCAGGTCAGCGTACCAGACTTGCCTAACATTAATTTTTCAAACTACGTATTTTATTATTCTAAAAACAAATTATGGTCATGAAAGTAAAATTTAAATAAGTCTTCAGTATGCTTGCAAAGTGAATGAAACTTACATGAATGTCATAGGAAGCCCAGCACTGGTGTCCATGGTTCCTGTCCATTGCATTTTATTTTAATGGGGAATTTGAATGTGATATAGTGGCAGGCAGGCATGCAGCTACATCAGTACATGGGGAAAAAGGGACAAGCTAATGCACAAAGTTTCCATTATTAAATACAATGACAATGTCATCTTGTAATGAATAAATTAAATTGAGGCTCCCCAAGCTATCTGGATTTGATCTCCTTATGCTCAGCACAGAAAGTATGCTAATATTTACTTAATCCATAACAACCAAACCCCACTTGCATAGGAGACATGATTACTGAGCATTTTAAAATATAATTTTCACAACCCAATGTGTTATGGCCACTTCAAGTTTGTTTTTGAGTATCATAAATGAGCACTTGTCCATCAATGTCTTTATCTGTATTTGAACAATGTCTTGAGAATTTGGGTGTGGTTTTCTATTGCATTCCAGATGTTGACATTCTCAAAAATCACGACACTGTTATTGTGTACGGTATCAGTGGTCTAGATAATCATGTGGTATTACATTAACTTAAAATACTTGATACACATAAGAAAAAAAATTGCATTCAACCTCAAACAAATGTTATAGAAATAAAAAAAACTAATATAACTTACCTATATACAATACACTAACATATTATAATAGAAAATTCCTACTTCTATGTTGCACAGGAAACCGGTATTAACATAATGAACAGCCATGAGACTTGACCTGTGCTCGAATTGTGATGTACTGTTCTCCTTATTTAATGCTATAGTATATATGGCTGGTGCTTGTGATTTGGTTATTTGCAAGAAAAAATGTGCGCTTGAAAACCCTCAAAAGACATGTAACAATTTTATGTTATAATTAATGTATTTTTCTTCTTAAACACACATATACTAATTTACAGAGGGTCTAAATATGAAACAATGCAGTCTTAATACAAATTCATAATATAGCTTAATAACAGACATATTGTTTTCCATTTCACACAAGCTCAACATAAATGAGACTGGACTGGAATCGGCTGTCCTCACTAAACGAAAAACTTGTCTGACCAGCCTAAATGAAGTGAGATGGTGGTGTAGTAGTGGAATATAAATGGGAATGAAACAAATGTGCAATGAGAAATACTCTTTAACATTGCAATGTCACTTTCCCTAATTGAAAGACTTATTGTATCAGACAAGAGCTCAAATTGATCCAGCTTCCCTAACATTGAGATGCCAGTGACTTGCTGAAGATACAATAGTGGCAGTCCATAAAAAATCTGGTTTCCTTAATTTTTTCTATAGAAAGCATGTTAATCTACCTAAAGTTCGTGGATTAAGCTAGGTTTTATATGTGTGTTTTAATACTACCAAATTGACTAAATAGCCTAAGGATAAAACAACAAATACAATATGGCAATAGTATATAGGATCTCTAAAATCCAAATTTTCAAAGTAAATACACAAAATAATATTAACACAACAGTACTTCCACACAAACTATATTCAAATGAGATCACAAATTTATTGTAAACAAATAATATAAATAATTTTGTAATATGCAGTACAAAATTTTAAAATAATATGCATGGCGAGTTATACTTTGTACAAAATATAAGTTTGGCCTAACTCGTCAACAATGAAGTCATTAGAGATAGAGAAACTTATTCAAACAGACAATAGGGTTTTGGATTGTAACTTCTATGATCTATGTTATGAAACCAGCCAAGAATGCACCTGAAGTAAGTTAAGAACCATGTATAACCATAATCAGAAAGCCACACCAGGTCAAACCAGGTTCTTTCCATTTGAATACTTAACAATAGAGGCAAAGATGAAAAGGGGTATTTTCAATAACAAATAACAACGTAGTCTGAGAAGTAGACTTTAATAAAAAAAACTATATATATATTATATATACAATACATGAAATTTTTAACTGACTCTCTATGCAGATGTTCTTGGAGATTTTTGCTGAAAAAAAAGAGAAGAAAAACCAATTATTTTTAACTTGTTTCAGGTCAATTATGACATGTATGTGAGATTTTTAAACATGTAGACACTAAGTTGTTACATTATTTGTTTTTAAATTACCATGCAAACAGAAAAAAAAAGTTTCTGATGCCAATGATAAATTTCAAAACTGAAAGCATCTTAAAAGGGACAAATTGGTATTGCAACCTATGCATTTTTTTTCAAACTTATTAAGCAGGAATACTTCTTCACTGGGAATTTCTTAACATGCTATTTACATTCCTAATAATCAATTTAATGGTGTCTGGTTAATGCAAAGAGGCCCATGACATTGTATAATAACACATTTTAAGCAAAGTTTTAAAAGAAAACTTAAACTTAAATCCTAATGATTTCCTAATAAGTGTCTGTGTGAACAGTGCCTGTGATGTTACATCATTACAATTCAGCCCATATTTTTGTGCAATAATACTCTAAAATTTCTAGTAATTTTTTGAGCAGATTCTCAATAGTATCCTTTGTAGTGCACATTTAATGTTTATTTTCATTATTTAAATTGCTACCACTATTTTTTTATTTTATTTTATTTCCAAAATTCGTTCAACAGATTCTTAAAAGAATATAGAACATGTCAATAAAGTCAACAAAATGAACAATACAAACAATCAAATAAATTAAATCATAATATCACATCAAATTAGTACTAATTAAAACAAAAATATTAAATACATCAATATACAAACAAATCATCATAAGTTATTCTAAACATTATTATAATATTCATTTAATGTATAAAATGAATTTTCTAATAAATAGTTTTTGAGTAGAACTTTAAATAGTCTTGGGTTGCAATGGGAGATTGCTTTTAGTTTATGAGGGAGTGCATTGAAAAGTTTTATGCCAGAGTACAGTGCACCTTTTTGATACCTTGATGTATTATTACTTGGCACATGCAAGTCGGATTTATTTCTGGTGTCATAAGTGTGTATTGCACTGTTATTATCAAAACTATCATTATTTTTAACTACAAAATTAATTAATGAGTATATATACTGACACATCATAGTAAGTATCCTTAGATTCTTAAACAATGGTCTACAAGAATCATAGTGATTAACATTAGACATTATTCTAATAATTTTTTTTGTAGTAAAAAAATATCATTAGCATAGGGTGATGATGCCCAAAAAATGATCCCATATGACATTACAGAATGAAAATACGAAAAATATATTTGTTTTAAATAAAAAACAGATACAGTTGCTGATAACGATTGAAGTGCGAAACAAGCTGAACATAGTTTAGGTATCATTTTATCTATATGTTCCTTGCCACACAAGGTATTGTTTACATGCAAGCCTAAAAATTTAACACTATTTGCTTCTGTAATTTTAGTATCACTATAATTCAATTGAACTACAGGGTTAGACTGTTTATGTAAGTGAAATTTTAAGATACTTGTTTTATCAATATTTAGAGTAAGATTATTAGCATTAAACCATTGATTTAATTTATCACATACACTATTTAATGTTTGAATTAATTCTTGATTTTTAATGTTATGACACAATATGCTAGTGTCATCTGCAAATAAAATTACTTCAGACTGATCAGTTATAAAAGAAGGAAGATCATTTATATAAATCAAAAATAATAATGGTCCCAGGATCGACCCCAAGATTAATTAACCATTTATTTGAGTGAACTGTACTATGTCTATTATCAGAAATTTTTACTAGTTGATACCTATTTGACAAATAATATGTAAACCAGTGGAGCGCAGTATTTCTAATACCATAAAATTGAAGTTTATTTAGCAAAATTTTGTGGTCAACACAATCAAAAGCTTTAGCTAAGTCACAAAAAATACCTGCCACATTCTCTTTATTATCTAGTGCTTTAAGAATAGTAGAGGAAAATTTGAAAAAAGCTTCATTAACAGATTTCCCACTTCTAAATCCATATTGAGACTTAGATAAAATATTTTTTTTCAAGATAATCTGTTAATCTATTATTCATTAATTTTTCCAGTATTTTTGCAAAAGATGAGATTAGGCTAATAGGTCTATAATTAGATACTTCATCTTTATTACCTTTTTTATAAAGAGGTGTCACTATACACATGTAATCTAATAAATCATCATTAAGTAAATGTGTTTCCTTTATTGTCATATAATGGATGGAATTAGGTTTTGTCAAACTCTCCAAATCAAACATACTTGGTTACTACCATAATTTAGCATAAGAAAAACTAATTTAAATAGAAATACCAATGATGCTTATGCTTAGTACAACACAACTCGAAGACTTGTACCTTCTGTGCGGTAAAGGACAAAATTTATTTCAATTATTTTGCGCTGCAATTCCAGCCCACCAATAAAATGAAGGCCAGATTGCAGAAATAACTTTTTTAAGCGAAATGGCAATTAATGAAACCGCTGTCTAATTATATGTGTAGGCCTAGTGCATTCACTTACAATAAATTACATTTATGACAAGCCAGATATAATAGCAGGCTTTATTAAATTTCCGTTAATAGTAATACGTAGGCCTACAACATACGATGTAAGTACTACAGAGTGCGGAACATAATAAAAATAATTACTTAACCAGTAGAATTGTAAATTATTTCAAACTAAACACTTCAATATTCATATTAAAATAAACACAACATAATTAATTTATGTGTTGTGTACAGTAAATAAACATAAATTACCCTTAACTACATATTATAGGTTATGAAATATATTTACTTAAGTATATTATAAAAGCCCGAAGGTGATAACTGAATAAAATAATTTGGTTTAATCAAATGCTATTAAAACCAAAATATTTAGGAACCTATAAGCCTATATTTGTGATTTTTAACTAAATATAACATTAAAGGGACTAACCCATACATTAGCATTCGTGTTCTACAGTCAACGACCATATAGCGGCATAGCTACAGTAAGTAGAAAACTTGTTAGATGCTTTAGCAATTTTATTAAATCGCGAATATCCTGTTAATGCATCACATAAAATAAAAATCAGACTGAAAACAGCGCACATATAAATATGGCACGGGAATGTTTGAGCATAATAAGCATACCGACAAAAAAAGACATTCCTTAACCTACAGCTTTACACATTTCGAAGACGCATAAAAGATTGTTTCTATACCGGTACTTGCTTAAGTGCGAAAGTAAAAACAAAAAATAGTAAACTAACATGAAATAAATAATGTTCAAACTTACAATTTGTTCACCACATATAAAAATCCAAGTACCAAAATACTGCGGCAAAACAAAAAATAATACACAAAGAAGAAGATTTCTAAACTTCAGTGCCAACATGCATGATGGGAAGTTTCAATATAATGTCTCAGATACATTTCAGAATCAACCACAATGTAATATTGCCAAACGAATCTTGCTGAAATGTATCTGAAACTTCATTTATAGACATGAGTACTATGTGTCCAATGAAATGTTTATGAAATATTCCAGAAACATGACAGATGAAATGTAATCTATTCGAAACATAGTAATGTTACTGCAATATCACAGACATGTTACTGAAACATTGTGTGCTGTATGGGTAATTTGATAAGATTATTCCATTATTCAATTTGCAAAATAAGATTTTTGTCAATTTATATAATTTCACAAGAAAGAGTGCATGAGCAAAATGGTTTTCTTTACAATGTGCGAACTCTTTTCTTTCAGTTTGTCTTTGGCGCGATATAAACAAAGCCTACTAAATATTGTGACATTTAATTAAATGAAAAGTGAGAATGGGTTATGTTTATTGTGAGCAATATACTTTCTTGAAGAGAATATTATCTATATTTGTAAAAATATGAAGAAAAAAAACCTGAAATAAGGGCTTTAAATGTTGTTTCTTTCGTTAAATAGAGAAACACAATTACGTCTTTGATTCATTTTACCAATTAACCAAGAGTGAAATATTATTATAAAACAACATTTTCTGCAAATTTTTCACGAAACATGGAAAAATTGAAGTTTGATTTTGCTGTGAAACCAACAGCAGATGGGAAATCAAACACCATTATGCATAACCTCAATAGCTACACCTGATGGGCAGATTTTTGAAATTCCACTCGAACACCAACCTGAAAATCTACACCAAGCAGTTACAAATACTCCCAACTATGCAAAGGTCAGTAACCCATTAAATAACAGACATCAAACACGGAAAATATGGATAAGTTTGACAAATATATCAAAAACATATTTGGATAGAGAGCAAAACTTACAGTTTAAGTATTTTTACCTAGAAGAAATTGAGGAAATAATTTTTAAAATAAGCTTAATACAATAATGAATGAACAATACTAGTATTATTGTGAAAAAGGCGTGGGGCGCTTTGTATCATATTTATCGTACATCGAGCGCCCGATGTTAGAGCAGCCGACATGTCATCGGAAGGCTCTGAGCTCGAATCCCAGTCCGGTCTATCCAAATTTTTCTCACATATTGTATACACTCTCATCCTTTATCAATCCTTATCCTTCCCAAAATTCCTGTTACGTAAATATGGAACGCTTCACGTAATAACTAATACGTAACTCCCATCCTTTCCTGCTTCACAGCATTAATTTCGTACAGTATGTAAGACTGATCTACATCACTTGTTCGTCAATAACCTTATACCATTAAGTCTCACTGTATATATTGATAACGTTAAAATTTTTGAATGGCTTCTAAAATCGAGATTTGACTATCAATACAGCTGTACACATTAATAATTTGTAAAATAATTACAGTTACTTATAGTTATCACGGAATTAATAGTAGATTACAACAAATAACAGTTTTAAAAAATTAAAAAAACACGCTTTTATAAATAAACAATACTAAAAAGTAAAAAATAAATAAGAGTTTAGAAAACTAAAAAAACACGCTTTTATTGAAAATCCAACTAAAAAATAGAAAATAAATTTTAATAAATTTAATTTAAAAATAGT
The DNA here is from genome assembly GCF_032445375.1 of Bacillus rossius redtenbacheri. Classification (NCBI taxonomy): domain Eukaryota; kingdom Metazoa; phylum Arthropoda; class Insecta; order Phasmatodea; family Bacillidae; genus Bacillus; species Bacillus rossius. The sequence continues at coordinate 228,172,349 of NC_086330.1, forward strand.
GTAAAATATAAAAAATGTATTTTATTTAAAAAAAAGCGTGGGGTGTTTTTTAAGTTATTATCAAAATGATAATCCTTCTACTCATATCTGTCAGTAAAATAATTATAACTATTGACACCATGCACCCCACGGTTTTTTTTAAATAAAATACATTTTTTATATTTTACACTATTTTTAAATTAAATCTATTAAAATTTATTTTCTATTATTTAGTTGGATTTTCAATAAAAGCTTGTTTTTTAGTTTTTTAAACTCTTATTTATTTTCATCTTATGAATTATTTGTTGCATTCTGCGTTTGCATCGTATAAATTTCACTGTCGTTATGTTTTCATAACGTGTCCAACAAAGAGTAATTCAAAAAAAAACTTTTCATTAATTTTGAATTTATTTAATTCCTTACATAATTTTGGTTAGCTGTAAGGTCCTAAGGTACTCATGAAAAAATTAATGTAACAAACATTTTATTTTAATATACACGAAATATATTTTAATAATTCTATTATTTTTATATATTTTAATATGTTTCAAGCGCATTAATTGTCTCTGGTGATTCAATAATCTTCCTTGATGTGGATTAATTTAATATACACTTTCTCTTGACTTGCAACTCCTGATTGCGACAAAGCCACATACAGTTGGTCATGTAAAGATATATTGAACAATATTTTTTTTTTAATTGCGTATGAAGGTGACACTAAAAAAAAAAAGGAAAGACAGTTCATTTAATTTAGGACAATCATTCAAACACAGAACGACATAAGAGATGATAATGGGTATTCATATGGAAAGATAATGATTATGTTTATGGGAAGACGATGGTAGAACACATAATAATACACACACAGAATTATACAAATCAATTAACGCACAGAATCATACAATTAAGATACTTAACTCAACGATTATGTGCAGGAAAATGGCTTATCCAACACCAAGATGTAGTCAAAATATTATCTGTGTGCCACGGACACGGCAGCAATGCTAGGAGGTAGAGGTTAGCAAAGAGCAATAAAAAAAAATTATATAGCCTACAGCGTTAAGCGATCATTAAGCCAGTGATGAGCGTAACTATATATAGAATTATAGAACACAGCCCTTTGTATCTAATAAATCCTTATGAATATTTTTAATTAATTTAGCGAATATGAAAATACAAATAACGCTTCATTTTAATAGATAAATAACTTATATAATAAATAAAAATAAAATAAAAATAATATTTTGAAACTAGATCCTGAACCCATGGAATTCTGCAAACTATCATGGATCCTGATCTCATGCAGGACAAAACAAAATTCATTTGGTTTAATGATGCGTGGTTAGTAGTGTCAGAATCGTTTGTGGCCTATTTCAGAGCTGTCTGCACAGAAAGAAACATGGCCTTGGAATCATTCTTCCTAAACCACTTACCGGGAGAGAACAGAGATGGTGATGGAGGGGTAGCTCGGATGTTTGAAGACCGCTCCCCACTTTCTTCGAAACTCAACTAACTGGATAAAAAGACATCTTCTTTATAGGAAAGTATGGGTTTTATCAACACAAGATGCAACCAGTTTTCCACTTTTTCCAGAGCCTCTGGATCCGTCTTCACGAATTCTATACGACCTGTTGTTCTGTCAGAAATGTAAGTTACTTATGTTATTTGTATTTCAAAAATCGTTCTCAATAACGTAACAACCAGTTGCGCTGGTGTTGATACGACAATTTAATAAACGCTCGCATTATTACGGAGCGATAAAACTACCCTCTTCTGGAGGCCACGGTAGTCTTCCCTCCCAGTTGTGGCTTCCAGCCACGCCGCCCCCAGGTGTCTGCTGCCGACCCCAGTGCAACACCTGAGCGGTGGGCCCCAGCTCGCTTATGCGTTTCCGCGTCGTTGTCACTTCAGTCCGACAGATGGCAGAACGTGTATAGTTTAAACGTTGTACTGGTTTAGATTTTGCTATACCATCATGACAGTTTAGGAAACTCAATTTTTAGCTTGGTAAAGCATTATTTATCCATATGCACTCAAATTTATAGCAAAAAAAAAAACCTCCCTGCTTCGAATTTCCTAAAACGAGTGAAGCATGTTGGGCATTAGGAAAAAATAAATAAATATAATTACTTTATCATCCTGCAAAACAAATAAGGTTTATAACCATTCTCAGTTACGTTCGTTAATTTCCAGATTTTCTTCAACAGCCAATGCAATGAGATGTCCTGCAACTATTCGTTTTTAATGCTAAACATTGGCTGTTAGACTTATTTATTAAGCTTTTAATAATCTTTAACAACAAATGCAAAATATTGGCTGTCACGAGTAATAATAAAAGTCATGAAAATGCCAAAACAAACAAACATAATAGAAGTTTATTAAGGCGAGCAGCGCAGCAGGTGGGTGAGGGCGATGCCCCTTGCGGCTCCCGCCTGCCAGCCGGCCCTCTTGTTGACGAGCGAGGCGCCCACTCTGACGAGGCGCTCCGTGTTCCCGCCGCCTTGCTCCTCAACACTCCCCCCTGCCGACAAGGACTTCATCCTCACGCAGCCCTGGACATCTGTTGCGTCGCTCTGCCACAGCCACTGGCAAGTCATCCACGCTTCGTCCGCACCAAGTGCGTCCTCTCTCTACAATCTGTCCGCCGTCATCACCGCCTCTCAATATACTCCGTCCGCCGCCAGCTCGTCCACTCATTACACTCTGTCTACCATCAGCACCGCCTCTCAATATACTCCGTCCGCCGCCAGCTCGTCCTCTCATTACACTCTGTCTACCATCAGCACCGCCTCTCAATATAATCCGTCCGCCGCCAGCTCGTCCTCTCATTAAACTCTGTCTACCATCAGCACCGCCTCTCAATATACTCCGTCCGCCGCCAGCTCGTCCTCTCATTACACTCTGTCTACCATCAGCACCGCCTCTCAATATACTCCGTCCACCGCCAGCTCGTCCTCTCACTACACTCTGTCTACCATCAGCACCGCCTCTCAATATACTCCGTCCGCCGCCAGCTCGTCCTCTCATTACACTCTGTCTGCCATCAGCACCACCTCTCAATATACTCCGTCCACCGCCAGCTCGTCCTCTCACTACACTCTGTCTACCATCAGCACCGCCTCTCAATATACTCCGTCCGCCGCCAGCTCGTCCTCTCATTACACTCTGTCTGCCATCAGCACCACCTCTCAATATACTCCGTCCACCGCCAGCTCGTCCCCTCTCTACACTCTGTCCGGCGTCAGCACCGCCTCTCAATATACTCCGTCCACCGCCAGCTCGTCCTCTCTCTACACTCTGTCCGGCGTCAGCACCGCCTCTCAATATACTCCGTCCACCGCCAGCTCGTCCTTTCTCTACACTCTGTCCGGCGTCAGCACCGCCTCTCAATATACTCCGTCCACCGCCAGCTCGTACTCTCTCTACACTCTGTCCTGCGTCAGCACCGCCTCTCAATATACTCCGTCCACCGCCAGCTCGTACTCTCTCTACACTCTGTCCGGCGTCAGCACCGCCTCTCAATATACTCCGTCCACCGCCAGCTCGTCCTCTCTCTACACTCTGTCCGGCGTCAGCACCGCCTCTCAATATACTCCGTCCACCGCCAGCTCGTCCTCTCTCTACACTCTGTCCGGCGTCAGCACCGCCTCTAAATATACTCCGTCCACCGCCAGCTCGTACTCTCTCTACACTCTGTCCGGCGTCAGCACCGCCTCTCAATATACTCCGTCCACCGCCAGCTCGTACTCTCTCTACACTCTGTCCGGCGTCAGCACCGCCTCTCAATATACTCCGTCCACCGCCAGCTCGTCCTCTCTCTACACTCTGTCCGGCGTCAGCACCGCCTCTAAATATACTCCGTCCACCGCCAGCTCGTACTCTCTCTACACTCTGTCCGGCGTCAGCACCGCCTCTCAATATACTCCGTCCACCGCCAGCTCGTCCTCTCTCTACACTCTGTCCGGCGTCAGCACCGCCTCTCAATATACTCCGTCCACCGCCAGCTCGTCCTCTCTCTACACTCTGTCCGGCGTCAGCACCGCCTCTAAATATACTCCGTCCACCGCCAGCTCGTACTCTCTCTACACTCTGTCCAGCGTCAGCACCGCCTCTCAATATACTCCGTCCACCGCCAGCTCGTCCTCTCTCTACACTCTGTCCAGCGTCAGCACCGCCTCTCAATATACTCCGTCCACCGCCAGCTCGTTCTCTCTCTACACTCTGTCCGGCGTCAGCACCGCCTCTCAATATACTCCGTCCACCGCCAGCTCGTACTCTCTCTACACTCTGTCCGGCGTCAGCACCGCCTCTCAATATACTCCGTCCACCGCCAGCTCGTCCTCTCTCTACACTCTGTCCGGCGTCAGCACCGCCTCTCAATATACTCCGTCCACCGCCAGCTCGTCTTCTCTCTACACTCTGTCTACCATCAGCACCGCCTCTCAATATACTCCGTCCGCAACCAGCTCGTACTCTCATTGCACTCTGTCCAGCGTCAGCACCGCCTCTCAATATACTCCGTCCACCGCCAGCTCGTACTCTCTCTACACTCTGTCCGGCGTCAGCACCGCCTCTCAATATACTCCGTCCACCGCCAGCTCGTCCTCTCTCTACACTCTGTCCGGCGTCAGCACCGCCTCTCAATATACTCCGTCCACCGCCAGCTCGTACTCTCTCTACACTCTGTCCGGCGTCAGCACCGCCTCTCAATATACTCCGTCCACCGCCAGCTCGTCCTCTCTCTACACTCTGTCTGGCGTTAGCACCGCCTCTCAATATACTCCGTCCACCGCCAGCTCGTCTTCTGTCTACACTCTGTCTACCATCAGCACCGCCTCTCAATATACTCCGTCCGCAACCAGCTCGTACTCTCTCTACTAACTGTCCTCCGCCAGAACCTCTCTAAATATACTCTAAGGGATGTTACGATACTTAAATAGCAAACCAACAGTTAACTGTTGTAACAAAAAATTATTTAAGACATTATGTTGGATATAGGTATACCATACCAAGTTTACACTGTGTGTAAATAGAAAAAACGTGAATAATGGACAAACAAAAGACGAATACACAAATACACACACAAACGCGAAACATTAAGCCAAAATCAGCCGATGTTAAATGCATAGACTGCACAGGGAATTCCGGGGCAAGAATTAGACCAAAATATTGTCTATGCATTTAATATTTGTCATCAGCGGAATTTGGCTTAGTTTTCTTTGAGTGTTGGTGTTTTCATTTTTAGTTTGTCCGTGCTACAGGTTTTGTCTATGGCATACAGTGTAAACCAGTAGTGGTGTGTGGCAAACCAAATGTTTTAAGTCAATTTTCCCCAAGTCAAGAATAATTAAAAGTAATTTTTAAAAAACTGTTTAATTATGTAAACGGTTAATTTGGTTATGTAAGCAAGATTTAAAGTACAGCACAGTTAGGTTAGCAACAATAGTAACTCGGTGACTAGATTATTTCACTAGGATTTTAAACGGCACTACCATTAGGGGCGTCTGAACATTCAAAGTGTTAAGCCTAGTGGGGGTTTTTCGTCCAATCTAGTGGTCGCATACGGCTCTAGCAAGGCGTCGTTTGACTGCGAAGCGAGTGTACGGCGCGGAAGGAGGGCAGGTGCGCGGAGTGTAGGTTGTTGCCGGGTCTTGGAAGGAGGGGGAAGCCAGGAGGTAGGAAGCACAAAGCACGTGGCAACGAGACTGGCTCGCAAGCCAAGACCCGGCCCAGAAGAAAGGGACAGCGAATAAAGGAGCCAGGTGCAACGACGCAACACAAGACGCGGCCCGTCTAGCCGCGATCCTTATGACGAGGGGAGGGGAGGAAGGGGCACACGTGCCTCGCTCAAGGCGGCAGATGTTCGGCGAGGGAGCCTGCCGGGATTGTGGATCTCCGAGCGAGTGCTCGTCGCCATCTTCTGTTCGCCGACCCAACCACTGGCTAGCGGGCTGTTCCCATGGATTGTCAGGAGACGACATGCGTGACGTAGTTGAAGGCACTTGTTAACCTCGCCATCGTCATGATTTCCTGCCCAAAACATTAAGGAAATCGTGCTTGATAACACCTGATGATGGTTAGAAACTACTAATTAGAATCTCCGGTGTTAAAAACAGCTACTTCTTCCATAAAAATAAATTAATTTAAAATTGTTTCCACAGTGCAAACACATCACTATACAGCCAATTTTATAGGCTCTAACCGATATGGCACAACAATAAGCTGGAGAATAAAAATGGCTTCGAACAGTTGCCATGTAGTCATGCAGACGTGACAACCCACTTGCGGCGCCTCGCCTGCAAAGACGGTGACACGATACAACTAGTGACACAGGAACAAGGACTAGCCCAGCATCAGCCTGCTGGAACATCGCCTTATGTCTTTCACATGCACCGCCTCGGTCCGTGACCGATCTTAGTTTTGTTGCCAAGTGTTTTCTTTCAGTTAAGAGCGTTTTAGACTAATGAACCCCTGCTTGTTCTAACTTGTGTTAAGTTCTAACAGGTGTACGAAAAGCTAGGTTCAATTCGAAATAGGCTACATGCAAACTAATCAGAAGTGTAGCTGTACGGCACATTGAAACAGTGACTGCTGGTATCATTGTTTCAATCACCGTGAAGTGGCGCTGCGGTGAAGCGCTGACTTGCAGTCCTAGGACCCGGGCTGGAATCCAGTGCCATCCAGCCGTGGTCCCTCCAGGAGACCTGGGAAGATTCCTTGCCATTGCCGTTTCTCCAGTCCCCTAACTCCAGGGTCGCGATGGACGCGGCGCGAGAACAATAGTTTCTAACCAATCACGTCCGTCACATCTATAACGTCAACGCGACAAAATTCGTGGATTCGACTGACTTACTAATAAGTATCATTATTTATATATATATATATATATATATATATATATATATATATATTCCCTTTACGGAAGTTATATCGCTGAAAGAGCATCATAATTTTGTTTTCAATTGAAGGTTAAACTGTTTAATTGGCACCTAGTAGAAATTATGTTTCGTGTATTTTTGAGGCTTTAATCACTAAATTCGTTTGTGAAATTCTTTGAATACGTTCACGTACAATAATTTTTTCCGACTATATGTTAAATTTTCATTTAATAAAAATTTTCTTGGACAATTTTATTGCAGCCAACCTTTAGACACTGATCGCTACCGTGTATGTAATGTAAATGTAATGGCAATACACTTTTTTTTATCAAATTATGTATTACTGTTTGTGCTGCTATTAAGAACCGCAAGTTTACAATAACAAGATATCCTGCTGTCTGTCGTGCTATTGTAATTCAGCGTTGCCAGAAGAGTAATTATCGAATGGATGCGTGCTAAAGTATCTCTCTTTGTTTGTTGAATGTTCTTCCGGGCAAATACAGGTGCAAGGGCGAGACGTGGCCTGTACCCGCCAGCGCACACGCCACCGCTGGGGCCAGCGGGGCTCGTTACTGCACCTTACTGGCAAGTTGTGCAGCACGGAGAGTGACACACTTCACTCGCATTCAAAGGAACAGGATAAATTTAACTAAAGAAGCAGCTTACAATTATTATTTATGTGTAAACATCTTAGCCCTCGGTACACCGCATTTGAAAGGAGTAATTTCGTGAAAATGGAACGGAAATGCAGGAAAACTGTGCTGCGTCCGCGCATAAGTCTCAGAAACCTCGAAAAGATGGCGGCCGCATATTTGTTGCAACACAAATCCTTGGAGTCAAGAATTATCAAGAAACGGCTGTTGTGGCGTAGTGGAAGTCACTTTTTTAACTCGCCATCGCCATATTGTCACGCCCTAAGTATCGCAGAAATCGTACGTGACCACGTCTGATGTTGGTTAGTAAGTATGAATTATAATCTCCGTCGTTAATAAGAGTACGTTCATAAAAAGCCGTTTAAAACTGTTTCCACACTGCAAACACTACAATTCAGCCAAAGTTTGCGTACAAACAACATGGCGCAACAATTAGCTGTAGGAAAAAAACATCTTCACACACTTAGCATGTAATCATGCAGTCACCTCCTGCATAAATCCGTATATCGTCACTTCGGTAAATATTAGGGTGCACGTCAACCGTATTGGTGAGCCAAATGAAATTTTAGGACACTGAAAATACCCTGGGTAATATTTAGTGAACTAAAATAGGCACAGTAAAAAGTAATACCATGTTTTAAATGACCTTAAAAAATCTGGCTTTACAATGATTATAACACATATTTTCCTTATTGAATCTGAAAGGTCTTGTTAGCATGGTGGTAATGTACGTGGTTCGAATATCATTGAAAGTTTTATTTTAATTGTTTAATAACATTATAATATAATTATATTATAAAATATTAATAATAATGTTGACTCAGCTCAATAAGGTTAAGGATTGTTTGTATGAAGTATTTACAGGCTGATTTCAGTAGTTTAAACAAAAACAGTTACACAAATATGAACTTAGTGTTATATGTTGTAAAAAGTTTCAGGTTAACATTTTAGGGTGGAAATCTTATATGAATTTCAAAAAGATTGGCAATATTTTAATATAACTCTTTGTTGAAATTCAAGTCCACGTCCGGAACCTATTTGACTGCAACTTTTAGTTAGAAAAATACTTTAAAAATAGTGATAAGTTCGAGACGCTTTAGAGAACCAAAAACATATTAAAAAACTCTGAGGGCATGTTTGTCTCAACGCAATTTTCCTGGCTAATAAAGTATAGGTATTTTTAAAGTTGATATTATATTTTTATAACTATTCAAGTAACACAAGTTATTTCAGGATAGTTTCACTGCCATAAAGTTTACTTGCCACACCAATACACCTAGTACATCCCCCGCTGATCCACCATCTTGACGACTTAGGCTCCTGGCTATAGCAGTTTCTGCAGGCATGCTTATCAGACTTTCAACCTGTCACATTCCGTTGTGTGATGCGCATTATTTCATTGCATTTCTGTTGCATATTTAAATTTAACCCCCTTTACGCCATTGTAAGTATTGCATCGAAAACGTTAGTACCAACTTATCAAACAAAATTATAGTTAGGTTTTAAAGTTTTTCTCTTAAATAAATACGTTTCATATATTTATAATGCTCTGAATCGTTTTCAAAAAGATTTACGTTAAATTTGGTGTCCGAGTTTCGTATTATAAGTTATTTGCAAATGATAACACATGAATTTGCTCGTTACCGAGGATATATGTTTACACATCGCTGGCGAGTACGAAAAGACTGTTCACACTTGTTTTAACTGTGTGGTATTTACAATACGAAATGTAATATAATTTTTAAATATGTTAATAGTAGTATATAATAGTTCCTTCAGTAGCAGATTCCTAAGGAGGATTGGGACGATTGTGTCTGACATATTTAATTCTGAGTCATAGCGGCAATCTTGGATGACCTTTACCTTGATCTTCAAAATTTACCAAACATTGTCAAAAATTACTCAAAAAGTGCCAAAAATTTGTCGAAATCCGTCCAAATTTGTAATTTTTAGAAAAATCCGCGAAAAATTTTCATAAAATCGGAATAAATAAATATTTTCCTATTACAGTTTAAATGGAAAATTTTCCCGTTTTTGTCATCAATAAAGCCAGAGGCTTCAAAAGTCAGCAAAGCGGCAAACAATAACTTCGATGATAATTATCATAAAAATGGATACAAAAAGTTTTTTGCAACTTACGCGAATAATAAAAAATTATTGTTACTTGAAAAAATTGTTAAAATAGTTCTGTTGGAAAACATTCTTCATTCATTCAAGATTATACTGGCACGTTTATTCAGAGTCTGCAGAGAAATAATAATGATCTAACTGTATAAATATTATATGTATAGTGGGGTAAGCAAAAGAAGTTACCGCATTATATGTTTCAATATAAACCATAGAAACTGTTAGAACCACAACTTATTGGGTAATGTCAAAACCTGTTTCAAACGAATGTTCTGTGACTGGATAAAATATTTTAAAACTTTTAGTTACATTTTTATGGAAAGAGTCATTACAATTTTCATTTGTAATTAGTATTATACCTATTTTTTTATCATTTAAAGATTGAATTATGACTGTAATATAAATAGTCAGTTATATTAAAATTATGAATAAATTAGATTTATTTCTAGATAAATTAATATTTTTACTAATTTAATTATTAAAAACATATTTTATTTATTATAAAAACCTTATACGTCCAGTTGGCAGAGGTTCAATTTGGGGGGGTACCTTACATTAAATCGGAACTTAATGATACTTGGAGGGCTTGTTTATGGGTGCCATTTAGAGCTATACTCAAGTTTTCTACCAAAAAATCCTTGTGGAAAATTTGTGGCGGCCGAAAAACCACAAAATTTTGGCACTCGTTTCAGTTTTTTACTTATTACTTAAAAACAGTGGTTCTTAAAAAAATTATACTCTCGCCAAAATAAAATAAAATAAGAATGTACGTCGAATAACTTCTTTGAATTTCAAAATCGGTGCAGCCGTTTAGCCGCAATTGATCGTCAAAGTTCAGAAATCTTGACTAATTTGGCTAAAAAAAGTGGGTTATGCTCAAGTTACAATACCTGTATCTCAATAATAGCTACTCAAAATGAAGAATGTCACATAATGAAAGTTTTAGAGAATAAAATTCCATGTTAGAAAAACTACTACAATTTTGTGGAGTAAGAAATATGAAGTAGGTATAATGTTTTGTGGGGGTCGGAATGGAGGGTGGGGTGCCAGAGGATTCCCTCCAGCCCCTTCCCATTGCATTATTCCTAACGGGACATTTCAGACCCTCGGGAGCACTGAACTGTTCCTTTCACCACCCTCATGATATCCTAGCTTCAAATATATTTCAGTTGTGTTTCTGGTGCGGTCTCGTTCATTTCGAAGGGACATTTTTCAAAATAATAGCTAATATGCGAACGCGCGACCCGCAATGGCTTCCTCGTCCAGCGGGCCAGGACAGTGTTTTATCTGTGAAAGGAGTTTCACAGGTTATTATTCAATTATTTTAAAATTCATAAATTTTATACGTTGTTGTGCAATTTGAATATAAATTTGGTTTTCCTCCCCTTTTTTTTTTGGACTAAATGAGATGCCAAAATTCGATCCTCTGTATATGTAACATTATAGGTTTTCGTCTAAAGTTCCGATCTTAACATTATTTATTTTTTGTTTAAAAGGTCTGCTTTGTAGGTTTCCGTAGGCATAAACATAATTGAAATCGTTTTAAAACTGCTTCACAAATGTCTAACAACAACAAAAGTTTAATATAGTTTTAAATTTTAAAAATCAATCACTTAAGTGTATCGGAATCGAGCATAGATTTTTTTTCAATATACATCCGGACAGCCTCAAAAGCCCTGATCATTATAATGCTCGTATTATATTTTTAATAACCTTTTACTAGCTTCACATCCTTCATTCCTAGAAACCAAGGAGATTGTGTCTTTAAGCAAGGTGAAATTGGCCATGAAGAAATTAACTGTCACACTGCGCGGGAAATAGGAATCAACTGCATGAACGAAATTGTGGGACAAACGTTCGACAATTTAAAGCTGAAACGAAAGGACAAGGTGACAACTCTCGCATCCATTTCCTGTTCCATAAAAATTGCAGACAAGAAATTCACAGTGGATGCACTGACATTGTTTCAGAGAGTCTGCTCTACCAAGCAGTCTGACGAAGACCTCAAGGAATTGTTCGCATATGAACTTGCACCGTACCCATGTCACTCTTTACTGAGGAAGGAATGCGTAAAAGTACCAAATCAGCATTGTATGATGCAGCATTCACCCTCTCCAAGGTGAGACAAACATTGGTAGCAGAAAATATGCTGTAATTGATGGAGGATTTCTACTCCATAAAGTTGTATGCAGTAAATCCACAACCCCTACTTTTCAATCAGTGTGCCAGACTTATGTAGACTATGTGCTGAAATACTTTGGACGTAATACCACAATAGTGTTCGATGGGTATCCTGACGACACTACCTATCAAAGCACTAAAGTACCAGAAATATCTCGCCGAGCTGTACTTCACACAGCAACCAAATTTATCTATTCAGGAACTACTGCAGTTATAATAGCCCAAGATAATTTTTTATCAAATTATGAAAACCAAAAGAACCTCATAACAATGCTGATGACAGAACTGACAGCCAATGGGGTTGCAGTGAAACAGGCTGCTGAAGATGCAGATGTAATGGTTGTTCGCACAGCAATCACAAAAGCTTCTGAATATGACAGTGTGGTCATAACGAATGGAGATTTTGATCTTCTCGTGATATTGACAGGTCTATCCTCAATAACAAATATGCCTCAAAACATATATTTTGAGAAGAGTGGGAGAGGCAAAGCACTGTCATTGTTGTATTCAGCAGCATCATGCAACATCATAAACTGATGAGATATTCTCTTACTACACGCTGTGAGTGGATGCGATACGTCAACCCCATTTGGCCAAGGAAAGAAGAAGGTCTGCAAGATATATGAGAAGACCCCCATACATTCAAAATATCGTAGCCCTTTTTACAGACGCTGAAGCCACCAACTCGCAGATTGCTGAGGCTGGTATAAAGTTTCTTGTGGCCTTGTATGGAGGGATCATCGAAACCGATTCCCTGGACAATCTGAGGTTCCAGCTCTTCCAAAAATCAGTGGCCAAACCCAAATTTCAACTGGCAAGACTGCCACCGACTACAGAAGCAGCTACACATCACATTTTTAGAACATATCTCCAGGTCCAAACATGGCTGGGGAATTACATTGTCCCATCAGAGTGGGGGTGGTCACTGACCAGATGCTGGGTGGTCCCCACCAGAACTACGCAGAACGCAGCCCCGGACCACATTCTAACCATAATCTCTTGCAAATGCAAGAAAGGTTGTAGTACTGCAGCCTGCAGCTGCAAGAAAGCAGGACTACTGTGCTCCACCCTTTGCAAGAGCTGCACAGGCCTTGCCTGTGAGAATTGTGAACTAGAATTACAAGATGAGGATGCCGATGTACATTCTGATGAGTAATGGAATGTGGAATCCCTATTTGAAGAAGAAGAAAGAGAAAAGGAGGAAACTCCATTAGGCGCAAAATGTCTAAAAGCATAAACTTTGTAGTTTGTACATAATTATTTAATTTTATTTAACTTACTTAAATACTATTTATTGCACATAATAAATGGTCACGTGGTTAAAACCTAAATACTGTTCTTTTATGTTTTTCTTTTTCTAACCCACGTTATTTCAACTTTAAGAAGGGTGTTATTGGGTTTTTATTTTAGCTCAACGCTGGGGTAAGCGTAGTTAAATTGTAGGAGCTTTTCTTACATGGAATTTGATGCTCTAAAACTTTCATTATGTGACATTCTTCATTTTGAGTAGCTATTATTGAGATACGCGTATTGTAACTTGAGCATAACCCACTTTTTAGCCAAATTAGTCATGATTTCTGAACTTTGACGATCAATTGCGGCTAAACGGCTGCACCGATTTTGAAATTCAAAGAAGTTATTCGACGTAAAATCTTATTTTCTTTTATTTTGGTAAGAGTATAATTTTTTTTAAGAACCACTGTTTTTAAGTAATAAGTAAAAAACTGAAACGAGCGCCAAAATTTTGTGGTTTTTCGGCCGCCACAAATTTTCCACAAGGATTTTTTGGTAGAAAACTTGAGTATAGCTCTACATGGCACACATAAACAACCCCTCCAAGTTTCATTAAGTTCTATTTAATACAAGGTCCAAACCCTATACCGACTGGACTATATACGTTAGTCAGAGAGAATCAAAACGCAACATGCAAATATGTTACCATATATGCCACTGTGCCATTGATCAGGGTAAATATAGGCTATATTGAATAATTATATTACAACAACAGTTTAGAATCCCTGCAATCATTCTCGATGACCTTGTATACACAGAATTATTCTGAATTCGAACGATAAACCACGGCTGCTGGTGCATTACGACTAAATTAAGTTGAAAACAAATTGTTACGAGGATAAAAGATGCGAGGCAACATCATGGGAGACCCCACCTCCCGTACGCGTATTTCAGAAGTGAACATGGAGTGAGAGACACAGCTGCACTCGGCCAATCAGAGGAGCGCGTGACGTCACCCACGCCCCGCCTACGCCTGACGCCACGCACGCACGCACGCATGCATTCACGTCGCGTCGGGCAGATGACGATCGTTAGACCTTTAATATATATCATTTTTTATAAAAACATTTAATCAATCACAAGCAATATAAATATTATTTTTGGAAGTTAACAATTGCAAGACTCAAAATAAACAATTTTATTGAGACCTTAATACTGAGAAACTTGTTTAAACCCGATATACTGTTGCTATGAACACATTTTGATAATTAAATAAATTGTGGACTCAATGGAAGAGTAAATAATTTGTGGATATATATTTTAAATGAAAAATACTAACTAATAATTAAACTCTGGTCTTTTAATTGGGCTATCCTTTCCATGCGTGTTTTCCTATTCGTAACAATATATACGACTTATGGTTTATTTACAGTGCTTTCCTATTCTAGTACTATATGTATTTGAAGATGGATCTTAAAAAACAAATATTTTTAAATAATAAAGTATTTAAGATGGAACACTGGGCGTCTGGATTATGTTTGGTTGAATGAAGTCCTACAACCACAACGAATTTTGTCACTCGCCAAATTATTTCATTTAAAAATTTGGGAGGTAACACGTTTATTCTTCACATAATTTTTTGATGTGTTACTAACCACAATTATTTAAATGAAATAATATTGCGACATAAATTGTGGTGGTTGTATAACGACATTCAATTAAACATAATTCAGACTCTCGGAGTTCTAACTTAACTAGTTTATCTATTATTTACAATACAATTTATGTTCAGCTCTAACTTCAAAGACGTATACCAGACATGATTTGCATTTCAGACCGTAAGTTCGTTCAGAGGTTTTCAACTTATTTGGTCGTGATGAACCTGGAGCCAAAGTTTGTCTAACTAATTCAGACTCAGCTTGTATATATAATTGTAGTCTGAGCAGTTTCTAAGCGGGCGGCTGTTGAGACTGCGCCTCTGTCTCCTCGCCGAGCAGGAAGTCTGGTAACGAGAGCAGCCGCGAGGTGTTTTTGCGAGTCGCGAAAAAACTGCTACCGCCACCACGAGAATGATGAGGGGGGGGGGGGGAGAAAGCTGGGCGGAGGGAGCCGCTTTCTCCTGTCACCTCTCCTCAGAACAAGAACAAGGAAACGTGGAGAGGAGTTCTCTGGCGGCTAAGCGCGGTGGAGGGTTACCGACAAATGAAGACGGAAAAGAAACACGAGGAAAGCCCCCGCATGAATGCGCGGCCCCGCCGGTCAATCATCGCGTCATAGCTGGGCGTGTGCTCGATACCGGGACCGCTCTCCCGGTCAGAGCAGGAGGAGGGGGGGGGGGGCAGAGGCTGGTCTCGGCGCCTTCTCTGTCGAGCGAGATTTGGTTTGGTAATGGTCGCGCCCAGGGGCTTTAGGTCTAGTCTGCATAACCATTTTGTTCAAATATTTCGAGTTTAAATAAATTCATAATAGTAGAATATATTGTCATGTTGTTCGGCGGCTGGTGCCGGTGCGTGGAGTCGGTGTCAGTGTCCGCCATCCTGAATTGTGATGTCACGTTGGCCATCTTGGATGACCTTAAACATGACCTTTGACGTTGACTTTCAAAAAAGGCCAAATCTTTGCCTTAATTGACTCAAAAATGCCCCAAAAAATCGCCAAAATTTGCCAACATTTCCAGATTAGGGAATACAGTCTGCCAAAAATTCTCATAAGCTTTTAAATATTAAAAATACAATCATTTTCAAGAAGAAAACCTGTAAAAAATAATTCGAAATTTTTAATGCGAAATGCCTAAAAATATTTTTGCCTTAGAAAAACCTAAAATTCCCCAAAGCGCTTAAATTCCCCGGCGAAAAAGCCTCCCTAAGCCGCCGGTGTCATGACCTCAGACATAAGGTTGTCATGGGCCATTTGGGATTGTCTCATTACCGTTGCAAATATCGGTATGGTTGCCATTTTTAAAATACGTAATAACTATCAAAAAAATTGGTAAAAACATTAAAACTAAAAAAAATTTAATTAATAACATTTTAAACAAAAATCATTCCGCCGTTTAGAAAAATCTTATTCCATCTTGAAAAAACCTGAATTACTATCAGAAAATGATGAGGAATTTTAAAATTAATAAAAAATAATTAGTAAATTTAATTTTAAAACGCACTTATGTCATGGAGTCCTGGGTTAGAACCAGATGAGGGCAAGAAAATGACGACAGATCTTTCCTCCACGGAAGCCACCGACAGACTGACCACCCACCACTAATGCCAAGGGGTAGATATATAACGCCAGCCAGTATGACGTCACATCCGCCATCTTGTTTCTTCCATCGTGTTTCCGTCTGCTGGAGGCCGCCATTCTGGATTATGACATCACAGCTACCATCTTGTTTTCGTCTGCTGAATGATGCCATATATGATTAATACATCACAGCAGTCATCTTGTTTACATGTGCTGGAGGCCGCCATCTTGTAATATATCATAATAGCCGCCATCTTATTTTTATCTGTTGGAGGCAGCCATAATTATTTTCAAAACTTTATACCAGGAGCGCTAGTGACACGTAGTACACTCATCGTCTGCTAGAAGGTGCTGTCGCCATTTTGTTTTCAGTAGTCGATATCAGAGCGCTAATATCATGTAGTACACACAACGTCTCACAGAGATGGCTGTCACCATTTTGGTTTATATTTTACCTGCTCGATTGCATTTGTATTTATTGTTTTGGCATCCGCCATCATCGAGCATCTCGGTCGCCATCTTGAAACTCTGCAATCATAAACTAAAATTATGGGGAAAATATTTAAATCATCAAAGAATTACTCATTAATGTACTAATTGATTTGATTGAATACTGTCCTTAGTTCGATCCTTGGTCAATGTAAAAAAAATTAATAAATATTGTTTCAATTTAACATAAAAGTTAAATGGTTAAAGAAATAAAAAAACCTAATTACAAACCAAAAAATTTATTACGAAATTTCTACACTATTTAAGGAACACTTGCTAAAGTGAGCTATTTAATAAACATTTAGTTCTGAATTGGCTTGAACAGACTAATTCCCAGCCCCAAACAGTTTACTGAAGACAGAGACCTGCCAGATCCTTTTCCTACATAGTCTTTTTTTTTCGACAGAGTTTCTCGATACTGTATATAACATACGGCTTCACATCGTCGGAATTATCAATCGGAGTATTCACTGTTTAAATGCTCACTTCTTCACTTTGTCCTCGAACAGATATGGTTTGCCAAATACAAAGTCCAGCCAAAAGTTATATTTTAAAGATCCGTGAAATGCTACTTCATCTGTATGTACGGAATGCTTGCGTACAAGCCATGGTGAATAAAGGAATGAAATTGAGGGAGGAAGTGGGAGAAGCTACTCCCGACAGGGTGGCAGAGGGCCATTCGCAGATTCAAGCTAAACAGTGTAGTAGTGGGTTTTTCCGAGTTTGGGAATAGGAGTCCAGGAAACGAAGACTTAAAAAGGCACAAGTCTCGAAAAAATAATTTGTCCAAATATGAATTTTTTCCACTGTGGTAGAGTTTACTATGTTTAACAACATACCAAAAGTTTACCACTGTAGACATAATTCGTATCACCGAAAACGTGCAGTTAAGTTCTAGATGAGAGCGACATACAGCAGTCCATTAAAATGTTTACCATTTACGCAGTTTTTATCGTAGACTCTCCATTAAACTACCAAAATAATCCAGAAAATCTATTACACACATGCATGTTGAAAATCTTTCCAAATAATATTATTAAAGGTAAGATATAAATCGATTAGTTAATTAAATAACTTTTTTTATCTCAGTCAAGGACATGAAAACCCGACTCGAATAAAAGTAAAGGGTCCAGCATAATAAACACCTTTACAACAGCTGTTGCGTATTTCTTAAGCTCTATAGTAACATTTTTTAAGAGGCTAGCATAATTTATTGCATCGCTAGAGCTTTCCAAGCGTAGCAGTGTTGTGTGGGTACTGCGACAGTGGTACAGTCATAAGTGCTAGGGCAACTTTATCTCCTACGATATCGACGTTTTTTAGTCTCTGGAAAACTTGAGCCAAACGAAAATTTATTACTGTGGAAATTTCAACATTTTCTAGTAACATTAAAGTGTTTACCTCAGAAAACCTTGCGAGTTACACAAAAAATGTGCAGTTAAGTCCTAAATAATAGCTTCCTGTACGCTCCACAATATTGCATTCCGTAAACATTATTTTAATAGACATTCAGTAAACCAACCCATAATTAAAGAAAATCATTTTTCTAACTTTTAAAAATTTTAAAAAAATACATATCATTATTTTTATTAAATATACTAGCCTACATATAGATACAATAATATTAGAAAAAATATTTTATTCTAAATTATGAAGAATTAAATTATTTATTACATAAACATTAAATAACTAACGTGAAAAACACTTAAATAAACGTTTCATTATTCGTAAGCTTGAAATAGGTACAATTCTTGAGAGTCTGGTACAATTATTCTGACAGGTGAAGAGTTCCTAGTTGGATAGTGTGTACTATACTGCGGCATTGATGAAGTCACTCCGGCAGGTACGATTTCCCTCATAGGAAACAAAGGTTTTTAATGAACTGAAAATTATTAAAAAGCTGAAATTTTCTACTGACAGTATAAACGTTTTTTAGTAAAATATTGTTAAGATTTTTTATGAGGGAAGAACTGGAACTGGGTTCGTAAGGGATAGCCCAATTAAGTTTTATTACACAGTGTTATTGATTACTAATATGAACATTAATAATCTTACTTTAAAAAATTCCTAATCACCAATTACTTGTACATATAAATGTTTATTCTCAAGTCACTCAGTTTCTGTCAAGTTCTTACAGACCGCACTCCTCACTGGGCCGCACTCCTTGTGGAACTCTGTTGCCGAACTCTTCGCCGCACTCGGCACTCTCGCCACTGTCGCGGACTCTTGCCGCTCCCAAAAACTTCTTCGCCGAAAAACTGCAGCGGAGTCCGGCGTTGCGGCTTAAGTACCTAGGGGCGCCCTTCTCGAACAGTCGACAGGAGTTGTTGATGAGTCGCGTCATTCCTGGCCGACCCACGCCCGAACAGTCGAGAAGGGCGTCGCTCGCTCACGTCACTTCACGCGGCGGCCCGTGGAATTCCCAAGGCCGCTCAGCGACAGATAACGGCGCCAAGGCAGGACGTTGCGCAGGGTGCAGAGGGGGAAGGGGTGCACGACGACCCTTGTAATCCAGCCAGGCACGCGTGGCATCCCTTACGCCAGTGGACCGCCCGTGGCACGACACGTGACACCAGTGGCTTGGTAGGGCAGCCAGCCAGCTCCGAACCTGGCTCGGTCTGGTCTCTCGCGTTCGTAACAATATTCAAATGTTACCGCTGCAAACCACATCAAAAAGTGCATTTAGTCCAAAATAATAATTTCTTACAATAATCCACAAAATGCATTTCGTAAATGCAATTTGTATAGTAACCTCTCAATATGGACACCAAAATAATTGAAAAACGTTGCCCTACTTGGTAATAGTGATAAAAATTACATAGTTAAAAAATCTTACCTTTAATATATAATTATTCTCATTAAAGTTAAGAAAATAATTTTTATTCGATTTTGTGGAAATATAAACACTAATTATATAAATATGAAGAGCTCTATGTGAAAATCGCTTTTAATAAACGTTGTTGCATATTTCTTTAGCTTGAAATTGGTATTTTTTTGAGAGTCTGGTACAAGTTTTCTGATCGCTGAAGCGTTCCTAGCTGGTTAGTGTGTGCCGCACTGTGGCGGTGCTGAAGTCGCTCGGGCCGGGTATACACTTCAGGACACTTCAGTGGTCAGAACAACTGTACCAGACTCGCAACGACTATACTTATTTAAAGCTTAAGAAATATGGAACAATGTTTACTCTAATTATTTTTACGTCGGACTCTTCATATTTATGTAATTTGTATTTATGTTTCCATAAAATTGAGTAAAATTGAGTTTTCTTAACTTAAGCGATTTAAAATTTATATTAATGAGAATTTTTTGAAATTATTTAACATGTGTCATATTGCCATTTACAGCAATGTTTTTCAATTATTTGGGTACATAGTGAGAGTCTACTACATATATTACTTTTACGAATGGCAATTTTGTGGATTGTTGCAAAAAATTATCATTTAGGAATTAACTGCATATTTTCGGCGTGACGCACCAGGTTTGCGGTGCTAATTTTTTCACGTGTTAATAGGAAACGTTGATAATACCTCTTTACTTAATTTCCGTTTGGGTAAAATTTTGCAGATACTGAAAAACCTGGATTTCGTGGGAGCGAAAGTCCCCCAGCGCTTGTGGCTGTAGCACCGCACACACACAACACTGCTGCGCTCGGAACACTCTAGCGATCCAGTCAATTACCCTAGCGTCTTGGAAATATGTCACTATAAAGATTAAGAAATATGCAAAAACCTTTCTAAGTGATTATTAAGTCGGACCATTTATTTATATTTTAATCAAGTTTTTAAGTCCGTGACTGAGATAAAAAAAAAACTAATTTCATTACTTAATCGATTTATATCTTACCTTTAATGTTTTCATTCGGAACATTTTTCAACATGAATTTGTGTAATAGGTTTTCTATATTATTTTGGTAAGTCAATGGAGAGTCTACGTAAAAATACTGCATAAAAGGAAGCATTTTAATGGACTGCTGTATGTTGCCTTCATCAAGGACTAAACTGCACATTTTCGGCGATATGCGTAAGGTCTACAACAGAAAACTTGCGGTATGTTATTAAGCATAGCAGATTCTACCACTGTGCAAAAATTCCGTTTTGGACACTTTTTTACAGGTTGAAACCTTTGTTTCCTGGGTTAGTGAAACTTCGGGCAGCCGGAAGGGTCAAGTCATTACAGACGAGTAGGTTTTGGAAGATGGAGGTTAACGGATAATTTCTCGATGGCGCGGGATTTGAAACACGGGAATAACGAATAATGTAAAGAGAGAAAATGTAAAATTTTTTTCAGGTTTTTCGTCACCATGTTTGTTACAGTTCTGAACATATATTGTTTACTTTATTGTTTAGTTTTATCGTTTAAGCACACTAAACACTTTATTACATTACACATTACACCATATAAACTGTAGTACCATACACACTACATAACACTACCCCTTAGAGCACAATACACCTTACAGCACACTACAACTTACAGCACATTAAACACGTCAGCACACTTACTTCCGCATACTTACTTTAGCACACTTTCTTTTTATATCTTTTTTTTCACACTTTTGTATACTTTATCATAACTTCGCACATTTTCCAACACTTTTACATTGGCTAATTTTGAATTATTTTTAATAGTTTTAAATACTTAAATGGTTTTCGTTACCTTTTCGTATACTTTCGTTCAATTCGCATACTTTCGCACACCTACGCGTACGTTTATACTTTTGCATAATCTCGCATACGTTGTTATTTTTGCGTACTCTCCTATACTTTTCATACTTTTGTGAACTTTACCATACTTTCGCATACTTTTGCACACTTTCACATACTTTTCAATATCTTCCGTACTTTTTCATAATTTTGCATACTTTCTCATATTTTTGTATACTTTAGCACACTTTTGCATTTTTTTTGCATACTTTGCTACAATTTCCCATACTTACACATACTGTCGAATACCTTTGTATTTTTTTTGCATACTTGTGCATATTTTGCATACATTCGTACACTTTTCCGCACGTACGCACAACTTTGCACACTTTTGCATATTTTCACATTCTTTCATACACTTATCAATATTTTCCATGCTGTTTTATACTTACACATACTTTCGCGAGTTTTTTCATAGTTATTTATACTTTGCACACATTGGCATGCATTTGGATACTCTTACAACTCTCAACTCTCAACTCTGAAGTTGGATCCTGCAGTTAGTAGTGTAATTGTCACTATGTAGAATCCTCCGATTATTTTATGCGCATTCTTGGTTGAAATATATTTCAAGTCCTACGGTGTAATTGGAGTACAGTACAGACCCCAGTACAGTACAGTACAGACCCCAGTACAGTAGAGTACAGTACAGACCCCGGTGGAGAACAGACGTGTCGGCGGGTGCTCCGTTCTAACGCGAAGTGTTGCGACCATTATAAGTGCTGCGACCAGTATAAGTGTTGCGACCATTATAAGTGTTAAAAATATTATTTGTACTTTTAATTCTTGTATTTTCGTCATAAAATAGTTACTTTAAAATGTCAGAAGAGTGTGGTAAAAGTCTAATGTGTCTGGATGCGGCAAATGTGAAAGACATTATTAAATGCTCTGGTATTTGTGAAAATTACTTTCACGTGCAGTGCACATCATTGAAAATTGCTGAAAACCTTCGATAGCTTGTAATAATGGAAAAAAAACTTAGAAATTTTAGAAATGCAAAGCTCGTAAGCGGAGTAACATGCCATCAGTTGTTGATGTGAAACTTTTAATGGAACAAGGCTGAACTTCTTCACCAGTTACCGGCGCTGCATAAAGTTGTTCAGAAACAATAATCCTTGGAAAACCGTGTAAAATATATTTCCGAACAGTTTGAGGAGTTTCGTGCCACCACAAAAATAATTCAGGAAATGAATGAGAAACTAGAGAAAGAAAATGTGATTTTAAAAAGTCGGTCAACATACTGGAAGAAAGAGTAAACGAACATGAACAAGAAAATTGAAAATGTTGGAATGACTGAGACGAGAGGCGAAAACTGTATTGCTGTAGTAGGCGAAATGGCTAAGGCTGTGGGCATAGTCGCGGGCAATAAGGATGTCCAAGTTGCTCACAGACTCCCCTGCAGCCAGAGAGACTAGCCTAGGCCGATACTTGCACAAGCACAACTGCTCTCCCGACAAACGAGAGATCAGTGGTTACAGAAATTTTAAGAAAAATAAAGATGCTGTTGGCCTAAATAAAAGATTTCCTGTAAGTGTGATTTTTATAAACGAACATTTCACGCACTACAGTAAATCTATTTTTGTGAAAACCAAAAAAAAAATGTGAAGAGAGAACAAATTTAAGCTCGTGTGGGTACGCGACGGGAAAAAATTCGTAAGAAAATATAGGGGAAACCAGCTACAAGAATCAGACGCCCGTCAGATCTTGAACATTTGGTCCATTCAAGAGTTTCTAGATAAATCTGTAAGTTTCCAATTTTTCTAATGATTGTATTTTTACAATCATTATATACAGACATTTTCACATGGGACTGTCTTCACTGTTCTGAATTAGATAAAACATTTACTGCTAATGGTTTCGGTGTCCTGCACTTAAATATTAAAAGTGTAAGCAAAAACCTCAAACAGTTCTTGGTCTTATTGTCAGATATTAGAGCAAAACTTCATATTATATCTAACTGGAGCATGTCTGAGCGGGCAGAGCTCGCTGTACTCCGTGCTTCAGCAAGACAGCGGTTCATAAAAGTTATGGAGCAGCGGTGTTCGTCAGGAGCGAGCTGACTGCTGACATGGGCAGCTTGTCCTCGCGGGAGCAGTCTGCTAGCGTGTCAGTGCTGCCCTCAGCTGCAGATACGCCGCTGTTTCCAACCACGCTTCGCTTTCAGCAGTCTCGATGTCTTCACTTCCTAGATTATTTAGAGAATGCGTAGACGGGTCATAATGCCACACTTCTGATGCTAGTTGGAGATATCAATATAAATATATGTGCGACCGTTCACGATAGTTATACAGAAAAATATTTGAATATTTTTGCTAAACACGGCTTGACATCTTATATAAACAAATATACACCCATACATTTTTCTCACAAACCTGTTTAGACCATGATTTTGCAAAAATTTAAAAAAAAAAAAAATATTTTATTGCTGCACTATTATGTGTCAAAGGACTCTTGAAAAAAAGCACGATACGTTTATATATAAATAGAACAATTTATCTTATTTCCTTGAATCTTAATCTTAGAATTGTGTTTTAAATGAACAAAATGTTGATAAAGCGAAAGAAAATTTTGTCAATTTGATATAAAATTACATAGACAGAGCTAGTTAACACACACTTGAAAGTAAGGTATAAGAAATTTTTAAAATCAAGGAGATCAATCGGGTTGGTGAAATCTATCAGAAAAAGAGAAAAAATATTTTTAAAAAATGAATAAACAACCTTTTAATTCGCAGTTTACATCTTTTATACGAATAACTAAAGACAATTACTATAAAATAGTTTCTAAACCATTAAATGGTTTAAAAAAATTATGGAATATTTTTTAAGAAGTTACTGGCTTGAAAAATGAAAAGGGTTGATATAAAAAACTGTATCATACGATAGCAACATAATAAATGCCATGTCAAAACCCGAAGAATTTGCAAACACACTAAATAAATATTTTACAAATTTTGGAAATATTTGACAACTAATCAAGTAATAAGTCCATAAATTATTCAGTTAATACAAAAATTGGTCAAGGTTGAAATTTTTAGCTCCTAAGTCAGAAACTGGTATGCAATCGAAGATGAAAAACTGCCGTGCGTTGGGTCTTGATAAAATAGGTATAAACATACTAAAAGAACACAAATATAAATGGTGCAAATCCTATATATTATAAGTAGTATAGCTTGGCCGGTCCGGAAACAGGCCTCAGGCGGTGGAGCCGAGAGCCGGCTCCGCCATCTTGGATTGTGACGTCACGGCGGCCATCTTGGATGGTTGTGACCTTGACCTTTGACCTTGACCTTGAATTTGATCCTCAAAAATCGCCAAAATCCGCCAAAATTGGGCAAAATTTGCCCAAAATTCCTCAAAAATCGCCAAAATTTCCATTTCTGTGGAAAAAAGTTCCGCCAAAAAATCTCAAAAAATTTTACAAATTAAAAATTTCTCATTTCGAGGGAAAAATTTCCCGTTTCGAGGGAAAAATTCCCGTTTTTAGTCCTTAAAAATCCCAGCGGCTGAAAATTCCTAAAACTGGCTTAAGCATCCTTAACTCAAGCCTCAGTTAAGCCATTTCTAGGAATAAGGATACCATGACCGCCATCTTGGATTATGTCGTCACCGTTGCAATTTTCGTTACGATCGCCATCTTTAACTTTTTTATTATCCGATTTTAATAAAAAAAATTAAAATTTATTAAAAAAATTCAAATAATAAAATTTTTAATAAAATATTTAAAAAGCATACTTTTTCGACACGGAGCTCGGAGTCCTCGGTTCGAACCCGACGAATGCAAAAAAATAAAAATGACGACCGATCCTTCCCTCGTGGTGGGTGCTGGCAGACTGACTCCCACCACTTTTTATCATCATCTAGTATGACGTCATGGCCGCCATCTTGTCTTCGATGCTGGAAGCCATCATCATTGTATCGTCGGCTAGAGTGCGCCGATGACATGTTAGTTTAATTCGTATCCGCTAGAGTGCAGTAATAATTTATTACTGTGACACCCGCCATCTTGTCATTTGGCCGCCATCTTGAAAATCCGTAATTATTTATCTAGAAATTCGGGAAAAGTTCCAAAATTCATTAAATAAATCACTCATTAATTTACATATTGATTCGATCGATTCCCGTCCTCGGTTCGATACCCGATCGTTGCAATAATGTTTAATCTTATGTAAAAAAAATAATTTAAATAAACCATGTTCAACATTCGTAAAGAGACTATAAATCCTCTACGACCACCATCCTATCAGACATCAAGACCACCATATTGGAAATTCGTAATTTTAATGCTAGAGATCCGGGAAATAGTTCAGAAATCATTAAATAAATTTGTAATCCATATAATGATTGATTGGATCGACTAAGGTCCTTGGTTCGATCCCTGGCCGATACAAAACAACTTTAATTTAAAAAATACTAAAAAAGTGTTAGGTTTGAGAAAATAAAAACACCACAAGTTCTTTTAAAAAAAATTTATTACATAAATTCAATACACTACTACAAGTACAAAAAAATACACAGACAAATTACTAAAAACTTGGTTAAGATTTATTTCCGCATTTAATCTTGTGCTGTTCAAGACACTGTATAGCTGTGAGTCCTGATTTCGAGGTCGATTAGCGAAATACTTAAAGCACATCTTACACATATAAATCTTCTGTTGATGTTTTGTAACCTGGGGTCTCACAAGTCGGGAGAAGTTTTTGATGTAGCAGTAGTGTGCAGAACCGCTTTCATTTGTCACAAGCAACAATTCGAAATGATTTTTTCTTTCTTGTTTGGTTACACGAATCGGACACACTTTATTATCCTCATTTAGCGCATACACATTAACTGAGACTTCAGGGTTATTTTTCTCAAAAACTTTTATCTGATTTAACGGCGGCGGATAGCACAGTCCATCGAAGTTGTACTTATTCTCCAAAGCATAATACCTCTTATCAACACGGTTTTGATCACTTCCCTCGACAAATCTTGCCAAAATACTCCATTTAAAACAAAACTGGTCCTTGAAGTTTTGGCAATTGACTACTGCTCTTTTGTTGACTATCGCCTCAGGTAAGGCAATAAATGATGATGTCTGATGGTATGGAAGCATACTATCACTTGATTCGTTTCCTATGCACATAATCTTGTGACTATCCAGACTGTTACAATGCGAAAAAACCTTATCGCATTTGTCGCACTTATATGTCTCTCGAGAGATTGTCAGAGACCTACTGCAGGTTATTGATGCACCACAATATTTGCATTGATGCGATGTATGCTCTTCATTAATCGATGTCTGGAATGCAGATGATGAAACTTCAGCTGATGATGGAACAGCACGTATCGTTGTCTTCTCTGCAGTCGGTATCGGGATCTTCACAGCTGTCGGCACCTCAGCCATTGAGTTCTCCGCTGCCGTGGTCTCCTCTGCAGTCGGTATCAGGATCTCCGACTCCATCATCGTTGCTGCCATCGAGGTCCCCGCTGCTGACGGTAGACAGTTTATTCCGGTCAACATAACTAAATGTCACGATACTTAATGGAGAGAGCACGTCCGTACTGCACCGCGGCCAGAGGTGAACTGCGGGTCCAGTCGTCCGAACCTCGCTTATATACCCGCGGTCTACTGGTATACTACATGAGTCAAAATAATGTCTGTATTTAAAATTATTTTTTTATTAGGTACCTAAAAATTGTAGAAATAAAAACACACGAGTTCAAGTTTTACACATTTATTTATAAAGAGTACACAAATACATATTAGGTTAAGGAATCAAGCATTTTCACAAGCAAAGTCTTTAATGCCGCACGAACTGACTCGTTGACTCCGGTTCCAACTGGTTCGTTGACTCCGGTTCCAACTGGTTCGCAGGCCACAGGATCAGGAACACAGGTTTCCAGCTGGTCATCTTCTGTGACGTTGACAACTCCGACAAGACATGGTCGATGACGTCTGTGACCACGTCTACGCCTGGGCTTTGGCTCAGTGCTAGTTGGGACAGATTCACTGCCTGAACTGCGACGACGAGACGCACACCGTTTGGACGTCTGCGTAGATGCATCACAGGTCGCAACAGGTTGCAACACGTCCATGTTTGGTGTTGCACATGCAGACGAGGCGACTACCTCAGCGATGCTAGCAGGAAGGATTGTGTGTGGCCTCATGTGATAGACGGCACAGTTTCCAGGTTCGCAACAAGCTACCAGCTGCTGAGTCGGTTCGTAGGACACAGGAAAGTGCGCAAACCGCCAATGCTGAGCGCCTCCATCACAGGTTTCTGTACATGTACGTAGATACCCGGAATCCCAGTAGCTGTACTCGACACTGCTGAAGCTAGGTCTTGCGCACACGTACACGTTAGCAGGATGAAACGTAAACATCTTCTTGCAGGCCGAACGTCAACTGAAGGCACGTACATAGGTACGCCATTTATATATGCAGGCTCCTACTAACATTGAGTGTGCCATTTCTGCATTAGCTGCGAGTTTGTACAGGCACAGACACGTTCAAACTTGTCACGTAGCTGCACGGCGTATATTGCACTAAGCTTGCGCAGGGAAGGACAGCCGTAGTCGGTCTGTATATCCACAATTTCAGCTGCTCCGACGTCACACAGTTCTCGTAGCCATTTCTTCTGTTCAGGTCCGGCAACGTAGATTATTTCGTTTTGCAGTAGTAAATCTTCAATAGTGTTTTTCACTTGGTGGTACGGAATTTTTCCTTCGTCCCACTCTAGTCCATGATAATATTTACATAGCCATTCATTCGACCGTTTACTTTTTTCGTCTAGTAGTTTCCACGGATACGGAGGTCGGAAGCTGCGGGTTCGAGTCTTGTCTCCGGAGGTGACGCTAATTTCCTTGAGCACGAATCCATTTTGACTCTGGAAACCTTGCAGGTTGCAGTACATCTTGTGGCTAGCAATGCTCGGTTATAACTAAATTATCATAGAAAACGAAACGGTATTTATGTCAGAATTTTCACAAGTTTGTCTCGACAATTGTACGAAGCAAGCCGATCGTGAAGTATCAGACAAAAAGCATAGGTGTTTGGCGGAATATTTCCGCTAGTCGTTATCTCGATCCTACAGTCGATGATGTTTGAATTTATACGATCATCCTGTTTGGAAACGTCAAACACCATTAACGGTGCCTTGTTCTTGAAACTGTCGGGACTCAGTATCGGTGACTGTATCCGACCGTAGTAAGCTTGCTGAAACTTGGCATACATTTGATATGCTAGAAGAAATCTTCCACTTTCAAAATCCATGTTCATGTCAACGTACGGATAACTTTCGCTGTTTAAAAATATTTTTACATTACGTATTTGACAGTTATCGAATATGGAGCGACTTACTCCTGCATTAAGCTGTCTTCCGGTCTGAAGTCCGACGATGATGTATCTTGGTTTTTCCGTAGCGAAGCTGGACTTTACTATCCAATTGATACGCTGACTATGAGGCAAGCCAGGATAAGTTTCCAGGCTCCAGGATCGGAATGGCACATCGAAGTTCTTGCCATTTTCTATGTTCTTCAACATCTTGACTCGCTCAACGGTGCTCACTTGGATGTGGGGCAGCATCCACTCGATAGACTGAAGTGTTAGCGAAACATCTTGAGGGTTTTCAGCAGCGGCGACAATTGCATTAATGTGCGTGTTGGCTAGAAGCAGTACGAGCTCTTGTTTCGAATTAATGATTATATGCTTGTAGTCCTCAGCGAATCCGAGAAGCATGGACAGAGGAACACAAACTTCGAACTTCCCTTCGGCATAAACCGGAAGCTTATATTCATCCTCGAGAGCCCAACCGGCCATCTTTGCAGCAGACAGTTCATTTGGCGTGAGCGAAAGGTAATTTTTCATAGCAGATGTTATGCCTACATCTCTCGTCTGGTCTACCTCGACACCATTGAGTACATAAGTAATGCGCTCGATTAGGTGAAGAATACCATTGCAGGATATTGATGTCGTTGTCGGATGCGTACCATCCGCTTTTGTAAGCGTGCCTCTTATACGTAGAAATGACTGCGAAGGTAAAGTACAAATATCTTGGTGCTGTACAGCAATGCGTACTTCCGATGGTAGTGCGTACGGTCCGAGCAGGAAAGGCTGGTATTCGTGCAATTCCATTTTCGTAATGCTGTCATCAAAAATGACCGGATCTTCCACGTTGAGGATTTCGTCTTCCATATTTATTCGGCACTTGTCCAATACTGAGGAGATACTTTATGTTGTCAGGTGTTAACGCACCGATGTCTGGTAGAGAACTGTTCTTATTCACGACAATACGATTTCTTTTATAACTGTTCGGTGTTACGAACTTTATGCCCATCGCTTCAAGTGCAGACGTAATGTAATTTCTTCGTCTTGAAAATTCACCAATCGTCCTCGCTGGTCAACGATTCTGACGACGACTTCGTGTGCGCACTTCACGACGACTGGAACGTAAATGATACTTTGCGGTACTTCTACCAGTTTATATCCTGGCGGGACCATCGGCGAAAACTCGTGCAGCATGTTGCTTAGTCTTCCGTTGAGATACGTTCCACTTGCCAAATTACAGTTTATTCTTATGACATTCACAGGCAAAATGTTTACTGCGCACGTGGATTCGTACGATCTTCCTGTATCATACACCTTTGATTCGAATCCGAGCATCGTACCTATGGTCCCGGGTTTCGTAAAGTCGACATTTTCACTGCATGTTAGAATACTTTTTTGAGTGTTTGGATTTCCGCGCAGTTGAAAGTCTACATCCTGTGGTAACATATCCCTGATGTAATTTGCAATGTCATCTATTTCGTAAGAGCCAACAGGTAACCGTATTTCATGAGCGGTCCCATCGCTTTTCAGGAAGCATATCTTGCAGTTTTCCTCGTCGATGTTCGGTATGGCATTATACGTTTGAAAATCTACGAGTCCGATACACCATTCTCCGTCTAAATCCAGAGGCGGGAAATGAACCGCCCGCAGCTCAGATGCGTGACCTGTCAAGGTAAGTGTTATCGACATGACTAATAAATAATCGTCACTGCACAACCTTTAAGTAGCAATTTTTATTGGTCAGCTAATTTTTGTTTGTTAAAAAGCGAAGACACAAGTGTCCGCAGTTTGTTTGATTTGGCCTCTGTTCCGTTTCGTAATTGTAAAACAACGTAGTGGACCGGCCCAGGTACAACCTAAGTTCTGGCGGAGGGCGTAAATTACCGAAACTGTCGTAGTACTCGGCCATGTTTCCAGTCTTTACATAGGCTACCCAGTGCGTGCCTCGACCCGCCGACGTGTCTAAATTAATTATGGCGCACTCACGTGTCTTTGGCTTGCTGGGCAAAGTGTCTCGCATAAACACGCCGCGGAAATTTGCTATTTTAAGTTTGCGTGCGTACTTTATTAAATCTACGTTGGTGAGCGGACGTTTCGGCAAAGAACTTAGGATTTTTTCATTCGTTTCTTTTTCATGCCTCGGCCTGTCTTGTGAGGTCGTAAGTACAGTCCTGCGCCGTTTTTTTTACCGATGGTAATGGCTTCCATGCTGGCATTGTGTCGCTGTGCTTCTTTTAACTGCTTGCGCTCATTCTTCGAAGTGTTGACTGCCCGCACTATACCGCTCGTTGCACCGATGAGGCCGCCGAGAACACCCAATGCAGGCAAAAGCAAAGGAAGAAATCCTCCTATAATCTTCTTGTCGAGAGTCTGTAATTTTTGCTTGGCTTTTTGCACACCTGCACCGATCTTGCGTTTGGTCTTGCGCGAGTTAGTCTTTGACTTGATGGAGCCGGCTCGACGAGCGCCCAGTCCTAATTTCGTCTTTGCCTTCATGATCTTAGATACGCCCCACGCTGCGATTTTCTCTCCTAGTCCCGCGTTCGACGATTTACTTATATCTTCGGCTTCCTGTGCCAATGTCTCGTCGGCCCGGTGCCTGGATTCCAGATCCTTGCTTAATGAATATGCGATATCGTGCTGCTTGCACTTTTCGTCGAGAGAATTAATGCCCACGTCACCGCGAGCTAACCTTTTCGCTAGTTTAGTTCCGGGGCCGCAAAATCTGTAGCCGGGAATGTGTAGCTCGAATGGTAGGTTGTTTATCAGCGAGTTTACGAGTCCCGCACCGATGTGTTTTTTGTTCTTACCTCTTCGAGTCATTACGCACAACTGACCAGAAAGTATAAATGTGTTTGATTTTATACAATTACTTTAGTACAATGCAGGTCGTCAAGCAAGACGTGTGTTTGCCCGTGCGCATTACGCAAGACGATGTATTTAGTGCGCGTGAATCACGACATGGCTTACTGTTGCCTTCTGCTGTACGATGCATAATGGCGGGTCCGTCCAACTGTGGCAAGACGTGTGTTTTACTGAGTTTACTGGAGGAACCAA
Source organism: Bacillus rossius redtenbacheri (assembly GCF_032445375.1). Lineage (NCBI taxonomy): Eukaryota > Metazoa > Arthropoda > Insecta > Phasmatodea > Bacillidae > Bacillus > Bacillus rossius. The sequence goes on from NC_086330.1 coordinate 228,204,194, forward strand.
ATGGTCTTCGGTTCGAGAACGTTTACTTGTATTCCAAGTCGTTGCAACAGCCAAAGTACCAGCGCCTAGCAACTGTTCTACGATCTGTGGATGGTCTGGAGTATTTTCCGTTTAGCGATAATACCGATGTTGCACCTCCAAGCGAAGCAAAGCCAATTCCGTGTTTGTTTTCGACGATGTAATGTGCGAGAAACAAGGCATAATACAAGAGTACTTTTCCATGGGCAGACACGCCAAGGTAGACTGCGTTTACCTGTGTCAGACGTACAGTCGTATTCCAAAACATCTCCTACGAGACAACGCAAATGTCATAGTTTTGTTTCGCATGGACGAACTTAATTTACGCCACGCTTATGATGATCACGTAAACACCGACATGACATTCCAGGAATTCAAAGACATGTGCTCCTTGTGTTGGAAAGAAGAACACGGATTCCTAGTTATAGTCAAAGACTGGCCTCTATATAAGGGCAGGTACAGACGAGGTTTCGATCAGTTTATCACCAAACATGAGTCATAGCATTTCGAAATTCGGTCGTAGCAGTCGAGACTTACGTACTGCTCTCAAGTCTCATGACGACGTTATCCGCAAATACATTTCGCTACTGGCTCAAAAAGTAGACGGGGTGAAAAAGGAATTTCTTGAGTACCTTGTAGCCATAGACCAGCGCGTGGAAGCTTCGGATTCTCGCATTCGCGACATGATCGAAGTATCGAATGCACAAAGACGGGACGATCTGAGGACTTTTCAAAGTAGTCTGAAAGCATCACTATCTCAATCGTCAACAAATTCAGATTTGGCCAAACACAAGAAAGAAGTTTCTGCGAACGAATAAAAAAGTATATAAGGAGGTCTTGCAATAAGTTTTCAGCCAGTACAATGTCGGACCTGGCCAGTGACCTTCATCGAGCTATACAGTCTGTTCGTGAAAAATATTTACTTGCTAGACGAACCAGACTTGCACGTGAGATGGAAAATGAGGAGATATTTAAACCAATCACTAGTCGCCTCGACGAACTTAAAAACAAGGAAGAACCAGCCTTCATTGTGAAGACAGAAGTTGAAAATGAAATGCCGACTGTAAAGAAGAGAAAGTATGAACCAGATCGAGAAGAAGAGGACTTAACAAGTACAGAGTCCATGCACAAGAAAAAAATACCGAAAAAGGGACATCAAGTTAATGCAATGGTCCGACCATACCTGACATCGTTTACGAGCCGGAATAATTACACGACCTACGGAGTGTACAGAAAACATAATAAGTGGTTCCTCGGTGCTAAAGAAATAGACTTTCTACCAGGAAACATCGTGCGCGTAGCAGAGTTCAAAACGCGCGGGACTCCGGGTCTGTACGAATTGCTGTTTCGCAGGGAACCTAAAGGATATTCTCACAACGACTTACAAGAGTACAAAAAACTGCTAGAGCTAACCAATGCACATTTTCGCGATAACGATCCAGATAGTGGTGTATATAAAGATGTAGATCATGAAAAAATGGACATTCTCGCTAATCTCTTCAGTGAACTAACAATACACGGAGAAGGTTTAAAAAGGCTAGAAAGTGGTCAGACATTTGACTATGTATATTGGGACGACCCTAATGAATTAGTTGATCGCCTTAGAATTCTACATGCTTCGCTTAGTGTAGGAAACTATTCGCACATCAACGAAATAGTCTCCATACTTGAAGAACTGAAGGAAGCCGGCTACATACAATGAGTCGAACCGGAATCGCTCGCGAACTTCATGCTCCTGCTAGACGAAAATACCTTCGTCGCAAAGTCATAGTTCGTGGAATTGATGATTTATTCCAGGCGGACCTTGTTGAGATGATACCGTATTCCCGATTGAATAAAGGTTTCAAGTACATGTTGACAGTCATCGATGTTTATAGCAAGTTCGCTTGGGCTAGACCTGTAAAATCAAAGACTGCAACTGACGTAACCAAGGCCATGAACAATATTTTGCGTGATGGACGTGTACCGTCGCACCTGCAAACGGACCTCGGGAAAGAATTCTACAATGCAACCTTCAAGGCTTTGATGAAGAAGTATGGCATCAAACACTACTCTACATTTAGTAACGTCAAGGCCTCCGTTATCGAAAGGTTTAACAGAACTTTGCGTTCCAAGATGTGGCGACAGTTCACGGCTAACGGAAATTACAAGTGGCTTGACATTTTGTCGAAACTAATAAGCGAGTATAATTCCACGGTGCATTCTACTACGAAAATGAAGCCAAAGGACGTAACGGACAATCGCCTGCTTCAAACAGTGTTTTCCAACACGAAGAAGAAAGATCCACGAAAGCGTAAAGCTAACGTCGGTGACATTGTGCGAATCTCCAAGCAGAAAGGTATCTTCGAGAAAGGTTTCACTGCAAACTGGAGTCCCGAACTTTTCCGTGTGACACATGTTCGTGAATCAGAGCCTAGGACCTGCTACCTCGAAGATTTGGACCAGAAACCTATCCATGGAGGTTTCTATGCCGAAGAGATTCAGCCTACGTTGTATCCCGATACGTACTTGGTGGAGAAGATTATAAAACGAAGAAATGGACGGTCCTACGTCAAGTGGTGGGGCTTTCCACCTCGCTTTAATTCGTGGGTGGCAGATGCAGATGTCGAGAAATCCACAAAACTTTAGTAATTTGTCTGTGTATTTTTTTGTACTTGTAGTAGTGTATTGAATTTATGTAATAAATTTTTTTTAAAAGAACTTGTGTTTTTATTTTCTCAAACCTAACACTTTTTTAGTATTTTTTAAATTAAAGTTGTTTTGTATCGGCCAGGGATCGAACCAAGGACCTAAGTCGATCCAATCAATCATTATATGGATTACAAATTTATTTAATGATTTCTGAACTATTTCCCGGATCTCTAGCATTAAAATTACGAATTTCCAATATGGTGGTCTTGATGTCTGATAGGATGGTGGTCGTAGAGGATTTATAGTCTCTTTACGAATGTTGAACATGGTTTATTTAAATTATTTTTTTTACATAAGATTAAACATTATTGCAACGATCGGGTATCGAACCGAGGATGGGAATCGATCGAATCAATATGTAAATTAATGAGTGATTTATTTAATGAATTTTGGAACTTTTCCCGAATTTCTAGATAAATAATTACGGATTTTCAAGATGGCGGCCAAATGACAAGATGGCGGGTGTCACAGTAATAAATAATTACTGCACTCTAGCGGATACGAATTAAACTAACATGTCATCGGCGCACTCTAGCCGACGATACAATGATGATGGCTTCCAGCATCGAAGACAAGATGGCGGCCATGACGTCATACTAGATGATGATAAAAAGTGGTGGGAGTCAGTCTGCCAGCACCCACCACGAGGGAAGGATCGGTCGTCATTTTTATTTTTTTGCATTCGTCGGGTTCGAACCGAGGACTCCGAGCTCCGTGTCGAAAAAGTATGCTTTTTAAATATTTTATTAAAAATTTTATTATTTGAATTTTTTTAATAAATTTTAATTTTTTTTATTAAAATCGGATAATAAAAAAGTTAAAGATGGCGATCGTAACGAAAATTGCAACGGTGACGACATAATCCAAGATGGCGGTCATGGTATCCTTATTCCTAGAAATGGCTTAACTGAGGCTTGAGTTAAGGATGCTTAAGCCAGTTTTAGGAATTTTCAGCCGCTGGGATTTTTAAGGACTAAAAACGGGAATTTTTCCCTCGAAACGGGAAATTTTTCCCTCGAAATGAGAAATTTTTAATTTGTGGAATTTTTTGAGATTTTTTGGCGGAACTTTTTTCCACAGAAATGGAAATTTTGGCGATTTTTGAGGAATTTTGGGCAAATTTTGCCCAATTTTGGCGGATTTTGGCGATTTTTGAGGATCAAATTCAAGGTCAAGGTCAAAGGTCAAGGTCACAACCATCCAAGATGGCCGCCGTGACGTCACAATCCAAGATGGCGGAGCCGGCTCTCGGCTCCACCGCCTGAGGCCTGTTTCCGGACCGGCCAAGCTATACTACTATTATATAACAAAATTAAGCTTATGATTGGGAAAATTTCCGAAACGGTAAGAGAAGCGATTTTTATACCCATGCATAAAGCGGTTAGCTCTGCATCTTAGATATTCAGACCAATCTCAGTATTAAGTAACATCTCAAAAATTTTATAAAAAGTGTTAAAAAACAATGTATTTTTAGATAACAACAAAATACTGACTGCAAATCAACATGGGCTTAGAAAATACAAATGATGATTTAAGCAAAGTAATAAACTTTGTGCAAAAAGCCATAGAACAAGATAACAAATCTGTTAGTGTAATGTTAGATCTTGCTAAGGCTTTGAGACAGTCTTACAAAAAAATACTTATACATAAATATCTAAAATAAGGATTAAAAGGTTTGGCAAACACTTGGTTTAAACATTATTTAGAGGGTATGTCTCAGAGTGTAAAAGTAAACAATAATTTTGGAGATTCCCTAAATATAAATACAAGGGTCTCACAGAGCAGTGTACTTGAGCCAATTTGGTTTCTGATGTGTATATATATAATTTATGTTAAAATCGACATAGAGGGGCATAGATGTTCTTTTGAAGATGATACTGCAATTTTACTTTCGGTATTTGAAAAAATCAATAATGTACTTTTAAAAAAATAATGAAATTATGGTTTTCTTTCTCTTAATATTAATAAAACCAAATATATAATTTTATCTCCCAAAACGTCTGGTCAGCTAATCGAACATGAACTTAAGTTTCATGTATATAATGAAATAAGCGTTAACTGCGAAAAATATAGTGACATAGAAAGAGTACAGGTTATAAAATACTTGAATATAGTTTCTTTTCTAAACTGGGACAAACATGTTAATTATCTTACAAATGAAATTCAAAGATTGTGTTTACATGTATAAATTCGTTGAACTAAGATTTATATTATCCGTTGGAGGAATTAGTATTGTTTACTTTGCTGTTTCTCAGTCTGTTCTGCAGTATGGCATTATGGCCTGGGGAGGAATGAACAAAACGTCAATGACGACAATATCTTGCAATGGTATTTTTCACCTAGTCGAGGTAGACCGGACGAGAGATGTAAGCATAACATCTACTATGAACTGTCTGCTGCAAAGATGGCCGTCTGGGCCCTCGAGCATGAATATAAGCTTTCTGTTTATGCCGAAGGAAAGTTTGAAGTTTGTGTTTCTCTGTCCATGCTTCTTGGATTCGCTGAATACTACAATCATATAATCATTACTTCGAAACAAGTGTTCGTACTGCTTCTAGCCAACACGCAAATTAATCAAATTATCACTGCTTCAGAAAACCCACAGGATGTCTCGCTAACACTACAGTCTATTGAGTAGATGCTGCCATCCAAGTGAGCATGGTTGAACGATTCAAGATGCTGAAGAACGGCAAGAATATTGATGCACCATTCCCATCCTGGAGCCTGGAAACTTACTCTTACTTGCCTCAAAACCAGCGTATCAATTGGATAGTATAATCCAGCTTCGCTACGGAAAAAAAAAACAAGATACATCATCGTCGGGCTTCAGAGTGGAATTCAGCTCAATGCAGGAGTAAGTCGCTCCGTATTCGATAACTGTCAAATACGTAATGTCAAAATATTTTTAAACAGCAAAAGTTACCCTATATTAATATGAACATGGACTTTGAAAATGGAAGATATTTTCTCGCAAATAAAATGTATGCAAAGTTTCAACAAGCATACTATAGTCGCGAATGACAGTCACCGATAATGAGTCTCAACAGTTTCATAAACAAGGCTCTGTTAATGGTGTTTGACGTTTCCAAACAGGATGATCGAATAAATTCAAACATCACGACTGTAAGATCGAGATATCGAAGAGTGTAAATATTCCACCAAACACCTATGTTTTATGTCTGATACTTCACGATCGGCTTGCACCGTACAATGCCTAGACAAACTTGTGAAAATTCTGTCATAAATAATGTTACGAACGTGAGCAAGGCTACGTCAAGCGCAGGTGCAGAGCTAGCTGGGCTTCATCACATGCCGTCGTAACATAAGATGTGCAGTGCGCACCTGGGTCGCCGCTTCCCCTCCCTCCAGCACTCAGCTCCCCTGGCGGTGCTGTTAGTTTGACATCCGAAACCTGACAGCTGCGGAGTTACGTGAGCCGCCGACACGTGTTTCGAGAGATTTCTGCCGTCGGGTCGGCGCGGAATGACGCGACTGGCCCAGCAGCGCTCGTGAGTTCCAGAAATGGCGGCTGATATATAAAAAGAGGACGTAGGCCTCAGAAGTAGAGTTCAGAGAGAGAGTTCAGGCAGGAGCCTTCCCGCAGCGGAGCTTCCGGGGCGATAGTGCCGCGGGTGTGGATGTGGCGAAGTCCTTGGACGAAGGTTCTAGGGCAGGGGGTGAGTGAGTTCAGTGGAGTCGGGAGTTTTCCCGCGGTGGAGTTTCCGGGTGATAGAGTGGCGAAGTCCCTGAACGAAGGTTCCAGGGCGAAGAGTTCAGTTCCGGGTTATAGTGTCACGGGCGCGGCGGAGTTCCAAGTGAAGTACCAAGCGAGGCGTCAAGTGGGATCTCGGCGAAGGCAAGTGCGTCGGCGGCGGCGGAGTGCGGCGACGGAGTCCCGCGGCTGAGATCCACGAGGGGCGCTGCGGCGAGAGTTGCGCCAGAGGTGCGGCCCAGCGAGGTGTGTGGATTGTTAGAAACGAGTGACTGGGGAAGCAACATTTTTAAATGTATTTGATTATTTGGCAATTATATAAGATTAATTGTAAGTGACATAAGTAGTGGCCTTCCGGCCTTCATGCCCTTGGAAACTCCTCGAAGAAAAAAGTAAACGTTTAAATGAATGGCTATGCAAATATTACCATGGTCTGGAGTGAAACGAAGGGAAAATTCCGTACCACCAAATAAAAAACACTCTAGACGATTTCTTTATTCCAAAACAAAATAAGTTACGTTGCCAGACCTGAGCAGAAGAAATTGCTGAGCAAGTTATGCGAAGCACCAGATTAAATTGTAGACCTACAGACTGACTACGGCTGTCCTTCCTTTCGCAACTTAGTGTTATGTGCAGCTACACAAGTTTAAACGAGTGTGTAGCTGTACAAACTCGCAGCTAATGCGGAAATGGCACTCACAGTGTAAGTAGATCCTGCATGATTAAAAGGCGTGCAACAGTTCGTGTCATTGTTTTAGTGCGACCTGCAAGAAGATGTTTTCGTTTCATCCTGCCAATATGGTCATGAGCGTAAGACCTATCTTAAGTAGTATCGAGTACAGCTACTGGGATGCCGGTTATGTGTGCACATTTATGGAAACCTGGCGGTTTTCGCACTTTCCTGTGTCCTACGAGCCGACTCAACAGCTGATAGATTGCTGCGAACCTGGAAACTGTGCCGTCTATCACATGAGACCACACACGATTCTTCCAGTCAGCAACGACGAGGTAGTCACCTTGTCTGCACGTGCAACACCAAACATGGACGTGTTGCAATATGCTGCTACCTGCGATGCATCTACGCAGACGCCCAAACGATATGTGGTTCCTCGTAGTTCAGTCAATGAACCTGTCTCAACAAGCACAGAGGCAATACCAATTCGCAGCCGTGGACACATACTTCGTCACCTATGTCTCACCGAAACAGTCGTTACCGAAGAAGTTGTCCAGTCGGAAACCTGTGTTCCTGAGCCCGTGACCTGCGAACAAGTAGGAACCGTAATAGATGAACCAATTGGAACCAGAGTCGACAAGACAGCACCCACAATAGTAATGGCAGTCCATGCAGCTTAAAGACTTTGCTTACAAAATGATTAATGCCATAACCTAATATGCATTTGTGTATATTTTAAAATTAAATTTGTGAAACTTGAATTTTGTGTTTTTATTTATAGAGTTTTTAGGTACCTGCATTTTAAACAAGTAAAAAATTAATTGTTAAAAATGTCATTGTTTTGACTCACGTAGTATATCAGCAACCGCGGGTTTATAAGGAAGTTCCAGATTACAGGACCCTTATTTAGACGAGGGCATTTCTCCGCCCGAATAACACAACCGAACGACCTTCATAGGTAATATAAGTATATATTTTACTAACTTCACTTCCTATGTTGCAGGTTATGAAGGACAACAGCCTGGGGGCTATCCACAGCAAAACTGGCTTAGCCTAACCTTGACTGAACTATGTTGGAATGCAATAGTTCGGTCCTTAAGGCGGCCAGTTGTGTACGAATCCATGTAATTTCTATTACCGTTTCACCAACACGACCACATGATTATATGCCTGTGCAAGTGTCAGCCTGAACTGGGCTTTACACTACCCGCTACACCCGAGATTAACTAGACCACTTGAAATCACAGCACACTGTCAAGCCTCTAATACACACCACACGACATTACATCACGACATTACATCACGCCAGTTAGACGATCTAACTGGTGGGGAGCTTCACTCCCCCGCAGAATTAGGTACAAGTAACTTTTGTAGCATTACACTACCTACCAGCGCACACACAGGCCCATGTGCCAAATATATCCAACAAGACACGCACCCCCGCCGTCGATTCAAATTATTCTACACCAGTGTGGGGTGCACCTGAATAACAATGCACTTAGCGAGTTATAGAAACTTCGGTTTCTGGCCTCGCCCACATTTACTGCCCCGGATGGCAATATGATGAATCGGCGGCAGGATCCTTAGTCCACCTCTGACCATGGTGTAGTGCCGATCGACTCTCTTCAGTAATTTTCGTGAGTTTTTATTGCTGTTCCAATGTCGAACTTGATGGACAATTTATTATAGCAGCTGAAACCACGATAACAGTGACATTGATGGAGTCGGAGATTCCGATACCGGCTTCAGAGGTCACAACAACAGGTGCTGTTCCATCGGCTGACGTTTCCTAGCAACATTGGAGAATTCAACGAACGATGAACGTTCATTGCAACAGTGCAAATACTGTAATGCTTTATTCACCACTACTTCAAATGCTCGTCGGCATGAAAGAAGTGGATTCCCGAATAATGCACAAAGACTAGGTGCAACAATAATGAAAATTGTTGCTGTTTTGGCTCATATATTGTACCAGCCACTAGGAGTATATAAGTGAGGCCCAAACGATGAGACTCTCAGTCCATATCTGGCTACGGTGCTGTGCGGATCGGATAGTCCAACTTGTCTAACATAATAGTACAGAACCTTGCTATTCTTTAGAACTCGATGGCATCATCGTCCTGGATAGAAGGCCTACCATCAACAGCGCAGATCCCGATGGCAACGGCATCAACAGTTACACCTACTCTCCAAGCACTGCGGGAGATTTCGATATGTGTAGTATCTTCCTCAGAGCAGACCTTGAAGACTTCTGTTTGCATTTCACCTGTGTTACAATGGTTGTCAAAAGTGCGAGTGACTTCGGTAAAGGAAGCAGCAACTGTAATAATAACTCTGAACACATTAAATATCAGTACAACAGGCGTTGTAACCAGTTTATACACTATGGAAGATTGAAAAGGCACATGATGTTTTGCAAAGGACTGGTTAAACATTCATCAAAATTAAACTTTATATTCTGTGGCAAATCATTATCAAATATTCCAAGTGCAAAACATCTTGAAATATACCACTTTCATTTCTATAAAATCGATCATTCTTCTCTGTGTGAAAATTGTGGTGTACCAATGAGTCGACCTGATAAACTCCAAAGACTTGTAAAGGACTTGCTTTAATTCGTGGGTAGCAGATGCAGAAATCGAGAAACGCTACAGGCTTTAGAGATTTGCCTTTTTTTCTTGTAGTGTCTATATTTTAAGTAATAATGTTTTGTTTGTAAAATAACTTGTGGTGTTTTATTTCTCGAACCTGTCACTTTTGTAGTATTTTTAATTAAATTATTCATTTTGCATTAACCAAGGATTTAAGCAAGGACAGGAAACCATTGATTCATCAGTAAATTAATGAGTGATTTTTTGATGATTTTGGGGATTTTTCACGAATTTCTAGGTAAATTCTATAGAATTTTCAAGATGGCTGTCAATATGTCAACATCGGCTTATTAGAGGCTAGTAGTAGAGCAATTTAAGCTTAGTTTATGCTTTTCCACTGTATTTATTGAAATTAATATATTTTACATTATATTAAAAAAAATTCGTATCGATTAAGTATCGAACTCAATACAGTAATCAATCGAATTAATCAGTATATTAGTTGCAGATATTTTTAATCAATTTTGGAATTTTTCCCGAATTTATAGCTAAATAATTACGAATTTCCAATGTGGCATCCAAAGTTCAAGATGGCGGGTGCCACATTAATAAATAATTAGTGCACTCTAGTCGGTAAAAATTAAACTAACATGTTGGCAGGCGAAAACAAGATGGAGACCTCCAGCAGATGAAAACAAGATAACATCCTGCAGTAGTTGAAAACAAGATGTCGGACATTAGGTCATATAAGCTGGCGATATAAATTGACATTAATGGTGGGAGGTAAGTCTGCCAGTAGCCACCATGGGGGAACTAATGTCACCATTTTTTTTCTCTCTGGGTTCGAACCAAGAACTCCGAGCTCCATGATGTAAGTGCTGTTTTTAATTAAAATTATATAAAAATGTATTAGCTATTTTTTTTTACTTTAAAATTTTTCCCAATTGTGTCTGATAATAATTATTAACTTTAAAATGGCGGCTGAAACGAAAATTGCAACAGTGACGAAATAAATAAAAATGGCGGAAAATTCTAGAAAACAAAATGGTGGAATTCAATATGGTGAAATCCCAGATGGCATCCAGGGTAAAGGTCAAGGTCAAATATCAAGGTCATCCAATATGGCCACCATGACATCAAGGTCATCCAATATGGCCGCCATGACATCACAATCAAATATGGCGGACATCGGCTTCGGTTCCACACCCATTACCCAGGGCTTGGACACACCAAAACACACTACTTTTACCAATGCCGGATTTTATTAGTGTTCATTGCTTTCCAGCACATGTCTGCCTATGCTTAATTTTTATTTATCTGTTATTTAGCTTTTTGGTTAAATTTTGTAATAGTTACCTCTTATCTTTAATTCTGCTTTCTATCTTATTATTTATTGCTTCATATATTATGTTTATTTTTGTATAATTTCAATGTAAGATGTAATAGCAGAAAATGTGGTTGTGTGAGGAAAGATTTAACTGTGACACCCGTAAATCTATAATAAATAAATAGGCGCATTAAGCACGGGACAAATAGGATAGTCCAGTAGATAGTTGGGCTGGGCAGATATAACAGAGTGGGATAGAGGAGTGGAGATACTGTTTTCTAAATCAGATGCAAACAGTATTCTTCTCATTATTTTTAATATCAAGTAGACCTATGCAAAATTTTATCAAGAACATCAAATTCTGCTTCAAGAGATGGGGAAAAAAAGGGGGGGGGGGGGTTTTGGTTTTCCAAAATTTCATGTTGATAGGGGATGCAGATGTATTTTTAGCAAAATCAGATACATCGAGTATGCCAAATATTACTAAGTAGTTTCACAATTCTGTTTTAAAGGGTAATTTTACTCCTACTTTTAACATCAAGTGGGCAAAATTTTTTCCAAAAGTACAAAAACTCTTCTTAGGAGCTGGGAATGAGAGATGGGGCAGGTTTTTTCAAAAACTCATATCGACAGTAGACTTACACTTTTTTCTATATCATATATGAACAGTAATTTTCCTCTTATTTTAATTGTCACGAGCGCAAATATTCATTAAGACGTACGAAAATTTCGTCTTAATGGGTTAGAAAGAGGGTGGGGTTGGTTTTTCGAAATCTCATGAAGACAGTGACATTGTTTCGATGGTCAAGTGTGCAAAATTTCATCAAGCTCGGAGTAAAAATGTAAATATTTTTTTAAAAAACAACAATCATTCAAACATACAAACGAAAACTCTTGGACTAATTACCAATTGATGGGAATACATGCACAGTGTTCTAACATAAAATCACATGTTTCACCAACCATTTTACTCCAATATTATTTATAACAAAATAAATGTAAAGAATAATTAATCACAACTAAATAGTCTTCTCAATAATAAGATGCACCGGTAGCTTTATAAGTCGGTATTAGGGCCTAAGTCTGCTAATCAAATGATTCAATAGTCGACGTAGTTGCTCTGGCAACTAATTTTAGTGACGTGTGATTTGCAACAAGAAATCTAGTTGAAAAACTTATTCTCGTGTAAACATTTATCAAGCTCGGCATTATTTTAAAGAACTGTACGTTAAATTTCGTGTCAGAGTATTGTACTGTAAGTGTACATATTTGCAAAATGAGAATACATACATTTTCTCGTTAACGAGATTAGATGTTACACATCTCTAGCGAATACTGAAAAACTCGCTCATGTGTTGTTTTTTTTTGGCGATAATTGTGAATTTAACTTATGTTTTCATTACGTCAGAAATGCGTTAAAATAGTCTTCTAAGGAGCTTATAATTTTTTTTTTATATATATTGTCGGACTTCCCATTAAACTGGAATGTATTCCTCACCACCCTGAACCCTCCGGAACTGAAACACATGACTGGGTCGCCACTGATATGAACGTACTTATTTACGCAATAAATAAATATGGCATTAACTTTGTGATTTTGTCGAGTCAAGTATCGTGGTACAGGTTATTCAATAGAAAGTGTGTGACCATGTGTTTGGACACGAGAAGTTTTGTTTTAATATTGTTCTTTAAAAACATTTAATGGCATGACAAAAACATAAACTTATCTGTTTACCACGTGGAATCATCAACACAAGTCAGGCTACTACCATGTGCTGTTAAAGACTAACCTTAAAACACACAAAAAAAACTATGAGGGTTCCTTCCACAACCGCTTCAAATTCAGTGGTACTATACCATACGAGACCTTAGCTAGAAGAAGAATACCTACAACCGGAAGAATCGCCGGTTTTTTGGACTACAGTGAATAACCTTTCATAACTTTCTGCAACCATCTCAGACTTTTCTTTTAATCCCAGAGAGGTTGAGAGGCCGTAGGGGAGAAAGAGGGAGGAATTTAGGGTATGAATACTATGGGTTTTAAACAGTTCAGTATGCAGCAGCAAGGACCATCAAGACGATTCCACCATGAATCAATAACATCGGAGAGAGTGAGAAAAGAGGAGGGGGGATACGAGAGTATAGAGGTTATTGGAGAGCTAAGTATAATTTTTGTATTTGTTATTTTCTTTAATGGCCAGTAATTTTTCTAAGTCTGAATGTCTACTGTTGTACAAGGTTACTTAAGCATTTCACTAATGTTTTCTGACACCTTTTTCTGTGGTCTATTGTGTTTGATGCGGGAAGCCTACAACTCACGTAGTTTCGGTTCCCTACCACGTTCGTGCAACTTCAGATTTCTCTCAAAAATTCAAATTAAAAAAATCGAAGGGTTATGTTATGTTAGGTCAGTCACAACATGCTTGTTTTCATTGGAAACTTCTGATTTAGCGGCTGAAGTGGCGTTAATACCAAAACGCAAAACTTCGGAAATCTTCGGAAATTCTTGCAGGGAACCGAAACTACGTGAGTTGTATGCTTCCCGTATGATGCACCTGATAAAGTTAAAGTAAATGTTAGTTTTTTGGTGCTCATAAAACTAGTCTGTTTTCTCTCTGCACTTTATGCACCTTCTGTGCTGTTTGCTTGGTGGCCATATTTGTTTCAGAGAATTAAAAGTTTCTTAACTCTCCGAGCCTTGAAATTATTTGTAATTGTATATGTTGTTATTTTTCAGAGATTTAAGACCTTATCGCTCTAAAAATTTGTTATAAAGTAACTTGGGATATATATATATATTTATATATATTTAACAGATGAGAATGTTTTTTTTAGATAAATTCGTGTGATTAAAAACAATATATATATATAAAGACTACCATATTGTACCAAAACATTATATCAGATTGATATTTTATGTTTTTTTCATGGAATGTGTGTTTATTCCTATATTTTTTTGTTTTTTTACAATTCAATACATTTAATAAAATTTACTTTTTTTTTTGTCTTGATAATATTCTGCCACCATCTAAAGTTTTCAGTATGTAGATTATTTCCTCTGTTTTTCATTTAATATGCAGGTTAGGCCTCATCTGGGCAAGCGAGTGTTGGTACAGAGTTGGTGCTTGCAGTGAGTGTTGGGACGAGATGGGACCGGCCTCAAGTGAAGGCCACGGGGGCTCGGGCAGTGGTTCTGTTGCGAGCTCTAGCGCAGCCTGTGTCAAACATGAGGGGTTAAGGGTGAGAAGTGGGAAATAACTTCGCAGATGGGCATGTGGCCAAACTGTCAAACAGATTATATCAGTTTCATGAACATTTTCAAATATTTTTTATGTGAAAGACAGTGATTACTTTGGGGCCAGTATCGGTAATTTTTCTTCCGTCTTCTGATTCAGATTTTTGTGACACCGTCCAATAAATGTTTCAGACACGCCTCTTGGTACGTGTAGTATCTGATAGCTAGAGAACGGAAAAATTCGCGGTTTCATTACGTGGTATACAAGAATTTAAATATGTTTACTTCTTTGGGGCCTCAACCAATTAAAATCACTCAACAAAAGAAGTGTCGAAAAAAAAGCACCCCAGTTAACAGGTGTCACGAGTCAGTAGCCAATGAACAGGCGTAATCTGCCTGAGTACATAGAGGATCATGGAGTCTGTCCTAGAGGTCACTGACACCGCGAATTTTGCAGTCCCTAGATACTAATAGCGCGTGAACATTCATCAGTAATTACTGGCTCTGAGTTCGTGCTGATTTGTGCTTCAAAGTGCCGCTTTTGTAGTAAAGAAAATACGTTAAGATAATGTTAGAGTCAGGAATGATTGCTTGCTGGAGCTGCCCCCGCCGTGTGAACACGTGAGTTGCCGGCGATGTGCGTGCGGAATAGGGGGAGGGGGAGGGGGGTAGCTATAACCAGCGCGCGGCCGGCGGAGCGCTGACCTAACGGGGGCAGTTGACGATCGGAAATAGTCGCGCCCCGGCCCTCCCACGCCCCCCCCCCCCCCCTCCCAAAGCGGCCAGCCACGTGCGTGACCGAGTCCCCGGGCGTCCGGCCGCACCGAGGCGGCGGTGCCTGTCTCCAATCAGCAGAGACCGGGAAACTTCGAGTATTCATTTCGTGACAGGCTATAATCCAAACCAGTATACCTCTGTACCACTTCTGCGACTGGCCCACATTTTAGCCAGAGAACTGCGAGCCAACGAGATACACTAAACCAAGTAATTGCCGAATTACGGACAACCCAGTTGTGACGTCTCACAAGTCAGCAGCCAATAAACAGGTGACACATGCCCAAGTATGCAAAGGACTGTGAAGGTCAATGAACCCGAGAAATTTTTCGGTCCCTACCAATCAGTAGTACCAACCTCCGTACTGCCCAACTATCACCTGCAAGTGTAAGGGAGTACAGCATGAACCAGAATGAAACCATTGCCGTAGAGACCTGCAAAATTCGCGGATTCATTGACCTCTAGGATAGACTCCACAGTCCTTTAAATACTCCCGGAAATGACACCTGTTCATTGGCTACTGACGCGTGAGACGTCTCAACTAGGCTGTCCGTAATTCGGCACTTTCTTGGTTTAGTGTTTCCCATTGGCTCACAGTACCCCGGATAAAATGTGGGCCAATCGCAGAAGCGGTACGAAGGTATAGTTGTTTTGATGCTAGCCTATCACGAAATGAATCCGCGAATTTTGCATATCTCTAACCATTGGTACTGACTTTGACAACATTGCACGGACTATACTGGCAGTAACAATCCAGTCTAAGTACGCAGTAAATGCTGTCATCCGAGTCGAAAAGCGGAGGATCGCTAAGGATTGAACTGACCTCTTTATGAGTTGCCTTACCGCATTTGCACACAAGTATTTGAACTGGCGTGCCTCTACAGTTGGCATTACCATTGCATGGAGTCATAATTAAGAGACACTAAACCCAAAACTGCGTTGCACGTTATTTGGAGGCCGGGTGGGACTATTTTTCTGGTCCGTGTTACTTCGGCATGATAGAAGTTTTGAGGCCTTGCTTTATGACGTAGAACTACGTGCGATTCTGAATACTTACATTGTGTTTAAGAGGGCTCAATATTAAACGAAATTCGACATAGTTTTCAACATTTTTTGATATTGTTGGCTTCATTCAAGCGAAGTATATATATTTATTTCAACTCCTGAAGTTAACAGTGACTGTCTGTCACAAATAGTTTCCCCTGTGAAGTTATTAGCACTTAGTATTGAACTATATTTGGTAATGACTCAACTTGTATAACACTGTCAATAGATGTTGTGTTAAAAGCTTAATAAATCTCAAAATGTAGATAAATGATGAGATCACTCAGTTTTGCACCGTGACGAACAAGAGACAAGCAAAAGACACTTGAAACAGCGGAGCTCGTGAATAGCACTTCCCCCACTCCCTCCCACAGTTGAGATTACCTACCCACGGTGTGTTCAATGATTAAGGACATACCAAATTCCTGTCTTTTTTTAGCATCAGGCTGCAACATACGCCATTATACATTTGCGTGACCAGTGCTATTTATTTTATTTGTTTTATTTTATATATTTTATTTATCGGATTTATTGATAAAAAAAGCTAAAGCGATACGCATTTTCTTACACTTAACCACATTAAACATTTACATTTCTCTTCATTAGCATTGCATATTAAAAATAAAATAATGAAGCATAGCAAAATATTACTTGATATAAAACCAACTTGAATGTTTATTTAAATATACAAAGATAAAAGATACACAGAAATTTTTTTGTATTTGATTTGAAATTGACATACACGCCTGCTGAAATTTAATTAAAGGTTAAGAGTCATCTGTTGCCAATATGATACAGTATAACATTCATAACATTCTCCCACACATTTACACACGCATTCTTACAGTAGGTAAGCCGCGAAGTGATTATGCTGAGTAGGTGTTCCAGAAATATTTCTTCAGCCTGTGTGTGTTTGAAGGTTGCTAGTTTATTAGGTTGCCTTGTCGCCTGGTCCATTTTGCTCCAGAGCCTGTTGCTTGTAGCTGAAAAAGATCTCGGTAAACATTTGGATGAATATACAGGGATCTCAAGCATATAGTTGCCTGTGGATCGTGTATCGTGGCTGAGGTAGTTTAAATTGGCCGATAGTAGCGAGGGCATCCCGGCTCTTATACTTAAGTAGAGACCTGCAAAATTCGCGGATTCATTCGGTGATAGGCTAGAATTCAAACACATATACCTCTTAGATAATATTGTTATTGGCTTACTGTTTATCTGGACAAATCTCAACCAGTTATAAACCCTCAACCAAAGAAGGATCGAATCACAGACAAACCAGCTGAGACGACTTACAAGTTGGCAGCCAATGAACTTGCGTTATTTGCCCGAGTGTACAGGGGTATATGCAGTCTATCCTGAAGGCCATCGAAACCGCGAATTTTGCAGGTCTCTACTTATAAGTGAGAATCAATGTGTGTATATTTCGTCTTTGAGTGAGTTTCAATCATTTTAAATTCTGATAGTACTTATTTAGATAACCTCGTGATTTAAGGTTGAAAATAAATCGTTCAAAGCAGTTTTGTAGCTTCCGAAGCCGCATTGCCAGTTAATCTGTCATATCAGGCAACAAAACATTGCAGATATCAAAAGTAAGGCATAATTAGGGTCTGAACAAGGATGGTTTTAATACTGAAGAAAAAAAATCTTAACCGACGTAAGCAATGCATGGAGAACTGGACTTTCTTGCTAATTTCTATTACCTGCTCTTTCCAAGTTAAGGATGAATGGAAAATGTCCCTGTGTCAATGACCACTAGTATAGACTCCACTATCCTCTATTTACATGGGCAAATTACACCTGCTCATTGGCTACTGACTCGTGACACCTTTTGATTCGACACTTATTTTGTTGAGGGTTGTTCATTCACACACAGTCCTTCAGATAAGCTGTGGCCCAATCACTGAAGCAGAAAAATAGGTAAACGTATTTGGATTCTAATCTGTCACAAAATTAAACCGCAATTTTTTTCGGTCTCGAGCTATGATATATTTAGAATTTGACACCTATTAAATACTAGAATACAACAACTAATACTTATACTCACCTCAAATAATTTGCTTTAATGGACATGCGGGAAAATGTAACAACAGCCAATCAAGAAAGGTTATCGACTTGATTAATAGAAGTGTTTGGAGTCTAACATAGCACCAAAAGTAACGCACTTTCTGTGAGTCTCTGTATGCATGATTCTGTATTGTATGCACCGGGGTGTGCTATGACATGGGTCAACTCATCGTGGCAATCTTGCCACATGGGCGCTCGGCACAGTGCCATGTTCAATATTCCAGTTGGAATATCACCCCAGTCCCCGAGTTCACAAACTTTAACTTATTGAACTTTCCATAGACAACATAAGATGTCAAGCAGTTTCATATTTTAACACCTTATTGACAAAACGCCAAAAATTTGGGATTATTCAGTGGCGTTATCAATTGAATATGTTAAGATATTTCGTTTCACCTTCGTTCGTAACTTACGTGATGTCATCTATGTATAACTTTGCATCAACACAAACTCCTAGCAGGCGATACCTCCATTTATATTGTATTTTGTTTCCTTGGAGTGAAGATTTAATGTTTAACGCGTTAACAGGAAACATTATTTTAATAACTGTAGTAGTAAAATGCTTTCTTTTTTTTCACGTGGCCAAGTGTCGTGCGACGTTACACTTGTACGCTCTGTTCCGTTCAAACGCAAGCTCGCGTCCTACCTGCATTTACGACATGCTTGTGAGTTGGCGAGAATAACCGTCCCTGTGGTTGGAGAATGTTATTGATAAATTGTTTTTAATTCTAGTCGTATGTTCATATTACGTATAAACTGTCGTACGTTCAAGTATACTACTAAAACTATTATTCTTGTGGTTTGGAAAGTATAGTGCTCCTGATGGTTACCTACGTCCTCTGTGCCTTAGTAAATTGTTACAGTTTACGTCGCAGAAGTGTAACCCTTTTGGGTTCCTTAGCAATCCAATACGTTACAAATCAACTCCTCCAAGTTATTACGTTTGTAAGAAATTACTTAAGATATCATAAAATCACAATCCATTATTATAGCCTGCAATTTATTTATATTCAACATGAGGTTATTAACACTTGTCTATTTATAAATGGAAGCGAGATCATCATAAACATAACGAATTTACTGATTAATATCAGTTGTTTCGATATAAAGATATACCCGTACATTCTCAGCATAGATGTGATAGTGGCCATTTTTGAGGTATTTAGGTAAATATATTTTTTAATGAATATAGCTATAGTCCGGAAAAATTAGGGGTTTCATTTTGCGACAGACTAGAAACCAAGTACGTTTACATCTTTGCTGCTTCAGTGATTGGCCCACAGCTTATCTGAATGACTTTGAGTCAATAAAAAAAACCTGGACAAAAGAATGGCGAAAAAGCACCATACTTAACAGGTGTCATGAGTCAGTAGCCAATGAGTAGGTGTAAATGCCCGAGTGAATAAAGAATAGTGAAGTTTCTCCTACAGGTCATTGGCAGCACTAATTGGCCCAGTCCCTAAAAGTAGCAAATAAAAGTAGCCCAAGAATCTAACCCTGAGGGTCGCCCGCTGTTGTTGGGAGCCACGTATATACACGTTTGTAACGACTTCTCAGATAGGTTTCCCACCAAATACAAACACTGAGAGAATTAATAGAGACTTGAAATTTTTTTAGAATATCCTACCGAATCGAAAGCTTTTCTAAGGCCAAGCAGCGTTAAATCGCTAGTTCCAGCCTATCTATAACATTATGTATGCTATCCGTAACATAAATTAGGGCAGTAGTAATACTTGTGACCAGGTCTGAAGCCTGATTGGAAAGTATCTAAAAAAAATTCCTTTCGATAGGTACGCATGTGTTTCCTGGTTACCCAGGTGTTCAAGGGCTTTGGAAACAGCAGGCAGGATGCATGTAGGGCGAAGATCTTTAGCTGACTCTGGATTTTTTTTTTTTCATTATAGGAGTACTTCCATATTGTGGGATATTGACATGTAGAAAGAGATGTATTAAAAATGTGCTCCAGCACAGAGACTATAAGTGGTAAAATGATTGCCAGTATTTTAAAGGATATTTTGACATTACCGACCAAACTACTATTTATACAACGCAGGGCCTTCGTAACATCTAAGCATGATAATAAAGAAAAGAAAAACTTATCGTCTGAAAGCTGCGGGTTGTTCAACTAATTTTATATTGGTTTATACAGATATTTCTCTTCTCACCTCTTCATCAAATCATTACATAATACACATAAATATGTTTCACTGACAATATCATGCATTCACTCACTAAGTAATCGTTGCTGACAATAAAAACGTGCTGAGTTGTTGATGTTGCATGCACACTTGTAGACACAGCAACAGGGCTGTACATGCTCGCAACACATCAGCGCTTCTGCAGCACTTACAGCTCTCACTAGCTGCAAGCCGCGCTCGAGACACGCGAGGGCTGCTGTCTGGCGTGTGCCCTCGCTACTGACGTCACTATTCGCCATTCGTGTTCCACTCTCTGTACTCGCGAGAGAGCGCTGAATATTACATTCGACTCTTTTTAGTGCGGCTTTATTTGGTTCGGCATATCATGTAATCCGGCACCAATCGAACTGCTTGCTTTCGGTTGCTTTCGTTGGTTTTGGGCGTGTTTTGAACTTGACTGCCAGTTGGTTTTCCGTATGTATAATATATTTGTGAAGTTACTTATCTAATGAAGAAAAAAATATTATCAAGGTTTTAAGTAATATAAAAGGCTTTTTTTTTTATTGTGACGTTCATGTATTTGTTTCTTGTCATAGAGTTGATTAATACAACTTGTTTAAATACTATTGAACTCTGTGCTCATTGTTCTTTGATATTGCCGTCTAAACAATACTGACGTTCCATAATACGGAAAAATCGTTAATATGCACGCGTGTTTTTTTTTTTTACATTCTATTTATTCCAGCAAATATGAAAATGTTTGAATCTATGATCATTCAATTAGAAAAACTACAAAAATTACTTCTTAAAAATACTCTAACTCTGTGGATGCAATAGTAACTACGTAACGAGGATGATGATAACGTACTGATAACGCCAAATAATGTGGTTAAGGAAAACGTTTTGAATATTATGAAGTTTTTCAGTTATTGCATACATAAGGCGTAGATTGACAAGCGGTTTTGTAATTAATTGTTTACGATACATACGTGCACGTAAAATTATTATTAACTATGTTGTATTGATGAAAACAAAAACTACCGATAACAGAAACATGTATTCTTGTGACATGTGTGTACACTGTTACTCACAAGTACCGTTATTATCCTCTGCCCCTTCTGGCAAGCCGTTGTAAAGGTTTCCAGCGTGGACTTACACCCCTGCTTCCTAGAAACTACTCGCACGGCAGTCCAGCTCGCAGCTGTAGTGAGGCCCTGCGCTGATGCGACCCGAAGTAACGCACCAATCCGTATGTTCTAATGAACGCCTTGTACTCGAGCGGTAACAATTGTTTTCCAATAAACTAATTATTTTTGCATCTTAAAATATATAATGGTAATAAAGCTATTTAATTTTCGCATATCAAATCATTACCTTTATTATAGACATACATATATAAAACTATTTGAATTGTTATTTACACTGTTACACTTGATTTTGTTTTTTGTAACAGATGTTTGTTTATAGTATAGTCTTATGCACGTCTATAATCTAGTGATATTTGTTGTTACGTTACTTGACAATTCTAGGAGAATTCGTTTCAAAAATCGAAAATGGGCCGTAAAGAGTTTGGGTGCGAGCTATGAAAAAAAAAAAAAAAAAAAAAAAAACTCCCCGAAACCAAATATCTACTATTGGGGGAAACAAACTAGCCCACGCAAGAAAAAAATCGACGTAAATGCCACCCTGCGTGACCGAATAAACATGTTTTGATCATAGAAGTGTAAAATGTATGATGACAAATGGCAGACACTATATATTTTACATGATAATATTAGGTATTGTGATAAATATTCAGTATAGAGACACTACTGCATATATTTTAAAATATATATAATTTGATGGTTTTGTTCTCGTATTTATGCCTGAGGTAGATAGCTTCCACTAGGAAGTCTCGCTAACATGGGTGTCTCACTGCGCAATCCGCGCAGCGCGAGGTAGTAGTGCCTGCAGCACCAGCTAGAGCGCTCTGTCAGTCGCCTCGGGGAGTGCTGAACCAGGCTGTGGCTGGCCATGTTTTACTTAGGCACGCACGAATTAGATCAACAATAGTTTTAGTGATCCTTGTGCTCGATAAAAAGGTGCTTCTGAAAATCATGTGATCTCATGCCCCGAGAAACTTCAGTCAATTTAAATGATTCAGTTTCAGTCCTAACTCATATGCTTAAGCATTTACTAATATCCATATCAAACAAAGAAGAACTCTTTAGCTATTAAATTTACGTAAGGGAAAGGCAACAATAATATATGTCTGTGTAGTCGCTATAATTACATGTACGTACATTTGCATAACATTTCAGTTTTGATGACAATATACATACGCCAGCATGTGTCACACCCAGCTGTTATTTTGTTTTCTTATATTTATAAACCTTCAGTGAAAGGATAACATAAAAATTCAAGTGACATAATTCGCAGATTTTTCTCGTAACAAGAATAAAAGGAATTGAAGCCACAGTAAATGGTAATATGAGTATGTTACACATAACATAAGTGAAAACTGAGTTATTTATGAAAATCCGGGACGCCGTGGGAGACAGGGACAGGCGACGCAACTTCTTCGGGGACAGCGAGGGTTACGTCACAAACAAACGGGCGCTCAAAGCGAGGCAGGTAGCAGGCCCGACAACCATACTCACCACAAAGAGTTTCAGACCTCCTAGACAAACAAAATCTCACACACACACACAGGCACCACCACAGCCACATCAGACTACAAAAAGGTACAAAGGCGTTCCAATCATGGTTCGCTAAATCTGCAGGCTCAGAGACATCACGCAGTTTCTAAATCTACACAGAGTACAGTTCAGAAACACAGTCACTCGTAGAAGGGAACTGCGACTCAGCTTTGAAAACCGGGAGGGATTCACACTGAGCTAAACTACCTGAATGAGCACAACATACATCAGCACACCTTTGCGCATCCGGACGAGCGGAGCACATAAGTAGTTATTAAAGGGCCTATACGCCGAAGTCTCGGAGGAAGACATAAAATCAGAGCTGTCGGAAAAAGGCTTACAGGTGTTAGATGTGCGAAACTTTCACATCATGCGACCACACACTGGGACACTGAAGCCAAACCGCACGGGGACATTTTGCGTGACCATTGCGCCTTCCAAAGACGAAAGTAGCTTAGATGTAAAAACAATCTACTACACTTCCGTCACCATCAAAAAATATAAGGCCCGCCCACAGAACATAGCACAATGTAGACTCTGTGGGGAGTTCGACCCCACTCAGGCACGCTGCAGTAACACACCACTGTGTGTGAGATGCGGCGGTAAACATACACGGGCACAATGCACACAGACAGACGAAGCAAACAAATTTTGCATAAACTGCAATACCGGAGGACACACCGCAACTTGGAAACAATGCCCGGTATATCAGAAGGTCGTCGCAAATAGGCGAATCAAACAACA
This sequence comes from Bacillus rossius redtenbacheri, assembly GCF_032445375.1. Classification (NCBI taxonomy): domain Eukaryota; kingdom Metazoa; phylum Arthropoda; class Insecta; order Phasmatodea; family Bacillidae; genus Bacillus; species Bacillus rossius. The sequence goes on from NC_086330.1 coordinate 228,227,883, forward strand.
ACCCCAGACACGGTCGATCACACATCAGGCGCCACAAGCGAGCAGCTGACGAAATTCCCCCCGCCTACCAGACACACGTGCAGCACCTCGCACCTGTGGTAAACAAGCCCCAGCTGCGCCCACAAACAACAACAGAGCTCGGCCACACGAGACAAACATTCTCAGAAGCTGTAACTGGCTCCCCACAAGTCGGGAAACACACATAACTTAGAAACACACAACTCAGAACTGTCATAACTTAGAAACCTCGAAAAAATCGACGTCATTTAGAACTGTCATAAGTTAGAACGATCATAACTTAGAAACACGTAACTTAGAAACACACAACGCAGAATCACACAAATTAGAAACGTCGTAACTTAGAAAGTCATAACTTAGAACTATCACAACTTAGATACACACAACATAGAAACACGTAACTTAGAAACACGCAACTTATAAACACGCAACGCAGAACCACACAACTTAGAAACGTCGTAACTTAGAACTATTACAACTTAGATAAACACAACATAGAAACACGTAACTTAGAAACACGCAACTTAGAAACACGCAACGCAGAACCACACAACTTAGAAACGTCGTAACGTAGAAAGTCATAACTTAGAACTATCTCAACTTAGAAACACATAACTTATAACTGTCATAACTTAGAAACACGTTACTTAGAAACATGCAATGTCGAAACACACAACTTAGAATTTTGGATGAGAAAGCGCAAGTAGTTTGAAAGGGCTGAAGTGACAAAAAAAAATTTGTACTCTCCCTGCATTCAAAGCTGCACTCTTGTGGTGAAATAGTATATTTCGCGTTTAGTTTGTATCTCATTCTATATGTCGTGCTGTCAGTTCCACACATAGCTAGATGAAGATCAGGTAATGGTTTGCCAGCCAGATCCGATCGACACATTTGTTTTATTCCGGGTTTTCATTAATAACTAGAAATTTATTTTAGTAAAAACAGTTTTTTCGTACTACTTATAATAAATAAAACGATTTAACTCTATGAACATTGGACTAACTTTTTTGTTTGATTAAATATATAAAAAAAACTTTTTTTTAATATGACTTTCCCGACTCTGTGACCTCACTGTTGACAAGACGTTAAACCGAAAAAATAATAATTTTATTAAATTAACGTTATTATCACTTTTGTTATTGCGTCATAAGAGATTCTTCTCTTAGAAGCTACGTTAGTGTCATTTATATATTAAATAAAATATTAAAAGTAGCGATAAACTTAATTTCTTGAGATAATACATACATTAAGTTTGTAAAGTACACGTGAAAACATTGAGTGCGAATGCAGATTATTTGGAGAAAGCATAACTGTTAATGTTTAGACACAGGGTACACTTGTTACAACTTATTTTAAAAATATATTGTTTAAAACCGTTGCAAATTTTAGGTCTTACTAACGAACAAAAATAATTAAATGTTTTCCTTACACAAAAGTACAAATTAAGGTGCTGTATTCCTCTTAATTTACAGAGCAATACTGCACAGGTATTTTAACTGGGAATGGAGTAAATATTTAGCCAGACTGCCGGTTCCAACGTGTCAGGGAGGTCGTACGCGGTGTCATTTCGAAAAACCTTGGAGTAAAATATCAAGACTGATGAAACAGAATTTGAAACAGAGCCTTCGTGATTGCGCCACCTGATTCGATCATACGTAAATGTTGTTAATTGAAGGGTGAACATTATATATTTGTATGGGTATTCTGAAGTATTTTAAAAGTATTTTTAAAATTTTAATTTTTGATACTTTAGGTAATTTAATTTTTTGCACAACTTATTTTCATATTTTTAAGCTATATAACAAAAACGAACGATTTTCGTTTGAAACGTACATATTTTTACTGTGTAATTACATAGTTATTTATTACTATTTATGACTACTATTATAATTATGCAGGATTATTTCCCGTTTATTTAATTATTACTTTGGATTTGTATAAGTGTGGGCAAAATGGATTTTCCTGCTCTTTCGGAATGCAGATATTCAGGCTGAGTTCATATTTTAGCGTGACTCGTGCGGCCGAAAATGCGGCTTTCTGTTGACTATCAAGACTTCCACTCTATCTGCTCGGTGTGACCTGCGTTACGTCTGAATCAGTAATTTAACTCTCTCTCTATCTCTCTCTCTCTTTCTCTCTCGCGGTCTTTCTCTTCCATTACGGACTTTGAACGTTTCCAATGCCTTAACAAGTAAGCTGTAGTGTAACTCCTACAAAGGCAGTTTTATGTTTTATTTTTTGTAATTAAAGTGTGTTAACGATACAGGATTTTTCATTCAAAATGATTAAATTATTTTTGTTTCGTATTTAGCTCCATAAACTTAAAAAATGTATCATTGTTTAAATGACTCAATAGAATTTATTTATTTTTGTACATACTTTATTCTAAAATTAAGGACTTTGTGAGGTGTTAGGGGTGACAAATTCTTGCACCAAGATAATTATTTACTGGACTTCAGATAAACACTTTCTCTAGTTCATTGCCGATAACGGGTCGGGGAGGGGAATAGGCGTTATTTACAAATGAGTTAACGAATATTGATCCTGAGAAGACTGTTGTGTCATAATTAGTTAATACGATGTTAGTGGCAGGGGCGCAAATCTGTAGGATTCCCGGGGGGAGGGGGGCGTGGAAATTCCCAGGAGGGGCCCGAGTGGCCCGAAGGTTATCTCTGGATAGGGTGCTTCTTTGTATGTAGTATACTGCCCATATTTTGGCCCATATGCATGCTATAAGAAGGAAACTTTATAATATACAAATATTTTCTATAAAACATAGTACTAACGTTTACGTTAATCAACTTCGTTTCACAGTCACAATTTTGCGAGCGCAAGCGGGCCCCCTCAGTGAGGGCTTCTTGATTCCAGGGGCCCGGGTACCACTGCCCCCCCCCCCCCCCCCCCAACCCGGATCTAAGCCCATGGTCAGTGGCGTTAATCACTAATGCATCACATTTATTTAGAGAGGGTCGGAGATACTCAGATTACGATATAACTCAGATTTGTATTAACCATGAACATTCCAGTTATATTTATTGGCAAATAGTAAATTTTAATTAATATTATATTTGTTTGTTTGTACATTTACGTTTTCTTTCATGAATTACGTCGTTTACCAACGAAAATGTTCGAAATTACGATTTATTTTTCATTCATTTGTCTTGTACATTTGCTTTATGTTATAAGATGTACGAGATGATTATTACAGGAATGGTTTGATAAAGTGTTCTTGATCTGTCTCAGTATAACTATAATGATATATGTCTCTTATTGGGATTTATGTTTCGCAGGCAGTAAACATTTAAATTAATTAAAATTTTGTGCTAAATTTACAGAAAACATTTTTGTGTCTTACCAAAACTGAGACATCTATTTTCTGTTGGGATTTGTACTTTGTATGGCATACACAGTAAAAATAATCGCGTTCTTTTAAAAAAACGTGTTGGATATCTGGTTATTTTAAATATCGTTAAACATTTTATATTTTAGAATACACTATGTTAGAATATATAAAATTATTGTTGCGGTTTATAAATATGGAAACCTCATAAATAAGTTTAAAAAGGTCATAATTATACTAGTCTACTACAAAAAAATATTTTTGGCATATATATCCCAAAAAACGTATACTTTGTATATAGCTGTATACATTACTTTGAGTTTGTGCGTGCTCTAAATTTGAAATCTTGCACCTCCTGAAATATTTTAAAAGCATAAGTATCCTTACATGTACTGAAACATGTATTTCATACTGTTTACCAATTGTATATATTGTTATGGACGCAATTTAACAAATTATTTGTATTTTTTGGGGGTTGCACTAATATAAAGACATTTTGCACTATTTAAAAATATTGGAGGTGACATGATTTGTTTGATAAATAAGTATATCTATATGGCAATTTTCTTGAATAAATAACTGTTAGAAGCAGCTTATATTTCTCTATTTATGTTTGTTCAAATCATCGTTGTAGTTAATCAGTTTTCTGCGCAGGAAATAAATATGCTTGGACTAAAAATTTATATCTCTTTCTTCTTCATAGCTCTTTCTTGCGGTCAAGCTTTTTATTACGAAGTTTTTTTCCCAATGTTTTTCCAAAAAAGCAGTACAAAAATGTTAAGATAAATAAATTATTTATTTACAGTAGCACATCCAAGGCAGTTTATATTGCACACTAACATCCGTAATATTTTTTTTAATATCAATTTCTTTGTATTTGTTCAACCTTTATAATTAATGTTTTTTTTTAGTGTTGTCCATTTGAATTTCGTTCAGTGGTGATTTGATGGCCGATATATAAGGTGACTATCCCGCGCGGTACTGATTCAGCTGGAATTAGCAGTGGAATCGTGAATGCGTGGCTACGACCTCCTTGTCAAGTAAGTTATGCAGTTATGGCATGCTCTCAGTTCCTAGGAATTTGGCAGGTAGTCCTCCTGGGTGAGAGTGTGTTGGGTGAGGGGAAGAGGGAAGGCATTACGGACAGTACAGTCGCGCCTATAACATTGTAGCCGCGCACATAGCAGACTTGCTGGCAGGTAATTTGGCCTAATCTTACAGTTAATCCTGTAGTGGCTGTCCCGTTTCCAGCCGGTAGCTTCCAGATGTGCCTACTTAGTATTTTGAATAATAGACAAAGAACGTTTTCCACGTGCGTCACTGACAAAGCTGTCATTATATAGTGCTCAACCTATTGTGTGTGTTCAGAGTTCACGCCATGGTTTCCAGGAAACTGCTGGGGTGAATCTCACACTAAAAGGTAGGGACAAACCGCACAAGCTCTGAAAGCGCGTGGCGCTGAGGGCGATACTGGTTCGCAAATCACACGCCCTTTCGCCTCTACGCACCGAACCTGATAATCATATGGTATAATATTACAGATAAATGTTCTGTTCTTGCACCTTACTTACAACACAGTGAACTTCAGTCTCAACGCGCCATTTTGATTTTTTTCCCTTCAAATTTTCGTCATTACTAGATTTAAGCTAAGGGCAATTTCTGTATATTTAACACGGTAACTTTCTTGCGGTCATTGTACTGTCATAAATATTTTCAAAAGATATTCACTAAGTGTAATATCAAGGGTGTAAAATGTAGCGCAAGTGATTACAATTACGAAAACTTGCATGACTTTTTACTCCTTTTAAATCACATTTGGTAAACAGCTATTGGAAATATAGGTGACAACAAAAAATTTAAGAGTGGTACAGTGTTAAATTCAACATAAATAGCCCTAAGAGCAATGCAATGACATTAAAATTTAAATTAGGAATATGGCGTGTGAAACCGAGCCTTAAAAATGCCCACGAAAACGCTTGTAACAAGTTCAATGTCTCTTGAATGTTTGTGATCAGACAGGACTCGAGGCTCGTGGCTTATGGATCAACGAACTCGGGTTCCCGGTCTTCAGGCATGGGGGGGGGGGGGGGGGGGTGTTTAATCCATCTCGGGTCCAGGTACTGGTTTCCCTTCAACTGCATGCACGGCGTTGTGGTAATTCGGCGTTGTGGTACACAGTAGTTTTCTAGCTGTCGGCGTTGTGGTCAATTTTGACATTCGGCGTTATGGTATTCGGTTTATTGTACGTTCGGCGTTGTGGTAACGACCCAGCGAGCAGAACCCATCATCGGTGCAAGCGATCACATTCCATACATACAACTATTTCAACATGGCCTGCTTGTCCCATTTAAATATTCAGCTATGCCTTGCTAACTAGCGCGACCTCGTCAATGTGTTTCCCAGCTGACGATAACCGCACAGCGACCCGAGGTGGAGCAACTGGAAGATCACGTGACTGCCTAAACATTGTGCATTTCCTCGTCGACTGGACTATCACCCGAGCGAAGTGACAAACATTAGGGTGTATTCTTATAATTTTAAATTTCACAAATAAAGGGGTGCGCCTAGTCAGGAGTGTATCTGTGCTAGTGAGGTGGGATGATAGTGCGACGCTCGCTGGGGCTTCTAGCGCGCTATTTTCTCTAGTGCATAGGATAACTATGAAATAAGTGTGGTAACCATAGCATAAGATTGTGGAGAAATGAAGATAAATATTTATTGCAAGGCCCTTGGGTGCTTTCAAGAAACTTTACCGGGCGTTTTATGCTTAAAAAGAAGTTTGAAAATACCTTTTTCACTCTCCTAAAATTACAGTTTAAAAAAACGGGGGTTGTCTGTGAAGTCGGTTTACGGACGATAATTTTACGTGATAACGTCATAAGAAAATATTGATAAAAAATTGCATACTTTTTAATTTTAAATATTATTTACAGTTTTTTGCAATTTTAATTTAAATAATTTGTTTTAATATAATCACGAACAATTAGTTGAAAGGCCCGCCTTAAACTGTTTGATATTATAGAAGATTTTCTCGCACGGTGGTTGGCCGGTTCTTGCACGCTCGGCTCAGGCGGAACGTGACAATAATGAGTCATGCTTTTTCGTGCGTGCAGCCGGCGTTCATCGATTTATAAGACGTTATCACGTCAAAACTTGAACAGTTTTCAAATCGCGTGGGTTCTTCTGAAGCCCTGCACATCACATGTGGGCCTAGATAGAGGGCTCCTAAAGAGAATATAATCTGTTGGTGGTAGTAACCTAAATTATTTTACTTCTATTAATTATGTGTGTCTGATCATCTTTAAATAAATACCTAATGCAACTTTCAGGTCGGGCCTGTGTCATTAATGTTTTCTTAAGCAGTAAAAGGGAATGGAACTGTTGTCTTTTGTACAGTTTTAGCCAAGATAACCGATTGTAGTACGGGGAGATATGCTCACGACTCTTTAAATCCTTACTAATATTATAAATGCGAAAGTAACTCTGTCTGTCTGTCGCGCTTTCACGCTAAAACAACTGAACCGATTTAAATAAAATTTGGTACACAGATAGTCGAAGGCCTGAGAAAGGACATAGGCTACTTTTTAATGCGAAAAAAGGGCTGTAAGGGGTTGAAAGGGGGGGATGAAAAGTTGTATGGAAGTATCTTCATTTTTAGGGCTGGAAACTTGAAAATTATTTTTTAGGCTGTTGATTCGATATAAAAAAAAAGACATTCAAAATTTGTAAAAGTTTAACCTTCAAGGGTGTAAAATAAAAATAGGGAATAGGGGATGAAAGTTTGTATGTAAATATGTAAGGTTGATGTGAATTTTTTATAAGTTTGCGACAAGAGACAAAATATTAGAGCTATTCTGATGTAACATTTACGGAGTCGTTACAAAATGTGAAACTGAAGTTAACGCGAGTAAGAAACTTGCCAAGCACCGCGCCGTACACAATGAGCGCTGTGCAGCCACGCGTGGTGCGTGGAGACAGGGGGGGGGGGGGGGGGGGAGCTTTAGGTTTTGGCAAAAGATGGGGAAACAAAAAACGTAGTTTATAAAAATGTAATTAAATAAACTCATATTATCTAATACTTTATGTACTTATGTACTTAAATAATTTAATAAGCTCTCTGCAGTGAAACACCGCACATAGCTCATTAAAGCATTTATACGTATGGTCTTATTTGTAAAATAATTATCTTAATCATTTAAAAATGCTACCCAAAGACACTATTCCACGCAGACGAAGTCGCAGGCACACACAGCTAGTTAAAAATAAAACGGACACACAAATTTTTACGCTGTAACCTTTTGCATTGCACCTAGGTTTAATCGCCATAAACAGTATCGCAGTAATCAAAAATCGGGTTTTTTAAGCGACTCAATTAAATATTTTTTAACACAGGTCGGCAAAAGCTTTTTCAGTCGTTTTAGACCACGCAGAGCGCCGAATGCCCGTATACATACCAACGTTATATGCTGAGATTTTAGTGAGTTATCAAGCATAATACACAAGTTTTTAACTGTTGGTGAAATGTCCAATTTTTGTTTATGTAAACTTATAGCAGGGATGCTGAATGATTTTATTACAGACAGCATAGCATTTGTCCCTAGCATTATTACCTGTGACTTAAAATGAATTATTTGCAAACAATTTTTTATCGACCATTTCAAAATACAATTAAGATCCATATTTAACTTACTAATAGCATTAATTAATTCATGAGGTGGAAAAGATATGTAAACTTGTAAATCATCAGCATATAAGTGGTATCGACAGTGCTTAATGGATAGAGGAATATCGTAATGTGTAAGGAAAATAAAAGCGGGCCAAGCACGGAACCCTGTGGAAGACCTGAGCTGACAAGGTGACAGGCTGTCAACGAATTTGTCATATTTAACACACTGATACGTGTTCGATAAGTATGACATAAACGATACAACAGCATTATCAGAGAAATTAAAATAATATTTAAGTTTGGCACAGAGAATATCGTGATAAACATTGTCAAAAGCCTTTTTTTAAGTCTAATAAGGTGAGCAGTGTTACATGCTTGCAATTCAATATCACGTTGAATGTCAAACTCTATATTGACAAGTGCAGTATTTGTACTATGTTGTTTTCTAAACCCTGACTGGTATTTGACCAGTAAGTGATTTTCAGTTAGGTAAGCTCTCAGTTGACTAAGTACTATGTACTCCAGCAGCTTGGACAGAACTGGAAGAATAGATATCAGACGGTAATCTGAGATCGATGATGGTGACTGGGTTTTGGGGACAGGTATAACATAAGCTAACTTCCGCACCGAGGGGAACTGAGTTTCCTAATGAGAAATCGAAAATATTTTAATCCTTGAACAGACTAAGATCAAGTGATCGTCTGGTATGCAGTTTTGAAATAACTTTTTTTATGTAACCTGTATCTTAAAACTATTTTTTTTTTCGTTTCCCTATTCGTAAATAAAAATGGTTAAAAAATAATATATAAAAACCAAACAAAATTACTTTATTAAATATATCATAAAAATGTATACATATAAACTTTTAGTTACAAACTGTTTTAACACACAAATAAATGTTCATGGTTAATGCTAGGATTGAGTTTATACAAAAACATGTAAAAACACTAAATTGATAAAATATTTAATAAACAGTAAACGATAGTTATGTTATAAATGTATTTTAAATCATGAGAAAAGGAAAGAACTTATAGAAGCAAAATAAGTTAATGGATTTCAGTGGACACCAAATAAAGCATTGCACTTCAAATAACATGGCAATTCAAAGAATGACTTCTAGGAGCTGACATGTTCACGAACTTTGGCGTTTTTCCGAACTTGACCTTGAAAATGTGCGGGTTGAAGAGTGTTTTTACGTGGAACGTGGTTACGCACAGAGACGCTCCCTCCAAGGTCACAGAGGGCTCGGTGATCACCAGTTGCAGGTCATACCAGGGGCTGGGCTCAAACACACGACGCCCTCCAGAGGATTAAGAAGAATTATAAAACACGAGTTGTATATATTGGCTGGACCGTCGTCCGGAGTCAGGAGGTGGATTGAGTTTGGCAGGTCCGCCATCTTGCATTCAGCCATTTGACCTTAAAAATGTCCCGATTCCTACCAAAAAATAAAACTCAATATTCCACATAAGCAAAAAAAAAAAAACATTTTGCAAGGAAAAATTCCCCTTTCGAAACAAATAATTCCCATAAAAATATCTAGAAATTAAAAATTATCAAAAGTAGCTTAAAATTCACCCTGCCAGCCACCGGTAAGCCACAGACGCCATCTTGGCCAACAACCTTGGATTAGAAAAATATATAAAAATACTTTTTAATGTTTAAATATAAAAAAAAATTGAATATAAAGGACTAACGTCACGGGCTTCGGAGGTATTGGTTTGAATCCGAAGAGGATAAAAAGTAATTATGTAAAAAAATAATAATTAAAACATTATAATAATCTAACTAAAACATTTAAATAAAAACTTACGACATGGACGTTGGAGTCCTCGATTCGATTCCGTATTAATACAATAATTGTGAAAACGTGCCCACGCATCCTTTATGATACACACAGCAGACTGACCCGCAACTGCTATCAACACACAAAATACTCCAACCAGTGTGACGTTACAGCAGCCATATTGGATATAGCCATGTTTTTTTTCAGAGTGTGTTAGTGTTGGTTGCTATATTTCTTCACTTATTATCCGTTAGATCGCACTAGTGCCAAACACCAAAAAGGCATCATAGACCATCTTGACAGCAATATTAGAAAACCGTAATTAACACCAAAATTTCCGAAAAATTAAAAAAAAAATATTAAAATATACTTAACAAAATATTGATTGATTCGATAGATTGCGGTCCCTGGGTAGATCACTGATCAATGGAAAAAGTAACTAAGATTTGAAAAAATATATATAAAAATTCATTCTTCCTAATCGTTTCCGACAAGCATACTAATGTTCCTCACTACGTACAAGCACTGCATTCAAGGAAACAGCCCAATTAACTAATTATACTATCATTAGGTATCCTATGGTCTAAGCACCTCCTAACCAGAAAGGCCTACTGTGCAAAGATACCTGATATTCTTTACGATTACTATAAAGCGTATTACAAGCATATAGGACAAATATTTACGAATTACAGTGCCAAAACTACAGACAATAATATGATTTTTCATGAATTCTATTCGAAAAGAGAGCTTTACAGCAGTCATACTGTAGTAATTACACTTAATACAGGACCAAGAATCTCTGAACCATGTAACCTTCAGCACCTGGCTACACAGAAGACACATTTAGTTATACTCTTGGCTGCACACTATCACCTACCATAGAGCCAGCCATGCCTGGTGTGGATTACACATGCCATAGGGTCATACATGATACGCTTTAAGCCTATAGATCCAGAACTTCCAGACCTTGGAGCTTTAAGCATCCATATAGTAAGGTCCATTAAACACCTGTGGACGAAAGGCTCCGAACCACAGTAGCCTAAATAGGAGCAATACAATCATATTAACTCATGCTTGTCTAAACCTCACAGCCTAGTGTTGGATATATTGACATGCTCGACGCCCTCACTAAGAGACTCTACAACATACTTAAAAACATATTAAGTTAATTGTATATTAGCCAAATATATCCGAATGAGTTCCTAAATGATCATACTCTATATGCTTTACACCACCTATGAGACGTTTGTAAAGTCTGTATATCTAGTGTTCAGCACTGAATGCTTGTAATATAGTCTTGACATTTTACTGTGTTTATTTCTTTTCTCACGGATGTTTGAAACTCACCGCACACCTTTCTTGCAAAGTCACAATCTTTGCGCGAGAGAAGAAGCCATGGCTAGAATTAAATATAGTTTCATACTGAACTGGTCACTTATTTTATGTTCGTATAAATTGCAGACCTATCTTTTTTTCCGCACTATTATTGTATAAACTGAATGTTATTTGAAGTGTCTGTCGCAGTCGCGGCACTTGGAGGCAAATGTGATTCGTGTTGGAGCATACCAGAGCCAAGGGCGCGGGCGTGATGCCAGATCAGCGCCTGTAGTGTTCTTTTATTTGGACGGCCAATTAATGCCTGCGACCTGTATGCGCGCGGCCAATTGGGCGACAGCTTGTAAACTAAGTTACTGAATCTGCACTTGAGCATTCCGGAAGCAGGTTAGCAATAGCTCAGCCTCCGAGCGACTACCACGTGACACAAAGGCTTGCAGAAGAGGTGGATGGGGGTGGGAACCCCTCTCAGCCCCTCTTTTGGTGCGGGGACAGAATCTAGTCTCACCCCAAGGAGTACAAAAGTAAACAGAGATTTCACTTCCAGGTTAAACATAGTTTCTTATTTTATTCTCTGAAATCAGTCACCAACTATTATAACACTTCCAACCACACAGAATAAAACTAAAGAAATTTAGTTTCGTCCCGGACGATATCAGAATCCAGGATATTTACCGAATTATTTGTGTTCATAATCTAGATGTCTTCAATACAGTTATACGTTTTAATAAAATATCGTCGTACTTGTACTTTCGTGTCTTGATATTCATGACATAAAAATTAAGGATTTTCATAAGACTTTGTTAGAGACGGGTGGTGGTGTTTGCTGATGATAAAAAAGTATGTTTGGTTAACCTAGTTGTTTTACAATACCTAACCATCTTTGGCTATTAAATTCGTGATATTAATATTGCTCTTGAAAGTGGTAGCTTTAAATAAAGCAAATACGCAAAAAGGAATGAACAATTAACTACTGCCTTCAAGAATGAACTGATACATTCAAACACACATGGGCACAAACAAATTAACATAAATGTAAGTATTTAAACATAAAATTTTATCTGTCTCCAATTTCCTTTACATTTAGGCGTTAAAAATTACTTAATAGTCATGTACCCTATTTATTGTTTTAAATACATCAGACAGGAATATGCAAAACACAACGATCTTTTGATGAGCAGAATTAAAAAAAACGACTTGAACACACTGTGAAACATTAGCACCTTTATTTTAAAATAAATTTGTTCGGTTTTCTAAACATTAAAATATTGTACGAGTAAAAATAATCATACTAAGAAAGTAAAATCACGTTTTGTTCACAGGTCACATTATTAATAATTACTTATAATTCAGCTCTGAATGTGACTGACATTCTGGTGTTGGTACAGACGAATCTTTAGTGTACAATCGTAGTCCCTATGTAGTGAGAGCCTTGCTCGCCGCCGTACACAGATCAGTGCTGGTGTCGAGTGAGATGGAGTACCTCATCGTTGTACAGGAGGTACAAGTCCCGGCGGTATAGTGGTCAACCTGTCTGACTTATAGTTGAGGCGTTCCAGCTTGGACCATCAGCACGGGGATCTGAACTGTTTTAGGGTTTTAATTTCTTGGTTTTTGTGGCTTGTGGTGATTTTTATTTTTGGTTTTATAATGAAATGATTTTTTATTCATTTAGAATTGATGGACTGCAGTTCATTATATTTTGATAAACCTTTTTTATTTTGCTTGGCAATGTTATTTGCTTTCAACATTAAATAATTATATTTTTATTGTTTTTATTATTGTATTATATTTGTTTATGTTGTAAGTGCATGACGCTCGCCGCGAGGGGGACTCGGGCCCGGCGCACGGCGCGTCCAGCTCAGATCACCGTCGTTCATCTTCAACCACACGGCACTCATTCACTCAGCTGAACAATATTGTACATAATCTGCACAACCAACTACACATATTCGGCAAATTCAATTTGCAACACTAACAATAAAAGCGCTGGCGATGCTGTAAGTACTGTTACGTGCCGGGATTACAGGTCCTGAAAGGATAGCCCAAATTAATTAATTATAATTAATGAACTATTATTTACACTTCTTCCTAGGTTATGACAATCTGATCGACTGTCTCCAAACTAATCACACTTATATAAGTGCATTATTTACTTCGCCCACTAGAGCTCGGCTCGACAGAGTCTCTCTATCACACACACACACACACTCTCTCTCTGTTGTTAGTTCTTGAGACGAACCTGGGGATCAACAGACTGCCTCGCACTACTCACACGTCCGCCGCGCCGCAACACCTTTTTTATGTCCTACGATCTTCACATGCGATGCCCGTCGCTCGTCGCCCGCTATCGCTCACCAAGGAGCTCAATCACCCTCGGCACTTCACTCTTGCATTGCTTCGAGGATTGACAGTATCGCCACCAGCCTCTCTCTCGCCCCGCCTCATAGACCTGCCGGCGGTACCCATGTGAAGGTCTCGTAGCCCTCCGAAGTATCACTAACACTAGAATCTGTGAGAACAATGGCGTCCTAGTTACGCTACTTCAGGTTATGGTGCTCTCAGAACCTGCAGACCACTCCAGAGAGACAGACTTGCTAATGGCGGGTGGTTCCATTTAGTGGTAGTAATAGGGGGATGGGGAGGTGCTACCTGTGTCAAGCCCGTTCCAGGAGGGGCGGGGCATTGGCCGGCCTCGTCTCCAGCAGCCTCGTAACAATAATACCTATTGAAACTCCTTCCATTGCGATTCAAACCCATGCTCCTGGATTTCGTTCTCTTAATTTGTACCAACATGTAATACAATATATATAATATACTATTTTAATTTGTAGTTGTCCCTTTGTCTCTGAATAATAAACCAACAAATATTTATCTAATTTTTATTTCTGTTTTCTCTGGAGCATTAGGCGAGGGGTTTGTAGCTGAAAAAGAAACATCGTTTGGTCGTGCGCACGAGTTGACAGTTCAAACTGATCAGTTGGAACTGAACAGTCAGAACTGCCGTGTGTGGATACAGCGTCTCGCCAGTTCAAACCCGTCATTCTAAATAATCAGTCCATCAGTCCATCAGCTGTGTGTCGCGGCAGACATCTTTGTTTATACTCTTCGGTTGCTTTGCTAATTTTTATTTTTCTAAATAAAAGTGCAACTGCAATTGCAACATCCAAAAGTTTCTTCCATATCCTGTGATGAAACGATACATCCAACATCATCGGTATGGATCCGGAGGGAGGGGGGCGCTCTTGGAGTTAAGCCCCTCACTGATGAGGCTTATTTTTGCTTTCGTGAAATGGGTTTGGTAATGTAATCGTAAACTATGTTTTATGGAAAATTTTCTTTATATTATAAAGTTTTCTGCTTATTGAATTCATATAGGCTATCATATGGGCAGTTATCAAGAGATGACTTTTGCATGTTAAAACCCACGCGCAAAACTAACTCACCGAACCCCCCCCCCTCCTTCGCCATCCACCACCACAAGTGAATTTCCGCGGGTCCCCCTTGCGAATCCTACAGATTTGCGGCTATGTCCATCAGTAACAGCTGGATTGATCGTGTGGGGGCCTTTCGCCTCTTCGCGCCAGGCACGGAAATGGCGCGCAGTCTTCGCTTTGGTAACGCGAAGGGGACTGTGGGACTTGCAGCGGTGACTCTTATCATTTTATGGTGAAAGTCCTTATACCACTTAAAATAATTTGCGTAGAATTTTTCATACCTAAAAATGTCAGTGAAAACACTCGTTTTAGCTTTTTTTTAATTCTCCAAAAAATACACGTTGTAGACGAAACCATTGAACGAAACTTGTGTAAGCACATGCAATGGCACTTAAATGCTATTTGTAATCAGACAATAAATTTTGAGCGATTTGTAAATGGCGCTCTAACACCTGGAGTTATTCCCGCCGTTCGGCGACCAGCCATCTTAACTCGGAAAGTGTCATCATTGTTTTCTGCAACCCTCCGCCGGCTTTGCTCACACCATAGTCCAGCGTGTGAATAAAACATAACATCAGAAGTGGCACATACTTACAACAATGACCTTTTTGAATTTCTACAAGAAAATAAATTGTTAAAATTTGATTTTTTTTTTGTAAGTAGGGAATGACTACATAGTCCACTTCGTATTACATATTGTAAATCTAAATGGTGGGAGTTTCGGGCGCATTTCATATCCTCGAACTGTTACTAAAAAAAATTACAACGAAAAAAATAAATATTGTTTTTGATTAGCTAAAAGAAAAATGGGAGGGAAATGATTTTAAAATAAGTTAAATAAAACCAAACTAATGGTCTGGTTTTTATGGTAATATGTAGACAAATGAAATAACTATAATGGCTTAACGTGTGGTCGACATCGCGGTCATTCAAGACGATTATGGCGAGGGGTGAGGAGATGAGATGAGAATAGAGCGATGACAGAATGAAGGGGTGGGAGAAACGGGAGTACGACGAGAAAACCAATCGAATTACGAAAACGTCAGCCACGTCTTCCAATTGAGAGAAAATCGGCTCTATGTATCCGAAACAAAAATTAGTTAATAGAAACATTCGCCCTCTCACGAATATATTTGCAGAATGATCATAAATGTTTTTTTATAATTTTTTTTATTCTTTAATAAATATTTGGAAGGCGCGGGTGATACACGATATTCGCGGAAACCTGCAGTTCCTCAAATCCTTTTAAAGGATTTCTCGGGAAGCCTTATAACGAGAAATGCAAGACTCGAGCATGCGGCTGTGGCGACTGCAAGCCAGTTATCGAGCAGGCGGTGAGTCAGAGGACACCACGGTTAGCTTGAACATGCCCCACGAGCGAGGGAGTATCAGTTTTTGTTCCTACTCTGCGGACAATCTGAAACTCACTGACTCACGTCTTCCCGGAAAGCGCGGCCTTGGCTTGGCCACCCCTCCGTCGCCGAGGCGTGGGGCGCGCTGCGCCACGCTCGCTCCGGGGCCCCCGACCGCGGCGTGGAGCGCTCCGCGTCGGAAAGTAGTCCCACCCGGCGAGCCGGCCGGCCGGCGTTCTCGCGCAGGAAAAACACTACGCGTCGTCGCACGAGGCCGCAAATACCCGCGCTCCATTCGACGAGCGTGGCGTACCACGCGGGCGCTGTCTCGTGGCCGGCGCGGACGTGGCTGACCCACATCGCCGGCGCGGAGGGATACGCCGGCTGGTGAGTTGGCGCGAACCGGCTCGCCGGCTGCGACCGGTTCAGTCGCTTCGTGCGCGCCCCGCAGGCTTGACGTGTCCGCGTTTGCTCGTGTGCCTATTCCCTCGTCCTCAGGGAAATGCATTGCCGTGGTGTAACCAGTGTACGCGTGTGGTCGTACGTGTTTTCCTGTCGCAGTGTGGGCAGAGTGACGACTCGTCGGAAAAGCACTGCTTGTTTTAGCGAAGTGAAGTGAAAGTCCCCGCTAGGTGGTGTTTTTTTATAACGTTGAGTGCCACGTTTGCTGCGGCAGGTGTGGAAGCCGGTCGCCGGGAGAGTGATCGAGCTGCACACGGTTGCTGGAGATACTGAGGCCCGCAGTGGCAGTTGACTGCGACAACTAACAGGTGTGTGGTCTAGGCGTGGTTCACGCCGTGCGTGGCGAGAGCCGGCGCTGCTTCGCGCCATATGGCTCGGGCGTGCGACGTGCTACGTG
Source organism: Bacillus rossius redtenbacheri (assembly GCF_032445375.1). Lineage (NCBI taxonomy): Eukaryota > Metazoa > Arthropoda > Insecta > Phasmatodea > Bacillidae > Bacillus > Bacillus rossius. The sequence goes on from NC_086330.1 coordinate 228,244,676, forward strand.
GCTGTCCTTGGCGAGCCGCTACTCTTAGCCTCTTGCTTCTGGCAGATATACGATGTCTGCTTGTATGTCACACGAAATGTAGCCGGCCTCTGCGCCTTTTCCTCCGCCCTTGGCAACGTGGCGTTCAATATATCCAGCCCCCGCCCTGCCCCGATGCGGCAGTCCTACGCAGCTTTCGTTCACTGTTCTCCACTTACACCCTTCTCCCCCGTAATCTTAGTACGTGTTTTTGTAGTTTTTAAACGTTCTTATTAGACCTAACACCCATGAGAGTTAAATATTGATAAATATACATTGCTAAAGTCTGATGTTTTCTCATACTGTAGAATGAGTGTACTTATTTTTCTTTTGTGTACAGTAATTTAATTAAGTAATCTTTTATACATGATTTATATAATATAAAAAATATCTGCTTTGAAATACATATTTTTAAACATTTCTTAAAGATATTTATACCTAAGTTTTTTTAATATTTTTTCGTCCAACGAAAAAAAAAATTCATCGATTCACCATTATAGATTTTATAACTTTCATTGTTGATTTCAAGAATTGTGCGATTGTATCAATATTATTGCTGATCCATTGTGAAAGAAAATATTTGCACCAATTGATTATATACATATTCCTAGTCAGGGGAATGACTGTGTGCTTCGCTGTACACGGTGTTTAGAAGTTAAAGAACCTAGCGTTTTTTAACCGTATGGTTGCTGTGACTAAACAGTGTTATGTTGCGGTTGAATAATAACACGGCGCGTCGGTCTGGTGGCCTTATCTATTGTTAACTTGGTGATTTATGTATTATGTTGTATTGGATATGCGGCTGTAGAGTCGAGGTTAATAATTTTTGTCGCAAAAATATTCACCTGTTTCTTAATGTGTTGGCATCTTACGGTGGGAATAAGATTATTTTATTTTTTTAAGAATTTCGGGATGAGTTTTTTTTGTGTACGCAATTGTGCGTTACTTATATTGGAACACTGCTCAATGAAATCATTCAACCCCCAAATTAACACATTTTATTATTTGGTTGAATATGTAGGTAGGTACCTATTATTCTAACTTGCGTAAATCATAATTTTTTCCCCTTGTTAAAAGCTGCCTGCGATTACATTTGTAATAGGTTTTTTTACAGCCGCAGAAAAATACATGTAGACATATTTATTTGTCCCTTATTTGGAAAAAAAATATAGTAATCACAGTTTATATCAACAACATAGGTATACGTATGTCAAGTGCATGTATTTTAAAGTTAGATTTAAAAGAAATACTACCTATTTTGGCCATTACCTTGGTGCGACTTTAGGAAAAATTTTTATATAGTTTTCGTTTCATGGTTTATAGGCCTAGATTCCAAAACCGTCAACTCAAAAGTTTATTTATGTGTGTATGTATTTATATATATAAATATATATATATAATATTTGTGTACAGGATAACTGTCGCAATTTTTCACATATCATTTCCAAACGGATACATCAAATCCAGTATTAGAAAATCTCGGTCGAGTTTGTTAATGGGCAATATCCGACCAAAGGAGTAAAAATGGGAAAGGTTTTTTTTAAAACCAACAAAACCACTCATTTATTGTAAAATCTTGAATTATCTACAAATTTTGTCGGAAATATTTTTTATACGACCTACCATTACTGTAAGGGGTAGAATAAACAGGGTTGAAAGACAAGAATTTCATAACTCCTTTAGTAAGCAATCAAATCCGTTCAAATTGTTTGTAAATCTTATCATTTTTATCTAGAACTTCTGTCTCAATTTTTGATAATACAAACCATTACTGCAATGGGTGGAAAAGAGGGTAGAAAAAGTTTTTTTTTTTTTTTTAAATAATTTTACTTTCATTTCCATTACAATTGATTGTAAAACGCATAAACTTAATCTAAAACCTTTGGCTGGATCAATTTTGTATGAAACGAATTATTACTGTTTGAAATTTAAAAAAAAAACTGTTTTTGTATAAAAGTCGTCGGAATTAATTAATAACTATCTTTATACTAACTTAAACCTTTGTCCAAAAAAAATTGATGCATCCACGTATTAGTGCATAGGATGAAAAATAGTGTTTTCAGTTCAAAGATAGTTGCATGACTACCTTACAAGGCATATTATGAAATTCGTTAAGACATTAAATGCTGGATGTATTAAGCTAAAATACGTTAAATATATTTTCACTGCATAGAATATGAGAAATTGTTAAATCGATCTTTTTTGAATATTGATTAACATAATAGGGTTTATTAAGTACATTAAGTTCTTTAAAATGTTCCAGGAGTTCATAGAAGTTTGCAAAAAATACATATATAGGCCTATAACTTCGAATTCTACCTACGCACGTAGGTTGTGCCGAAAGGGGCTTTATTTTAGTTACACTATTTATAAATTTATATATTTTTATCTTACGCAATATTGATACATAAATCATTGGCTCTAAAAATTTACAATTGCTTAGTAAGTTTAAAGTGTTGCTATGCACAAGTATTGGGCCCGTGCTGTTTTTTTTGTTTACCACCCCTGAATGACAAAGAACTAGTAATGATTTAATTAATCATTACAGGTGGTATATGGCCTCTGCTATTCAATTCCATTAAGTGTTTTTTTATGAATTTTTACATCAATTAGAATGCTACAGGTCCAAGATAAAATATATATATTCATGTTTTGTTAATTAGTATTGTGATGGTGTCCGGTTTTTCTTGCTACAGTATTTCATAATAAATTTTAAGCAACTGATGTGTCTTCCTATTTTCAAAGTTATTTTAAAGAGTTGTATTACAGGAGAATGGTGGTCTAGCGAATCAGTGTAAACACGTGAAAGAGCGCTGAGCACGCATGATGCGGGGCGGCTGTGTGTGGCGCAGACATGATCAAGCGGCTGTGTGTGGCGCAGACATGATCAAGTGGCTGCTGTCCGACCTGGAGGGCGCGTGCGGCGCCGTCGACGACTGCAAGGTGTGGGACCACCTGGACCTGGGCGTGAAGACCGAGGCGCCCGGCTCGCCGCCGCCCGTGTGGGAGGAGGCGCCGCCGCCCGCCGCCCCCGTGTGGCGCAACTGCATGTGGGGCGGGCGCTGCGGCTCGCACGACCACTGCGCCGCCGCCCCCAGGGCGCCTCCCTCGCCGCCCCCGCCCGCCGCCCCCAGGGCCGGCCAGAGCCTGCTCAAGTCGAGCGTGTTGCTGCGCGCGCAGCAGCCGTCGCCGCCGCCGTCCCCGCCGCCGCCGGGGGCGGGCGACTGCGAGCAGGAGATGGTGTGGGTGAGCATGCGCGACGTGGTGTGCGACGTGCGGTGGACGGCGTTCCCCGCCCCCGCGCCGCCTCCGCCGCCTCCGCCGCCGCCGCCCGTGACCTCGGTGCTGCAGGTGCACGAGGACCACAGCTACCACCTGACGCTCGCGCGCCACGACTGCCCCATCAGCCTGGAGCACCTGGGCGTGCAGACGCCGTCCGACTCGGGTGAGTGTCCGTGCGGCCTTCAGTTCGCATTCCTGTGAGGCAGCATACTAGTTCATGCAAGTATAGAGCACAAGATCGTAAATGTACTTTTAAAGTAATATTATTAGCGTATGGGTTAAAATTTTTTCAACCATGTACCTCAGGCGTTTTCTAAAAAATAAAATTTTTCTGCAGCTCATAGATGCGGGACTGTTTACTCTGGTTGATAACGTACTTGCAATTCCTGTTGACAAGAGTTCCTACCCACTCATGCATCGTGTGTGTTCGCGTGAAGTAAGCCATCGTATAGGTGTGCGATAATCTATTACTTGTGACAGATTATATTATGCCTAAAGAGCAAATGTGAAGTACAAATAATTTCGTGCGAGGTGATCGAATCCGTGAAAGGGTTTCTTACGAGGCTCATTGCTTAGATTTAATGGTCCAGCTGTATGCGTCTCCTGTTAGTCAGGATCGCTGTGGAGCGTTCGTAAGGAATGTTGCCGTTTCCCCCTTAGCAACAGCGTCTTGTCGCACACGGAAATACCAGACGAGTTGGTATGCGGCCTCGTCTGCGGCTGTTCACATTTCCCCTTCGGTCATTGCTTGGAGGGGAAGACGTCACGCCCTTGGCTCATTGCGCAACCTCTTTGGCGGGCCCTGGCTCCGACGGAGGGGAGGGCGAAAAAGCGCGGGAAATCGCTCCGCTAATGCTCACTCCGGGGCCCGTCGTTCCTTCTCCTTTCTCCGACGTGTTCGTGGGCCGTGGCAAACATGGCCGCCACGCCGGCCGGCGCCGTTTAAACCTTAAAGGGGACCTCGTCGGGCGTTTAAAGTCTTGTTTTTGTGAATCTTATACGAACCGTAGTTCGTTGTATTATCTTGCAAGCGTAATTATATTTTAAATATTGGCAGGCCTTGGTATTATTTTCTGCTACATTTAACGTGATTTTAAGTTGCTTTACTTATTCTAATCCTGTTACCGGGCGCCACACTTAAAAGCCACGGTATTAGCCTGCTAAACACAAACTAAAGTCGATATAGTGTTGACCGATTCGAACGTTGAACATTCCTCATTTAGTTATTTTAGTGAAGTGATAAAATTGTGTACTGAATAGGTACATTTTCAGAAAATTGAATTTTATGTGACAAAAGTTTTTTAATGATTTTATTCACTGGTGTGTTATTCTTTGGAATGACTCTATTAATTGTTCGTGGTTAAATAAGCATTATAATAGCCCAGTTAACTGTTTGTCAGTGTATATACTTTAAAATCATCTGGTTTGCCGATGCATGCATGGGTGTTATCGATTGTGAGTGGGCTTAATGTCGTCACGTGAGGACATTTGTGAATTCAGAACTAATCGGGCACTTCGTATTGGCAAGATAGTCGCGTGACGTGTTCTTTATTTGTAACAAAACTCAGTTAAGTCAACATGTTGGTTTTAAGCTTGCAATGAAAACCTTTTTTGTGTTATGTCTGCTATATTGCTTCTAATATGTAGTTAACAGTGATACTTGGGCATTAATATTTTTACTATTAGAGTTGTGAAAACATTTGGCGATTAAATGTTTTTAGTTGAGTTGGTTTGAGACTCGGGATTGTTTCTTGACCATCTTTAAACCCGTATACGTACCTCAATGTAATTATGAGATTGTGAAAGTTAAGTGAATACGAATTGAAATTTAATACGCAATAAATTAACAAAAAGACTAATTGAGCCAATTGAATACTGCGCCGTAAAGGAGACGGTTACATTGGTCGAATGGTTCTCACACAGTTAAATATTCTGTTCTCGACGGAAGAAAACTTTCTCTCTCTCTGTGTGAGATTGTGTTTTGGTGTGTATGTAACGCAGTTGAAGACTGTTCCGACGTGGGAAATCTTAGCGTGGTTCCGTGGTTATAAAATTCCGGTACATTGCTGTGATGCAAATATGTTAAATGTTACTATATTTTTTATGCGAAATACATTCGTCGTATGTTTTCTATTGATTGTGTTATATGTAAATGGTAAATAAAATCTATTTTTTGTTGTAATTTTAGTCATATAAATAGAAACATCAAAATGTCGCATACCCTTCCTGTGTTTATCGTTTAAAACTTTTTTTCTTCATGCGGGCACTTTTGATTCCTTGCCATACTTGTGTTTTACCTTTCACTTGTGGTGGTTGCCTGTAGCTGGGGTGATATTATTTTGACCATGTGCGTGCGTAAGTTCTTTTGAATTCTCATTTTCTTCACATTCTACTTCAAAATATTCCTTAAAAAGTTCTCTGCTATTTAAGTCTGCGGATTGTGGTTGTTTGTAGTTGCTTGGAAATATTACAAAACTCCCTTGTTAGGCAAATGTATGTTTATTGTCTATGTCCTCCTGCAAGATGTACACAGCTGGCAATCCCGTGTTGCAGGCACTAGGTTCGATAGCCAAGGTAAATCTGGTTCGGTGTCTGCCAGGCCTGCTCCACGATGACGCGGAACGTAAGAACGGAAACGGTTACGTTTCGCTATCCGTCTGCTTCCACAATGCACAGAAATTTAACAAATTGCAGGCATTGAGATTCAATCGACGAGTACGAAAGTTATTTTGAATGAACAAATTTGGATATATGAGAACATAAATGTTACAGGATATACATTTGCGATTAAAAAAAAAACACAGTTATGATAGAACTCATAGATATTATTGCACCTGAAAACTATTTTTAACGTATTTAAAACGTAAACAAATATGGCTACCACCACGGCTTTTTTTTGGTCTTAAACGGGATTGCTGGGCATTGTCTCCACTTCCGTTTCATTGTTGAACAGTGCTCAATAGGCCGGTATTCCAAGACACATAAATAAGGGTTTAGATGTTGAATATGTTACACCCTTACCCTAGCCGTATTCCTAGTGCACGATAGGACACGGCCAGTCCGTTATTTTAAGGGAGCATTTATTTATTGTCTTTATTGGTGGCGAAGTTAAGGCGATACGCATTTTCTTACTGAACCACATTAAACATTTCTCTAGATTAGCATTGCATGTTACAAAATAAAATAATAAAGCTTAGAAAATAGTACTTTATAAAAAATAAACTTGAATGTGAACTAAAGATAAAATATAAACATAAAACTGATTTGTATTCAACTCTAGATTGGCATAGACACCTGCTGAAATCTAAGTAAAGGTTAAAAGTCATCTGTTGTCAATATGATGTATAACGTTCTCCCACATTGGAACAGTAGGTAAGTCGCGAAGTGCGTATGCGCAGAGCTCACGTTTACGTTGATTTCTCCCAGTCGGCGGACCTGCGTGTGGCACCGTTAACGCTCGTATGGTCAATTTTTTGATCATCGGGGGGCGTACCAATCATGTTGGTTTGTCACATGAAACGTTATGATAGCGAAACTATCCTGGAATACCTTTTGTATACTTTAATGTTTATAACTAATAATCGCAACTTCAAAAAGTACTTGAAAAAATTGGAAAGGCGGTTCTATTTTAGAGCGATGGTGATGCTATCTATAATATCCCCCCCCCCCCCCCGTAACAATTGTATCATTTGTTGCCAAAATTCTCCTACAATGCGTTAAAACCAGTTTCTAACCTTGCGCAGGGCATCGTTTTATTAAAACGGTGGGCATCTGTTTCCTTAGCGTGATTAGTTTTGGACACGCTCTTTAATACTGCCCGCGGGTTGTATCCCAACAAGGCAGCTATGTTACCCGTACGTCTTGGCATAACCGCTCTAATTCGCGAGGACCAGTGCGATGTCGGCTAGGTTGGCAACCCCGGGGAGGGCGAGCCCAGGTCTGGGCGTTGAGACGCGTGAAGACCCACAATCACGTCGCCCACTTCTGCCTTCGCTCACACGCCATAGGACCGTCGCTTGCCTAGAACTGTCGTCACAGCACGCAGTGTTGTCAGTGCCATTGCTTGATACACCCTTGCCAAGTTATCGCGATAGCTCTCTTGCAGTGTGCGTTTCTCTATGCCTTTTCGTAACGATTATTTACCAAGTATATCTAATAGCGTAATAGCAGTAACAGGTCGCGCAAATGTTCTTAATTAGATCACTTGCGTGACCTCTTACATGTCTAAAATATGGTTTATAAAATATCTTGTGAGAAAATTGAAAACTTCAAAAACAAATGCAAGACCACTGACTAAATAAATTTGCAGGGTAATCTCTAAATTATGTGAGTGCAGGTGTAATGCCGCCGCTGCCAGCCCCTTAAGAGTGTAGACTTAGGTGCTGCTTTGTAAACGCTGAATTGAAGCTGTGCATAAGTTTTGTGTTTGTGGTTTTAAATCCATAAAACTTTACATGTATGATTCGTATCATGATAGGATTATTTTTCACCGTAATTCATCGACCCCGCAGTTTCTGCTTCACCTATCGCGCCGCCAGCACGTAATACTATTAATGAAATAAAAGCTATTGATTACGAGGATTTTTTATATCCATTTATGAGTTAACATAATGTAAGCTAAATGACAAGCGTGGCCTGTTTGATGCTTATCAGCACAGGAGTCTGGCTGTTTGCCCGATAAGCCGCTAGTGGCGCTATGATATAACATTGCCAGGTGTTAACTCTTTAATCTGAGTTCCTACTTGTACTGAGCCAGGTGTTCAATGCAGTAATGTAGCTTGCGCCTTTTCCCGTCTGTCTACATTACCGATTAAAATATACATTCCTTCAGCAATGGCGTTGATCCTGGGAGAGGGGGGGGGGACAAGCCCTCACTAAGGGGCCGCTGGCGCTTGCTAAAGTGTGACTGAAACGGGGTTTATGGAAAACTTTCTGTACATTCTAAAGTATTCTGCATATTGCGTGCATGTAGGCCAAAATATGAACAGTGTACAACATGAAGCACCGTGTCCAGAGATGACGGGCGGTTAGCCACGCGTGCAAACATTGCCCCCCCCTACCCAAACCGCGATATTTCCTTTGTATGTCCCGTTCCAGGTTACGTTCCACACTGTTAAACTTGCAGACTTTTTAATGGCTGAACGTTCACAAAATAAAAAAAAAAAAAAAATGATATATCGTATACTTGTTGCATAATTAGCTGACAAAAGTTGCATTTCTAACATTTTTGTGCAGCATGAATAATGAGATGAAAGAATACAAAACTTGAACTTTTTAGGTTTAAAGTAATTTCTCTGCTACTATGTTATATGGTTTAATTTATTTCAGAAAATATTATTTAATTTTACCTGCTGTTAAAAATCATGAGAATTTGTATGATTTTAGAAGGCTATCTAAAATGAAATGAAATTTTCTGATAGAGTTTTAAAACCATATCACTTAAAAATAACGTTGCCAGCTTAATTAAACGAAAAATATGCACTATATATATATGTATATGTATATATATATATGTATATATATGTATATATGTATTTTTTAATTTCAATCTCTCAGTCTAAAAGTTTTAAGTATTAAACGTAAACCGGGAACGAAACATACAATACACCTAAAGAATGAATTCAATTGTCCACCAGGCTTTTAGATGTACTGCGCCTACCATACAGGTAGTTGGAAATGGTTCAGTGAATCTTACACATTGAACAATACAAAGTCCGCTGCTGCGGGGTCGACTTCCCCCCCCCCCTTCCCCCTGCGAGGCGACTTGGCCCACGTGTTCTCCTGTCCATGTCTGTCGACATGACGGCGTGAACATGCTAGCGCTCGGAGCATTCGACGCTGGCGCCAGCAGTTTGTTTTGTGGAAGGTCAATGAAATAACTCTGTATTGTTATTTGTATTTATATTAATACTAACCCGAAGCGTGTATCTTTGATCATGTAAATGATATCGGCTTGTAAAAACGGATGACTAGTTTTGGAACATCATTTTTCCTAGGCTATTTTTATAACCGATTCACTAGCGAGAATTTACCCACGTGAGAGGCTTTACCGCTAGTTCAGAGAGTCTACAGTACACAGCGCGAGTTTACACTCGCCCTTGTACATTTAAGTTTTTTTTTCTATTGTTTAGTAATGGGAATCCATTTTACGGTTTTTTTATACCTTCATCTTCAAAATCCTTCAAACCACTTAAATCGACTATCAAACACAGTTAGGGCTAGCGAGAAGAGTTTCAAACTTCACTCGCTGGGTAAAGTAACCGTCGAGTTAGTTTACGTGTCTGCGTGGTTAAAATTGAGTTCATGAACGATTGTAATATGTAGGTCCTTTACACAAGCTTATCTTGTAATACTTAAACGGTATCATGTTTACTTAACATCGGATTTAAATTGACTTAACACTAAACATACTTTTTACGTGTGAGTAGTTAGGCTAATAGTTAATATTGACGCCCCCCAATAGTTCCGAATAGTCAGAACTACGTTATGTATGTTTAAATTATTTAAGTTTTAGTTACGGGAAGTATATGCATTACTGCTGCGAAACTATATCTTGCTGTGTGTTGTTTTTTCGTTTGACCAAATTTGAACAGTGTCACCTAGTAATTTTTAGGGAATCAATATTATTATTTTTATAATTAAGTAAATAACTACAAGCACCATATATTTTTATAATTTCCAGGGTGGCCACTCACCGGGAAAACCGGGATTTATCAGGGAAATCACGTTGATCGGGAATTATCAGGGAAATGTCAGGGAATTTTTTTAATAACCGGGAATTTTTTGTGTCATGTATATTTCCCTGCCAACCATTACGGATTTTCCGTAATTATTACGGATTTAACACAATATTACGGAATTACGGAACATCGCTGGTTTATTACGGAAACGAGGCTTTGTGCTGCTGGGTAACGGAAAAAAAAATTCCGTTTCTGGTGTGCGTGTTTCGTGAACGCAGTTCGAATACATCACGTGGTTGCGCAGATAACGGAACTGATAAATGTGCGCATGTACTGTCGAAATAAGTAGATTAATTGTTGTGTTTTGTAATAGAAATGGTACGGTATTACGTCCGTTGTACGATACAACTAGTACATATTCTCGGACTTTTCGTCTGTTAGCTACTTACATCACGATAATTTTTGTACGGTACTTTGGCTAACCTGTCTTGTGTTATTTACTTTCTTGAAAGCTATTTTTTCCATCAAAGTATTTTTGTCGTGTGTACAGACGTGAAACCTTTTTATGTTGTTCGATAGTGTTGTGTTCTTCAGTGCCGGTTGTAGAAATGAAGCGTGTGACAGAACAATGTGTATCTGGGTCAAAAAAAAACGTTATTCTTCAGAACTTTCGACCAAACTATATAAAAGAATGGCCATGCTTGTCATCTTCAAATGTTTTGGAACGCCACGCTTTTTGTAATGTATGCACGTGGGACTTTTCGATTGCGCATGGTGGAAGGGATGACTGAGGACGGCATATTGAATCAAAGAAACATGCAGAACATTTTAAAGCCGTGACGAGCAATAAATCTATATCGTCGTTTTTCGCTACATCTGAAGAAACGAAAGTAACAAACGCAGAGTTATTGTTTACAAGTTTTTTGGTAGAACACAATTTACCGATAGCAGTAGCCGATCATTCGGATAATTTGTATAGAGCTATGTTTCCGGACTCAAAAATTGCACAGAAATACAGCTGTGCGAGAGCAAAAACATCTGCTTTAGTGGAGTATATGGCTGGTGAAACTAAATTGAAACTGTTGAATCTTTAGTAAGTGGACCATTTGCTTTAGCTACAGATGGGAGTACTGATTGTAATGCAGTGAAGATTTATCAATTAGTTGTTTCACAACTAGAAATATTACACTTCAAAAATGAATTAAAGAACAATTATCAAAAGTTGTGTGAAAAAATGTTTGAGCACTCGCCACTGAAATACCCCATTACATAAAACAAAACACAGACTGCATGTCATTGAACGGGACGCTATAATGTAAAGTGACATATTTAAAATGTATTTGTTATTTAACGAACTTCCGTATGTATATAATGAAGAAAATACAGCAGGGTGCTAAAATATGAGTAATCTCTTTCTATAATATATTTTTCATCAAAAGTATGTTTTTTTTGTAATTGTAAATATCAGGGAAATATTGAATTTTTAATCAGGGAAATCAGGGAAAAATCAGGGAATATTTTTGGTGACTGTGAGTGGCCACCATGAATTTCGTAATGACGAGCTCCCAGAGTAATGTGCTTAAATCATACTAACATTTTAATGTTTAATTCAGCCTTAAATCAAATATAATTGGAACATATTTGGCAAGTAGCTTATATTGGCTTGACTATGTTGTGTTATATACATTGTTTAATTGAAAATTTTGCTATGTCGCCAAGTTTACAATTTTTCTTGCGTTTTGAAATCTTAGCAAATGTACATTAATTTACCGCGGTACCCGCATGCGAGCTGGGCAGCTGCACGCGTGGAGGCTCGTGCTGTAAGATTGGCACCCCTGGCGCGCGGACGTCTGTTCACGTGACCCGCACGAGGGCTGTCCCCCCCCTCCCCCCACCACCCAATCCTCAGTGTGCAAGCTTCGGTACGATGTCCATCCAAGTGTCCTCTGTGCCAAAGAGCTCTCAGTACGCATTCAAAGAAGAAAATAAGCATGTCCGAGATGGGTCTCGACCCGTGACCCCAGAGTCAGAAGTCGTAAACATTTACAGCTGCATCACCAAAGGAAAAAATATATATATATTGTTTTGATCGAAGAATGTTTGTCATAGTGAGACGATCTGTGGAAGGTTGTCTCGCCATTAAACCAAGTGTAACCTGCAAGAAGAAAAAATAAACGAGGGAGTCTTTCACTACTCTACAGTGATTTTGTAATTACCTCTTATCTTTGAACATTTGGTTAAAGCCTAATTCTGCTGTCTATCTAATTAAGCATTTTATCGTATATTCCTTTAATGCTATGCTAATTATTTTTCTTTGTATGAGATAATAATATCAGAACATGTGGTTAACTTCACTAATAAAGACGGCGATAACCTCCGTAAAGAGCAAATTCACGTGTTCTCATGTTATACATGATTTATACTAAAAACATGAATTTAACGTAGAGTTCTTAAAAATAATGCATACCGTGAAAAATGTACGGAAATGCGTTTTTTACTACATTTCTCGACGCCAATAATAGGTAGTTTCCACACCCGCCGCTAGAATTAACTGCCGCAGCAGCTACGTCGACGGTCTAATCATTAGATTTACAGGGAGAAAGGTTACAATATGTAATGAAACTGCTCTGATAAAAACAAAAAAAACTTGAAAAAATACTAAACCCCGTCTTTGGACCTAATTTTAGACGAATTTTATTAAAATACTGCCCTAGTTGAAATTCATTAAACAGTTAATACTATAGCGTTTCCTTTTGTATTTTTGAACTTTGGTTCTCGCCTTCCCACATACGGCAGCACCTTGGTTACACATTTCCTTTCCATCACGAAATTACTCCTACCAAATGCAGTATATCGAGAGATAAGTATTTTACACATAAAAAATGTATTTCGGATATAATAAAGCAACGTTATGACGAAATTCTTAACAGTTTCTGCATCTCGCATCTGGAGCAGCCTCGGCCTAGACACCAACAGTCTACCAAGATATTAACAAAAAAAAAAAATCTAAAAAAATTGGCACTTTGAATTTACAGATAGGTAACCAAAGAAATAGTAAATGAATGTGTGTGTGTGAAGGTATCATAAAATTAGAATTATATTTTAATGTTTTTATATTTAAAACCACATTTAGCCTAATGTTTTAGGATATTATTGAATTAATTTCATGATATTTCATACATTCTTTTAAAATGATTTGTGTTAGTATATTTATGTTGGTAGATGATTCAAAAGTAATTGCTGTAATTTGTTAGTATTTTAGTTGGTTTTATTCTTGGATATAACTTATATATTGCCATGATTGAATTTAAGAGAAGGCGTACACCCGCGCCAAACTAAAGTCGAAATAAATAATTGAAGTGTATGAACATTCTTGAATGCATAGAAACAGGCATCAAACATGTATCAATATTTGATTAGCACACTTAAGTAATGGGACCGACGCTTGTACTCAGTGCAGTGATAGGGCTGCCAGCCAGACACTGCCTCGCGTAGACGTAGTCTTGAATGCTTTATGTAAACACAAGCCACTGTGAAACCTTGAGCAGTTTTTAAACCGCGCGTGTTAAACTTTGCGCCGTTTGACAGATTTCGTGTCGGTTCGTATCCTGCCCAGCCACGACCCTGCTTCTCCACCCCCTGGCGGCAGGTATGCCAACTGCACGTGCTGTTCGGCTGGTCGGGCCTGTGGGAAAAGCCTGCGTAGACGGCATTGTTCGGTTCCTGGGCAGGGAGGGGGTAGGGGGAAGGTGCTCTGGTATGCAAATACTCCTGTGGCGTCCTAGGTGTGTCCACCAACCCCTCGTCAAGCTACAGTTGGCTTATTCAGGCTTAAAAACACGTATTTTATAGGCTTATTTTGAACTTATTATTTAGATGCTGCGATCAAAGTAAATTATATAGATTGGATGCTGAGATATTTCACAATTTTCACTATTATTTGAATGGCTATGTGTAACAATTGTTTTTTTTTTTTAGTTTAGTTTTTTGCACCCTTTGAGATGATTATTTAATCATTTACAGTACGAAACTTTAACTGCTAAACTATATTTAAGATATTGTATATTTCCCGCATCTTAATGTTACTATATCACAAATTACAAATTTACCAATCCGCTTTTACGTACCAACAACACACTAGTTTAGTTATTAAAAACTATTGACATATATTTGAAGCGTTTCATTATTTAACGATTTAAAATTTTCAGACACTGATTTCCAAAATTTAAACGCGGTGATTTTGTAAACTGGCAACATTTGTGTGTTTCGTTACGCGCAAAAAACTAAATTTCAGACATAATTAACTGAATAATAAAGGGGATAAACGTCTCATGGAGATGGTGGCGAGTGTGGTGGTGGGAAACGGGAGCACTCCGAGAAAACCCGTCGGATCACCTTCACCGGTTGTGTGTGCCTGGTGGGAGACTAACGATGTGATGTTACATCATCAGTGGTGATGTTAGTTCGATGAATAGGTAGCCTACTAGGTTTCAGTTATGCGGATAAAAAACAATCGTCGCCATATCTACAACAATGTGCTGGAGTGACCACGCCAGGCGTGTGTCGTGAGCAGTTTACACGCACCGTAGTGCTGACGTAGGCGTGGAGCGCCGACCATCGAGAGTTTTGTTGTGGCGAGTTCAGTTTATGGTGCTGCTTTATCTGTCGTGCGAACTGGAAGAAAGACGATGCTGGGTTTAGAAAGTAGATACTTGAAAGGAATTCGCGAGCACTAAATTTGGTTGACATAGAACTAAGAAATATTTAACCTGGTTATTAAAAAAAATAGTGTTGTCTGAAGGCCAATTTGACTACTTTCTGGAACAAGTCACTACATAATTCCAAATTAGATAGAAATTGGCGATTAGCAGTAAGTGCAAAAACAAATTTTCAGATGACTACGTAATCGAGCCACGGGAGAAACTGCAAAATATATTGAATGGTAACATGACTGATGTATATTGTGTGAAACTTTGTCGTTTTAAAATATATATGTATACTTATATATTGTCCAATGTACTATTATGTATAATCTTATACAAGTGGTTTTTTTTTGCATACAAGAAACCAATGCGAAAATAGGTTGTTAGTGCACGAATGAGCGAATAAAGGAATTGATCTCGCACCTAAATACTGTTTGCAGACGTCCTCAATGCGGCGCCAACCGCTCATCAGCTATTTTCAACTCCTCACAACATGAACTCAAGTTTTTAAATTTTGAAATAACTTCTGTCAGTCCAAATCCAGGAATTTTGAGCATACCAGAAATTCTTTCAGCCGTTGCCATTCTCAAATCTCGGTCTCTGTATTCTTCAATGTTTCAGACCTGCCAACTCTCACGATTTTGGTGTGAGGCTCACGATTTTAAGGTCCGTCTCACGCCCTCACGCCAAAATAGTGTTTCCTCACGATTTTTCGGGGCCCCAAGATTTTGTTTGTAAAAGTTACAAAACAAGTTTTACGAAAGCTTACAGTAACGAGTTTCCATCAATACTCGAGTCACGTAAAGGAAGCAATTTTGCGTTTTGTAGCGTGTGCCGTGATGATTTTTCTATCTTGCATAGTGGAAGAGGAGGAGACATTGTGAAACATGTCGCTACAAAAATACACAACTAACACGTGAAGTGTATTGCTTCCAATAAAAAAAATTAATTTTGCTGTGAACAGTGATAATAGTGTTACACGAGCAGAATTTTATTTTACATCTTTTTTTAGTTGCGGCCCTGCATGATCACTACACGACAGCACTAAATTATGTTCAACTAAATTAAATCTACAACTTATAAATTGTTGAAATAAATTTGGAAGCAGAGACCATGTAACATGTGTACAGGTATATCACTTAAATTTAAAGATTCTCATTTGTTGTTTTTTATATTTAACCTGTATTTATGGGCCTGAAAATTTTTATCGAGGACCTCACGATTTTTTAAATTTGAATGTTGGCAGGTCTGATGTTTGTATCATACACAAATTGTTTACTTAACTTACATTTAAATAAACCCCGCAGTTTTCAATGTCTTGCAATTTTATTGTACACATTTTCGTCGTGCCACTTGTTGCCTTCTTGCACTGGAGGAGGCGAACTCACGACTGAAGATCAAACACACGCCAACACCCCGACACTTCGTTCACACGGGTGACAGTGCGCGGCTTCTGTGCCCGAGCAATGGCTAACGCGGGCGGAGGGGGATCCCACGCAGTCCTAATAAATCTATCATTCGCACCAACAAGGGAAATAATTTGAAAGCAAGCAGCGGGCAAAATGGTTGCAACCCTCTCCCCCTCCGCTCGTGTTCATGAGACATGAATGTGCGCGTGCCCCGCCCGCATGAGGGCGCATGAGGGCAGCCACCGCTGCCAGGGCGTGACCGCAGCCTCGTCTGTTGCAGGCACGGACGAAGACTTCTTCGAGGACGAGATCGTGGAGCTGCCCGACCTGGGTGAGTAGTCCAGTCCCGCCACTGCATGTTCCTGCGTCTGGCGGGGAACATGTGTGGGTTCGGGGAAATTTAACTAAACGACATGGTTGACTCATGAGGCTTGGGATAGTGCTATGGTGTGATGTGAGAAACGTTTTCTTTTTATTGTTTACGGGATTGTTACTGGTCCAATAGTTTTGCAACGACACTCAATAATGCGTAAGTACGCAGTGACATGGCCGTGTTAAGAAGTATCGCAAAAATACTGTAGAGATACTGTGTAAAAGTTAGGGAATAATTATTGTGGATTTTGCTGCACACCGTGGGTTAGAATGGATTGCGCCATCCGGCCCATTAGAGAGACGAGGTACTGAAGGCAAAGAGTGGGGGTAAAGTAACGTCCGCCCCGTTTCCCACCGGTGGTGATACCGGGTTTGAACCCACGGGAATCTCGCCCAGACAGCTCGGAGATCTGACACTCAACCAGCCCCATTCGAGGGTGAAACGACTTGTCATAGTGCGTCGTCACCATTAAACACATTTTACCAGAGGCTCAAAATCACTCAAATTGTTGATTTCCGTGGTCTCTGTCGCAAAACCTACTCAGTAAGATTAACTTTCTCACTTTTAAAATTGTCAGATATTTAGATTCCTTCATACATGTGTGTACTATCAACTAAAACTAAATTTATCGTGCGAACCATGATATAAATGTTACCAGAGGCTCTAATAGCCTCTAATGTGAGATTTGTGTTTTAAAAAATACAATGCAGGCAGCCTATGTTGCAGTGGCGGCAAGCCTTGTCAGAGGTAGATTCAAAATGTGAATTAGCTAACGTGCGCTACTTACAGCCAGCCGTAAGTATTTTTACCATTATTAACAAAGATTTTTTTAATCTGTCCACAAACAGTAATATTACAATGTATGAATTAATAAAATGTTCGCTGTTACAATTTTCACATGTAACATTTTTTTTCTTGCACATTCCGTCAGTTTGTAGATACAGTTATAAATACAAGTAGTGCGCAGTGGGAGTGGTCACATGCTCCTCCCACATATCTCTGGTTGTTTAAGCGCTTACCTGTGTAGTTGCTTGTATCTACACACACTCTCTCTCTGTCTCTCTCTCTTTTTCTCTTTGTCTCTGCCTCTTTTTCTCTCTTTCTTGGTACCGTTAGGAAGAATGTTATTTGAACCCGAGGAGTCCTACGCGGCAGACGGGCAGGTCTACTCGCGCGCGGTCCAAGGTTGCCAGCCCGCTATGCTCTCTTAGCGTCCCTGTACTGGCGTCGAGAGTGGCGCGCGTAAAGCCACTAAGTCAGAACATATAGACCGTAACGGTAAATAAAAACACGAGTAACGCAAATAAAAATAATATCGGTTGAATGAAATATATAAAACGATATCTCGAACTAGTGATTCGGAACCAGTATAAGCTGATCTTTGTAAGAGCGTAACTGCGTGAAATAAAACGCTACCTTTTATTTTTTTTTAAACTTTTCCTTGAAAGTATATCACACGCATCATAGTGGTCTATGGTTAATTTATGATTTTTTATTAAAATGACGGCGTGGTTGAAACTACTAATATATCAAGGTTGTCTACATTCTGGGAAGTCAGGGAATCTCCTGGAATCCGGGAAAAGTCATTGATATTCCACAGTAACAGGAATGTGTTGGGAGAATGTCATATTCCAGTCTGCAATCACTATGATTGCCGAAGATTTTTTTTTTCAAATCGTATGGCAGTGTATATCCATGAAAACTATAAAATGGGCTAAGTACGCTTCTGTTAAATATAAAAAGAAAATGGAATGGAAGGAGAGCTAGACCAACTATGGGGATGGTAAAGGTTCAATTGTCTGAATTTCTTTCAGTAAATTGTAAAATAATGTAGATTGTTTGAAACAGTCAAGGAAGTCAGCATCAAATTTGCATAGCATTTTTTTAATGTAGAAATATTTTCTTAGTGTTAGGTAGGTTTATATAACTACTGCCTTTGGGCATTGTAAACTGCTAGTGAGACACTAGCATCCTTTATTAAGCTTAGGCTTTTAATATTACGCTGGAGAAAATGTGTTTAAGTAATGTTTTCTAGGGTGATAAGCAATCATTTAGTATTTACTTGCCTGTGTACTTGTCAATGTAATTGACTTGTGAGATTGTGGGTTGGTTCCACCTTGGACTTGCAAGTAGCCTTTTCACCATCACATTGTTCAGAAGCATTAAGTGAAGATGTTAAAAATATATTTTTAATATTTAAATAACTACACATTTTCTTTTTGATCAAATTTACTTAGTCTCTTAAACTTAATATTTTTTATGGTTCTTATGCATTGATTGTAATTTTTAGATCCTGAAGATGTTGACTTCTTTGGCCCAGAGAGTGTTTTCAAGGACATTGCAGAGACGGGTAAGTGTCAACATGCATGCATGCTTGATTGAACTTGATTAATCAGAACAAAATTAAGTTCTGCAATAATTTACCTTTTTCCACTTAAGAAGCTTTTGTTGGTCCTATTGCTAGCTGTTGGTTACTTGCCATCTTAATGCACTTGTAAACAATGCTTTTAAGGTTTTTTTATTTTTTAATTATTGTAGTGCAACTACCATTACTTAGCTAAATAAGCTAGTAAAAGGTATTTATTAACAATGTGATTTGATGTTTTGAAAAGGTGCGACACTGACCGAATATACAGTGTAACACTGATTTCATGAACATGTTTTTAAATATGTCTTTAAATGTTTTATGTGTGCAGCAAAACGATGTAGGTAATTAAGTTCATGTGCAGCAGTAATGTACCTAATCTCAATAATCTTATTAATTTTTGGGTGAATGTCTTCATTGCTTGCAGGTGGCATCATTATCATTAGTATATATTAGAGAATCTGAGTTAGTGTTGGGTGGCATCCACTCCTCCCCTACCCATTCATTTTACTGTGTTATCTTTGAGTGTACACTTGATTGTACATTGTGCAGTTTCTGTGGGTAAATAGTCCTCCACAGTTAGGAAAAGTGCTGTATCCACAGTGGTGTTGCTGATACACTGATTGCTGTTGTGATATTGGGTTTCCTGCTATCCACAATCTTTTCATTTATCATTTTTGTTTTTTGTTTGGTGTCAAAGCTTATAATCCAGAAATACTTATTTAGACTTTTGGGTAAGCCAAGGGTGTCTGGTGTTTTAGATAGTAACATTGGTCAGCCACCGAAACAAATGTTGTAAGATGATTCATTGTTTCTTTTACATTTACAAAATAGTTCATTTATGTCTAAGTTTTCAATTTTCCATGAACGTTTACTGAAGTAGTGGTTTCTCAACCAATTTCAGTGGCGACTGAGCTGCGACCTGTTAAAAAATCTGTCAGTGATTCCGAAAGTCGCTGTCCCAAGTCTGAATCTGGTGAGTACTGCTGCTGGTTTCAGCCCTTATCTTTTTTTTTAACATAGCACATACATTAACGGAGGTGTTTTCATGTTTTATATAGTTACATCACAATTTATAATCTTCAACAAATGAAGATTTATGTGGCCATTTTAGTTGTCAAGCTATGTTCTTTGTCAAAAAACCATGGTATCTATCACAACAGTATTACCATAATACTGCTGCTTCCTGTCTGAGCAAGGGCGCCCATACCCGGGGGCAGGGGGGGGCCGTGGCCCCCCCCTAGCTTTCAGGGAAGGAAAAAAAATATAGTGTAGTCAGGTGTTTTACTTTAAAGAAAATTATTTAAATTCGGTATTATGTAGAAGTGGTTCAACACGAAGATATTATTGTATATCGTTTTTTACATGTCTACTTCATTTTTTATGTTAGTTGAAGCATTAGTTTCTGCTGCTGCGATATAAGGTGTTGTGAACAGGGAGAAAACGCTGTTCAAGCGCAACGCCCGTGGCGAGTCATTCCCCTTCGTAATCCTGCCCAAGCTCACTCGATAACACAACGCAACAGATTTAGACAAGTCAGAGTTAGACGACGCGACAGTTGACATGTACTTGTAGACGGCAAAATGTTTTGCTACTTTTTCGTCATAATAATGTGTATTTTCACAAATAACATCTCAAAACAGAGATTTTTCAATAGTCTTTAGGTCTACAGTTTTATGCATCTGGTCTAGATTTAGTTTAGTGTATTCAGTCAGTAAAGATAACTTAAGTGTAAATAAATCAGTGAAAAGTGTAAAGATAAAAACCATTGTTATTATGTAGTGTTTCTTAGTTTTCCTCATTCGTCACATCCGCTCAGAATATTCACAATTTTTAAGGTAAGCTAACACCTTTAAAGTTACTCAAATAAGAATTATTGTTCAGAAAAGTCTACAACGTAAAATTTATGTTGGAATTTTGAATTTAGAGGAAAACCACTTTTTCCCCTTCAAAAGTGTTTAAAGGGATAAGGATTCCGCTACCTTCAGTAGACTCGGAAGCAATTTACACTGGAATCTCGATTTTACGTACGCTCACGGTCGCTTGGATTGCATTCGTAAAATCGTTATCTTCATAAAATTTTAAACACCCCACCCCGTGAAGATACATGTTATAATTTATTGAACGGAATATATATATAATATAAAATAGTAAAAACAATGACTGCCGTCTGCCCTCTACCCTCCCCTGCGTTCCCCTTATTTTTTTTAGCATTCCACAACTTGCCTCATTGCACGAGTGATATAAAAGTGACATCACAGCGACTAAACACAGTTGCACCACGCATTGCATCATGTTAACTTTTGTGTGGTGACAGTAGGTTGTCCGACATGCCTTTCTTGGATATCTTTCCTTTTCGTAAGACGCGTGCTACTAAAATAAATTTATATTTGAGTTTGCAAACTTGTCCACTCCTTGCCAGAGACGACTGAACACAGACGAGACTATCCAGGGTAGGGTTGATGAGCTGGAAGAATTCCCTGCCTTGCATTTTTATGGACTTCACCTTATCATATTTATCAGTTAATCTTTAACAGATCGGCTTGAAAAATATTAATGAACGCACTTTTAGTAACATAATCGAGGAGAACAAGCACACAGTTCAGTGTACACCTGTATTGTTTCATAAAAGTGATCATAGGTAGGGATTGGAAAAATTCGCGGTTTCAATGACCACTAGGATATACTCCACGATTCTCTATGTACTCGGGCAAATATCACCTGGCTATTGGCTACCGACTCGGGACACCTGTTTATTGCGATTATTATGATTCGATACTTCTTTTGTTGAGTGTTTGCCATTGGCTCAGAGTCCTTCAGGTAAATTGCGGTCCAATCACTGACGCAGCATTAAGCTAAACGAGTTTGGATTCCAGCCTGTCTTGAAAGGAATCCACGAATATTTACGGTCTCTAATCATAGGCTTATTTGGTGAAGAAAAACGCTGCTCTGTAACGACAGACATCCATTAAAAACACAGTACATTTTAGTGCGAGAAGCCCTTGAATTTGTGATAGCCATAGGGAATTATTTGTTTGTATAGTAAGTTAAAAAAAGCTTAGTTAAAAACCCGCTCGTCACGTCTACTTGCTGCGTCACTTATACCATTTTTGAGCGTTTTTTACTGGGAAACCGATGCAGCGAAGGTAATGAATGCGACACATGTCAAGATAATGCCTAATGGCATGGGTTGCTGGATATTAGCGGAAAGGAGAGGAAGTAGCTAGGTACTCAATATCGTTTCTTTCTCTCACGCTTCACAAGGTTTGAAGCTCAGTTGCTATGCTCACGAGCTGGAAATGTTGGAATGGGTAAGGAATGTTGAGTATAGTTCATTTGCGGTAAAATTAATATTTTTACAGCCTTGACATAATTTTTCAATCGAAGAAATTTCGAACTTTGCGACAAATAGTGTACCTAGTCCATTTTTTTCTTTTCGATTTTGAGTTTGATGACGCAATAACGTATACAATATTCACTAACGGTAAATGGATGTAGTATTAGCTTAAAAATATGAATACGCTGTGCATTAAAATTAATATTTTTATATGTTTTCATTGTGTTTTTTTAATTTTTTATTAAATATATTTTGGTGTCAAATTTTCCGAATTTTAGATGGTTCCTGAAAAATGTATTCGTAAAATCGCGGCTTCGTTGAGTCCGGGCTCCGTAAAATCGAGGTTCTAATGTACTCTTAATTCTGAAGTTAAGTACTGAACATGTTATTTAAGGGTTTATCAGGGCCGTATTTACGCGCAGGCTATCTAGGCTGTAGCCTATGGGCCCGCACCACAAATGGGGGCCCGCACCACACGACACGAAAAAAAAAATTATACTGCGACGTGGATCTTCTTATATTCTTAAAATATGCGTCGACATAGTGTCCAGTTGTTTTGTGTGGATTAATTGCGCCGAACTAAACTCTTCTGTGGAAAGCTGATATATGAGTTATGTCAGCATTTAGAAATTTTCGATTATTTTCATTGGTTTTGGTGTCACTTAATTCCTTAACCTCTAAATACTGTTTGGTTAAATTGTCTAGTTAAATAATAAACTAATTTTTTCTGCGCTTTTCTATCACTAAATAAACTTATAGTCCTCGACTACTGAATCCATCTGTGCTAATTCTAAATGATAAGCAATTATGATTCATATCGAAACATAGTAATATACATTTAATTGTGAAACAATTTTTGACTATAATTATAAGCGTAGTTCAGGTCTTACATTTAAAAACAACTGTTTTCTGACTGTGATAACATATTTAAATCGCTTCTCTCCCAAAGTTGAATCTTTTGACCAACATTTTTTAAACTTTATAATTATTTTAATTTAATTTGTACGCGACATTTATTTATGGGTAAAGAGAGCAATTAGTTGAAGGACTGTATTCTTGATATCCGTGTACCCGAGACGCTGTAAAAGTATAAGGACTGTATTCCTGCATTTTTGTTGCTAAAAATTCATTTGTTTCAATTAAATAGTTAATAATTAATTAATAAAAAAGCCAATATAGATTTTTTATGGCGAATGAGTACTGTAGTCTAGTATTTTAGTAACAGGACAAAAAATTTTAATAGGGTCAGAACTGGAACTATTTTATGGCTAGTAACAAGCCGCAGTTGTCTTCCAAAATATTAAAAATACTTCATACCCCTAAGTCTGGCCCCCCCCTACAAATTATCATATGGGCGCCCTTGTGTCTGAGTTTTTCTTTGTAGCTTATCATACAGAATTCAAGGAGGAAGTATATACACTACTCTCAAATATTTCTTGGCTCTGACTGTCAGTCTTGTCACACAGACCATAGCCATTTAAAGTTGATGGATGAAAAGATGAAATGGGTTGCTGATCAAGCAGCATATCATGATGTAAGATTGGAAAGCTGCCCGGATATTAGAACCGGGTTGCAAAGTCGTAGAAAGTTTCTCATTACTGACTTTCCTCAGGCTATTGAAAGATGGAATGTGCTGTGCAAAATTATTTTCTCAATTTGCTGATATCGCTGTTGAACGATTCACTGTAGTCAGATTTTAAATAGGTGATGTCAAAATTAATAATTATGTAAATGACATCATTGTGTTAAGAACTAAAAATTTAACCAGGTGTTAAAATTTAAAAAAAATTATTATGGTTAGTCAAAATTGTTCTGTTTTTTGGAAAAAGGTTTGCTGAAATTTAGGTATCATTTCCTCTCTTTGAGATTGAGTGGGTTAAGTGATGTTTGCTGTACTATCTTGGAATATTAAAAAAAACTTGCCGATAACTGCAGACAAAGGTATGGTTTACACTATATTAAAGCAGTACCTGCTCCATCATAACATAGTCTATTTTCAAAGCCTTTTTTTTTACACATTACACCTTATCAGAAATCACCATCCAGGGACAATGCTGAAGGCAGTAAGTAACATTAAAGAAAATAAGTTTTATTCTCTTTATGTTTAGCAAATAATTCATAAAAGTTAATTATAATCAACTCACAACAAGGGGTTAAAATGTTGATCTTCAAAATACATTACAAGTCTTTGAATTATGTAATCACAAATTGACTCAAATAAGATTATCTTACAACAAAAAAAGGGGAGGGGGTAGAGCCAGTTCACTACACAGCAGGACATACAGGAAGCGCCATTTCATGCCTGTATCACCAACATTAATAGCTTCAACCCAAACACTAAACACTTAGAGAATAAAAATGCTATTTCCCTGCACCGGTGCTCCTGTAAGCACTTAAGCAGCTTCTTCTCCTTTTTACTTATTGAGGCATTTATTATCTCCAATTTAACCTCTTTAAATTTTTTGGCAGATCCCATGTTACTTTATCCTCCCTTAATAACTATTACGAGACATGCATAAAATTGACCAAAACAGTAAATCTATGCTTACCAAGCAAAATCATTTATCCCTCTTGGTATCACAGTAAGTATTATCACAGAATAACATTTGGTATACACTTTGGTTAGGTTCACACTATGATCTGAACACTACAATCTGTGATACACTTACTGTGATACCAAGGGGGTTAAATGATATTGCCTGATAAACATAGATCTAATGTTGATCAATTCTAACAGGTCTATTTAATAGTTTTTAAGGGAGATTAAAGTAACATGAGATCTGCCAACAAACTTAAGTTAAGTTGAAGATAATAAATACTTGAGTAAGTAAAAAGCCAGTGTTTCGCACTTTATTCTGTGGATACTTCTGAATGTTTTTATTTTCGTCGGCCCAGTATGAATGTGAGTTTAAGAAATTTCAATCAAGAATTTTATTCTGATCGTAATCAATTTTTGATTCATCCAAATTGTGGCATATAAGATGTTAGCACCAGTATTAAGTGTGAGGGAGGCCTCGTTGTCATGGCTGTACATGGTGTTTGTAATGAACCAGCTGGACATGAAGTAGCTCTACGTAGCGTCCATGCAGTAGTGCGCGAATGGCCTGCCCTTTGGGAGATACGAACCTGCGGTAGCTCGCCAGTAGCGCTGGTCGGACCTGTTCGTTGCGAGTCACTAGCTGAGCGGTGTTGCTGCAGTAGTTCTCGCCGCTGGGTCAGCAGGGGCAGTCCTGGCCTCTGCGAGACCCTCTCCAGGAGAATGACAAATGAACTCTTTCAAACCAACCAGTCACATAAATTTCTGCTTTGGTTTTAATCATTTATCTCAAGAAATTTTGGTATTCTTGTCTGATAGCGGAAAATCTAGCAATCAAATTCCTGTGCAATTAACGTAATTATACGTGGCATGAATTAAAGTTTGTACTAACCAGCACTTTAGCTTACATACTATTAAAATTTTAATTTTTCTTTTGTCATAAATGTCCATATTTTAGCAGGGTACTATACAACCGGGTAAAATGAAAATGAAAATGAAAATGGTGGACGAGGGGCCGCCCTGTTGCCAGAACCCGGCGCTTGGATGGCCGCGGCTGCTCGTGAATGGCCACGACCTTGAGCACTGCCGGCCTTGTTGCGTCACGGCTCCCCCTCCCCCTCCTCTCCCTGTGATAGTACACTCTCGCTGGCCCTTGACCCGGCGCGGTCACAGATAACCCTGTGCACAGTAGCAAGGAGGAAAATGTAACAACCAGTAAGTAGATCATCGGTGTCACCCGCCGAGTTGGCGGTTTAGTTCTCGTCTCGTTACGGGTCCCCCCCCCCCCCTTTTTTTTTTTTAGCTTTGGCTATACGGCATTTGGTGGAAGTAATTTCGTGAAAATTGAACGCAAGTCGATGAACGTAAATGAGACACGAGATGGCGGACACACGCGTCGACATAGACCCGTATATAATCACTTTCATAAATATTAGGAGACATAACCAAACGTATTGGTATGCCAAATGAAACTTTGTTTATGAAACTACCCTGGAATATATTTAGTAAACTAAAATAGACATAGTAAACGTATGTACAGATTGATTTCAGTCGTTTAAGCAAAAACAAATATTAAAGCATTTGTAATAAATGTATTTAAAATGTTTCAGGTTAATATTTTAGTAATGACAGAAGTGTAACTTCTAACGTGTGCGGAAACTTTATAACATTAACTGTTTAGTGATTTCTAACAAGCTGTGTAATAAAATTCCTTGTCGAAAATAGTTCAAAGCTGGGGTTTGGTATTTTTTCAAGTCTTATCGGAGCCGTGCTTCTATCTGTGCTTGATGGTGGCAAGCAACTTTTTCGTTTCGGGCGGCGAATTCTAGTGGCGGGCGCAGACAATGTGTGCGATTCTCATATCGAAGTTTTGGTATGACATGAATTTACTCTTTACCGAGGTTGATGTTTACACATCACTGGCGAGTACTGAAAGTGAGTACTAAATTTGTTTTTATTCTGATGGCTCTGTTAAACATTTTCTTAATACACGTTTAAAGTTTTCTCAACAGAACTTGTATAATGATCATCTAATAGCGGTAAAACGTCATGCAATTGTCAACTATGATATATTGCGTGACCACAACGGAAAAAATAACTTGTAGTTAAGATCTGGTCAGGACGTTTTTTTTAACCCAGCAACAATTTCAATAGATCTGTTTATAATTTACAGAAAAAATCATTTAATACTATTACACGAAGATGAAGTAACCAGTTCGGCTTGTTACAAGATATTTATTTAGCTGGGGTACTTACTGCGTGTATTTGAGATAAAAATTACTGCTGTAAATCAATAAACTTAACAATGAATGAAGTCGGATGCATAAGTGACGTGTGGCAACGTCGCACCTCCTAGAGCTTCCCCACGCTCTTGCATGTCTCGAGCTGGCTGGGTCTGTCTCGCGTGGTTCGAGACTTGTCTCGTATCCATGCTGACCCTGACGTGTCGCAGCAGGCCCGTGCGGCGAGACACGAGTGTTGCAATCTTACCGACCTTACTCGCGTGTAAACATACGTAATTTGTATACATGCGTATTTCTTGTAATCCCGTTGTGAAGGAGACGCTGCAAGCTCTGAAGTTTTTTAGTAACGTATCCATGATCATGGATGTCTAGTCTTGACGCCTAATTCGCCTAGCAACGCGAAGTATGGAGAGCGGAGAAGTCAGCGGCTGCACGTTCTCCCCAGTGTCACTGCAGATAACTCGTGCGGTATCTCTCAGGGTCCGCTACAGCCAGCCATCTCTGGCAACCTGCAGACTGCATTGCGTCAGAGGGCGAGGGCTGTGGCGCTATCGGCGAGCCAATGACGCACGAGCCGCACGCCACTGCTCAGGGGGCAGTCACGTCGCTAGGGGAGGGCGGGGGTTGACGGGCTGGCTGCATTGTAACAGTATTATTAATTTAATTTTTACACTGCACAGAAATGTCTGTGGTTGCGAGATCAGAGCACTCACCTCCCTCCAAGGCGACCGGTGTTCGATTCCCGCCGGGGTCAAGCCCGGATTCTCGCTGGTGGGAAACTAGCGGCGTTGCAGTGGGCACTCTCGGGGTACTCCCGTTTCCCCTCTTTCAGTGGATGTCTGGTTTCAGGCCGGTGTTCCAAGACAATCCATAGTGTTTGTGTTGAACATGCTACACCTGTGCCCCATCTTGCCTCATGGCTGGCCGGCTCCAATGAGTCAGTCCCATTCCATCCGCGTCGACCCTGCGTCGGGCAGGAGACTACATGTCGATTTGCACTACAATGACGTCAGAAAGAAATATTTTCGAATGGTGTGTGTCTTGTAGTAAATTAGGAAGAAACTGGCTCAATGATAGTATAATTATTCGATAACCCAGTGCCAATGGTTTTTATTGCTGATCTGAACAACATACACCTGCAATTAGACTCGAGTTTGTTTTTAATTATTTTTTTGTTACGGATTTTTAATTCAAAATGATTTTAATTCGTGTTATTCTTATTGAAGGCAATTTTATGAAGCAATTAGGTACATGTAGAAGTTGTTTAAAGTAATTAAATTCGTAATACATTGAGTAAACTATCCTACAATATATTTTGTACACTTTAATGGTCATAACAATAAATAATCGCAACTTTAAAAAAAAACTGAGAAAATTATAAAGATGGTTCTATTATTGTGCGATGATGCTGCTATCTCTAGTATTTTTTTCGAAAATGGTATGGATGTTTGCCGATCTGTTTCCTTCTTGGGATTCGGTCTGGAATACGGCCTGCGAGTTACTTAACGGTTGTATCCGAACAAGGCAGTACTTACTCGCTATCTTACCCGAACTCCTTGGAATACCGCCCTTAATGTATATTTTTTATGCCGCAAGAAGTATGGGGAATTCAATGTGTGTCACTTAAACTGTGCAGTTTTGTATTTGATTTTCAGAGTTTGGATTTTGAATTTATTCATGACTTATCAATAACTCATTCAAAAGTGGTTTTGTTCCTTGTAGGATAGGATTACTACTCCACTGTATTGAAAACAAATATCTGTGAAAACACTGTAAATCCAATAAGCTATTCACGTTCCACAATTTGTTAGTTTAGTTATTTAGAAGAAGAAAAATTTAATTGTGTATGCAGGGTAACTTGTATAAATCAGATGATCAACGATGCAAGGTACAATTAATGTATTGATTTAATATGTTCCAGGGTAAGTTAGTATTTTTTATTTTTGCTGCTGCTCTGAAATTTAGGAGTGTCGAAAACCTTTCCGTGCCCATTCTTGTGTTCAAAAACTGTTGTTTCCCTCAGATTTCCCCAGAAAACCTTATTGGCGGAGTGTAAGTTGCGATCTGCTAGCGACACTGGCGGGTCTTGCTCTTCGCGCGGATATAGCCCCGCACACAACTCATCGTTGTTGCCAAAAATAGAACTAGTGTATTCGCTGTGGATGGGACGCTGAAGTCGCAAAAGCCTCGATAACTGTCGCCAGGGCTCTTTATCAGTTGGCCATCCTTCCAAATGACTTGTTATTACGCAATCCGGGCAAAGTACTTCACTAATACATAGTTGCCACTCGCAAAGTCTGTGCATAAGTTGGGAAAGTGTAGAGATTAGAATTTCCGAAGGCCATCATGAAAATATAACCGCTGAAGAGTTGTGACTTTGTCGTTATCTAATTGGGTCATTCACAGGAGGCTGATAACGTGTTACAGTGTATCGCATTTTATAACGATAACTTTCGCCATCTTGAGATTTGGCTAACACTAGTGGGGTGGTTCTAGGGTAGCCAGCGTTACACAAGTTGTGATCGTGTGCGAACACACTTAACTTGAGATGTCGCAGAGTTCTCTGTCTGCCCGAGGGTCCTGCGCAGTGGACTTCCACACAGCAACATGTTTCCATTCAGCTTGTTGAACAGAAAACTGTAGACCATCCTGAAGGTCATCAAATCCGCGAATTTTTACAGTCCCTAACAATATCTTATAAATTGTATTCATATACAAACAAAAGCATACATTAAATTTAATAATGATTTGTTACCTTAATTGTTATGTATTTTTTATGTAAACAAGTATGGTACATATGCAGGAAATTCTTCTGATGGTATCAGATAGGTTTCCTGGTGTACATTCATTGGCGACTCCAAATTCTCGGAAGAGCTTGCATTGGATGATATTCCTGCAGTTAAACTCCCCAAGTTACGTGCGCCTTTCCTGTAAAAGTATTTATGACAATCAACCAACACGTAACATAAAATTTGATTTCATAAGCGTATATTTTTATAGAAAATATTTTACAAACACAGAGTTACGTAGTGCCTTTGGCCTGCGCCTCTTTTTTGTGAATACTGATAAAAACAATCTGGATTTACTAGAGTTTTAAGCCATTGATAGCTATAATTCCTTTCTTCTCGCGAATGGCGAACATTAGTTCTGGGGCATATCCACAGGTAGTGCCAGCCCCACCCCTCCACTCTTGTCGCTTGAAAACTGCTAAGGAAATGGGTATCGTATGGGGCTTGCTTTACCGCCGAAATCTCATCGCTGTCCTACGCACGACGAGAGAGTTCACAGCCTTGCGCTTAGAGGCCAGGGCCGCAACTGGGGGGGGGGGGGGGGGGGGGGGGCAAGCGGGTCATATGCCCCGGGCGCAAAGCTGTGGGGGCGCCGAAATCGCTTGCATTGTAATTCCTACTACAACTGGTAACTGGTAAAAAGTTTTTTAACTTGCATGCCAGGAATGTCTAAACTGATTTACAATATAACGTCTCAACAAAGATATTTCTTACTCTTCCTGTAACAGTTTCTTCAGGCAAAAGAAGTTTCAGCAAATTGAAAATTGTAACAAATTATTTAAGAAATAGTATGAGGCAAGACACTCAAATTTGAGCATTATTTCCATAGAACACAAGAGAGCATCCTCTACTTGCTATGATATCATCAAAATCTTTGCTGCAAAAAGGTCTCGCAAGTTGAATTTGAATCTTTAAAAAACATTTATGACGACAATTTAATGAACAAGTCTAGTGATTATACGGACTATTTTATGGACATAGTGGGTCAATGCATGGAAGTTACAGTAGCACAGAAACTGTTACATGTAGGTATGGAAAATGCTTAAATAACACCATTTTTCCGTGGGAGTGCCCCCGGACCCCCCGCTTTATTGGTGTGGTATGTGCAAAAAAGAGGGGGGGGGGGGGGGCATGAATCTATTCATGCCCCGGGTGCCAGAGACTAGTTGCGGCCCTGTTAGAGGCGATTCCGTGTTGGAAGCACCAGCGAGCGTCGCACTCATCATCCCGTCTCACGAACACAGATACACTCCTGACTAGGCGGGTAGGGGAAAGTGGGGAAATACCGCACACTTAAGGAATAAGTGCTATAAATTGAAATTTATTATTTATTTAAAAATATGCTGACTAATTATACGAACCTAGATCTATACCTTTTGCATCTCTATAATATAATCTGCAAAAAACTAATAAGTTTATTTACATTTTACAACAAAACAAAATGATGCAATTGTGCGGTATTTCCCACCCCATGGGGCAATACCGCACACACCATGGGGCAATGTCGCACACCATATTATTATGTACAAGCACCACATCATAAACTAACTACCGACTATGTAGCATAAATTACACACTTCATTTAAACTTGGTATTACATTTAGACCTTTGGGAACAATATAAAACTAAGACATGTATATCAGGCCAAAAAATTGCACATTAGAATTATTTCTACATAATAAGTAAGTATTAATTTTTTTATGTTTTACTCTCACAGTCCACCAAATGCTTTGCAAAAGTCACACACAACATTTTCTGCTGTGTCAGATGCGCTACAGTCAGCATGTACCCATCCCGAACAAAAAACACATCTGAACCACAACTTCTTATTTCTGCCAAACTCCCTACAAAACATGCACGTGTCACTTGAATCAGGTGTAGGCGTAGTTGCAATTTGGTTAAATAATTGGTCAAGATCGTCAATATCATTGTCATCGCATAAATGTGCAAAAGAATCTGCATCACTTGCTTCATCGGAACTGGCAGTGTCAAAAAGTTTCTTCTTTGGACCAAATTTGCTTATTTTCTTACTATTTTTTACTGTCTTCTCAAGCTTCAATTTATTATTGCTGGTGATCATACGCCTGTCAGGATTCGCTTCTCTTTTCTTAGCTTTTAGGTTTTTTTTTATGTTCTTTGCTTGTTTTTTCTTCATAGCTTCTTCAAGTACGACTTTAGTTGGAGTTGCAGTGAAAATTACCGAATGCTGCCTAGACCGATGCCTAGGTGTTGCCTCTGAAGGTCCAGCTGTAGGTCTAAGACAAGGAATAGGATTTACATCAGAAAACCTAATGGAAGTTGTAGCAGTAGATAAATCCTTTTCAGTAGGCCTAATGACAGTTTGCTGGTAACATTCAGCGTTTTCACTCGATTCATTTACAACATTTTCTTCCTGAATGTTTTCATTTTCACTGACTGTAGGCCTAACCATATGATCATGACTATTCTCGACTTCACTTCTTTCTGCGACATCATCAGAAACAGTTACAAGGTCAGACGTACGCCTGGAACTTATCTGAGTGGTAGGGAATGTAAAATCATCCTTTGTGAATTTATCAAGATTCATGGGATAAATTCCTGCAGCAGAGAATCCAGAAACTCCTTTCTCAATAGTCGCAACCCTCATAAATGCTTTGTTGAACAACATTGCAACATCGACTGCATTTATCCTTTTAAATGCATTTACCTTAATAAACAAGTCGCACTCTCTGTTGTAGGCATTTTTTAAGGGACCAAAGAATGTTAAGTCCAGTGGTTGGAGACGATGCGAGGTGTGAGGAGGAATCGTTATCATAACAATACCATGATCTCGACAAAAATTGAATGCATTTAATGTATTGTGAGAGTTATGGTTATCGGTGATCAACAGCACTGGGTCTTCTTTTGTTGGCTTAGCATGTGCTTAAAAATGCTCCAGCCATTTAATGAAAAGATCTTCGTTGATCCACCCATTCTTAGAGCAGTCATATATTGCCCCTTCAGGACCTCCCTTCTTCAAAGTTGGACTCATCCTCACTCTTGGGAAAACAAACATCGGTGGTATGTATGACCCACTTGCACTCATAGCCATGCAGACAGTTATGTTTTTGCCTCTGTCCAGGCTTGTTAGTGATACAAACTTGTTTTGCATTTGGGCGCCAACATTTTTACTTGGAGTCTGAACAACAGATATTCCTGTCTCATCCATATTGAATATTCTTGACCCCTCAAATTTGTGTTTCGTCATCACTGTTTCAAGGTTTGAAAAAAACTCTTTTACAGCAGCTTCACTGAACCCAATAACTCTATTCAAACTCGTTGCTTCTGGCTTGCGAAGGCTGACTTGTGTATTTCGCTTAAGAAACCCTCGAAGCCAGTCTTTTCCAGCTGTTCGAGAACTTGCATTAAAATCATTCCGGATAGAATTTTTCTCAGCGAATTCGAAATCAATTCGGCGCAAATCTACAGGCGTGATTTCATGAAACATTCTAGCCATCGTTATTATATGATTGGTTAGTTCCTTTTCTTGGGCTGCTGAGAAGACGGAGTTTCTACCTAAGCTAGCTTCATGTGAGTGTCCAGATTTGTACCGATCTTTTAGAGTGGATACAGGAATCCCAAAAGATCTTGCTGCTTCCCTAAGCCCTCGACCCATTGCCATGGCATTCAATGATTCCTTCATACTCTCTGCAGTCCATTTCGCTCTATTTGTGGTTCTCACTCTCTTCCTTGCCATCTGTGAAAACAGTTTTAAAAGAATACTTGTAGGAGTCATATCCATTATGTAACATTGTATCGTAACATACAACTGTATGAAAACAAATCCTTACAGTTGGCCTAAAAGAGCCGACCAAATTAGCTTATAAGACCATGCCAGGTAGTTTTATAAGGGTCTTGACAATATTTATACACCAAATTTATCAAAAAAATTGCTGCATAAACATATGAAAAATAAGCAAAAATATTGTTCATGTATTGTATTTTATTATTCACCTTTATTGACAGGCAACACAAAGTTGCTTAAAAATAATGTTTTGCACCTACACATGATTTCTGTTAGTCTATTTTAAATAAATTACTGTTTAAAATTTTACCGGAATTCTTTATGATAAATTACGTTTTCTATCTGGAAAAATTGATTTAAAAATTATATTTAGTCATAAAACCACAACAAAGGGGCAATACCGCACAGTGTACGCCATTACCCACCCTACTTGTGCGGTAATACCCCACGATGTGTTCCGCCATTTTAGCTCCTCTAAACAAGAAACAAAGTTCGTTATTCAAACGATATATTTAGCAGGTTACCGTAAAAAAATGCCGAATCCAACCAGTTATATGAATTAAACTTAAATTGAATATAAATAGTACTTACCTCTTAAATAAGAAACAACAAAATAAGAAGGAAATGTTAAAAAAACTTTCGGAGCAGGTCGCGACACTCATACGGCTACTACCAAAATAGTCTCTTACTACTTAGTTCACCCACTCTCCCGCTAGAGCGTGCCATGTACAAGGCGGCGCTCAGCCTACAGTTAACACAAAAAAGGGGCTGTGCGGTATTGCCCACCTGTGCGGTGTTTCACCACTTTCCCCTACCTTACGTATCTGCAACAATGTGTGTTTGTATGGGTTAAATGTGCGTGTTCTTTGTCGTTTGTTCAGATCTCTTCGTAAAAGCGCTGATTGAAGCGTATTTTATTTAGAGGTGTGTGTGTGCGTGCTTTTTTTTTTGTGTGTAGGGGGGGAGGATACCCTATCAATCTAAGTAGTAAATTAAACATGAATTGATATTCGTGAAATACTCCAAAAATACACGAATCCTAGACGACACCATGACACAAAAAGTCTTTAAAAATTATATAATTATCAATATTATATAAATTAAGTCATTAAAAATTGTTCTACGTAATTGAAATAATTTTTCAATTGGCTCAGGCTAAATTTATTCAGACAGCGCTCTTGCATTTATCTGCGAGTTAACAAATTTTCTCACCAGTAATTTAAATAAAACACCTTATTTTGTAGCTGTAAATTATCACGCGAGTGATTGTAATTATTAAATGCGTGACGTTTTACCATTATTATTTATCATTTGGTATATAATGTAGTGATATTTGAGATTTGAGACTAACCATAAAATGACAGAGAGCTTCGTGATAAAATTTTAAGGAAAAGCTGCCGTAAAATACTTGTAAATGAAATGAGCAGTGGTGAAGCCGCGTGACCTGTCTGGCGGTTTGTTGGGATGTAGCGGGGGGGGGGGGGGGGGGTGGAGTGTCGGGGTCACGCCGGGGCTTGATGACCCCGCCGGCGGGTCGATGGCGTCTGGGCGCGCCGCTGCGAGTACAACCTGTCAGTAGGTACGAGCCCGTCTAGTCGGAGCGTGTGTGTGAGTGAGGGGGGATATTAGTGCGATGCGCGTTGGTGTTTCTAGCGCGGTATCGCCTCGAAGCGCATGGCTTTGAACTGGCGCGCAGTCTTCTCTTCCATAGGACAATTATGAAATTTGAGCGGTGACCGTAACATTAAATGGCATAGAAATGAAGGTACGGGTGTAAAGCAAATGCCTTCAAGAATCTGTTAATATGGGCGTTAATATTATCCACCTCGCCCGCGCACCGCCTCTGTTCATTCTACCGTAGGTTGATCGTCCCAACTCTTGAGTAGCGAGCTGGGATGTGCACTGGCTGCTCACTTGGTGGCGATCCTGTGCGAGGGTTCTGCTTTGCCCCTACTCGTCACCACCTGTCTTGTAACTTAGTTCTTTATAAACGGGTATGATCTTACATTTTTAAGGTTCCTGTACTGCGTGATTCTGTAAAACCTTTATATTAATTATCTACATTCGGACTACCCAAAACCCTTCGACCATCCGCTCTCCCCGCAACTCGAAGCTAGATGCGCCGCTGACAGTACGCCCACCTCTTTTTGGGAGCCATCTTTCAGTCGTAAACAAACTGTAGGTCATAATGAGTTTTAAATGGTTGGTTTTAAGATAGGCCTGTACGATACTGGCTGCCTGACTATAAAATTAAAATTTTTGGTAGTGTTTAATAAAGTTTTGTTTAAACGGTTTATATATAAATATGTATAAGGAGCTCAGATTAATATTCTGACATTAATGAGACAGGATATGGTGGTAGCTAATATACAGAATTTACTCAACAAGTAGCGCATAGCCAAACCTGAAGTCTCAGTTCGAGAGGGGAACAGCCAAGTGAGTGAAGGGTGAGGTTTGAATGAAGAATAGGCATATCTGCTTGCGAATAATGTTACGTCCAGGAATTATTTTATTAAATCTTTATAGTATGATAATTACGAAAACATAAGCTGTACTGCTCTTTAAAACTTACTAAACATGTGAAAATTGATTTTTTTTCTTTTCGAAATAAGGGAAGTATACAACACGCATCCCTATCACTGCGTACATAATTTCCTGACTTTTGTTACGGGTTGATAAATTTTTTCACGAAATGAAATAATGTGTTGTTATACATTGTGTCTATGGCAGCATTAGTAAGAATATTATATATATTTATATATATATAAGAGAGAGATAGAGAGTCTGTTTTATATGTTAACATTGCACGTTTTTGGTCAGTGAAAACTATAAAAGACCTGGAAAAGTTACGGAATTCTGTTCTAGGGCAATAAGTGATACAATACTTTATGTGGTTAGCAAGAAGCTTTTATAAAACGAAAGTCTGAATATGTGAAATGGATATAAAGCTAGGTATTTTCTTTTGGAGGGTTTTGGAGGCGAGGGTTAGAATAGTAGTTTTTTTTTTTAATTGCAATATCCTGTTAACGCCTGTTATGGTGGTATGTACATGCAGTAGGTAATCAGGCAACCCTCCGTGTCTTGGGCACTACCACGAGAGGCAAGGAGCAGCACAGGTTCTCTCCGAACAGGGCCAGTAAACGTGATTATTTTGGTAACATGTCGCGGTTCAGTGGCGGGTGAACGTTCGTAAAATTGCTGTGATTCGCACTCGATATTGGAGGGCGAGGACGTTGCTGTCGACTGGTGTTCTCTCGAGGTGCTCCCGATCCTCGGGTGCATTCCGTCGCGGCTCCATCCCTGCTTGCCTGGCGGGTGCCCGTTCATGTGCTGAATAGCTCTGCGTCTAAGGCACGACTCCAGCCATCCTTCTAAGTCTCTTCCCAAAGAAAAACCGCACCCTGCACTGCGAATGAAAACGTTTCATGTTTGTGTTTCGTAATAATATTAAAAAAATTTATTCATGGCCGCCACACTCGTTGGAAGTGAAACTTCACTCTTAGTAATCCACTCGAACGATACCCAAAGCACCCTGAAGGTTCACACTGTAGGTTCACATTTTTAACAAACATCGCGACGAAAACCTTGCGAAGTCTTAATGTGTCTTGACTCTACGTCATACATTGTTCCTTATCGTTTACCACATTCCGTCATCGAGGCCCCACTCCTGAACATCATACTTTTCGTTATGCTTTGATGTAAACGGCTCTATTTACACAATCTGCAAAGAAGTTTTAAAAAGTTATATATCATCAATTATTATGTTTCGTGGTTTTTCATGTGTAGCAGTGATTCACCGTGACATGCACAGTGTGGTGTTTGAAAGCCCCAGCAGTGCAGTGTCCAGATAGCAGGACCGTCAGCCCGTGGCGAACTGCGGGGCGCATGCAGCGGGAGAGGGGAAGGGGGAGGGGTGTTATCGGCGCGCGAGCCACTGGCCGACTGAGCGGTGTGAATGAACCGCGGGCTGTTGCGCAACCTGGCGTCACCACCTCCGCCTCGCTTGCCGGTTGCCACGGGCCGATTCTCGACATCAATTCATAAATCGCTGCATTAGTTACTTTTTTTTTTTTTTGCTAATACAAAGAAAAATACATCTAAATTTAATAAACTATTTTTGTGCCTAAGTTCATATTTAAAATTTTGACATACTTAGAAACATCTACATTCGAAGGTAGAGTACAAACTAAAAATTGGTACTCATACCAACACTCCCGCAAAACAGCTGTTACTGTTAGTTTGAGGTGGTTTTACTGGTTAATTTCGTTGTGATAACATTCGAGTATTCGTTCCTGCAAAAACATGGAAGTTCTCGTTATATTGACTGCAAAAAAAACTGTTAGCTTGTTGCGGCAGCGATATAAAAGATATGAAAGTTAAGTTTTCTTACATAAATAAAGAGCTAACATTTTAAAACTTTGAAAAAGTGAGAAGAATCAAAGGAAAACTTAAATCAATCGTAATTAGGATTACGTTGTAAGTATAATTGAAATAAACATTTACTCACATTGGTTGCACCTGTGAACACATTCGATTCGCGGGTGCAACATTATTGCCTTTTAAAATTGTCATTTATCGTGATTTTTAAACCTTGCATTATAATATATGCTGTGTGTGATTGGTGATTTATATTTAATAGGTGTTTGTGTTAAAATTTCACACATTTATTTAGACCGATCGGCAAAAATGACAGAAAATGGAAAGAGCCTGCTTCACAGAAATATAGGAGAAAACTGAAATAAAATGTTGAACTCTATGTAGGCCATCTTCGTCGAAAAAGGGCTCGTGATTCGAAACAAAGAGAAGTAACGGAAAAAAAAATGTAGCAGATGATTTAAGAACACTGGTCGGTCAGAATCAGATCAAAAGAAAGAATGCAGGTGACTTATAAAGTGTCTTAAAGAACAAACGCTAGATACCACAGTCCTCGGACATTGGGAAAGGCCGTGACAAAAGTGAAGTGTAATCAGCCTTCTAGTACCACTAAAGCAGTGAATAACGGTTAAAACGATTGTAAAACGATCAGCTATTGAATTCCAAGTTGCTGTATCCGACGAAAATGACTCCGCTAAGCAATGCCTTGAAAACTGATGAATATAGTAAAAAATCAGATTCGTGATTTCTATAATAGGGACGATATTAGTAGACAAATAAATGCCTGGGATAAAATATGTAAGTCAATAAAGTCAAATACGGGAACGAATTTGAGAATCCAGTAGAGAACAAAGATTATGAGCATCCGCGAAGCCTTCGAACTTTTTAAAACATCTGTTCGTAAGACTTTCATTTATCAAGAAAGGCCTGCTTACGTTCTGTCCATCAGATGCTCCTCATAATGTTTTTGTATGTACAACACTTTCAAACTTCATGAATCATTTCCTGGCCATTTCGAAACGTATGACAGATTTTCCAAAAATGCATTGAACACTGCTGAACCAGGTATCGTGTAGTTTGGATAATGAAGATTGCATGTCTAACAGTTGCGATGTATGCAGAGAATCAAACCTTTGGGATATTACCCTAGATTAAAATCCCCTTGTTTATTGGAATGCCTGGATTTTTCAGCAGCAGAGACCAGAAAAGATTATAGTTGGCAAGCCTTTAGATGAATCGCTAGATGAACTGCGTGACAGTACTGCAAAATTCAAGCTGAATTTTTTGTTAAGAATGTTCAGTCCGATTACTTTCAAAATGCAAAACAAGACCTGATTAGCGAAAAAGTCATTGGGGCAAACAGATTTTGCCGAGTACTATCAGTTGATCAGTCAAGATGAAATATAATCGGTACATTGGTCTCATGTGTAAGTCACGCTGTTCACGTGCTGTATTTGGACTACCGACAAACTCCACTGTGCATCTCTTTCTGCAAGAAATTTTTCAGTACATCAGGTCAATAAGTGATAATATTACATCTATATACGTCTTAAGAGATAATTTCGCGGTTCAATTCAAGAATCTGTATATACTGGCAAGCATGAAAGCACTAAAAACAGAACAGGGATTCGCTCACCTCGAAGGGAACTTCTTCGCTGCCTCTCATGGCAAAGGTGCCGTCGGTGGTATCGGAGAAGTGTCGAAAGATCAGTATGGATCGCTGTTAAGTCGCGGAAATAGAATATAATCTTTTATACCATGTAGGACAAAATTGCGCATTTCCGATTTTTACACCGATGTATCTTGAACCCCCGAGGTTATCAGCAGAAGCATGAACTAAAACTGGTGCTTTCTCATCAAAAGGTATTTGCGCTGGTTCGTATGTGCTCATACAGCTGTTCTGCAAGTCCAGGGAAAAATTTACACAATATTGATATGTGGGGGTTTTGCTAGAACGATATATAGATGAAGATGGAGAAGTTACAGTTCAACTTCTAAAGACAATTGATGGTAAACGTTTCCTTAAAATCGTGAATGACATAGCAGAGCCAGACACTCAATTCTAAGACATTTTCGCAATATTGGAAACGCCAGAGAAGAAAATTAATGGCATAAAATATTAACATAATTTTCTGCGAATAAATACGTATTTGAAAAATAATTAACTTAAGTGACAAAGTAGTGTACGTATTAGTAATATACATTATTTTGATATTTCATTTATGACCCTATTATGACGTTTATATTCACTGTATTTAAGACACGTTGCACTCGCGTTAATTAGGCGTTCCCCTCGCGATTACTTAAAAAGTGAATAATTTATTGATTATTTTTGTTTAAACCTTTTGATTACTTTGGTTACTTGATTTATGTTCTTTAAAATATGAATACATATTATAATAAATATTTCACAATTATCAGACTTTTGTGTTCCTATACTATACTATGTAAAGGTAGGACCAATTTTGTTGCACCCGCGATAGCGCTTGAAATCTCCCTCTTGATTATTTATATATTTCATTTTAATTTCTATAAACAAATTAAGAGAGAACATGTTAAAATGTAGTCCTTTAAAGATTAATATAATACCAAATGGTTCTAATTTTATTAGAAAGGCTTTAAATGCGAATAAATGTTGCACGCGCGATAGTGTGATCTCGCCACTGTTGGCATTGTTGCCGTGCGGCCGAAGCCTCGTGCTCGTCTATCACGGCTTCTTGCCGTGGGGAAGGTTCATTACATGGACGTACCCAATTAACACTGGTCGTCATTGAAAAAAATCAAATATTAACCACAGGGATGGATACATAAACACACGGAGAAGAAGCCAAAATGAGCTGATTTCAAATGCCTAGACAGCATCGGGGTTCCGTGTAAGGAACTGTCAGAGAAATTGGGGGGGAAAAAAAAGACTGAACAGTAAACTGACACCGACAATATATTTGCAAAAAGAACAGTAAATACAACCACATTGGAAATAACAGTACAAACGGACGAAATCATCGATGAAACTAAAAAAAAAGTTTGGAAAACTGGACACGACGACAGCACTGAGGAACACTGCAGTTGCGTAGTTTCGAGAACGGGTTTCTTGATTGTATTTTATTTTCTGTGTGTGTATGATCCATTTCAGATCATTTGTTACAGACACTGTTGCTTGATAAGTTGTTCCCCTTTAACAAAACTCGCGCGCGCGCGTGTGTGTGTGTGTGTATATACACACACACACACCAACACACACACACACACACACCAACACACACACCTTTATGTTAGCTGCGAAAGTTACGATTTTGTACGTTTTGTGCGGTATCGAACGAACAGGAAACTTACTGGACTCTAGAACTAAAAGATTTTAGATTATAAGCAGTGCTGACTAGGATGCTAATAGTATTTGGACTGCTATGTAATTTTAATTTTTTTTTTTTTAGAAAGTAATTGAAATCATTCCAATATCATTGCCTTCAAACCTAAAAATTTCCAGTTTATTAAATTCTGTGATAATTTTCATTCTCCTTATCGGCGCTGAAAAATACATAAAGAAATATAACTTTGGCAGCTTATCATGCAACAATAATGTAATGTGTGTGTGTGTCTGAGTGAACACATACATACACACATTTATGTGGAATCTAGTTGCTCAAAAAGTCTAAAAGTTTTATTGTGTTTTTAAAATAATGATCCGGAAGACTTATGGTTCGGCCGCATCCTCTGTGTTCGGCCATGTCTTTTTTTGTATTAGACCCGAATTCTACGGTAGTCACCTTGTAAGAATTGCGCTAGTTG
This sequence comes from Bacillus rossius redtenbacheri, assembly GCF_032445375.1. Lineage (NCBI taxonomy): Eukaryota > Metazoa > Arthropoda > Insecta > Phasmatodea > Bacillidae > Bacillus > Bacillus rossius. The sequence continues at coordinate 228,286,334 of NC_086330.1, forward strand.
CATATTTGACTGCTTAACGAGATAATAAATAATAATAATAAGGGAATGTGTTCGTGAATAAAATTTTCCACTGTAACTTGTCGCCAGTAATTAGGAAGTTATTAGTTTTTCATATTTGCATTTGGGTAATGCATACAACCATTACCAGCTTAATTTTTGCATATGAACTAATTGTAACATTATATCGCAGAATTTATGGTAACCAATGACACTTGAGAATTTATGGTGCTTGCAGCTTACTTGCGTACAGATTACTTGACTCTTTATTAATAGGCCTAGGTGCTTGAGGATAATAACTACTATTAACCTGTTTACTCAAGCTTCTGTAGCACCTTTTATAGGGCCATAAGTTTTTATAATTGTTAGAAGACTCTTGCTGCTTTTCTTTTTGTAGAGAATAAAAATTTTTATGGTATTTTCAGTTACGTGGAATGTTTAGTGTCGAAGGTCTCCGCGGGTATCCTAGCCGCGAGCTTGCGAGAGACTGAGGTGTGGTGTGGTGGTGTTGCAGAGGACGACGAGGAGGAAATAGACGTGGTGTCGGTGGCCGTGGACAAGGCGCGCGCGCTGCCCACCAACCCCAGCGTGCGGGACCGCCACGAGCTGCAGCAGACCGTGGCGGACGCCGTGTGTCGTCGCGGGCGGCGCCGCCACCACCACCGCCACCACCGCCGCCGCCACCACCGCCACCACCGCCACCACCGGCGCGGCAGGCCCAAGAGGGTGCGCTCCGCCGAGCCCTCCGACGAGGACTACTCTGACGACGGCGACTGCAGCAAGCGCGGCCGGGTGCCGAGCTACAAGCGCAGCCTGCACAACAACCTGGAGCGGCAGCGGCGCATCGACCTGTCGAACCTGGTGCGCTCTGTGCGCCAGCTGGTGCCGTCCATCAGCGAGAAGGAGCGCGCGCCGCGCATCGTGGTGCTGCGCGAGGCGGCCGACTACTGCCGCCAGCTGCAGGTGGAGGCGGCGCAGCTGGCCGCCTACAAGCAGGAGCTGCTGCGCGTCAACAGCAAGCTGCAGAGCATGCACCAGCGGGCGCTGCACGACATCCCTGCAGAGTCCCTCAGGAGCCTGCGGCACCACGTGACTCGCCGGCCCCCGGCCAAGAGGGGCCGCCGCCCCAAGGAGTAGAGGGCCATCGAGCAACCTTGTGGACTTTCCTTGGGACTTGGCGTTTTCGTCTAACGTTACCCCAATTCATATCGGTTTGCTTCCCTGAGCCTCTTGAAGTTATATTATCGTGGGACTTGATTTCGTAATCTACCGTTTACCCAGCTCTTAAAAGTATATATACTTCCTTGAAACATGTCACGTGTTGGAACTGATGAGATTCCCTCATGCTTTTATCAGTTGACGTTTAAACTGAAATGTTTTAGGTGGACTGTTGCTGTAATTGCTGCCTTGAAACCTTTTTACAGCATTGCTGCGAATGACAAGTTTGCTATTTGTTTGTTACTTTTACAACATGTTACTTTTACAGTATGTGACTAAGTGAGAAACTATTTGTTACTTATACAACAGTTGTACTAGGTGAGTAAACAATTTTTTTTTTGTTGGAAATGCTGTAAGCCAAAGTTCAGAGTGATAGTGTTTATTTGCTCAAGTTGAACTGCTATTGAAGATAGCCAGGACTGTAGAAAAGTTGCAGCCTTTCATATATTAAATATTGCCTTCATTAGTGAGTTTTCAACTTCAGGCTACAAGGTGTGTTCCAGAACAATTTCCTGAATTTTGAAAAGGTTTCTAAAGTTGACAATATTGGTTTTGTCTAAATACTCTGCAGTTAGACATCTTGTATTTTTTGTATGCTTCGATGAAGAAGCTTAATTAGTTTTGCTATTCTTGTTAAACAGCCTTCTTATATGGACACTTTGTTTTTCCAATTTTTGTATATTTTGTGTTAGTCCGTTGTATCATATGTAAATATTTTTATTTTCATTGTTCCTTTCAAATTTTGTTTACTGCGACCACTTGCCTCAATGGTTTTGGATACCTTTGTTACACATGTTTCCTACAAAATATAATGTGTGCTGTAAGGAAGTCTGGTTATTAGCAGTTAATTTTGTGGAGAAGTATCTTATTTTGGAGGTATTTTTAATTTGTAGTTCTTTTGATATTTAGAATTGTAATACAGAAACATATTTTTGGCCAATCTTTTGGGGACAATTGTTGTGTTAACCGTAAAGAAAAAAAGATAGTGACTAATCTCTCTCCTTTTATTTTTGTTCATTTTAAAAGTATGCAACTAAATTTTGTGTATCTATTGGCCTACGTAGAAATTAGTGCATTATTAACATTATTTCTGGCCTGTGATCATAAAGCATTAACTATAATTGGTGTAATCTGGTAATTGGACTTGCAGCGCTTATTTTATTGCGTGTGTAACCTAAATTTATATTGATGAATTGAGAATATATTATCACAGAATAATTATTATCTTGTACAGCAAAATCAAGGTGCTGTAGAAATTAAATGAATGGTTAAAATAAAAAAAATTGCATTGTAAATTTGCTGAATATAAGTTTTGTTGAATTAACTTATCTCTTTTTATATGTATTTTGACATCAAAAAACGTGGGTCAAATATTCAACCAAATTGAATTAATCTAAACATTATATCATCCAAAAATAAATGTATAACTAATTTGTTACTATGTATTTTGATGTAATTAAATTTCTTTGGTTAGAATTGTTACTTGGGAGAAGTAAAATACAAAATCATTTGGAATACTGTAAAATTTTATCATTTTTGTGTGTTGACAGTAAATACATTTCAAAACTGATTTTTTATTTAATTTTTTATTTCCCGTTGTTTTTTTAAACCCGAGACTTTTGTTATTTTAATTTGAAGTAGATATGCTAGTCTGTAATTAAATTTTATTTCAATTGGGCCAATAAAGAATTAAAAAAGAACCATTTCTCTATAAATTTGGTTTGTGATCAGTTCTTTAAAATGCATACACCTACATGTCTCAATTTTTGACAGCATCAAACAGCAGGGTACATAATCTTGTTATTGTAATTTCTTTGCTACATATGAATAACATTCATGTTCTACATATTTGAGCTGGAGTGTTTTTATCCTATTTTAGATTTGAACTTTCTTGGCATAAGTGATTATTTTTATGTGATCCATGTGCCGAAAGTTCTTTTTTTTATTGAGGCAGCAAAGAGTGTTATATGCTACAATGTAGAGAGCTCACTGTTTTTAAACTTTAGGAATGAGGACTTTAAAAGATGAAGCTAGTACTCTCAGGAAACCTTCTACGACACAGAAATGTTCCTCTTGAGACATTAGTGGATCCACAATGAGGGGGCATGACCCCTCCCTGATCCCTGAATAATTTTCATTATTTTTCCTAATTCCTAATCATAGTTGTCCTAATTTACTGACGTATTAGTTTACTGCAGTGATATAGATAATAGGACTTTTTGTACTACAAATAAAATGTATTAATATTTCAATTCTAAAGTGCTTAAATAGAATTGTAAAATTTAATTTGGCCCTTGGACATTGTCTGGATATGCCCATGTGGTGACAACACCAATAAAGTGATTTGGCATAAATTTGACACTGGTAGGAAAGAAAATTGAGAAGTTGCAAACATCCATGACTGTCAAAGGCACATGCTAAATAATGTTACTAATGATAATAAAAGGATGTCTTCAGAAAATTAAGTTATTTTAGCCCAGTTGGGATCTATATGCAATTTATAAATATTCATTTACCATTTATTTCAGGCATTCTGCTTTTACCCATGTATTCTACAATACTGCATGAATACCAAAAATTGAATGGCGGTGATTTCTTGACTTGCAATCAAGGCTGTGGCCAGGAATTTGGAAAGGAGGGGCCTTGTATAATCATTAAAATATTTAATGAGTATGTTTTCTTTTTAGTTAAGTTTAAAAGAAATTGGTCACAAATCTCGGGGAAAAGTAGACTTTTAGATGTCCATGTTTACACAGTAAATTTAAATGATTTTTCTTGAGAAAATGAAAGTTTTATATTTTGGTTTTTATTAGTGTGTGTAGTACGTAATTCTGAAGTCAAATTAGGTTAAAACAAGTCATTTATAATACATGAAACATCATGTTTGTATGAAATACATGCTTGCAACTTAACATGTGTGCGGACAGGCATTTCTTGCAAACAATACTTGCTGTTTTCTGTGAGGAATGTTAGCTAGATGTGGGAGGAAATGCACTTATTGTAGCCCACTATAAGGATTGCAAATAATCCTTCAAAATAAAGCTCTTTGTAATATTATGTAAATAAGTTCCTGTATTTTCTTTACTTCACTAATTTATTTTTTTTTAATTATAATCCTTGAAGGGAGGGGTGAGGCCCCCATAGATCTCCCCACGGGCTACGTACCTGCTGCCAAAGTACAGTCCCATATTTATATTTTTTTTATTTCGTTTAGGCATACCCATGCAAATTGTTATTAAAATTAAGTCTTCAAGAATTAGAAGCCTTTCGACCATATTTACATGGGTTCCTTAGGTGTTTCATGATTTTGATTGGTAACTTGAGTGTCTTGAGAGTAAATTTTATATCTCCAGACGAGAATTTAAACTCTGGCGTGTAAGGAGTTAAAGTGAATATTAGGCCCGGATGGCCGTAATCACTAGAGGCGTGTGAGGGGCGGTTGTCCTGTCCGAACTCTCGGAAGTAACTGCGAAACGCAAGCTTCATTGAGTTTGACATTTATACACTCGCAGCTGTTAGCATCTTACCTGCAGAGAGCAAATATTGCTGTGTTGCAGAGCAGTATATTTGGGTAGTGATGGTATGCAATGTTCGTCTCTTATCACTAGCCTGAATATGTTTACAGGAACGTAGACTACGACTTGGGGATTCCCGCTTCGTTGACGGAAAGCAATTTGCGCCGAGCGTTTCTCTTGAAATGTGTATTCTATTCAGCTACCACCCAAAGAAGCTGAAGTAAGAAGATAAATTGTTTTTGCCTTATTCAAGTAGGCTAATCTCAGGTTTTTCAATTTGTGTGGATTTTAGTGGATTCAAGTGTGCTAGCACCTCCCCACTTGGGAAGCACCATGTCCCTTCATATGTACAGTATCAAAAACTTTATAGTTTTAATTGAAATTATACTTCAAAATCGAGCATTGGGAGCTTTTTTTTCTTAGAACGAATATTTAAAAGTTAATGCGCGAATAAAGTTTCCACAAACGATCAGTCTGTGAGAGCAAAGGCGGTAGACTGATAAGTCGGAACTAATGTCTTCCCATAAAATCGGACCGTGGGGTCGAGAGCACTCGGTCTGAACTGCCAGGTGTGGGAACAGCATCTTGCTAGTCCAAACTATCAGTTCATCAGCTTAGTGTTGTGTTAGACATCTTTTTTGATACTCTGGTTACTTTACTAACCCCCCCCCCCCCCTTTTTTTTTAAACTGCGATATCCAAAGTTTCTACCATATTCAACGATGAAACGAAACAGCAGCCATAAAGCTGGAGTCACAATGTCACGATGGAAACGACACGCCCAGTGGCCAAGGAATCACAAGGTCGCTGTGACAACGCAATGAAGGCAATGAAACGTGCCCCGACGGCCTGCAAGAAGTAGATTATGTTATTATTTTCGTCGCGTCGTGCCGCACGACGGAAATCAAAACGGAAACATTACAGAACTAAACTTAAAAAAATTACCTACTTTGTAAATCCTAATGCTGAAAAACGAAATTTCGCTTTTGTGTGGTTACACTTAACCTTTTGTAATACGCGTTCAACTGTTTATGTAAAAGGCTATCGTCGGGTTTATGGTTAACGTTATTATTCTACATTCAAACAAGATTTAATTTTTTATCCTTTGCATAACTAACTGCAGGACTCTTTTTTTTCCTGTTACTTATTAACATATCTATAGCTTTATTCTTTGTGTCTAAAAAAAAAAAAAATATTTGCCCATTTCGTACTAGAAGCAACTAAATGTTGCGTTTTTATGCACTTCAACTGTGAACAGGAAAGAACATCCTACAGGGCCTACACTGTTTTAACACATTCTATACTGCTTTTTATGGACGTATTTGGCTTTGGAAGATTTGCCGACAGTCATATTAGAGTTCGTCGTGTTATGACCATACGCTCTGTTGTGCTGGAACGATGTACGACGTCCGTTCGGATTTGTCGTGTCTGACGTGGCATGGTGGCCAGGCCCCGATTCCAGGTGGCCAGCGCTCTGGGCAGATAATCTTTAGCCGCCCCCTTCCTTTCCAGTTCCCCTGAAGTATCCACAATTTTACAAATATAAGCTTATTTATTATAAGTTTTAAAACCACGTTATGCAACAAAATACTAAGGTTTTTCAAAGACATCGGCTGTTCTAGGCTAACAAATTTAATTTTTTACAAAAAAAATTGGTTGTCTGTAAAGTCGGTTTACGGATGATAGTTTAACGTGACGTCATAACAAAACATTGATGAAATGATTGCATACTTTATGAAAATTTGAATCATTTTTATTTTAATAATAAAAGAATAAATACTTGAAATTATACTAGTAATCAGATTTTTAAAATGCAAGAATAATTAACCTTTATTGCCGAAATTGTTGTAATAAGCAATGAAAACCACATTAACTTTTCACTTCACTTTATAAACATTCGAGTGGAAGAGAGATAGATGCGGCGCAAGCGTACATTGAGCGTAACGGGACACAGCTTAACGGAACAATGTGCGTAACTGACACTTTTTCGTGCGTGCAGCCGGCGTTCATCGATTTATTAGACGTCACGTCAAAAAATAGAAAACAAAATGAAAAAAAATATTTTTTTTTTTGTTTATGCAAATGTTTTCTAAAAGAAATGACGACATTTTTGTTTGTATTTATTCTAAACTCCATTGAAAAAAGATCATTTTTGTAGGTTAAAAATAAAATAAACAACTATGCAAAAGTTCATATATAGTGTGACACTAAAATATAAAATAAAGTATTCTAGTTGTTTTAAAAATATGTGGAGAGTAAATAAATAATATTTGAAGCGCAAATAATGAAAGTAACATATGAATGTTGATTTGAATATAACTTGGGATGTTAAGAGTTATAAAGAAGTTATTTGCAGAAATCTCCAAGTTAACATTGAAAATACTTATTTTAGGACCAGTTCAGTGCCTAAAACTTCATTTGAAATCCTCTACATATAACAGTAATTCTTAACATTACAAAGAAGATTTTTTCCGTGATTGTTTCTCGAAATACTGAAACTTTCGTTCAAGGTTTTGTGCTTCAAGTCAAAAAGCAGGTTTTACACTGGGGTCTTCAGATAGCTGCCTCAATGATTCTCGTATCTCGTAATCATTTACTAAAGATAGAGCATCTGCTCTTGCAGACCATCTTGTTTCTGACAAGGATTTTACCACAGGTTTACGGTTTTTTGCCAAGTATTATTTCAAAATATTTCATCTGTACGTCGACATGAAAATCATAGGTGTGCGCAGGACTTTAGTATTGGTGGTGCCAGATTACACAACAGCTCTATCATTCACGGCCCCGAGCCTAAAGCGGTAGGTGGGGGGGGTCCTCCCCCGGAAAAATTTGGATTTGAAAGCGGAAAATGGTGCTATTTAAGGTGTTTCCGAACAAAAAACATTAAATACACAGATGTAAAAATTTTAACATTCTTTATGACAAATTATGGCTTTGAACGTTATAATCACCAGGAAAACTACTAAACTATTTACAGTTTTAAGCTTTGTTGAGCCATAAAGTAAATTGCACAAATTGTTTGCACGGAATTCATGCTGGTGGCTTTGAAAAACCGTACTTATATGTTTTCTGAAGACGAGCACACATCTGTAACTCGACACGATTGGAAAACATTTTTTTTTTTTGGAAATAATACGGATTTTTGTAAGTATGTATTATTTCTGCTTGTAAAAAACAAAATAACGTTAACCCTAATGGTGGTGCCAAGGCACCTGTGGCACCTACCGTGCGCACGCCTATGAATGAAAATGTAATAACACAATTTCTGGACAAAACCAAAGAATACTTCTGTAGCAGTGCAGCATTCTGCGGCAGCTGAGACAACAATATTTAAAAGACTGTGCAGCACACAGTATGTATTCAGCAAGGGAACAGTGCTGCTATATTCGGGCCTAAAGGTCTGAATAGGGTCCTAATTGTGTTGGTGGCATTGTCAAACTTTGGCCTCTACAATTCTCGATATTGATATCAAAACTGTCAAGACAGCCAACTGTAGCTTTTTCTATGCTGGAATATGTATGCGATATTACAGGCAGAAGCTTAATAAGTCTTCCTACACGTTTTGGTTCTGTTTGAGTCGTTTGAGATTTATAGCATAAGATAATCAACTGGCCAATGTTGAGAACAATCAGGTGTCCAAATATCTATGTCCAATTTAGTATTTACCTTCTTCCACTTCCTCAACTACAGTTGTAAGCACACAGTTACCCATAATTTCCATAAATTTTGTACATTTTTGAGAATACGGGTATTAGGTGTGCCCTTAATTCTTATTACAATACTTCCCAATCTACTGGTTTTGGAATGTGTCATATTCACTAATTAACAAGGCATCCAAGAAATAAACCGTTTGATGTTGATCAAAAATTTTAATTTTCATTATCTCCTTGGAATGGTAAACCACCAACTGCCAAAAATTAAACAACAGAAACTATTCTTGTTAATACACTTCGCCTGTAGTTAACTTCTTCGAACTGTGTAATCAGAATTTTATATACTTGCATTCATTCTTTTTGTACCATGATGTACGTAAGAATATTACGCTTATGGTCATGTGACTGTTATGGGTGTGTTTGTAGCTGTGCTTCCAGTCATAGAAACCGGTGGAAAAATGTGTTTTTGCATTGAATGGTTGATTTATACAGCACAGAGTACATAATATGTTACCAGTTGAATGTGAGTTTAACAATCATACTCTTAAAACTACGTAGGGTACCTATTAGGATGAGTGCTTTTAAACATAGCTCGAGACAAAGTTCTTTTGTCGTCATTGTAAGTTGGCCGAGATTTCGAGAAATTCATCATTAAGTTTTGTTTTGGACTTTTTTAAGACTAGTCAATGACTATGTTTGACTTGATATTCCAAGTAGCAGGATCATCTATAAAAAATTAAATAGGTACCCGGTAGGTCCACTTCTGCCTTTAAATGTGAGTTACTTCCGTACTGCTGTTGTTGGACAACTTCAGGCTCGTCATCAATGTTTACACTAACGCAATATTGGTCAGTCTGTGTCCCTAGCAGGTCTTCTTGTGCAAAGTTCAACGGGGTCGGTGACGAAGTCGATGGTCTCAGTGAGGCGTCCTGACACTCAAAGTATGAGTTTGAACGAGTCAAACTCGAAGTAAAAAAAAAACTATTCAGGACCACTTACCGTTTACCCATTAAAACAGACTCGAAATCAATAAAACTTGTAACGAGAGTACAACAAATAAAGCACACATGCGACACGCGTCGGAACTAGAACAGAGGAACAGAATTTAAAGAAGAGGGACTGAGACAGGGTGGGAATGAGACAGAGACGTTTGTGTTTACCGCTCCACTGCAACAACTCACCACGCTGTCCGCCCTGCCATTCCCCTCCCTGCTCCACTCGCCTGGCTTACCCCGACCATTAAACCCCCTCAACGACCAACCACCAAAAAAATCAGGTTATCAACCTGCAACGTGTTATGTGTTCTAAGGCAAATGCGAGGATATTTCGTGCCTTTCTGTTGTTTTTTTAAGTTGTAGTATTTTACATGTTTTTTGACAATCAAATCATTACCGTACATTTTTAAAAAAACTTATTATTCCAGTCCCTCTTTTTTTGTCCTATTTTACTCACACCTCAAATTCTCCCGCCCCTCTAAAATTGGCGCTCTGGACAAATGCCCAGTTTGCTTATATGAAGATTGGGGCCTGATTTTGACTCCAGATTAAGATCGTGAGTGGGGAAGGCTTCAGTTCTGCCCAAACTGTCAGTTCGAACTGTGCAAAGGGCATCAATTCAACCCAAAATGTCAGTTCACACTGAGCCGTCGGAACCGCGAGCTGGACTGATCGTGTGTGGAACAAAAGTTTTGGTTATGGCCTATAGCAAAGGCTTGACAGTTTGGCTGTCTTACTTTATTTGGCACGCATGCTTTTCTATGGCAGGAACCGTAATAGAGTGCATGGTACGATAATTAAACTGGTGGCGACTGCCTAGAAGATAAGGTAACTCAAAGTGGTAGCAGCCACGTGTAGTTAGTTCTTTGCTTGCGGCATGGAAACAGAAGTAATTTATCAGATGAACTTTAGCGGGATTTCACTTGGCCTTGAAGTGGTCTCGGCTCGATCTTTTATCCGCGATAATTGTCAGAATATGACTTTCACCATGAGGAAATTGGGAAACTCATAACCTTAAAATAAGCATAATATGTAAAGCTATTGTCAGAATCCATAGAGGCATATAAAAATAACATCAAATCTAAGGGTACACTGTTAGACATTATCACCTTAAAATTACGAAAAACCAATCTTATAAATTATCCATGAATCTGCTTAAGTATAATAGTATATTTTGTAAGTTTAAGGAAACTGAAATTATTTGTTCGAAACATACACGCACAAATATCATCTTGGAGTATTATCACGAAATGTTACTTATTCTACAGTAAAAAAAAAAAAAATTGAAACAGCTATTTTATCACTGAGCATGTTTAATCAGTCTTGGATGGAATTCAGAACTAGGTAAAAGTTTAAAGTGTAGTTTCAATGAATATCCTTCCCTCTGGATATACGAAAAACTATTCATTATTTCCGGTGCATTGTTTTAGGAAAAGTGGGTTGATTTACTGCAATTTTTAACAATCTACATATGTAGCATGTTTACCAAACAATAACCATAATTCTTACTCTGACATGAGCAAAAATCACGGGATTTGGCAGGGCAATAATTGAACCACATTGCAAACAGTTACGCTATATGTAGGAATACTTTGCAAACAGACCAAGTGCACCATTACTTCTCTCCGACCTGCCATTTGTACGACCCGGAAGTCCTCAGAGCACTGCCCGGCGCCTCCACAGCGACACTGGGTTCGCTTTATTTCTGTCTTGCCTTTAGAGGCCATTTTCCAATTAAAATTTTTGGTTTTCCAGGTTAAGAGGCGTTGAAGTGGTACACTGTTAAAAAATTACAATAAATAAACGGATTTTCCAATTATGAAAGCTGTTCATATACACGAAGGCTCTTCATAATTCCAAATAACCGTTTCCTCGTAGAAACACACTGCGTTCTGTGCCTTTTTAAACAAGGAAAGAAGTAAGCGAGCATGTGGAGGATGAAGAGGGTATTTATGTAGACTTAACAAGCTTTGGTAGGTTTTTATTCTATCTCCAAAATGCATTCTGCGAGTTCATGTCGAGAGTAAGTGAACTCAATACCCGTACAATTACAAATATACCTATCCGTAGGTTAACGAAGAACCATGGACAATCTGTAACCAATGCTGATTGTCTCTTGAGGATGCCTGCTGCACGCAGATCGAAACGTCGGTATAATCTACCACTACTGCGGCTCTCAACTTCGAAAGCCAAGATAGTTTTTTTTTCTCTCGGTCGTTGTTAATGTTTGGGGAGTTGTGACTGGTCACTTCGTGAGCCAACGCCTGCCTCTGCGTGGTGTGCTACCGACCAGGAGCGCCAATCTGCAGGACCCGCGCGGCCCGAGAGTCGCGACACAAGTCATCTCTGGAGAAGGTGCTTGTATGTTGTATACTGCCCATACATGCATACAATAAGAAGACAACTTTAAAATATACAGAAAACTTTACATAAAATATAGTTATGACGTTTACTTTTATCAACCTCGTTTCACAGTCACGATTTTGCAAGCGCAAACGGGACCCCTCAGTGAGGGGCTTCTTGAACACACCCCACCCTCCCCTCCCGATCTAAAACCATGCTACCAACCATATTGTCATCACTGCAATAGACGGGCCTCGTGGTCCTGCATGCATTCAAGCCTTTTGGGCCCAAGTGCCACTCTGTAGCCCATCACTTCCTTGTTCATTCATACCAATCAAGTTTCGGCTGTTGTGAATACTTTTAATAATGTTTATTTCTTAAAAAGCATGTAATGTCGTTCTGGCTGAGCATGGGCCTTGAACCTCAGCCTGCTGTATTCAATTATAATTATTTCGATAAAAACTGTTGTTAACTAAATAAATATTATTTATAATAATTGATAATGGAATAAATAAAATATCTGGTATGTATTTAAACTAAGATGAGGGGGGACACGTCTGAGAGTCAACCTCTGTAGTGCAGTCGGTCGCATACAGGCTTTCGGTACGAGGCGTTCTGGGTTCTAGTCCCGAGTAAGGCATGGCTGTGAATTTGTCTGTTTAAATTCCTCTCAAAAGTAAAACAGTAAAAATGTCAAATTAAACAAATACATGCCAATGTAAAGTCATAAAAAGGGAAGGAGATTGACACTTTGGTAAGGAAAACTAATTACAAAATAAACCTTTTATTAAAACAAAAAAAAAAGAAATTGCCAATTCAATAGTTTCCCACCAAGATGATTTGAGCTTTTTTCCGGTTTTGGTAGAATAAAAAGGAGGGGGGGGGGGGGTGTTGAATACGGTGTTTTTTTTTTTGTGAGTGGGATCCTTGGTGGACTTAATAGTCTTGTACAGAGTTTGTATCATACAACTTGTTATTTTCGAAATATTTCGGGAAAAGAGGTTTCGTTATTCCGGACTCCCTCCACCTCACCTCCTCCACAACCCAAGGCTACACGTCTGTGATTCTGTCGCCAAATCACAGCGCGAATTTTACAATTGTCTATAGTAAAAAAACTATTAAAATAAAAGCCGAAACACTCCCTCGCGGATTCAGGCATTAATGCAAATTTAAAATCATTGTTATATATGTACTGTTTCTTTGAAATGAATTCAACACCGAATCTCGAGATCATTTATCAAGGGAATATATTTGTTCCAGCCAGTCAATATCAGGCATTCTATTAAATTGTATAAAATGTATTTACAAATAAAAAAGAAATTAGTTGTTACAAAAAACAAAAGTCTTACTCTCAGGGTAAACTCAAACATTTAAAATAAATCTCAAAAAGTAGTATAGGAATGGGGCCCCGAGCGCACGGCGCTGGCGCGTGGTGCCGGTGCCGGTGTCCGCCATATTGGATTGTGACGTCACGGTGGCCATCTTGGATGGTTGTGACCTTGACCTTTGACCTTGACCTTGAATTTGATCCCCAAAAATCGCCAAAATCCGCCAAAATTGGGCAAAATTTGCCCAAAATTCCTCAAAAATCGCCAAAATTTCCATTTCTGTGAAAAAAAGTTCCGCCAAAAATTCGCAAAAAATTCCTCAATTCGAAAATCAGGATTTCGAAAATCCTCAAAAGTCGTTTTGCCCTAGAAAGAACCCTAATTCCTAAAACTGGCTTAAAACTCCTAAGAGATAGCCGCTTATAAGCCATTTCTAGGAATAAGGATACCATGACCGCCATCTTGGATTATGTCGTCACCGATGCATTTTTCGTTACGGCCGCCATCTTTAACTTTTTTATTTATTATCCGATTTAAACGATTTTTTTTTAAAATTTATAAAAAAATTCAAATAATAAAATTTTAATAAAATATTTATAAAAATCATACATTAACGACACGGAGTTCGGAGTCCTCGGTTCGAACCCGGTGAGGGCAAAAAAATTAAAAATGGCGACAGGCTCCTTCCTTAATGGTGGCTGCAGGCAGACTGACTCCCACCACTTTTCTTAAAGCAGATATATCGTCACCTAGTATGACGTCATGTCCGCCATCTTGTCTTCGTTGCTGGAGACCACCATCTTGTTTTCGTCGGCGAGAGTGCGCAGACGCCATGTTAGTTTAGTTCTTATCCGCTAGAGTGCAGTAATCATTTATTACTAAGGTGCCCGCCATCTTGAAATTTGGACGCCATATTGAAAATCCGTAATTATTTAGCTAGAAATTCGGGAAAAATTTCTAAATTCGTTAAATAAATCACTCATTAATTTACATATTGATTCGATCCACTCCTGTCCTTGGTTCGATACTTGATCGATGCAATAATGTTTAATTTTATGTAAAAAATAATAATTTCAATAAACCATGTTCAACATTCGTAAAGAGACTCTAAATCCTCTACGACCACCATCCTATCAGACATCAAGACCACAATATTGGAAATGCATAATTTTAATGCTAGAGATCCGGGAAAAAGTTCAGAAATCATTAAATAAATTTCCGATCAATAAACTGATTAATTAGATCGACTAAGGTCCTTGGTACGATCCCAGGCCGATACAAAACAACTTTAATATTTTAAAAAAGCACCACTAAAGTGTAAGGTTCGAGGAATTAAACACCACAAGTTCTTTTACAAACATAATATTTATTACATAATTTCTATTCTACTACAGGATCACTTACGAAAGCCAGCAATCCTATAATCATTTAGTTCCGCAGCGGTGTGAAATGACTAATTCTTAGCTCCAATCGGTTTATACTAGACAGAGTCCAGCCAGAACCTTTACAGACATAGTCCACCTCTTCTTGACAGAGTTTCTGGATACCGTTTTTAACAGTTTGCTTCACATCGTTAGAACTGTAAATTACTGCAGCCGATGTCTTGAATGCACACTTCTTCACTTTGTCATCGAACGGATATGGCTTTCCATATATACAGTCCAACCACAAGTTATATTTCAAAGGTCCGTTTGTTGCTACATCATCAGTAAGCTGATTGATTATCTTCTGTCTGATATCGTCAAGAAAATTACAAATGTCCTTCGACTCACCGAACGTATTTAGATAATAGTAGTCTTTCAAAGTTCCACGAAATGCAGACTGCGCCAAGTAGAAGCCATTATCGTTCACTTGTAATGCTCCGAACACAGTCTTAGGTTTAGTTCCATGTTCAGACGTCATAACAATCGGTTGCTGGGCATCTGTTTTTTTGGTTGTACGCTTTCGTGTCTCCAATCTAAAGCGAGGAGCCGAAATGTCGGCAGGTAGTTCAGCAGTAGGAGCACAGACTCCACCTTTACATTTTTTCGCATGATGTCGCAAACTGTCAATTCGAGTAAACCATTTAAGGCACTCATCACATCGAAACTTCATGCGAGAAGGATTCTTCGTGCATTTGCTCCGCTCATGTCTTCGTGCATCATGGGAAAATGCGAACGACGTATCACAGTAGCTGCAAGGATACCGTGGTGATGAAGACGATCCTTTCAGACCCGATCCAGATACAGACATTGCAACAGTAGTACCATTTCCAGGCATTCTCTTATGCACATCGATGCATCGTTGTTGCGCCGAAACCTTTACTTTCTGTCGCACAGCAGGACCTTTGCATGTCTTCATGTGCGTTTTCATATTATCTTGTCTTGCAAACTGCTTATGACATTTCTCACAAACAAACATTTTACGATATAGGTTCTTGGCACATTCGCTCCTCTCGTGTCGCCGAGCATTGCTGTTGTTTGAGAAAATCTTGTCGCAGTAACAGCACCGATGTTCGCTAGTTGTCAAATCAGCATCCATTGAAGTCTCCATCGAGGTCGTATCGTCGATCGTCGTGGTTTCCTGCACATCCAGCTCAGTAGTCATTAAGCTATCTTCTGCTGGTGGTATCACATCTGTTGAAATCTCCTCCAATGTCGACGTCGTCGTCGTTGCCAACGGGATCTGCTCCATCATTGTCGTCGCTGACGTCAAGGTTCCCGTAGACGATGGTACAACGTCCATCGAGTTCGGCGTTAAAGTCGGTAAAGATGCCATCGAGTTCTCAAGAACAGGTAATTACACGACTTATGCACCAGATGAAATAATCTAGGTGATCCTTACACCGTCGACGACAGTAACAAACTGAGCGACCTGCTGTCTAGGACTCGCTTATATACATGCACCGGATGGAATAATACGCAAGTCAAATCAAGAACCATTTACTATAATACTAGAGTTAAAACAACATTAAATAATAGAAGGACCATCAACGAAAAGGCAGCACATTTGGAAGCACCGACAACGAAAAGGCAGCACATTTGGAAGCACCGACTACGAAAAGGCAGCACATTTGGAAGCACCGACTACGAAAAGGCAGCACATTTGGAAGCACCGACTACGAAAAGGCAGCACATTTGGAAGCACCGACAACGAAAAGGCAGCACATTTGGAAGCACCGACAACGAAAAGGCAGCACATTTGTATAGTGTAAAGCGATAAAATAAATAATTTTAATTATAAGAATTTAATGTTTTTATTTCTTGTATTCTGATTTCTAACTAAGACATAGATCTCGTAACTTGTGCTTCCTTTTTGCCTTTTTTTTTTGTTGATGGAGCTTCCAAATGTGCTGCCTTTTCGTTGTCGGTGCTTCCAAATGTGCTGCCTTTTCGTTGTCGGTGCTTCCAAATGTGCTGCCTTTTCGTTGTCGGTGCTTCCAAATGTGCTGCCTTTTCGTTGATGGTCCTTCTATTTTTAATGTTGTTTTGACTCTAGTATTATAGTAAATGGTTCTTGATTTGACTTGCGTATTATTCCATCCGGTGCATGTATATAAGCGAGTCCTAGACAGCAGGTCGCTCAGTTTGTTACTGTCGTCGACGGTGTAAGGATCACCTAGATTATTTCATCTGGTGCATAAGTCGTGTAATTACCTGTTCTTGAGAACTCGATGGCATCTTTACCGACTTTAACGCCGAACTCGATGGACGTTGTACCATCGTCTACGGGAACCTTGACGTCAGCGACGACAATGGTGGAGCAGATCCCGTTGGCAACGACGACGACGTCGACATTGGAGGAGATTTCAACAGATGTGATACCACCAGCAGAAGATAGCTTAATGACTACTGAGCTGGATGTGCAGGAAACCACGACGACGATCGATGATACGACCTCGATGGAGACTTCAATGGATGCTGATTTGACAACTAGCGAACATCGGTGCTGTTACTGCGACAAGATTTTCTCAAACAACAGCAATGCTCGGCGACACGAGAGGAGCGAATGTGCCAAGAACCTATATCGTAAAATGTTTGTTTGCGAGAAATGTCATAAGCAGTTTGCCAGAAAAGATAATATGAAAACGCACATGAAGGCATGCAAAGGTCCTGCTGTGCGGCAGAAAGTAAAGGTTTCGGCGCAACAACGATGCATCAATGTGCATAAGAGAATGCCTGGAAATGGTACTACTGTTGCAATGTCTGTATCTGGATCGGGTCTGAAAGGATCGTCTTCATCACCACGGTATCCTTGCAGCTACTGTGATACGTCGTTCGCATTTTCCCATGATGCACGAAGACATGAGCGGAGCAAATGCACGAAGAATCCTTCTCGCATGAAGTTTCGATGTGATGAGTGCCTTAAATGGTTTACTCGAATTGACAGTTTGCGACATCATGCGAAAAAATGTAAAGGTGGAGTCTGTGCTCCTACTGCTGAACTACCTGCCGACATTTCGGCTCCTCGCTTTAGATTGGAGACACGAAAGCGTACAACCAAAAAAACAGATGCCCAGCAACCGATTGTTATGACGTCTGAACATGGAACTAAACCTAAGACTGTGTTCGGAGCATTACAAGTGAACGATAATGGCTTCTACTTGGCGCAGTCTGCATTTCGTGGAACTTTGAAAGACTACTATTATCTAAATACGTTCGGTGAGTCGAAGGACATTTGTAATTTTCTTGACGATATCAGACAGAAGATAATCAATCAGCTTACTGATGATGTAGCAACAAACGGACCTTTGAAATATAACTTGTGGTTGGACTGTATATATGGAAAGCCATATCCGTTCGATGACAAAGTGAAGAAGTGTGCATTCAAGACATCGGCTGCAGTAATTTACAGTTCTAACGATGTGAAGCAAACTGTTAAAAACGGTATCCAGAAACTCTGTCAAGAAGAAGTGGACTATGTCTGTAAAGGTTCTGGCTGGACTCTGTCTAGTATAAACCGATTGGAGCTAAGAATTAGTCATTTCACACCGCTGCGGAACTAAATGATTATAAGATTGCTGGCTTTCGTAAGTGATCCTGTAGTAGAATAGAAATTATGTAATAAATATTATGTTTGTAAAAGAACTTGCGGTGTTTAATTCCTCGAACCTTACACTTTAGTGGTGCTTTTTTAAAATATTAAAGTTGTTTTGTATCGGCCTGGGATCGTACCAAGGACCTTAGTCGATCTAATTAATCAGTTTATTGATCGGAAATTTATTTAATGATTTCTGAACTTTTTCCCGGATCTCTAGCATTAAAATTATGCATTTCCAATATTGTGGTCTTGATGTCTGATAGGATGGTGGTCGTAGAGGATTTAGAGTCTCTTTACGAATGTTGAACATGGTTTATTGAAATTATTATTTTTTACATAAAATTAAACATTATTGCATCGATCAAGTATCGAACCAAGGACAGGAGTGGATCGAATCAATATGTAAATTAATGAGTGATTTATTTAACGAATTTAGAAATTTTTCCCGAATTTCTAGCTAAATAATTACGGATTTTCAATATGGCGTCCGAATTTCAAGATGGCGGGCACCTTAGTAATAAATGATTACTGCACTCTAGCGGATAAGAACTAAACTAACATGGCATCTGCGCACTCTCGCCGACGAAAACAAGATGGTGGTCTCCAGCAACGAAGACAAGATGGCGGACATGACGTCATACTAGGTGACGATATATCTGCTTTAAGAAAAGTGGTGGGAGTCAGTCTGCCTGCAGCCACCATTAAGGAAGGAGCCTGTCGCCATTTTTAATTTTTTTTTGCCCTCACCGGGTTCGAACCGAGGACTCCGAACTCCGTGTCGTTAATGTATGATTTTTATAAATATTTTATTAAAATTTTATTATTTGAATTTTTTTATAAATTTAAAAAAAAATCGTTTAAATCGGATAATAAATAAAAAAGTTAAAGATGGCGGCCGTAACGAAAAATGCATCGGTGACGACATAATCCAAGATGGCGGTCATGGTATCCTTATTCCTAGAAATGGCTTATAAGCGGCTATCTCTTAGGAGTTTTAAGCCAGTTTTAGGAATTAGGGTTCTTTCTAGGGCAAAACGACTTTTGAGGATTTTCGAAATCCTGATTTTCGAATTGAGGAATTTTTTGCGAATTTTTGGCGGAACTTTTTTCACAGAAATGGAAATTTTGGCGATTTTTGAGGAATTTTGGGCAAATTTTGCCCAATTTTGGCGGATTTTGGCGATTTTTGGGGATCAAATTCAAGGTCAAGGTCAAAGGTCAAGGTCACAACCATCCAAGATGGCCACCGTGACGTCACAATCCAATATGGCGGACACCGGCACCGGCACCACGCGCCAGCGCCGTGCGCTCGGGGCCCCATTCCTATACTACTTCAAAATATTTAACATGGTCCCCTGCCGGTCTCGCACATAATTGAAACACGTTCTAAAATCCCGGAAATAACTTAGTATTTTAAATGTTGTCTCAGAATCGACCACAAGCTTTATCGGGAAGAAAGCAGAAGTAGGTTGGCAGGCACCATGGCGTAGGTGTTGGCACAGCGCTAGGCTCAGAATGTAAATGTTCATTGAACAGCCACCTCGTGCCGTCACGGTACCAAGAAATATGGACGGGACTGGAAAGCGCGGGAGAAAGATATTCCTGTTCTGAGAGGCGCGGGTTAGCCTCTGGTTCCCGGAACCGTCGCGACCCAGACTAGCGCTGACGTCGAGGCGTGGCAACACCAACAACGGTCTTCCCGGAATCACAATAGCTGCGAGCCGATACTCCTTGTCCTGCTGTCGAGCCTTGATTCCCAAGGCTGCTGTTAGTTATATCTTTGTGCTTCTGTATTTCGATTGTATTGTGTACTGTATTTATAGCTTGTGATAGTTTAAGTCCGTTGCTCCCAATCAATGACAGTTTTAAAATTATGGATTTATAAATAAAGGTAGTTTATATATATGTTTTTTACATGTGAGATTTTGAAATTATGTTACTCTAAGCAATGAATGTTCTAAATTACTTGTTTATAAGATTATATGATTCTAATTTTTTATTTATTAATTTATATTCTAAGAGAGGCGGTTTGGTTTTGTTTGGTTCCAAATACATTTTTATTAGTTATAAAAGTTTTATGTTATGTAAAATTTTATCGAGGATTTTAAGCTTTTTGAATACCTTGGCTTGTGCATAAAGTTACTATATCATTGACCTCGTCTTGACTTATACGCTTGAAGCTAACATCAGATTAATATATGCTTTCAGAACTATCGGCCACATCTTATGTCAACAAGCTTTCTTTCATATTATATAGGCCTACACTTTTTTTTTTTTTTTAAGTACTACGTGTGAATACGTAATTGGACGCAGGACATATTTAAATCCACTAGTCAGGAAATATCAACCACTCACCGCTTTGACAGTTATGTCACGGGTAATAAGTGTGAGTCCCTGCTAACCTGTGCTACTGTCCTGCCGTGCACGGAGCGCGCGGGCTATTTTGTTGCAGCGGCCGTCGCCTCGTCGGGGCTCGGGGAACATCGACAATCCTCGGAACTCCCGCCCAGTGAAGTGTAAGTTGTACTTATCTTTCTTATTCTCTAGTTTTAGGTGCTGACTGGCAGCAGAGTGAGTGGTCAGTGTAACCACTCACCACCAGGAGCGCTCGCGCCCCTGGTTACGAAACCTAGAACTGGACAAAACATAAAGCGGACCACGAGTCCATGTGTCCAACCCCCGCATGGCAGACTCTTTTCTTTTCTGTCCAACTCTTCATCGAGACCATCCTCTGTCTCCTGTTTACTCCTATACTTACTGCATGCAAACTTGCACCCCGCATGGCTGTGCTCGGGGATTTCCCTGTGTCTATGCAGGTTTTACCTGAGCCCAATCTATCTCTAGTTATATCCTAGATTTATGAGTGAGGGGAGTTTGTCATGGCATTAATCGCTGCCATGACTGGCCAACCCCCTCCTAGCACACGATGCATGAGACCCTCTCTCTGCATGGTTGATCCCAGCATGACTAGGCGTATAGGCTTCGGCCTGAGACGCACCTAGGTCCCTCCCCTAACCCGGACCCTCCAAAATACACTTAGTTTTAGTTAGGTTAGGAAAAAAACATCGGAAGCTGAAATGGCGACTGTCTAGGTTGGTCTGGATGTGTCGACGAGCTATAAACCCCTCGTCAGCTCGTTCAGCAGGAGGCGCCCAGGGAGGACACGGGACGCCTCGCGAGCTACACCGTCAACAAGCTCCTCGCGAGCTACACCGTCAACAAGCTCCTCGCTGTCGCCGCCCCTCCGGTGACTCCGGTGACTCCGGTGACTCCGGTGAGCCTCGTCGCCTACACTTTGCTTGAGTTAAACAAATAGACTGGTCGTGATTAGTGGGAGAAACGACTAAGAATTTTGGAGCCTGTGGGAAGTAAGGAGGAACGAGTGGTAATTTAAACTCGTTTACCAAACCTCCAAGTGCTTCAGTGACTACGTAGTTTGAGGTAACGAGTGGCTGGCGGCGGTGGTGAGATTCACGAGGTGCAGGCTATCAAACCACAACAGACCTTGTCGGATTCAGCATTGTTCCCGGCGGAGGTGCAGGCAACAAACGAAATACGTCTTTTGTATTCGGTAACATTTACGCCTCGGTATAGCCGCAGACAGCGAGTAGAATTTGCAGGTGACAGAGACTTACATAGTAGTTTCAAGGCTTGACTTCGTATCGAGTCTTGTGAACCTGTAGGGAGGTGTTGTTTCGAGGAACTAGTGTGCCGGGTTGGGTCGCCGGTATTTGCGAGCGGCGAACTGGCTCCTCTACTTGTTGGAAGCGCCGTGATCGCTGTTCCTGTCGCGGAGACTCGCTGGAGCAGGCACCACCTCGACGTACGAGGCCCCGGGAGAAGACAACAACCCGGAGGAGCAACTCATGGCACTTGCTGCGATATTCAGCATTGGAACAACATTGGCCGGCGGTGTGTTCCGTTGATAACCTCCTAAAGATTTACCACGGTGTACGGCGGATTTTGGCCTGCCTTCAGTCATAAGACATTTTATATTTTTTTATGGATAATTGTCCGTAAGTTTGTAGATAATCAATATTGAATAATCTTTTGTATATACTTGTTAAATAGTAATGTAAATATTCTTTTTTTGCCTGGCTTTGAGGTTGAAAAATGTGTTAATGTTAACTAATTAATAGCCTTACGTTTTCTCAAGTATTCTGGCATAGCTGTTTTCCCTCATGCTTTGGAGTATAAAACTTTAAGGAAACATTGTTTACTGTGAGGCCTTAAATGATCAATCTGTTAAGAATAGCTGACTGTGTTTACAGCAGTCAGTACCCGTAAGACATAATAAAATATCCATGTTTCGTTTTATGAAATAATCGGCCACGCATTTATACAGCTTGGTAATTGTTTTTACAGCGTGATCGTTTGCATGTTGAGTCGAGACACTAGCATTGCGTACGCCAGGGCGGTGGTCAGACACCGTCACTATTAAGGCCCTTGCTTGCCTTGAAATTGAGGCCTTTCCCAATGATTGATTTCTCTACAATATTGCTTTCTCTAAAAATGGTATTTGTTATATTTACAGACCTGGTGCCATATGGAAGGCAACGCTACATTGAAGCTTGGAATTTCAGTTGCAAACAACTGTTATAATAATGTTTTATTGAATTTGGAATGTGCAATAAATTGTGTGATATTGTACTTATGCATTCACACTTGCTCTGTAGTTTAGTTTTCTTGTCCTCCTCTGCTAAGGGAATGGTAACAGGGAGGCATACCTACTAAGTGTTATAGCTCCCGAGCTGTGTGTGTCTTGAAACTCGACTCCGACAGTCATATTGTCAAATAAGCCATCAATTTGATTAATTTATAGATGGTAATGTTTGCAAAAATTTGATAACTTGTATTATTTTAATTAATTTACCAGTGAAATAGTGACGTGACTTCTATTAGCACGGCGGGTATCTTCTCGAGCCAGGCCATTAGTTGCCCACCGCTGCCTTAGTCGGCTAATGTATGGTTGTTTTTTTATAAATCTGCTAAGGAGTGAAGAAGTGCTGCGGATAAACGTGTTTCCCGAACACGCCGTGACGCACACGAAACATCTGTGTGTCGGATGCCTTGAAAACATTCCAATCAGTGCGAATGCCTTCGTGCTGAAAGAGAAATGTTTGCAATCATCATTACCTTTCTTTTTAACCGTTTCTTAGCGCGGCTTGTGTGTGTCTCTCTCTCCCTCTCGCACGCGGACTTGAGGGGGGGGGGGGGGAGAGAGAGAGAGAGAGAGAGAGAGAGAGAGAGAGAGAGGAGGCGGACCACGGGCGACAGTTCATTCATCCTTCATCCCGCGCGGTGCGGGGCGCAGGCGCTTCAAGGGCAGCAGGAAGCAGTCCCTGCGGTCGCGGCGCGGCACACGGAACCTTACCACAGTAACTATGCTCGCTGTTTTAGTGCACTGTACTATACATACTACCGACATATTTCAGCTGCAGGTTCATCGTACAAACATTAGCTAGAAACATATTTATGACTTATGGTCTAAAGTGTTTTCCAATGCTGGTATTATGCCTTTCAAGTTGTAAGTCAACAAGTTTTTTGTTGCGAATATTAGGGCAAGTATTTAACATGAAACACTGAGCGTCTGGGTTAGGTTTGATTGAACGCATTCCTGCAACCACCGAGAACATGTTGATGGTTCAAAATTATTTCATTGAAATTATTGGTAGTATTACCTTTAAATTTTACTAGCTGCAATACCTGGCGTTGCCCGGGCTGAACACAGGGTGTAGTTAGTAATTGTCTTCTTAATTTGAATGTCAAGTGTGAAAATTAATTTATATCACTTTCAGATCCCGACAGACGTTGTTCTGCCAGTTTATAGTTATTTACCTGGTCTGTATG
Organism: Bacillus rossius redtenbacheri; assembly: GCF_032445375.1. Taxonomy (NCBI): domain Eukaryota; kingdom Metazoa; phylum Arthropoda; class Insecta; order Phasmatodea; family Bacillidae; genus Bacillus; species Bacillus rossius. The sequence continues at coordinate 228,310,251 of NC_086330.1, forward strand.
TAATTTAGACTTTATAAAGCAATATAGAAAAACGCTGAAAAATAAGAGATTACTAATATTTCAAAGATTCCATTATCTAGCTAATGCTCGGCCTGCATTGCAATGCCTCATTCAGTTTTGTTTTGTAATATGTTTAAAGTAGTTCCACATATACAAATCATCTATCCATCTCTCTATATATATCTCTATCTACATCTATATACATCTATGTATCTCTCTATCTCTATTTATCTCTTTATATCTACATATATACTTCCCACTATCTCTATATCTTCTATATATATAAGTCTCTAAATAATAGCTCTATACATCTATAGGTATATCTCTTTATCTAACCCATTTCATTCGCTATACCTCGCTCTATCTCAACTTATCTCTCGTCTATATCTCACTCTATATTTATATCACTCTATCTCTGTCTCTCTTTTATATTTAAATAAATTGTGTCATGCATGCGCACTTATACAACAAAAACAGACGAAGTGCCGCTATATCAAATTAAATAAACACATTTTTTTGACACGATTCATGCTCCAACTATTGAAAAATAGTTATACCATCTCATTAACCTTCATGGGCATGCGCATAACAAATCACCAAAATTTCATCGCAATCGGATGAATGGTATAGGAACGCATACGGCACAAACAAACAAAAATTAAAGACATGACAAACGCATCAAACGATGGTGCGTTTAAAATTCAAGGCAACTCTATCTATTGACGAAGTTAAGAACAAAACTGTTATTAGCGCCTTTATTTTGCTAGCCGCTGCGAGCTCCACTAAGCGGGCTGGTCTCACCAAGGAGAAAAATATTAATTTGCCAGACCTTACTATGTGTATGATCGTGTGTCAGACATAGAGAAATGACACTCACTCACTATTTGTTTGTCTATGACCTATGATTTTTTCTGTTATAAAATGAAATTATCACTTTTTTCACTCCCTTAGGGATGGAATTTCATATTAATATTGGGTCTATTTGTTAATCCAGGTTATAAGCTAGCTGTAGGCCAAATTTCTTTCAAATCCATTCAGTAGTTTTACGTGAAAGAGTAACAAACATCCATCCATACTTACAAACTTTCGCGTTTATAATATTAGTAGGATAAATTTCTCTGAAGTTATTATTAGTTTTAGGTTTTTTTTTTGCGACCCTCTATATGTTTTAATTTATATTTGGACATCGGCTATGTGTTGCACCTGATATGTAATACGTGAAAAGTCAGGTAATTATTATTCGTGTACATAAACTGTTTGCCCGATAGGCTGTGTTGTCACTTAAATTGTTTTTTATGTGTGTTTTCGAAAATGGTTGATTATTACAACTTAGACTCTATAGTCCCATTTACAAATTTTTTCTACCTACAAAAATGGAATGAGAAAAGAATAAAAAAATAAAACGAGAGCCACTATTGTTCAGAGACTTGGCGCTGCGCGTGGCCAGTGCAGCGCAGAGGACTCGGTGTTCTCGGGAGCACCATGCTAACAAGATGGCCGGCGTGAGGTCAGCGCTACCACTGCGCCGCCTTGCCACGTGCTCTAGGTGTGGACTAGTGGCCTGCTGCTATTCCCGCACAAGTTGCCTTATGTCATTCTAGGCGATTGCATCACATACCCCTGCTGTATAGGACACCATGGCAACATTGTAACTTTTCAGGAAAGCAGGTTTTCTATTTATTTCTACTTTGTTTATTTTCATGTTTATTCGCTAGTAAATTGTAGGAATTGCTTTATGAAACTTTAGAACATTATTCTTCACCTTCTTTAATAGAAAAAATTATATTTTTAAGATATTGGGTTAATGTTTTCATGTAAGAATAAATCATTAGGAAACAGCGTGTTAGTCCTTTGGAAATAAAAAATTGCTCTTTGGACATGTGGGTACCCTAATGCTAATACACAAATCGAAAAATGTATATCCCGGACATGGTGCAGCTTTATATCATGAAAAAATGGACATGGTGTTCTTAACCTACGAGGTACAGATATATAAATTATTTAATTATGTTAGTACGTGAGAATGCTGCAGGAGGAATTATTTTATAATTTCATACCAATAATACGATAAATTATTCAGAAAGATATTACATAAAAACAATAAAACATATATAAAAGAGATAAAAGGGAAAACCAATACGATTTGTAAGGTAAGTTCTGGCTGTCTGTATAGCTGTTGTTTTTGAAGTCGCATCCACTACGCTGAGCCCAGCGTCCAGGCGTGCTGCTGTTTGACTGCAGTTCGTGGGACACAGGCCCAAGCCAACACCACCGAGACTCAAGGCCTTCCCACCCTGTCGCCCGGAGCCTGTGACGTCACGGGGAAGAGGCCAAGGGAGGTTTTGTGGGGCAGGCTCAGGAATGTGTAACGGTCAGTGCAGGTACTTGCCTTGACCGTAGCAGGAGTATTTCCGCGGCGCGTTGTAGGTTACTTTTAAATACATCCGTCGCGAGTGAAAATAATAAATGTGCGATGGTATACAAGTGTTGTGTTCCACAATGTCGTGGAAATTATGAAGGTGGCCCGAAAGTTCACGTCTTCAAATTTCCCGACAGTGAAGATATTAAAAATGCGTGGTTGAACGCAATTCCTCGGGAACACTTCATACCCACAAAATATTCCAGGGTAAGTTGTGCATTAACTCTTTACAGTATTTATTTGCCAATAGTGCTAATATTCAGTTAGGGATTTTGCTGTTTGTTAATCCGTAAGTGTTTTAAACAATCTGGTTTTAAATTTATAAAACATACAACATGCGTAGACAAATGGAATTACATTAAAATAGTATTCAGCAATAAGCATGATTTTGTACCGTTAACTTCCGCATGGTAAAATTATTCATTAAGACGCACTTAATAAGTAATAATAAATAATGTTACGCCATGTCCGAAATTGAATATTATATATAAAACGTAATGTGACCTAAATTTCAATTAAATTATTTGAAGACACATTTTAGGGTTTATTAGTACATATTTTGTATCAAGATATGAATATAAATTTAAGTAATCTCAAAACTCACGCTGTGTAATTTTTAACCTCCGGAAACACGCGAAGATATTATAATATGTTTAAAAGCAAAAAATTACTCGTAATGTTCGCAATAAATATTTTTAATATTTGTTAAATATTGCAGTTAGCTTGACTACTCATCCTTAGAAATAAATTTGAACATTTGTCGTAATAAGTCCATTTTGAAGCATTTATAAACTTTGTTCATTTGTATACTTGTAGATGTATGGAAATGTTTACTAACGATGGCCGAGTTTAATTACACTAAATAAAATTTATATATAACAATATAACCATTTCGATCACGGCCTTAAAGTACCAAGCATTTAACTCTGAATTCGTATGTGTTCTTATAGTGGTTATGTTTTTATTCTAATGAAAAAGCTCTCTATTGATAACAATACTATTGCCCACATGCATAAAATTTTTCTGAGTCGGATATTAGCATAGACATTTTATATAAAAAGACAGCAGAATCCTTACACAGGCTGCACAAATACATTTTGTCATGCCAAATTCATCATTGTATCTTAATATACGCTATATATGTGTGTTATAATTCATGTCAAGTTAAACTACTCTCAATGAAATCGTTCTAATTGCAGGAGCTGTCAAAAGTATACTATACACCCAGCATATAAATTAAACATGTGCTATGAGAAGCATTTAAGTTACTTTTAATTTGTTTGTTCTCACTTCCCTTGATACATGTGTATTATTTGTATCGGTATATTGTTTACAGATGTGGCTTCTGTCAAAAAATACAGCACGAAAACTTTTGCTCCGGTGTGTGTGTCAAGAAAACTTTTTTTTGTTATTCATATAAAAGAATTTTAAAATGTTTATAAATACAACTTTGTACGGTACGGAGTATACCAAGACAACTACTGCAATGTGAATAATAATTTATAAAATCCTCTGCTGATATAAGCGAATGTAGTTAAATTTCGTTAGCAATTATTATAATAGTCGTGCTTAGTAAAAGTTAGTTTGCAAAATGTTATTTTTTTTTATGAATATAAAACGGAATTGCGTAAATATTCTGACTAAAAAGTCATAGATCTTAGCTTTTCTTCTTTCAAATTCAGCATAAATTGTATACATCCGACAATTTTATTAGTGTGTTTAGCTGTTTTTTTAAAGAGTTCTGCATGTAATACAGTCGCGTGTAGTACAATGATGCACTTCACTAGAGTTTTCCCTCATTAATATCACATTAAAGCAATTGTATTTCACTCGACAACGCTGCTTCGTGCTCTGTTACATTTGTTGCACAGGTATAATTGGGGAAATTGTTTCGCTTCTCGGCTACACTACATTTATCTTATTACAATTATTACACTTTGACAAATAAATCAATCACAGATAATGTAGCTACTTCTAATTTTTAATTGGCAGGTTATGAAAAAGTAACCTCTGCATATGATGTAATTACTTCTATATGCACAGCCAACATAATGATACACCAGGTTGCATATCTATGTCATACGTTCTTCGTATAGAGTAATAAATTAAAGAATATAAGAAATTAATAATAAATTAAAGAATATAAGAAATGAATGTCTGCTTACGGGAACGTAGCTTACAAGATTGTTTCGATATAATTTGAATAGGAAAAGTTACCAACAATTAAAAAATGTGAAAATTAATGGAAGAGCAATATTAGGTGGGAAGCATGCTAGAAGGCCTGATAAAACTTAATGTGTTGCTCGTCTGTGTAAATAATAATTCAAAATATGTAACCGGTACTTTACCACAAACAGCGCATATAAATAGATACAATTTTTTTTGTAGGTTTGCGAAGTCCATTTTAAGAGTGCTGAAGTACTGTGGGAGTCAGTATACTTTGATGAGAAATCTGGGAGAACTCTGACAGCACCTTTGGAAAGACCAAAACTGAAAGATGGTGCAGTGCCGTCAGTGTTTCCCGGTTGCCCCTCCTACTTATCATCGGGCTCGCAGTCAGTTCGTGATTCGCCAAGGAAGAAGCGACAGCGCAAAGAAGCAGCAGCAGTCGAACGTGCTACTGCTGAAAGTTTACAAACCTATGCTGATTATGAAAGTAAACATGTGTGTAGTACTTATGACGAATTAGTTTTACTATGTAAAAGTGCTAAGACATCTGTTTTTTGGGATCTTATCAATCGTCCAGATAAACTCGCATATGTCCACATCAGCTTTGAAGATGCTCCAGTTTTGACATATACGGTTACTATCAAAAGTGATATGACTTTAACGTGTTATTATCAAGGAGTGCAGTTAAAAAATCTCTCTCAGTTAAATTTTCCATTGATAGTGAACAATATAAACCAAATCACAGACGTCCTAACAACAATTGAAAATCTTCACCATGGTGACTGTAAAGTAAGTGACAAATACGCAGTGGTGAAATCATTACTTGACACTATGAACAGTGATGATGAAGAACACCAGAATTTTGTTAACTTTTTGTCTACCCAGTTAGAGTTGATCCAGCAGCCGAAAAATGGACTGAAGTATAATACTGAATTGTTTGTATTTGCATCACTTGTTTCTATCATTTCACCTCATGCATATAAGTTTATTAGAAGTTCAGGCAACATCATTCTTCCACATCCGAATACAATACGCAGATTATGTTATTCATTTAAATTTGGTCCAGAAACAGAGCAGTTGGAAGAAAATTTTTTGTTCTATGTGAAAAATAAGGTATCTCAGCTTACACCCCAAGAACGTCATGTTGTTCTTATGGTAGATGAAATCCATATTAAGCAGTTTCTAGATTACAAGGGTGGAAACATAGTAGGTTCTAGTTTTAATTCTGAAAATGCTGCTTCAAGTGCCCACGTGTTCATGGTTCAAAGTCTTTTTTCATCATATAAGGATGTTGTACACATACTTCCTGTGAACAGTCTTACAGGAGAAATCCTTCATAATGTACTAGGGACGGTGATCGTAGGTCTTGAAACAGTTGGTTTGAATGTTGTGTGTGTAATTACAGACAACAACAGCATTAACAGGAAAGCAATGTCAATGTTTTCATGCCCGCCAAAACTTAGCATAGTTTATCCACACCCCAGTGACCCAACACGACCATTGTTTTATATCATTGATCTTGTACACATCTTTAAGTGTATAAGGAATAACTGGCTGAATCAAAAAAATAATGGTTTATGCATCACTTTCCCGAGCTTTGATGAGTCATCAGAAATGTTTACAGCTTCTTTTGAAACTCTGAGAGAACTCTACAAATTGGAATGTGACAAGTTGTTGAAGTTTGGCTATGGACTGTCACTCAAGGCCTTGTGGCCTTCAAATTTGGAGAGACAAAATGTCAAACCTGTTACACAAGTGTTCAGTGAGTATGTTATTGAAGCTCTTGGTGAACTGGGAAACAAACATAATCTGCAACACTGTGAAGGTACCGCAAAGTTTATTGGTATAATCCTAACATGGTGGAAAATTGTAAATACTAAAACACCATTCAAAGGTGTTCGGCTAAAAGACACAATGCAAGAGCCCCTCCGAAGTGCATATGATGAACGAGCAGCATACCTGAGAAAATTTCTATGTTGGCTTGACAGGTGGGAAGCCATTTCATTGAAATCTGGAACACTGAGTAAAGAAACACATGCAGCTGTTAAGCATTCAACATATGCTCTTCTGGAGGTAACTGACTACTGCATTTCTGATTTAAATATGACATATGTTCTCACGGGAAAGTTTCAAACTGATGTTTTAGAAGCTCGGTTTGGCTTATACAGACAGTTAGCAGGGTGTCAGTATAATGTATCTGTGAGGCAGGTTTTTGAGGTAGAAAAGAAGTTGCGAATGTCAACTGTTTTGCAACAGAAACTGAAGTGTCTAGTCAATGTAAGTGAGCCTGTAACAAATGATAACTGTTCGGAAAGTGTAGAGAATGATGATGTTAAACCCTTTCTTGGTATAACCGTGATCAGTAGTGATATTTATGAAGTCAATGAAAACTTGCCTGTTATCACATATCTAGCTGGTTATTGTGCTTATGTAGTTCTAAAGAAACTGCAATGTCAGTCATGTAAAGAATTTCTTGTAACAGATAAGTCAATGGACAGTGATCTTACATATAAGTTGATACATAATCTTGATAGAGGTGGCCTTCTTTATCCACAGAATATTGTCATTGAAGCAGTCACATACACTTACATTGTTGTTCGCAAATTGACTAGCACAAAGTACGAAAACCAATTTCTGAAAACAAAAAATCAAAGACATGTAGTTTCGTCACTCTCACAACTGAACCTTAATGCTAAAGAGTGTTTTGGATGGGAAGTATGTGAAAATGGACATAAATCAAACAAAATTTGGACACTTGTTTTAAGGTCATCTGCAAATGCATTGTTGAACAATTATTGCAAAAATAAAAACAATGGAAATAAAACGAAAGGTAATACAAGGAAACTAGCAAATCTACAGAAAAATTAAAATAAAAAAAGGTTGTAGGTAACACTGACAAACATTTTAATGCATCATTCATTGATATACTGAAACACTAACATTTATTGGTGTTCCAAAGTAAAGTAAAAAAAAAGCTTTACATTTATTTGAAATTGAGTTGTGTAGACGTTAAGTGAGTACGAAACAGCAAAAAGATAAGCTTTGTGTGAATGTTGTAAATATATAACAAAAATGTTACTTGCTATTGCCACATTTATAAACTTTTAAGTGTTAGCTGTGCACATGTTGCTTTAGCTACAAACTACATATACGCTGTTATTTTGATTAATTTAATAGTGTTCTTTCACACTATCTACATCATGTCAGTTTTCCTTTTTGCATACAAACTAAATAGTGACATGTAAGCTCAGTCAATGAGGGGTTTTAGACGAAAATGGTGGGACGGTAAGAAAGTACTTGAGGGCATCATTTGGACTAATTATGAAGTCAACATTCTAAACGTTATGGTAGGTATATAGGATAATTAGTAAAGGAAATGAGAGGGGGAGATGGTCACGTTTACTGCTTTTTCACTTATATCTCATAATATGTATATTTCATGTATTATAAGCGACATTGAAAAGCGTTACATTTTACAAGATTATTCCTGTTATTTGTTATTAGTTTTTTTAGTATGTAAAATAGTTTAATAATTATTCACTTGTCTGTGTTGTTAACTGAAAAAAGTTATGTATTTTTATTTACATTATCTTCTATTTAATTTGAAATAAAAAAAATTAACTGTATTGCATAAGAAGTTGCTGATAATTAAATTTCCTTTACATTGAGTGAATTCAGAAGTTAGAATAATTTCATACAATGTTGTTAAAATTCCCACGCATATAAAACAAAACAGAGCATTTCAATTTCCCATTACATTATGTTGCAAACACCTCAATACCTGCGGGAAAAGGTTTAGAAGGTATAAACGAAAACCGAAAAAAAAAACACCATATTTTTCTTTTCCCTTAACAATGATCGCAGATCCCAAAACATTCAGTATTTATCTTTAAACTAGTCCAAACAAAGCTTTAAAGTCCATTATTACCATCTCAACTTTTTCGTCTACAATACTTTTCAGCGCATATTGACTGGCAAATGTACATAATTGTATAAATAGTACATTTATATAGATAATATAATATAATGTAAACTGTCTCTTTGAAGCAGAATTAGACTTGCTGTAAGTTGTAACGTTGTATTTGTTTGTTCTCTGGTAAAGTGTTAGTGTACTAAGTGTCTTACGGTTTCTATATCCGGAATTACATTGCAGTTTACCTTGTCTTCTGCTCCTGTGCACATTGTATATCATGCATGGTTTTGTTAACAAGTTCATTGTGTCAATCGAACAAAGTATTTGTGTATTACTTACTTGTATAAAAATATGTTTAAATTAAATTGGTTTCGTGCAAATGAAACGGGACACCAGAAAAGAAACTGTACCAGCCTGACGTTTATAACACAAACAGCACGAAATAAAAAGGTTGTTATGTTTTTATTTGTTTTAAAGATAAATGAATCTTTATTTTGAAACTCATAAGCATTGTTAATTGTATCTAGCCCCTAAATATAGTAATGTTTATTCACAGACAATTCTTGATTACATCTTGAGAGTAATTATTATAAAAGCAATTAAATTTAAAAAAAAAAACTTTAGACTCACTGTAAATTTCAATAAGACTTGCTTATTAATCGTTTTATTTTCCGGTTCTCACTTGACATAATGTTCTTTCCTGAAGTTAAACAATTTTCAAATGCATGTAGAGCGTAATAATCATACAAATAAATTATGTGAAGTGGAACGAAGAGAGGAGATTTAGGCGAATTTTAACAACAGTTGCCTTGAGAGCCGGTAGACGATGAATGATGTGAACATGAGTGAAGCGGCGGAACGCAAGGGCGGGAGAAACGCGTACACGTGAAGAAAGCAACGTCCGCGCGCCACGAGCCTACCGCCTCCTGCTGGTGACGTCACTGACAGGTTGTAAGGCCTTGAGTCTCGGTGGTATTGCCCAAGCAGAGCATGATGCATAACGTAGGTATGGGCCAAGTTCCCTCTCCTACAGTCAGCAGCTGAAATCACTGACGAGGCTGCTCGAGTATGCCACTTCGGCCACTTTTCCTGCCGAGACTACTGTAGTTTCGGAAGTCAGGCAGTATCAGCAGTACAGTGGCAGGCGTAGTAGGTGCGCATAAGTCTGCTAATGTTTGTGAGAGAAAATAAACCTATAGACATTTTTAAGTTTCGTACTTACATATATCGGTAGTTCGGAAACAGCTGAGCATGATTGTATTATGTGGTAGGGAATTTTAATAAAAAAAAAACTGACCGGTAACTGAAGAACCTTCCAACCCTGCAAAAGTTATTGGCGTGAACGGTTGTTTTATAATATTTTGTAAGAAATTAGGTTCTTTCTTAAATTAAAACTGTATCTGTGTTAACAAATATACCAAAATTCAATTCACAGAAATAATCTGTACATGAAACCCTTTTATGCTCCACTTTATAAAGTAACGTTTGCGTAAAACTGAGGAAGTATACAACATCCAGAGATGGCTCGCCCACTATCCCCCCCCCCCCCCCCCAGGCTGGGACAACTGGCCCAAGGCCAGTCCCCCACGAGTCCCGCCGGCAAGCGAGCTGCTGGGAGTCGCGGCTGCTGGGCTGCTGAGGACGGCTGGACAGCGTACCAACAGTTACATTACTTTTTATTGTATAAGAATGTTCAGCTGTTAAACTGTGATTTCTCATTGCAGCAGCTGTACAATATGCTCCAACCTATCTTGGAATCTTGAACAGAGAGTGAGTGCATTTGCCCTAGTTTTGACGTAGCAGTAACTTATCCAAACTTTAAAATTCTAATATCTTCTTTCTTCAAGATGTAATAAATGTATGTATGTATATCATTCGTAGATTAAAATACGAACATTGAAACACTTCATTAAAATCGGCATCCGGGGGCATATCAGTTTTCGTCATCATTTGTAGTGGATTGTAAATATTCTTCTTATTTCCTAATGCTTTATGGGGTCATTGAACTGTATGGTAATCAGTCTCTTCCATGTCAAGGTTCAATTATTTATGTGTGGTTTCATGTCTGGCTTCTCCCTCACTGTTCACGTATATAGACTAGCTCCTAGGTATCGCTATACTGGCGAGCAGTCGGCTCGCTCACGTCAACGTGAGAACATGTAGCACTAGTCTGCAGGCGGAGCGGGCTTGCTTCCCCCCTTCCCTCGTGACTGCACAGTGTTGCGCCACACCGCGCCTTGCCCGCTTCCTTCAAGGCCGTGTCGAGTGACTCACGTCAGCTTGTCACTGGCAGGGCAACTGATGTTGTTTGTTTGCCCACGCTGACAGTTGCATCAGGTTGTTTACGAACACCGACGCTATAACAACAGTACTTGAGAACTGTCACATTTATGTCTATACTACGTCATAGGCGTGCGCAGGACTTCAGTATTGGTGGTGCCAGATTACACAACAGCCCTGTTATTCACGGACCCCGAACCTAAAGCGGGGAGTCCGGGGGTCCTCCCCCGGAAAAATTTGGATTTGAAAGTGCAAAATGGTGCTATTTAAGGTGTTTCCGAACAAAAACATTAAATACACAGATGTAAAAATTTTAACATTTTTTATGTCAAATTATGGCTTTGAACATTATAATCACCAGGAAAACTACTAAACTATTTACAGTTTTAAGCTTTTGTTGAGCCATAAAGTAAATTGCACAAATTGTTTGCACGGAATTCATGCTGGTGGCTTTGAAAAACCGTACTTATATGTTTTCTGAAGACGCCAAATAAATGCTAGAAAAAACATTCTCAAATGTTAAGTTTTAAAATCAACAAATGAAGGGAGTTATTGTAACATACCCAAAATATGAAAAATATTAAAATAATAAAAATACACAAATAAGAGTGGGCAATAGTTTTAACTTTTGGAATACAACAAAAATGTTTTGTCGGCGACTGCATATAAGTCATCGAGTAAGCCTATCTTTTTAACTAACTAAACTCTCTCTTTTTTTAAATAAATCCCGGACGGACGGCGGCTATTATCTATTATTCCGTGCGCCTGCCGAGTGGAGTGAACAGTGGACACCGAGCGCGCATTCTATGTAATTCGAGGAGAACTATGAGAAGTATTTAGGCTACATTTCAGAAGTTTCTAGCCGCGGCCTGCGTGTACAACACAAGTAATTGCACCTGGCTTGTTTCCGTGTGTATAGTTGGTTCGATTGATAATTGATATACTGATAGTGTTATGAGTACATATCTGTAACTCGACACGATTGGAAAACATATTTTTTTTTGGAAATAATACGGTTTTTTGTAAGTATGTATTATTTTTGTTTGTAAAAAACAAATAACTTTAACCCTAATGGTGGTGCCAAGGCACCTGTGGCACCTACCGTGCGCACGCCTATGTAACTACGTACTATAGTACGTACGTACTACCCTGTTAACAAGGAATAGTGGTCTTCGTAAAGTTACTAATATTTTATTGTATCTACGTGTATTGAAGAATTACCTTGCAGTATTCTCTTTTTTTTAAGTCCACTGCGAACACGTCGCTGTTCCTTCCACGTGCCTGTTCAACCTGTTCAGCCTGTTCAGCCTGGTCAAAATGTAACACAGAGCAAGCAAGATCCAGTCTCCTGGAACTACGAAGACCTTTTACTTTTTTAGGTGTATTCGCCCATATTATATTACAGGAAAATATTTTTTTTTAAAATTATTCCAGTAAATTTACCGAAATCTGTAACGACAAAATTTTCCAACGAGTTATATTTTCACAGAAACGCACACGTAAATTCTATCAAATTTTTCACACGGACAGAACCAACTAAAACGTACTGTTCTGTGTCAGCTGAACAAGCCAGGCCTGGGAGCCGGGTTCTCTAGCGACACTCCGGCGAGTGACCTTGACCCTGGCCGAGGGCCGTGACTCGCCCGAGGTCGCCGCGCATTTCCTCCTACAGCGGCGCCTAGCACCTGACGCTGTCACCTAACATTACATGGCATTGTTCAGTATGCGGCATGTGGTGGACAATAACATGTCTCAAAAATAGTATATTGTATTTTAAAAAATAAATTTTCATATCAGAAGAATTTGAGTGAATCAATATGTGATTTACCAAATATAAGTAATATTTCCCAATATTTCTCTGAGAGTGGTATGGCTTCTGAACAGTATCTGCCGACAACTTATTCCACACGTGTGCGGAAAAAGACGGCTCATACTCGATGGTGCAGCCAATAACAGTTCGTTGTTATAAGGTTTGTTAGGTGGCCATCACGTCAAGGCAATGCCAAGGCAAGGTCTGGACTACCGCACCTTGCTTACAAGGTCGGCGTGGGCTCTGGGTTCGGATCCCGAGCCTCATGTCCAATGCCAAACCGGCACAAAGAGCTTAAAAGCCCGAACAATAAACAAATAATTCAATAAATGAATACAACACCTGGACGTGGGACGTACGAAACGTTTTTTTATAATTTAGGGAACTAATACATCTACTAAAAAATATTTTAGAACACAGTTTCCACAGAACTTATTTTTAAAACTATTATATTACAGCTTATTAGCTCGTACCGTTGCAACTCTGCTACACTTTATAAAAAATGTAATTTTACATTTACAAGAACATTGGATACAAATAATCCAGGGATATTCGTACTTACTACCTTCTTCTATCTGCGTGCGTGTGTACTCTATTTACAACAAACACAGAACTAAGGAGTATGAATATACAGTTATCTGGGTGTATGAAGACCCTGTCATTTGTTAGAGGTGCAGTCTTCGTGAAGTCCGTAAATATACTGTAAGTACTTGCAGTGTACTGCGGCGTGGCGTTCGAGTTGCACAACCTCGCGAAGTGCAGTTTCATTCGCAAGCGTTTGAAAGGGGGGAGGGGACGAGTTACGTCACATCTATTTAGAGACCGGGAAAACGCGCAGTTCTATTTCGCGATGGACACGCCGTTGGGCTGTTTTCCTCTTCTTTTTCTTTTTTTTTTTTTTTTTTTTGCGAATGTCCCAATGAAAACCAAAGGAGTAGCGAATCTCGGCTTTTGAGTCCATCCTAGCGAGGTCATTGAACCCGCAAAACTTTCCAGTCCCGACATATACATTACAGACTAACTACCAAACACAAATTATTTCGTGGATTAATCTTCATTGACTTGCCTATACATAAGTAATCAACGCTTATTTGAATGCCCGTTGGTCGATAACGAGGTCACATTTTTGGATGAGTTACTTGTGGTTGGGTACACCCTTCTTCTCCTGGTTACAACTATTAAAGAAATCAAAAATTGAAAAGAAATTTAAAAAAAAACTCTGACTTGTTCTAGAGCTCTATACTTTCTGAAAAAAAAGAGGGAAGTTCACAAGCCGGCTAAGCTGTTTTTGTATTATTTTTTTGTAATTTATTTGCGATTCAATGTTCTTGATTTAAGAAAACGTGATTTAGTTTTCTCGGTGTACTCCTGATTCTTCCTGGCAAGACTTCTGCTGATGTTCTCCGAATGCATCTGGTTTTTTCTGGGTAATTAATCCCTGGGTGAAAATTTTTTTACTAAATGAGACATGTAATTTTAATCACTTACATTTAATTAGTGATTCTTTTACTAAATCAGCACTCACAATAATTTTATCAAGTAAAAAACAAACCAAAAATGTATTACACAGTCAAATTATATGCCTTAAGACGGCTGAGAATCACTATCCTGCAAGACCAACTTTCTTCTCCTTGGTGTCTAGCGTGATTGAGTGAGCATCCCGCATCCCACATAAAAGTGCGACTGACTGTACTGCATGTCAAATGAAGAGATTCATTACTTAGACGAATACGATGACTTGAGACAGCTGAGAAACATTGACATGTTAGACGAATTTCATTCTACTTGAGCTCTAACGAAGTCCTCCTTCTCTTGTGATCGTGATTGAGCATCCCGCATCCCACATAAAACAGCGACTGTCTGTACAACACAGCATGTGGCACCAACTGTTGCAAGAATCAGGACTACTCAAGGCCGGTGCAAGGTAAAATGGTGCCCTAGGCGAAAAATCTTAATTCCCCCCCCCCCCTCGCCGGACACCCCAAAAATTTTTTTACTTGCCTCAAAATACATCACGTAAGCCTAAGATTTTGTCAACAATCAAATGTAAGCAGGCTTGTGTTTTTTTTTTTACTTTTTTTACTTATTACAAATCATAAGCAGGTCACCGTGGACTTTAAATAATTACTTATATCAATATAAATATTCCAAACTGTTACAAAAATCCATTTTCATCTAGTTTCAATAATCGTTAAACATATTATATCAGCTGTTATGTGTCGTGCTGCGCCGCCCCCAGCTACTTGGTGCCCTAGGCGATTGCCTAGTTCGCCTATATGGACGCGCCGGCCCTGGGACTACTTGCAACAAGTTATTTGCGTGATATAAATTAACTCTCGCTCCTGAATGGAGCTATTGTAGCCAGTTGCAACCTTGTAGGCTCGTATCCTCGTAGTCATTGTTTTCATGTAGCCTCGTAGCCTTGCAGTCTTATAATCTCATAGACTTGTAGCTTCGTAGCCAAGAAGCCTGTAGCCCTGTAGTCTTGTAGCCTGTTGCCATGTATCCGTATAGTCTCGTAGCTTCGTAGCCTCCTAATCTCGTAGCTAGTTGGAGCCTCGTAGACTCGTAGTTTTATAGTCATGTTGCCTCGTAGATCTGTAGCCTCGTAGTCTTGTAGTCTTGTAGCTTCGTATCCAGTTGGAACATTGTAATCTCGTAGCCTTTTAGTATTGTAGTCAAATGTTGCTGGAGCTGTTGCAGTAGTAGACTATCGTATCCTGTGACAGATCATATCCCTGTGGCGAGATCGTATAACACCAAGCTGAATTTTCGTCAAAATGTCCTTTCTTTTTGTCAAACGCTTGTCCATTGTGTGTAATGTGTGTGTATTATGTGTCTTGTGTGTATTGCATTTTTGTTGCGTGTTCATTAAGTGTCTATTGTGTTCTGTGTGTCAATTGTGATTCCTTTGTGTGTGCTGTGTGTCCATTTTGTGTATTGTGTGTGTATTACGAGTTCGTTTCGTGTTCATTGGATGTCCAGTGTGTACATTGTGCGTTCGTTGCGTGTTCATTGCATATCATCTGTGTGTACTGTGTAGCCATAGTGCGTCCTGTGTGTGTATTGCATGTTCGTTGGGTGTTAATTGTGAGTTTAGTGTGTGTATTGCGCATTCGTTGCGTGTTCATTGCGTATCCTGTGTTTGTAATGTGTGTCCATAGCGTTTACTGTGTGTGTATTGTGTGTCCTTACTTTTGTGGATTTTGCATCCATTTGTGCTTCATTTTCGTTAATTTTGCTTCCGATAGTGTTCCTTTTCATTGTTTGCATTTCCGATTTAAATGTGTTTTTTTTTTTAATGTGCATCGATAAGTCTGTAGTCGGGCCATGATTGACCTCGTGGTTCGGAGATGCCTGGTTTAAAGGCCTGACATTGAACATGACCTGTTTAAAACGTTGATCGATTATCGACGAAAATTATCTCTTGGTTCGGAGATGCTTGGCCTATGCGCATGATTTTGTATACATGAACTGTTTAAAATGTTCGCCGAGTATCATCGAAAAATACCTCTTGGCTACTGACTGGATATGTTTAACCACCTACTGGATGCTTCTGGCTACCAACTGGATGTGGTTGGCCACTTACTGGACATGCGTTCTTGGTCACTGAATAGATTGCCTGGCTACCTACTGGACTTACCTTGCCATCAGCTTGATGTGATAGCCTCTCCAACCGGCTGATCATGCGTGTCTGGCAAACCGACTGATGTGCATGGTCACTGGCTGTACGTACATTGCCACCAACTTAACGTGTTAGCCTGGACAACCGATAGGACTTGTGTGCATGGCCACCGACTGGATGTACCTGGCCACCGACTGGATGTGGCTGGTTAATAGACTGTCGTGTGGAAATGTCCTGAATACACATGTCAAGGCGTGCAAAGAACTCGCTTCGCCCTCTAAGAAGGAGCTTATAATTTTCTTTTTTTATTTGATTATTTCTGTAATAATTTTTTTTGTGATTTTGTTGTTTTTTCTAGAATTTGTCTTTTTTTATAATTTTAATTAAATTATATGTTATTGCATCCACCAATGATCGAAACAAGAATGGATATCGATCGAATCAATCATCATTTTAACAAGTGATTTTAGGGATTTTTCCCGAATTTTAACATAATATTTACAGAAATTCAATATGACGGCCAAGACGGCTGAGAAGATGTCGGTCGCCGCGGTAATAAATACTACTGCACTCTATCGGGCAAAAAAAAAACTAATCTGGCGACAGCACCCTCCAGCAGAAGAAAATGAAATGGCTTTCTTCACAAGAAGAACACAAGATGTCGACCCAAGATGACAGGCATGATATAATACTGGTTGGTGTAATATCTGCCTTGGCATTTTAGTGGTGGATGTTCAGTCTGCCAATGGCTTCCGTGGAGGAAGGATCCGTCGCTATTTTTATTCTAATGACCTCGTCGGATTCATACCGAGGACTCCATTATGTAAGTATGTTTTTGATAAAATTTAATCAAATTATTTTTTTATTAATTTTAAAATGTTCCATTCTTAAATGGGAAAATAATTACAGATTTTCAAGATGGCGGCTGATTTTAAAAATGGCAGAATATTTACAATAAAATGTATTTTTTATAATAAAATGTTATTAATTAATTTTTAAATTAACTTTTATCCCATTAAATTTGATAATAATTATGGATTTATCAAGATGGCACCGTAACTAAATTTGTAACGTTCTAGAATATAATATGGTGGTCATAACTAAAAGTGCAACTGTGATGTCATACACGTACAAGATGGTGACCGTAACGAAAAATGCAGCGTTCTTGAATCCGAGGTGGCGGGTATAACGAGAAGTGCAACCGTGATGGCCAAGCTTAAGATCAATGTCAAAGCTTTCCTCTAGAGGCTTATTGGTGGCTTGCCCATGGAGACTAAAAGCCTCAATAGGGAAACAGGGATTTTTTTAAAAAAATTCTGGAATAAAAACGGAAAATTTTCTTTCAAAACGGGAATTTTTCCCTCGAAATTGGGAAATTGATAGGAATTTGGAGTCCAATATGGCCGTTGTTACGTTAGAGGTAAGTTTGTCATTAAACCCATCCTCAATCCTCTTTCCGACTCCAGGACTCAGACATACCAAGCTATACTGACCTGACTTATAACCGTGCTACACTAGGTGCAATTAATTTTTATTAAAAAATATTTTAACAACTATTTTCCAAAATATGTATTTTGCAAAACATGCAAACTTTACAGTTCTGTTAAAAGCGAGACTCGTGTCATTCACCATTTTTTTATATATTTTTTCCACAAATCCGCTATACACTAGCAAATGACACATGTTTTTGTGGTTCAGTTTATATTATTATTATTTTTTGTTTAGCTTCCTGACGGACACCAAGTCTCGGAACAAATTTTATTAAGTTACCTTATTTCTAAGTTTCGAAGTGCTTCTTGCAAAACCAAATAAAAAATTAAAATTAAATTATAGCAGTAGGAATATGTAAGAAAAAATAATGACTTTTTATTCCATAATCTATTAAATGCATACATTTACACATTCAAAAAAAATGTATTTGATATAAGTATACCTATACACATTCCAAGAGTGTGTTATTTCCTCTTTTAGCAATTTTAAGTAAAAAGTATTGTTACGAACGCAGACAGGACCACGACGTGCGCCAGGTTCGCAGCTGGCTGAGGCCCCGCACGGTCTCTGACGTCACGCGCCTTCCACTAACCTAAGGCATGCCACGCGTGCCTGGCCGGATTACAAGGGTCCTAACTACCCCTCTCATCACCCATCCCATCGCACCGTCACGCCTCAGGCCATTGACAATGACCCTCTTAGCGGCGTGGGAATTCTGCTGGTTTCCCGAGGCCGCCACGCGGACTGGCATGAATAAACATCGCCTTTATGGACTTTTCGGGCGTCGGGTCGGCTCGGGGTGACGCGACACTTCCACCCTTCCGCCCCCCAGTCGGTTCCAGAAAGTCTTCTAAGAGTTTAAAAGCAGCGACGCCGGCCTCCGCGAAAGTTCCGAGCGAAGAGCGGAGCAGCAAAGAGAGTCTTCCCCTCGAGAATTTACACTGGCGATATCCGTGCGATCAGCGAGAGATGAAGAGGGCAAGTGGTCCTTTTGGGCGAACTGGACCTATCGGGAGGCGATACCTGCGAGTGAAGGCTTGGCGAGCCAGTCGGGTGCGACGAGCGATAGTCGGGGACTGTACTGCGGCGCGGTGTGTGTGCGAAGGAAGCGGACAGAAGAGCGAGCCACTGTCGAGCTAAGCTCCAGTGGAAAGTATTTATGTTTCAATGACCAATGTATGTCTAATTATTATGGATAGAAATATTGAGTGCATTTATTAAGTTTATGGTGTAGACATTAGTAACAAATAGTAATAAACCAATTAATTGGGCTATATCTTACGAACCTAATTTTCTCCCCACACTATACTCGTAACAGTATTTAAATAAATATTTCTAAAGCGATCACGACTAGGTGATCAAACTTAATAGAAACTTTGTTGTGGACACATACGTAGGGCACTCGCGCCATATTTACGGTACGTGCAGGTAACTACAGGTAACTTTCCGCGGCCCTGTACAGGTCACTCACACAGCGTGCTATATTTACTGTACGTGCAGATTACTACGGCACTTTAGCGGCCCTGTACGGGTCATTCACACAGCGCGTGGTTGGCAAATAAATAATGTAGTCTCGTATAATGGTCGAGCAGGAGGGGGAGGGGGATTGTGTGGGGGTGGGGGAGCTCTAACATTGGTAGGCGACGCGTGTGTGTCGATGAAAGGTGTCAGCGGCCACTCCACATTCTCTCCGCTCTCACGACCTTATCCTCGTTCTGTCTGAACAGAGTTGATACGTGACCGTCGCAGCAGGTCAACAGGTCTGGTACACTGGCGTTACGCAAGCGGAACACATGACAACCAGATGAAATCAAAGGCAAACCCATTAACTTAGAATATATATTCTTATGGGACACAAAATCTCAAAATGAGCATTTATTTATTTATTTATTTATTTATTTTAATTTTTACACAGTGAAGGAGTAAAACTGTGTAAAATGGTTTTCTTCCCCTCAAAAATCTTTAATGTAACTTAGTATTGACATTTCATGTTCTAAGACGAATTTTCAGTATAATTTAACCTAATGGCAATATTAAAATTTTTAAAAATGAATATTATATGTCTAAATATTGCTTTAACACCTTATTGTAATATTTTCAGAAATTCTATACATGAAAAACGTACTAAGGTAAAAATAGATAACATGTTTTTTCTTGATACGCAGAAGATTTGACTGAAATTATGCATTTAGGCAATATATCGGCTGACTTGGTTGCATGAAAATTGCCCCCGAGAAAACTACGCCCTCAAAGAGCGAGAAAGTTGCACACTTCCCAGATTGGGTGGGAAAATTGCGCCCTATGATATCGTTTGTTATCCCCGTGTGACACACCGCGTGAACTATAACCATATTCTCATTACCAAGGGTGGATGGAAGTATATTATGTGATGGATCAATGATCTCTAACCTGGACGGAGAAAGGAAGCAGCGTTGTTTGCGCAATGTATATTATAATAGAAAGAAGAATACATGCGAGAAAATGACTTGGCTTGGTAATTAAAAGACGAGAGTACAACAAAAATTTCAGTAAGTGACAAGGAGGTACGAATATAAGTGCAACCGATTGTTACACCTCGTCAGTCTCTCCTGATGACTGGGGGTAACTCGTGGATCTTTTGGTTTCAGCAGGCAAAATAATGATTTCGTCCAGACATTAGTTCCTCTGTTTTTATTTTACTTTTGGTTATTTTCCATTATATAATATATGTATATAATATAAGTTGATTAACAGAAAACATAAGCAACATTGATTTAATATCACATTATTGAAAGAATGGGCCGGTCCTTATTAGAAAATTAACACAATTTAAAGAACGTTCGTGACAATAAAAATGTTAAAAAGCCGTAGGAAGCTTCTGGATTTCTGATCTGAGAAACGTCGTAGTTGGATGCTAGTCCGAAAAGGTTTTAAAAACTGAAGGGCTGGCGGTTTGAATATTGCTAGGTGAAGTGGAACAGCTGATGGGGCGTCAGGGTGCCTTAGTCATCCGGCCCGTGGAGACTGATCTGGTCCTCCTTGGAAAAGTACCCGGTACTTGTACCCTGGTACTTGGTGCCTGACACTTGGTCCCTGTCAAACAGGGTGATGACTTCCAGGATCTTCCCGGTTGTTGAGCACACGAGACCGCCACGGACGATTCATGATTTTGAAAAATTAATTATTTACGATGACTTATACATGACTACTTTTACGAGCTAGATCTATACGGACTGACTAACGCCTAAGCACTACCGTTGTGGGAAACATCCCTTGTCTAGTTTGATCACATCTTAAAAGAAAAACAGAAAGGCGTCCCGATGATGTAGGTACGATGCAGTCAGTCCCGAATCGCAGCGCGCAGTTAGTTTGGGACCGCCGAGACACATAATTAAAAGGTGACGTTAAAGGAAGAAAGGGGGGAAGGTTTCGGCTTTCGAACCGAAAGGTTCCGAAGATTACCGAGGTGCTTGTCGAGAAAAGCAAACTTCAGTATCTCGAAGTTGGTGGTACTGCCCAATGTCAGCGCGACCTACTGAAGTGTGGCTGAACTGAGTAGAGGTCGACTCGCACGAGTCGGCTGGTAGCAGCATGTAGTTTATGGGGTCGACTAGGCCAGAGCCCTGGTGACCTGGGAAGGAACTACGAGGGATTGGTTACTGCGGGAGACGCCAGAGGGCAGGCGTTCCACAGGCGTTCAAACTCCCAGGGGAAGTAATTCTCAAAACTACCGCTAGGTGGCATTAGCATGTATATTTGGGACTAGTGTGGTGGCCTTGGGGAGAGGCCGACCCTGGCTGGGGTTAGTGGCCGGTCATCGCACTGGGCCAGTTTTCCCAGGAAAACTTGGAGTGATTTGGGGGGGGGGGGCTGCTGATGACAGTGGAAAAGATGCTCTACAGGAGCCGGAGGCGTGACTATACTTTGGCGAAGATGATTCGCGATCATGTCAAGAAGTGCTCGCGTCAGGCGAGGTCTTGGAAGTGGCCTGCACTAAGGGCTTGCAAGTCATAGCAGTTCTTGTCACGGATCGGAGGCGAATTACAGGTGACATCTGGGCGCCAAGGCGGGGATAAGACGATGCTGAGTCTTACTGGCAAGGACTCGACAAAAATCGGATCTAGGTCTGGGAAAAATTGGGGAGACAGGTCTGACAAAGGTTGAATGGGAGTGTACAGGAGGAGGAAAAAGTTTAAGTTCTTGCAGCAGAAGAATGACTAGTGACATGATTTAATTTTAAAAAAAATTCAAATTTAAAATTGTGCCAATGATACAAGTTGGCGGCACACGATCACAGGCGCAAACCAGACTTCGCCGAAACAGAAGTCCGGATTCAACGAACGGCAGCTAGAAGAGAGCAAGAGAAGTCAGAGAGCCCATCTCTGAGATCTACCATTAAGTAATGGGTCCTCTGTTTGATAAAAAAATCTAATTTTGTGACAGAAGATCTTGTGCACTCCAGCCTCAAACACGGCATTAACTAGAGCTGTACCGATTCACAAAATTGGGCCGATATGCTGATTAGCCTATAGTTCCAACAGCCATTGGATCCAATAGAAATTGGCTAATGACTATTAGAGCCAAAAGACTGCTGGAACCAAAATAATGTTGGAGCCATGGGCTTTGCAGCCAAAAAACTGTTGGAGCAATAGGCTGTTGGATGCATTATATGATATCCTGTCGTAAATTGTTGATCTCGACCTACTGATTTGAATGTTCGTGCAAATGTACGTCATTTTATTTAAACGTGCTTTCTTTTTGACGTTTTTTCGTTAAATGTGTACATTATGAGTCCTGCATGTACATTACGGGAAACTGTGCAGTCTATCAATTGAGACCGCACCCAATCCTTCCATCCAGCATCGAGGAAGTAGTCGCTTTGTCTGCACATGCAACAGCATACTTGAATATGTTGGAACCTGAAGTGATCTTCGATGCATCTACGCAGACGTCCAAACAACTTGTATTTCGTCGTAGTTCAGTCAGTGATCCTGTCTCAACATGCACAGAGGTAAAACCGATTCGCAGCTTTGGTCGTACACATCGTCATCCATGTCTCACCGAAACAGTCGTCTCTGAAGAAGATGACATGTGCGATACCTGTGTTTCTGAGCCCAAGACCAGTGAACCAGTTGCAACCGGAATCGACGAGACAGCCCATGCAGCTTTAAAAACTTTGTTTACGAAAATGCTTAATGCCTTCACGTAAAATGTATTTTTTAAAAAAATTTGTAAAACTTTAATTTTGTGTGTTTTCATTTATAGAGTTTTAAGGTGTCTGGATGTTAATCAAATAAAAATTAATTTTTAATAAAGTCAAAATTTTGACTCGTGTGCTATACCAGAAGAACGCAGATATATAATTGAGGTTCAGACTACGGGACCCTCAGTCCGCCTCTGGTCGCGGTGCAGTGCGTATCGTTTTGTTTGACTAGTACTCTGTTCTGGATAACTCGGTGGCTTCTTTAACAACGACCTGGATGGATGATCTACCATTGACATCAGGGGCCGTGGTGGCACCAGCGTCGACAGCAGCGACGCCACCGACAGTGGAGAGATCAATGGCTGCGGAGATCCCAACATCATCGGTACCATCAACCGCAGACATTTCAATGCAATATGTGATACTGTCATGGACTTGCGCTGTTCCATCGAATGAAGTTTCGTCAGAAACATTGCTGACTTCAAACAACTATGAAAGTTCATCGCGTCAGTGCAAATACTGTGGTGCGTCATTCACTACCACTTCAAGTACGCGCAGACATGAAAGAAGCGGGTCTCCAAATAATGTGCTGCAAAGAATACTGTTTCAGTGCAACAAGTGAAATAAACTTATTTACCATCTCGATAGCTTACATCGACATTATAAAAAATGCTCAGGGAAAGTTAAGTGCAAGCATAATGAAAATTGTTGCTGTTTTGACTCATGTATTGTGCTAGCCAATGGGAGTATATAAGTGAGACCCAGACGATGAGAACTTCAGTCCATCTCTGGCTGTGGTGCTGTGCGGATCGTATAGTTAGACTCGTCTACCGCAATAGACCAGTATCTGGGTATTCTTGAGAACCCGATGAAATCTTTAACGATGACCTTGATGGATGATCTACCATTGAAATCAGGGAATCAGATCATACTTGCGGCGACAGCAGCGACGTCGACGACATCGGAGAGATGTATGAGAGCGGTGCCAGTGTCAAAGATAAAGGAAGCATCATCTGACGGTGTTCCATTCCTAACTGTGCGACTGTGACATCAAAAACTTGAAACTACGTTATTATGTAATACACAATTGTAATAATAACTCTGAACGTATTAAATGTCAGTGCAACAGGTGTAGCCAGTTTATACACTACGGAAGATTAAAAAAACACAGGAATTGTGACAGACTGATTGCACATTCATCAGAATCAAACTGTATATACTGCGGCTGGACATTTGTATGCATAAAACATGCTAGGCATTATGAAATATACCACTGTCCTTTCAATGAAATCGAAAATTCTTCTTTTCTGTGTAAAAATGTGGTAATTAACTGCCATGTGGAACTGCTCTGAAAAAACATGTCATGACATGTAAAGGACTTACTTCGTACTCTAAGAAGACTATATATCAAGAAATGATAATGATTTTGTCACGGGTATCACTAAAGGAACAGGAAACCCTAACAAGGCAGGAAAGAACGGATGCGAGTGTGTCAGAAAATTAGGTGCCCAGTAGAATTCGTAAATACAACAATTTATTAACAGAAATATTTTCACAAACGAATATCTCATCTCATTCTCGAACTGAAATTTATCGTTATGAAGCAGTACCCCTGCGTGGTGGGGTTGAATACTCGTTACAGTTCAGCTATTACAAAAACACAAAAAATTGACAATATGATACAAATATCAAAGCAGCACCCTTAATCAAGTTTGTGCCAGCCTAGGCTCTACCTACTGCGTATACACTGTCAATCACAACGGTGGTTGGCCATAGATTTACTGGGTGGCATTTACAAAAAAATTTATAAACAATTGAACAATTTCTCAATGAAATATTTGCAGCCCAGGACATATAGAATTTACCTAAAAGGGATATAAAAATATATTTATACAATCAATAACAAGTACTGCCTGTGGTTAAAATTATTTACTACTATAATAAATACAAAATAAAATTGACTGATATGGTATCTGTAGAAGTTGGCTAAAATTTCTATTATGTCCACAAAATGTCTCGCTGTCACCCAAATCACATGTATTCCACGTAGTTATTCTTATGCACCTCGTGCCGTGTGTTAATACTGAAAACAGCTGCAGCAACTTGTCTTGTGAGCGCATTGTTACGTTTGCCTGTGTTCGTTATGTACGGAGTTGGCAGTCGACGTCAGTATTTGCATTTACGTATATTGTTCTGTTCATGTTTTCTGAAGCTCGCTCGCCCTCACGGAAGTTGCCTTACACTCGTCAATTATGACTTCTTATTAGAGACTTTAATTCAGTTTCTAACTGCTCTCAGAGTTTTATGCTTGCAAAGCGACACTATCTTCTTTAAACTTGTCTCTATCAACGTTTATGACATGAAATAGTCTCACCAACATGAAGTCCGTCGGGGTCTCTAGGCGGTGGCGATTCCACGATGTTTGCAGCGTAGGGCGGCGAGCGGTGTCCGAGCAGCGCGGCGGCCTGCCTCGGAGAAGTCCCAGTTGATCTGCTTTCTGTTTAATTTTTTTTTTCCCCTAGCCTAAGTTAATTCTAAGTGTGTAGGGGAGGGTCCAGGTTAGGGGAGGACCTAAGTGTGTCTCAGGCCGAAGCCTATATATACACTCTACCATGCGGGTTTTTAACCATGCAGGACAAGGGCGCGTGCATCGTGTGCTATTGGGGTTTACTGGCCAGCCATGGCTGCAATTGGCGCCATGACTGACGCCCCATTGGTCGCCTAGCTTAAAGCTAGCTAATGTGACCCAGGTAAAACCTGCATAGACACAGGGAAAACCCTGGGCCGGTTCATGCGGGGATCAAATAACATGCATTAAGCAAGCAGGTAACTACTGGACAAGAGGAAGAAGGGTCCAGGTAAGAAGAGTTGGAGGGGCTGAAAAATCAACCATGCTGGAGTTGGGTGCTTGGGCCTTGCAGCCCGCATTTAAAGGTTGGGAACTCCTGGGTTATTATTAACCAGGGGCGCATGCGCCCCCAGGGGCGGGCGACTTCACTCGTCGGCCCAGCCACAGCTGCCCAGGCAGCCACAGTTAAAACAGAAGTGGGCAGACGAGCCAGTAAACCGGCTCGAACTGCGAGCGTACGGGGCGAAAGGCAGCCTGACATTGCGCCATCTTCATCTTCCTTCTTCCAGTCAACAGCCAACGACCTTTCAAGCCAGGGTGGGGGTAAGTCGTTCAGGCGAATGAAGTATCTTGCGAGTCGGACCCTCTTGCCCCCCAAATTCCCGGGTCGGTTGAAGGTCGCGCCGCCCAGGCTACCACTGGCTCCAACAGGGCCCCAACTTGAAGGCGCCGCCATCTCTTCCTTCAGAATTCCGATGCTGTTCAGTTCCGTTGCGCGCGCGGCAGTCCACAGCTCCGCAAGTTCCAGCCCGCAGTTCGTCTACACTTCGCATCCAGGGCACATCGAGCTCCCCTGCGGTGCCTTCGCCGACGAAGCTGCTTTCTGCCGCGCGCCGAGCTACATTCAGGCTACCTTTCTCCCCGACAGCCGTGATAACGACTCCACAGGCCGGCTATTGGTCCGCGGACTGCTATTGGTTATTCGCAGCCACCCCAGCGAGATTGCAACTCTCGGGCTGGGCTCCCGTATCCGCCACCCGCGGGACGCGGTCGGTAGAAGTTGGCGCTGCTAGGCCGCCCCCAGCACGCACACAAAACCCACACGCACTGCCAGCCTTCGGTTACCCAATAGGTCGCAGGGAACTCCCAGCCAACAGCCCGCGAGAGAGATGCGCGCGCCCCGAGAGACGACCACCGACCTGCTTTCTGTTTACTCGAAGCATTGCCCTTTTATACTCGCAGAACTCCTTACCAGGCTAGAACAGAATGGTCTCGTACGTTCGGGGGAACAATGACCGACTTCCTTTTCCTGTGAATCGGCACGCAACCGATGACGCCCGACCGCTTCCGAAGAAGCCCGACCACCAGTCGCAGCGTTCAAAGCCCCCGCGCTCAGTGTTGCGCGGGCGGCATCCACAGACATGTTAGGGGCAATGTCGATTCTGAGTGTGTACAAAGGTACACACGTTACAATTTTTTGTTTTTGTTCTTGTTTTAATGTAAAATTTATGAAATAAAATTGATTTTGTAAAAGAACTTCCGATGTTTTATTTTTCAAACCAGTAACTTTTGTAGTATTTTGAATTTAATTCCCTTTTTTGCATTGACCAATGATCTAACCCAGGACAGAAAGCCATAGATTCAATCATTATAATAGCGAGTGATTTTTTGATGAATTTTGGAATTTTTCCCGACTTTCTAGCTACATAATTACATATTTCCAAGATGGTGGACAAAAATACTTACTGAAGGCTGGTTTATGCGGAACTTAGGCTACTTTTAGGATTTTGAAAATGATTTATTAAATGATTTTTTAAAGATAAAATATAATGTTTGCATCAGTCAAGGATTGAACCAAGGACAGGAATCGATCGAATCAATCAGTATATTAATTACATAATTTTTAAATGAATTTTAGAATCTTTCCCGAATTTCTAGGTAAAAAAGTACACAATTCCAAGATGGTGCCTAAGTTTCATGATGACGATGCCACAGTAATAATAAATGAATACTTCACTCTAGTGGACAAAAATTAAACTAACATGATGTTAGCGCACTCTAGCAGACGAAAACAAGATGGCGGACATTACTTCATACTAGCTGGCTATGTATCCTATATACCTTGGCATAAGTGGTTGGGGGTGGTCAATCTGCTGGCAGGTTTCGCGGAGGAAGGACCAGACGTCATTTTTTATTTTTGCTCTCGACGGGTTCGAACCGAGGACTCCTGGACGTAAGTGCGTTTTTTAAATAATACTTAATTAAAATATAATTAATTTTTTACAAATTTAGGAATATTTCATTAAAATCTGATAATACATAATACATAATGATTTTCAAGATGGCGGCCATAACGGAAATTTAAAGTGACGTCATAATCCAAGTGTCGTCAGCTGCTTATCGGAGGCCGTAGATATGGATTCTGGAGCCTCAATATGATGGACATTTAAAGCCGTTGGCATTATTAAGGTCCAAAACGGGAAATTTTTTCTCGAAACGGGAATTGTTCCCTCAAAAAAGAGAAATTTTTATTTTTTGGTGAAATTTGAATTCCAAGAAACTGTTAATTATAGCGTATTTAGGCTAATTTTGGACAAATTCTGAAGGTAAAGGTCAAGGTCATCCATGATGGCCGCCATGACATCAGAGAGGTCGGTCATTGATTCGCTCTTAGCTCCACAGCATGAAGCCTGGCGCTGGACCAGCCAATATACACTACTGACAGGCACTTTAATTTTTCAATAATTTCGATTGAAAATGAACAAGCGTATCGTGAATCGGCAGAAACGCAGATTCAACTAAATATCGGCAAAATTGCCTTCTTCCGATTTCTATCGGCACAGCTCTAGGCATGAACCATGTGCGCCACAAACACAAACACAAGAATATCAACGCGACTCGTAATATACGGACAACATTGTTTCATCTGAAGATAAAAGAAAGTGTTTACTTTCAGTAGACGAAGGAGAAGAACAGAAAATACTAGTCTGTTTTTGCTTTAAAGGCAGAGAAATACTGCAGACTCACCAGCAGTATTTCATGGACGGACTTTCAAATCGTGTAGCAAGTAATTCAGCCAACTGTGCACAAAACATGCATACCTTGGCCGTACAAAGGACCAGACGAACTTCGTTCTAGCGTTCTCTTTTCTTCTCAATAAAAAAAAAAGAAATCTACACTCACTTTTAGTAAAATGAAGGCTCGCCAACCAAGATGGAATCCTAAAGAATCACGATCGATATCTAAAAACCTGAGATCTTTTTTGCTTGTTTCAAACTTCCTGTCTTGCACCGTAAAGTTGCTCGATTGTTTAGGACGCAATGTTCAAGAGCAGGGATTGTTGCAGTACTACTAAATTTATGGAGAATTAAGGCTTCTTACACGCATGTGCGGCGCTGTGGCAATGGTACCTATCAATGACGTTGAAGATGAGTGGCTTCAAATCCAAGGTATGCCACCAGAAGAGAAACCAACAGGGTTATTTCACTACTTTGTGCACCAATGGCTGCAAAATCCTAATATTCCTGGCAATGTCTGGCATTGTAGAGATACAAAGCATCAAACAAAATATGTTGTTGTAGGGTGGAACAATAAGCTAACGAACAATGTTCGTCTTAACCCAAATTTCTTCACCATTGTGAAGGTACTGAAGTAAGTAGAGAAATACACCAGTTACAAATATGATATGGTTACTCACGATTCGGAAGGATCAAAGATAAAGCGGATGTACATGAAACGGACTGCCAAAGTTTTCACACTGGCCAGTGCACACCGGTGCCTGTTATATGGACTTATTGCCTTTTTAAAATATAAAACTTAGCAAATAATTTTTAAAGAATTTAATAGTTTAACAATGTAAATGTTATAAATATTTTAATTATAGTTAATGTATTTTTATGAGTTAGTTTTACTATTTGGTTATTTACTTCATTGGGTTTTAATCTTTTGACGTGACAACGTCTAATATATCGATGAACGCCGGCTGCACGCACGAAAAAGTGTCCCGTTACGCACATTGTTTCGTTACGCTGTGTCCCGTTACACTCATTGTTCTGTAACGCTGTGTCCAGTTACGCTCATTGTACGCTTGCGCCGCATCTACCTCTCTTCCACTCGATTGGCCTATGCGTCCGAGGAGAAGAAAGACAGCGGCAGCATACAACTTACATCTACACGTGAACTGTTTCGTCGACTGGTTATAAAGTGAATTGAGAAGTTAATGTGGTTTTCATTGCTTATTACAACAACAATTTCGGCAATAAAGGTTAATTATTCTTGCATTTTAAAAATCTGATTTCTAGTATAATTTCAAGTATTTAGGTTATGTTAGATATTTGATTACAGTTTATTTATATGAAAACTTGTTCATAAAGTGCAGTAATAATAGGTTATGTTACAATTGACTAAAAAATTATGGTGATTCATATAATTGATGATATATATTTTATTACAGTTTATTTATATGAAAACTTGTTCATAACTATATTTAAACTTTATAGCTAAACACCAGTTTTTAAAATTAATTACAAGTTATTGAATTTAGATTAACAATGTCTTAAGAAGTACATTATCTTTATTAAAAAAATTTTAAAATATTTTGACTTGACAACGTCTAATAAATCGATGAACACGAAAAAGTGACCCGTTACGCACATTGTCCAGTTACGATGTGTCCCGTTACGCTCATTGTACGCTTGCGCCGCATCTATCTCTCTTCCACTCGATTGGAACAACCGTCGATTTAACTTTTTCGAGGCACATTTAACTTGAAACACTCCCATTCGTTTCCTACTTTTCCTATCATCGTCCTATCCTTAACAGAATAACACAGATTGTAAGAAGTTAAATAGCAAACATGTATAAAAGTTATAGTAAAAATAATTTATTCGTTAAAGTAATAAACATATTTGAATTAATGAATGCAAATAAAAGTAAATTTATCAATTAAATTGTAGATTTCATTTCACTCCTTTGTATCCATACAAAATAGTGATAATTCAATAAAAATGATTCAATTTTATTCATAAAACTATGCAATCATTTCTTAAATGTTTTGTTATGACGTTGTCACGTAAAACTATCGTCCGTAATCCGACTTTACAGACAACCAATTTTTGTATTTGTTTATTCGGATTTGTATTTTATTTTGTTGAATATTAATTTCTTTGAAATGATTTTCTTTTGGTTGTGTTTCCAGGTGTCTCCACTGCGGTGCGCGAGCTGCCGATGACGTCACGAAGACCAGCTGTTAGGCCCGGCTGGGTGCGCCGGGGGTTCGTCTGCCGGGAGTAGGACTGGACTGTCCACGAACACAGTGAGCACATTAACATCTCCTGTGAAGCTTTACTCGACTGTTTTATTCAATAGTAGCCCAAGTTCCTTAGGTGACATTACAGAGCAGCAATGGAATTGCAAGTAAGTGTCTGCGATCTAGACTGTATGCCCGAGTAGGCCCCATGGGCGATGATTTCGCTCATTAACTTTGGTGACTTTAAAGGATGTGCATATCTGTTTGCGAACCACAAGTGCTACTTTTGTGTAGCAGGTGGAAAACGAATTTTAAAACTGTTTCTTTAGCTGTGAAAATATCCCATGTATTAATTACGCGCAACTGAACAAAACCTTGATGATTTTGCCTTTAAGGAAGTTTAGATTACTACTGCGCTTTTAAATTTCGTAGCGAAGAGGAAATTATATTACAGGATGGGGCAAAAGGTGTGTATCAGTTTTGAAAGGCTATTAAATGAAAGTAGCAATTTACATAAATAAGGTTTATTTTATTGGAGGTTTATTTTATTGGAATCAGTATACATCCCTAATTTTTTTAATCAATTTCCTATCACGATGATGGTAGCCATCAGCAGCGATGCTTTGATGGAGGTGATTTCAGAACTCTTCGACCACTTTTCGGCACATAGGGGTATAGCGGTGATTTCCTCCCGAATTCGCATCTTCACTTCTTCCAAGATGTGAGGACGATGTTCGAAAACCTTTCTTTTTTTGAGGTTCCCCACAGGAAGAAGTCACAAATTCTTAAATCCGGGGCCCGCGCTGACCAGATTGAACGTTTGAAAATTAACCATAATATATATAACACAGATAATAACTGAACACAATACCTACAGTAAAATACACACCTAATATGATCAATATACCACAGTCAAATAATATTTACAGTTTTAGGTCTTTTCATCATTTTTAGACATTCTTTCTTAGGTTATTTTTTTTTACAAAACCTCTTTCTCTAATTGGTAATTTACAATATACAATTGTATATTTAAGTAGGTATGTAATCAGTCCGTTACAGAATATATGGCTGCATACGGTAAACCTCACAGCTATTAATGTGCCATTTATACATTGCATGTGCGCCGATTTTCTTAACACACTTTCATTTAAGAAGCGCATGGTTCATATCTGGAAGCTAAAACAAAATCTTCGATTTTAGTTTAACAAGCAACGATATTTATTCTTATTTAAGGCATCACGCATTTTTTCCTAGTTTTACAATATTTATAACACATATTCTATCTTGTTTTCATATATAAAAGGCGTTAAAAGCCGTTTTGTGTGAAGTAGGAGCACATTTAAGTTTATTGAGGTAAGGGGATACCACTATTTGAGCATGGTTTTTATACCCTAGAATACTTCAGTTAAGGATTATTTTTAATGTTCTGTGACCATTTCCTCAATGTTTACAAGGTTAGTACTTCTAATATAACTAGTCAGTAAGGCCTTTTGAACATTTTGCTTTGTATTTACAATTGTATATCTATGTTGACAACTCAGTAGGTCAATCATACCATTCAAACTACCTAACGAGCAAGATGGGTAGGTTTCCTCTCAACGGGGATTTGAGTGGGTGGCAGTCGGTCTTCATACTGCCGATGTTGCGCTCGGTTCTGCTCTTCGCTCTTGTACTTTGACCTGGGTGGCCGTTCAGGTCATTCAGACTTCCCTCTAATTTTCGTCTGGTAATTCGTCTTCGACTGGTATTTCTCTTCCCCTTTGCTGTCAGTCCTTCTCTTCTTCCACCATTTTCTCGGCTTCTGCAATCTGTTGTATCGCCGACTGGAGGAATAGTAGGATTGGCTGTCGTCTTTTTGACTGTCACCTCGCTGCTGTTCTGAATCAGAATCACTATATCGCCAATTCATCGTATTCGCATTGGCTTGGCGATCATTGGAATCCTGAGTTTTACGCCAGCCCTAGCATAATGGTGCAGGCTTTTGTTGATAGGTCGTTTTATCGATCTCGTTTCGATTATTGCTGGATTTATGTAGCCATTACAGACGGTAAAACAACAACAATTATTGTTCTCTAAAGTCGGTTAAATTGGAGAAATTCCTGCCAGTTAAGTGGACTTGGTACTTAATAGGCATCTGTGACAACCATGACCACGAACTCCTCGTCTCCCTTGGCCAGATGTGAGTTTCTTGTTCTTTCGAACACAAGGAAAATGTGTGATTCTAAGGATTTTCCTCTCTTTTGGTCATATTTGTCGGCTGGAGCTGTGCCCTGAGGTTTCCTTGTACCTTGACACTCCAGAAATATTGGTGGAATAACAATTTAAACTCCTCATAGCTAGATATAATGGACTTCAACACCTCAAACCAATAGTAGGCGTGGTCACGCAACTCCATACTAAGACATCTGATCTTATCGCCTTTCTATAGGTTAAACATTTGACGGTACTCCTCCAATTTCTTAATAATTCTCATTGGATTTTCATTAGCGTTTGCATAGAACATAGGCATAGCCTTTGACCATTGGCGAGCCGGATGATTCATAAGTGCTGCTTGGTCCATAACTGTGTTTGGTGTAGGTGATGTAGGGCTACATGTGTTATTAGGTTATTTAGATAGGTTAGCGAGTACTTCAGAACTAGCCGCAGGAATCTCCCCGTGTGCGTCACGGTTCGGCTTCGTAGTAGCCCTGTCGGTGATATGCAGGCTATGCACCTTTTTCTCCAACAAGTCTTTCCGATGGGCAGACAGCTCCTGCTGATAGTTCGATTCCTGATTAAACCGACCACTAATTCCACTGATAAATGAAGTGGTCTGCAGACACAAATAATATTTACCTGTAAGCAACATTCGGTGTCATCTGGTGAAAATAATCGACACTACTTTAAACATGTTATTTTGCAGGAGATAAATTAACTCTCACCTCTGAATGGTGCTATTGTAGTCAGAGTCATGTAGTCTTGTAGCCACGTAGCCTCGTGTCCTGGAAGCTTCGTAGTCCTGTAGCCTCGCAGTCTCGTAACCTTGTGTTCTGGAAGCTTCGTAGTCATGATGCCTTAAATCCTCGTAGACTTGTAGCTACGTAACCAAGTACCCTTGAAATCACGTAACCTTGTGTTCGAGAAGCTTTGTAGTCCTGTAGCCTCGTAATCACGTAAACATGTGTTCTGGAAGCTTCGTAATCTTGTAGCCTCGCGATCACGTAAACATGTAGACTTGCAATCGCATAGCCTCGTAACCACATGACTCGTAGTCACGTAGTCATGATGCCTTGGAGCTTCGTAGACTTGTAGCTACGTAACCAAGTAGCCTTGTAATGTTATAACATAATGCTGCTGGAGCAGTTGGAGCCAAAGAGAAAATTCAGCCGATGACAGATGCAGCAATTTGAGCCTTGTAGACTTGTAGCTTCTTAGTCAAGTACTCATGTAGACTTGTAGTCCTGTAGCCTCACAGTCTCGTAAACTTGAAGACTCGTATTCACGTAGTCTCATAACCTCATGGCTCTTAGTCGCGTAGTTATGATGTCTTGGAGCCTCGTAGACTTGTAGCTACGTAGCCAAGTAGCCTCGTAGCCTTGTAGCTACGTAAACAAGTAGTCTTTTCATCTTAAAAAATAATGCTGCTGGAGTAGTGGGAGCTTTGTAGACTCGTAAGCAGTCGGAGGAGTCTTGTAGACTCGTAGAATTAAAGCTTTGTAGCCGAGTGGTCTTGTAGCCATGTAGACTTGCAGTCATTTGGAGCCGAGTGGACTTGTATCCTTGTAGCTTCATAGACATGTAGTTTCGTAAACCACGCGGTCTTTTAGCCATGCAGTCTCGCAGCCATGTATAACTCGTAACCAGCTATGTCCTTGTAGACTCGTAGCCTTGTAGCCTCATAGTCTCTTAGACTCGTAGCATTCTAGCCAAATAGCATTGGAGCTTTTGAAGCAAAAGGCAGTTGGAGCCAATGACTGTTGGAGCCAATGACTGTTGGAGCCAATGACTTTTGGAGCCAAAAGACTGTTGGAGTCAATGACTGATGGAGCCAATGACTATTGGAGCCAATGACTTATGGAACTAAAAACTGATGGACACAATGACTATTGGAGCCAATAACTTATGGAACTAAAAACTGATAGATTCTTAGACTGATAAAGACATATCCTAACTTAACATTGACGATCGCATCCTACCGAGTTTAATGTACGTGAGAATGTACCTCCTTTTCGTTAAATGAGCTTTCATTTTGTAAAATGTGCTTCCTTTTGATTGACGGTGTGTCCAAAATGTGCTTCCTTTTGATTGACGGTGTGTCCAAAATGTGCTTCCTTTTTGTTGATTGTGCTTTCAAATGTGCTGCCTTTTTAATTGTGCTTCCAAATGTGCTGCCTTTTTAATTGTGCTTCCAAATGTGCTGCCTTTTTGTTGATGGTGCTTCCAAAATATACTGCCTTTTTGTTGACGGTGCGTCCAAAATGTGCTTCCTTTTTGTTGATTGTGATTTCAAATGTGCTGCCTTTTTAATTGTGCTACCAAATGTGCTGCCTTTTTGATGATGGTGCTTCCAAAATGTTCTTCCTTTTTTGATTGTGCTTCCAAAATGCGCTGCCTTTTTTCATTGTGCTTCCAAATGTGCTGTCTTTTGGTTGATGATGCTTCCTTTTTGTTGATTGTGCTTTCAAATGTGCTGCCTTTTTAATTGTGCTTCCAAATGTGCTGCCTTTTTGATTATGGTGCTTCCAAAATGTGCTGCCTTTTTGTTGATGGTGCTTCCAAAATGTGCTGCCTTTTGATTGTGCTTCCAAAATGTGCTGCTTTTTTGATTGTGCTTCTAAAATAAGCTTCCTTTTTTATTGTGCTTCCAAAATGCGCTGCCTTTTTTTGATTGTGCTTCCAAATGTGCTATCTTTTGGTTGATGGTGCTTCCTTTTTGTTGATGGTGCTTTCAAAATGTACTGCCTTTCTGATGGGATTCTTGGTCCTTTTGTAAGCGTAAAAACATGATACGTTTGTTTAATTGAATATAATTATCTGTCGATGAAGAAGGTCGTGAGGTTCGGAAATAACTGGTCTTAACGTCTGACATTGTTTATGACCCGGTCTCGCGGTCCGAAGACGTTTGGTTTATATGTATGTGTGTGGCTTTGTACATGAACGGATTAGATGTTATTATAAGTATCGAAAAACTAGTCTTTCATGTTAGGCTTATCAGCAACGTATTTAATTCGTCGAACATTGTCGTACATTGTCTTGAGTTTTATTTTTAAAGAGAGAATGATTAATTAACTCCATGAAAGGTAATGGAAACCAAAATATAAAATTTATTTAATTTTGAGTTATACTTGTCACTGTTCAAGTATCGAACCATGAACAGGAACGGATCGAATCAATTTGTAAATTGATTGTATATTTTTTTGTTGAAGTTTGGAATCCATCCCGTATTTTTTGCTAAATAATTACACGATTCCAATATGGCGCCCAAATTTTAAGATGGTGGGCATCTCAGGAATAATAAATGATTACTGCACTCTAGCAGGTTAAAATAAAACTAGCACGATGGCAATGTACTCTATAAGGCGAGTACACACACAATATGGTATCCTCCAGCAGACTAAAACAAGATGGTGGCAATGTCCTCTAGCATGTGGTAGCTCCTGGTAGCATGTACTGAACAAAAAATGTTGGATCCATGATGGTCGTCAAGGTCAAAGTCAAATTTCAAGGTCAAGGTAAAATTTCAAAGTCAAGGTCAAAGTTCAATGCCTACAGTCGAGGTCAATGGTATGGTGAACAGAAAATTATGCTAACATGCCATCAGCACACTCTAGCAGACGAAAATTAGATGGTGGTCTCCAGCGGACGAAGACAAGATGGCGGACATGACGTCATACCAGCTGATGATATATACCTTGTTATTGGTGGTGGTAGGTCAGTCTGTAGATGGCTTCAGTGGAGGAAGGATCTGTCATTTTTTTTATTTTTTGCTCTTACTGATTTCGAACCAAGAATGGAAATCGATCTTATCAATCAGTATTCTAATAAGTTATTTTTTGATGAATTTTGAACTTTTTTTCATTAAAATCGGATAATAAATAAAGATTTTCAAGATGGTGCCTTTCACGATAATTGATACAAGTGGTTACATAATTCAAAATGTCGCGTGTGGCGTAAGATATTTTTATTACTTTTTATTAACAATGTTTTTAATATATTAATAAATTACTGGTTCCCTATCGCCGGGAATCGAACCGAGGACCGAAAACAATTAAGTAACTAAACATTTGAAGTAGGCAATTTTTAAAATATTTTTTGGAATTTTTTCTGACATTCTAGCATAAAAATTACAGATTTTCCAGATGGCGGACATGATGTCATACTACCTGATGATATATATGCTATGAAAAAAAGTGGTGGGTGTCAGTCTTCCAGCAGCCACTGTGAGGTAAGGATCGGTCGCCATTTTTTTTTTACCTCACTGGGTTTGAACTGAGGACTCAGAGTTCTATGTCGTGAAAGTACGTTTTTTTTAAATATTTTTTATTAAAATTTTATTAATTGAATTTTTTATAAATTTTAATTTTTTTTAATAAAATCGGTAATAAATAAAGATTTTAAAGATGGCGGCCATAACGGAATTTGCAACGGTGACGTCATAATCCTAGATTATGTCAGTGGCTTAGAGCGGCGAGCTCTTAGGTTTTTTAAGCCGCTTTTAGGAATACGTGTTCTTTCTAAGGCAAAAGTATTTTGAGGTTTTTTGAAATCCTCATTTTTGAATTTTTGTGGAAGGTACGAGAAATTTTTCCTCAAACGGGAATTTTTGAGTAATTTTGAGTCAATTTGAGGAATTTTGAGGAATTTTTGAGTCCAAGATAACCACCGTGATGTTAGAATCCAAGATGGCGGACCGACAATCACAATCCACAGCCAGAAGCCAGGGCTCGTAGACCCCAATACATACCACTCCCACCTCTTGGTAGTCCTGTCTTACTTAACGCATTTTGGTAACAGATTTGCGTTCCTGCTCACATATCTTGCTGGCTATTAACTGCACCGTAGGTGTCTGATGTCTCCTTGATGTCTAGCGAAGCCCTCCTATTGCGATCGTGAGTGAGCATCCCGCATCACACATAAAAACAGTGACTCTGTTGTACAGCACAGCATGTGGTGCCAACTGTTTCAAGAATCGGGACTACTTGCAACAAGTTATTTTCATAAAATAAATTACACTTGCTACTGAATGGAGGTATTTAAACCAGTTACAGCCTTGTAGACTCGTAGTTTCGTAGCTTTTCTTGTCATGTAGTCTTTTAGCCTTTTAACCTCGTAGCCATGTAGCCTTGTAGACTCATAATGTTGTAACCTTGTAGCCAGCTGGGTCCTTGCAGTCTCGTAGGTAGTTGGAGCCTCGTAGACTCTAGTGTCGTAGTCCTGTAGCCTCATAGTCTCGTATCCTCGAAGTCTTGTAGTCTTGTAGTTTTGTAGTCTTGTAACTTAGTAGCCAATTTGCCTTGTAACCAAATGTTGCTTGAGCATTTACGCCTAAGACAGCTTGAGCCTATGACTTGGAGCCAATGATTGTTGTGGCATTTTATCATACGGCTTACCCTGTAAATGGAACTCGTTTTGACTTGCATATTATTCCGGTAGTCGCGGATATATAAGTGAGTGCTAGACGACAGGAATTTTAGTTTGTTACTGACAACGACAGTGTAAGGATAAACTATTTTGACTTGTCTGATACATAGGTCCGGTATCTGTTTATTCTTGAGAATTCGATAGCATCTTTAAAATCTTTAACGACGGCCACGATGGAAGAATTACCTTCGATGGAGACCTCGATTGCAGCGACGCCGATGGCATCGGGGACGTCGATGACAGCTACGTTGACGACATCGGAGATCCCGTTGGCAGCGACGCCGATGGCGACGCAAAACATGATGGAATGTGTATCAACGCCACTGAGTACATTAGAGGAGACTTCAAAAGGCGTGGTCACACCAGCAGAAATGACTTTAATTGCGGTAGTGCTGGCTGTAGAGGAAACCTTGATGAATGACGTTTCGTCAGCGAAGGAGACGTCAAAGGTTGATGATTCGCCAACAACTAACGAGCATCGATGCCGTTACTGTTACAAGATATTCTCGAACAAGAGTAATGCTCGACGACACAAGAAGAGGGAATGTGCTAAGAATCCTCCTCGAAAAATGACTGGCTGTGAGAAATGCCACAAGCAGTTTGCCAGAAAGGTAATATGAAAATGCACTTGAAGGCATGCACAGGTCATGCTGCACGGCCGAAAGTAAAGGTTTCGCTGCAACAACGATGCATTGATGTGCATAAGAGTACGCTGGGAATTGGCACATCTGCAGTAACATCAGCATCTGGTTCGGGTTTGAAAGGTTCGTCTTCGTCGACTAGACATTCTTGCGGCTACTACGATGTGTCGTTCGCATTTTCCCATGATGCACGAAGACATGAGAGAAGTAAATGTACATAGAATCTAGCCTGCATGAAGTTTCGCAGCAATAAGTGCCATGTTTGATTCACACTTATTGACCGTTTGAGACGACATGCGAAAATCTGTTAAGGTTAAGTCCATTTGCCTACTGTAGAACTACCTCTAGACATTTCAACTCCTCGGTTTCAGTTTGAGTCTCGGATGCGTACAAGCACACAAGCAGATGGACAGCAACCGATTGCGATGACGCCTGGACATGAAACTAAAGACAAGACTGTGCTCGGTGCATTACAGGTAAACGATAATGGATTCCGCTTCGTGTTGAATGACCGCTATTATCTTAATACGATTAGTAAGTCGAAATACATTTGTACTTTTCTTGATGATATCAAGCAGAACATTATCAATCAGCTTAATAATGAAATAGCAACATACGGATAAGGCGGGCGAATATATGCCTAAAAATGATGAAAGTTATTTTTATTAAAAATGTTATTAATATTTTTTATAAATTTAAATTTTTTACCATTCAAATTAATAATATTAATGAATTTTCATATTAGTGACCATAAGGAAAATTATAACGATGACGACCGAGTACAAGGTACTGATATAATCGGCTTAGGGCGGCTTGCTTTTAGGAGTCTAAAGCGGCTTTTAGGAATTTGCAAGTTGACATTTTTTTTGGAATAAAATGGGTCATTTTCCATGAATATGGGAAATTTTTTCTCGAAACAAAGAAATTTCTAGAAATTTTGAGTCATTTATGAGGAATTTTAAAGAAATTTGACGCAATAAATGGCCGCGGTGACGTCACAATCCAAGATGGCGGGCCGACAATCACAATCCACAGCCAGAAGCCAGCCGCAGTATCGGAATTTTACATACTACTGAACAATATTAAAGTTTTGATGTAATAAGAGATAAATTCAGAGAAATATTTGAATTTGGATTAGTGGCGTCAAAAGTAATAAATTATATTAAGGCTAGAGTTTAT
The DNA here is from genome assembly GCF_032445375.1 of Bacillus rossius redtenbacheri. Classification (NCBI taxonomy): domain Eukaryota; kingdom Metazoa; phylum Arthropoda; class Insecta; order Phasmatodea; family Bacillidae; genus Bacillus; species Bacillus rossius. The sequence goes on from NC_086330.1 coordinate 228,350,397, forward strand.
TTGGAACTGGAGATTAGTTAATTAACATGTCGGTGAAAAGACAGTTTATAATCTAAGAACATACCTAGATCTTTTACAGAGAAAATTTCAGGTAAGATATGTTCATCTATCTTATAATTGGCTAGTATGGGTTTGTATTTCCTAGCGAAATAAATAATTTTATTTTAATTAATATAAAGATCTACTTAATTAACTTTGCACCAGTTTTTATTTGAATTAATATCCCTTTGAAGGAATATACAGTCGTTCATGGTTTAGTCGTTATATGAATCTTTAAATCATCAGCAAATAATACTCCTGTACAGTGTTTGAGAACATCTGTTATGCCATTGATAAATACATTAAACATAAAGGGTGAAGGTGTACCTCATTGTGGAATTCCAGAGCTAACTTTAAAATGAATAGAATTACTATTACTAATGGCTATGCTAAAAAACTGCTTTGATTAATGTAGCTAGCAAACCAGTTTATAAAACTATCATTAAGGCATAAGTTAGATAATTTATCAAGTAAAATGTTATGGTAGACTATGTCAAAGGCTTTTGACAGTAAAAAAAAATGCATCAACTTGACCTATAAGGGTAACTTGATAATAATTAGGATTTATAAAATAAATAAGTTTGGTAGAAGTAGACATTCCAGTTCTAATTCCGTGATATTTATCAGAAAGTTTATTTTTAAGAGAGAAAGTTAAAATTTAAAATTTTTTTTTTCCAAAAACCTTTGAAAAGCCTTTAAGCAGGGATATCGGACGATAATTTGAGACATTTATTTTACTACCACTTTTATGAATTGGAATGACCTTGCTATTTTCCAATAATTAAAAAAGACTCGTGTCTTAAGGCTCAGGTTAACTAGGTGAGAGAGTAAAGGTACAAGTAAGAAGTTGAGTCAGAAGTCGGGTATACCGTCCGGACCACAGCACATGGAGGAATTAAGTATTTGGCGCCCCAGAGCAAGAAACTATCGGAAATAGAAGGAACTGGAATTGAATCGAAATAGATTGGAGGTCTTGTTTGGATTATTAGTACTTGAAGATGCATAAACACTTGCAAAATACTCACTAAATATATTAGCTAACACAGATGGTTCGTTAATTGTATAATTGTATAGTACCATTAACATAGGCTATAGTGAGAGTTGCTCATAAAAACCACGTCTCATAAGTTTGACGTAGCGCCAAAATTTATTAGGGTTACATTTGACGTCATCATTTATTGATCAGGATCAATTTATCTTATCGCTCTTAATAAGTAGTTTTTCTTGTTTTCTATTATAAGAAAAAATGAATAATATTATACATTGTTGTTTCTTTTGTAAAGTTTATGAAAGTGCTTTGTAGATTTGAGTGAACGGATTAGATCTTTAGAGAACCTGATGGGGTATTTAGAAGGTTTTGTTTTAGTGATTACGGGAAAAAAGTGTTTAATATTGTCATGCAGACATGTAGTAAGCTGGTAAAATAATACATTGACATCAGATGAATAATACAATTTTGACAAATCATAATTCTTTATAGAAATCTAAAAACAAGGAAAGCTCCATCTTTGTCATCCCTAAAGCAATCAGAAGCAGTATTGATACAAGGATCAGAGTCAAGTGTATTAGGACAGAATAAAGCATAAATGCTCGGGTAATAATCCGAACCCAGTATGACCACGAACACTATTTTGAAGTGATCCAGTTGTTTTCACGTGTATATCACGTGCATGTACGCACATGTATAGCAGAGCGGCGCGAGACGGCACCGGCCGCCTCACGCTCGGATTCGCGACGCCAGGACGCCAATGTCAAGTGCTGTTGGTTCTTGGTATCGCAGTCGCCCCGCGGTTATCACTGGGTACACACAGCTACACGCAGGCTCGGAGGACTGTGGCTTCTTGTCTGATGTTGTTTACTCGCCGACGAGCCCGTGAGAGCGATGTGACGAGAGCGGTCGCCGTGCCAAGTCGCACGTGACTCGTCTGCACGTCTGCAGCTTTCATTGAACTGTACCTTTGTCTGGGACTCCTCCCTCCCAGGAATTAAATAAAAAAAATGTTATCCTTAGTGGGTTACAATCATATTTTATCCCTATTACAGGCCGACATGCCTCATACGCAACAGCGGCAGGAATGATGTTTCCAAGACAAGTGATCTATATTTAATGCCGGTTTGCATACGTGTTACTTTAAGCAAGTCACCTGAAATGTGTGTTTCATGTATTTAACAACATTAATACATTTATGTATTTATGGCTGATTTTAAAGTAACCATCAAACAATTGACTTAAGGAAAAGTATTTAAAACAAATAAAATCATTACTTATATTTCTGTGTGTGAACATTGGAGTTCTAAAAGTCTACTATTCATTTTAGTGTGACAATCAATTTTCTTTTGTGATTCAGTCATGAAGAAAACTTACAAAAAATATCTAGTGGTTATAGTGGACCCTTTCTTCACAAACTCCTGGCCACGGCCTTGGGCTGTGTGTCCGGTGGACAGCGCGGTCGTGACGCCTCAGCGCCAGGCAGAGGTACTGGCCACGGGCAACAGCAGGAAACCTCCCTCCTGGAAGCCGCGGCAGCCAGGATCGCCCCGCCGGGAGCTGCCGAGTCCTGTTCAGAGAGAGCTCAGCGTCTTACACCTCGCGATCCTGACGAAGCCGACCAAAAGAAAGTTTCCTGGGTGTAGTTTTCGAATGCCGAACTTTATTTTGACTGCACTGACGAGCATGTCATTAGCTACTGTATATTTTTTGACACTTTTACTTCATTATATAAATTTAACATTTATACTTACTCCATTTCGTGCATAAGTAAGGCGTAAATAAAATAAAATATATCTACATTATTTATCTACGCACCTATATGCAACTATAAATTCTTAGTTAACTTTACTTATATTTCATGTTGATATTAGTAGTATAACTACTTAGAAGTTTTTTATTCATCTCCTATGATTTTTCTGCATAAAAGTAGAGGCGGATTAAGATCCGTTACTTAAGTCACAATTACATTCGACGAATTTATTAGTGTGTATTGTACAAGAAAATAAAATTATATTACTCGCTCACAAGAGTTTTTGTAAGATATTCTTTTTTTATGGTTCAATAATTTTGTGGTCTAATTGATTTTATTTGTTTATATATATATTTTTATTTATAATTTATCTACATAAGAATGGTTTTATTTTTTATAAAAAGTTCATTTCCACTGTTTATCGAGACTTAAACGGCCAACTAAAACAGAGGCATGTAAGTGGTGAGAGAGGTAGACCAGTCTTCAACTTTACTGGCTGGAGCAAAGCTAGCGGCGAATTATTAATAGAAGTAATATCCGGTAGAGTAGTTTTATGTTGTTATTAAATGTTGACGATAAGTAAATTATCAACTCGCAAGGGAATCAAACATGTGAACAATGAGTTTCAAATAGTTTTGCAGTTGATTTCGTATAATGATCTCGCACTGATGATTTAGGAAGATTTCGAAGAAAGACTACATATTATAGTAGCTGTTACGATGGTATGACTTCCAGAAAGTTTTTACATAGTTGTCGTTTTGATCCATAGATATAAACATACATATATGTATGAGTGTGTGTGTGTGTGTGTGTGAATGTGATATAAACTTATGGTACCTGGGCGACCGAACTTCGCTCAATTTTTTTGTGTGTTGTAAAATCGTTGTTTTTAAGCAAAGATATCTATTTAGATAAACTTGAATAGCAAAACGTTAACTAAATACAAATTTTCATCCAAATTGTTTAAGCAGTTTCCGAGATACGAGAGATTAATTTTTAAATATTTATTTATAAAAAAATATTTTGATATTTATGTATCTATTTATATGAGCAATTTAAAGTTTCATGTTTTATGCAGTGATCGGAATATGTAGAGTTTACTGTTCAGAGTTTACCTATAACTCTACCTATTCCAATCACTGAATATTGGACAGAAAAATTCGCCATTGCATAAATCATTTAAAGAACGAATTAAATCATATATACAGTATATATAGACAATATACATAATATATTAGCTAATTTTCTGCAATCATTACTATACTTTATACCTACCTTTATAAAAACTGCTGTTGGTTGATTAAAAATTTTTCTAATGTTTATATTTAAACACTTTAATTTAAATAATCAGCTATGTTATGGTTTTTATTTATTTTCACTTCACAGTTATCATTAATTATAAGTTTTTGAACTCAACCTAATACTTCCTTCCCTACTATGTTGTGGTTATGTAGAGGATTTTCGTTTAGGAGGAGTACTTTTAATGTACTTGGTCGCTTTACTGGGGAAAATGCTACATACATCATGCAATCCATAAAAATTGAAGATATGAAGTCCACTCCAAAAAATTTAAATGTTTGTCATTGATATTTGTGTACTGTCATGGCAAATGCAGATCTTATTGGAAATTGTTATTGCTGCATGGTACATCCCAGTTCATGTTTTGATGAGCCGATTAATTTTTTTCCTAACCTAACTTAAAACTAAGTGTATTTGGGAGGGGCTAGGAGGGGGACCTAGGTGCGTCTCAGGCGGAAGCCTAACCGACTAGTCATGCTGGGATCAGCCATGCAGAGAGAGGGTCTCATGCATCATGTGCTAGGAGGGGATTGGCCAGCCATGGCAGCGATTGATGCCATGACTAACTCTCCTCACAATTCTATACTATAACTACTAGATAAGTGGGCCCAGGTAAAACCTGCATAGACACAGGGAAAACCCTGGGTACAGTCATGCGGGGTGCAAGTTTGCATGCAGTAAGTATAGGAGTAAACAGGATACAGAGGATGGTCTGGATGAAGAGTTGGTAAAGAGTCTACCATGCGGGGGTTGGGCATTTGGACTCTTGGTCCGCTTTCTAATTTAATCCAGGACTGGATTGATGACCGGGGACGCAAGCCCTGGTGATGAGTGGCTACACTAGCCACTCACCCAGACTCCAGGAAGGTACTAAAACTACACATAGAACTACACATACACATAGCAAAAAACTTATTTAAATAAATTTTTATACGACCAACCATTACCTACTGTATGGAGTGGAAAAAGCAGGGGTTGAAGGAAAAAACAATTCATAACTCCCTTAATATATACCCTACTATTTTTTTTGTAAACCTCCTAAATATCATCTAAAACTTTTATCGGAAACAATTTTTGATAAGAAAATTCATTTCTGCAAGGAGTTTAAAAAACAAGCGTTGAGATAAAAAAGAATCATTACCATGTGCACTTTTGAATAGTTATTATTTATTGTAAACATTCTAAATATAACATAAAACATTCGTCCGAAATAAAATTTGATACTACCAACTGTTACTGCAAGGAGTGGAAAAAACAGGGGTGGAATGACAGAAAAATTCAAACTCCCTTATAATGTTACTATCAAATTCGTTACAACCTAAACATTATCTAAAACTTTGGCTAAAACAATTCTTCATATTATGAACTTTTTACTATAAAGGATTAAAAAACAGAGATGAAATATTAAAAAAAATTATTTACCATGTAAACTATCAAATCCATTCAGACTTATTGTAAACCTTCTAAATATGATCTTAAGTCTTGATCCAATACAAGTTTTTACACGACTATTTATTACTGCAAAGACATAAGAAGGACATAAGAAACATTTTTTATAACTACAAGCCTTATCGCAAGGGGCACATAAATGTAATTTTCAGCCTGTGGGGGAAAAAAAATGGGCGTGTACAGAACAGTTCACAACAATACAGTACAAAACGGAACATACCTACTTACGCGAGGCCAAGTTCAAGTTAATAGCCATGAAATTCTTACCAGAATGTCCTAACAATGCTACGAAATGCTGGATGAATTCGAAACATGGAATATGAGAAAATGTTTAATCTTTCCTTATGGAATATTGGAGAACTTATAGGAGGTTCTGTGCTTTAAGTTTTCAAAATGTTCGATATGTTGATAGTATATTCCAGACATTCATAGAATGTTCCAGAAGTGTCTAGAATGTTCCAGAAGTTAACAAGAACGTTCCAAAAGAAATAAGAACCTTGAAAGCTACCGGCACCTGTAGGCTGTGTTGCAAGAGATTTTTTTTTTTTTAATTTCAGTTCTGGAACCGGTAGGACCGTGTGAACACGGACGGCTACCTTGCAGCGCATACCGCATATTTTGCTACAGAGGTGGTAAGGGGGGGGGGTTATTGGATCCATCTTGTGTCACAACCTTGCCACTGCAGAGATGACATGTGTTTGGACAGAGGATACTATCTACCTTGTTTTCGTATCCGTATCTCGTCCCGTTCCTCAGATAAATGCTTCCCAAACACTGCTGATTTCGTATCGTCCGTCGGAATGGCTGGGTCGGACTGGACGCTGGTGAATGTCGCCCAGACTTCCCAGACTCCAGTCAGGTACCCAACCTGGCGGGAGCATTGCGTTGTCGTCACGTGAGTAATAACGTGTCATACTGTATCCAATCGGAGTAAGAGGACACAAGGCTGAGAGTGTGCCTTGTCCAAAATACGATATATTTTTTTTAAATAGCAGTGAGTTCGAAGTTGCACGTTAATATTGTACCTGTGTATGATCCGAGAGACTTGGCAACACCGCTCTAGTGCAACTCTTCGTTGCGGTAACTGGTTTAAGATTACCCCAGGTCGCAGAGCTTAGATGTTACAGCAGTGCTGCTATAGTAGCGTGAAGATAAGTTAAAGTTAACCATTGAGAATATAATTAATAATGCAACCACTGAAAAACACTCTTGGCAATTTAAAGTCCACGGAAATGTTGAAGTGTTGAATGACACCTAAAAGAATTATGTGAGTATAGATTTCTAGCAATTTTTTTTGTTGGAAATATTCTTATAATATAACAGGAACTAAAAAAAATCTTAGTAACGATAAAAGGTCGTAAATAAGTTAATATATTACCTTTGTCAAATTGACAGCATTACAAATTCTTAGTTCTTACGGGCATGTATTTTTCGCTAAAATATTTCGAGATTCGAGACGTGTGTTAAAACCTTGTAGCATCGTCTGTGTTTTATGATTGCTTGAGTTTCCTTTATGTACACTCACACTTTCGGCACACAAATCTAATAAATTTGTTGAGGAAGCAAACGCGTAATGAATGGCTCGGCTAAATAAAATATTGCCTTCTGTTGCAGCAATAACAGATTTGATAATTTCGCTAACTGCCGACAGCCTTTACTGGCGACAGGACACCTGCCGCTCTATCCCTCCTGGAGTGAGACCCGATACGCCAGCTCGCGATTATTTAACGTAATTTAATTTCCAATAAGTGTTATTAATATGCAATCAACACCGTCTTCCTTTCCGTAGTTCTAAGCACACGTGCTGACTGGCAGCCGTAGGTCGACTAATGAAGTTACCCGCCGCCAGGGGCTTATGCGCCACTGGTACCAATCCAGACGCGCACAAAGGCCAATGCGTACCGCGAGGCCCAAGCTCCCGACCCCAGCATGGTTGGAACTTTCTGCCTCGACTGACTCTTATTTTAGGCCATCCCCTCTTGTCCTGCACTGGACCTGCCTGCTTAATGCTTGCATTGTTTAACCCCACACGAATGAGACAAGGGTTTCCTCCCGTGTATATGCCGGTTTTACCTGGGCCCAACTTGACTAGTTAAGATAAGAGCTTAAGATAGGGGAGTTAGTCATGGCATGAATTGCACCCATGGCTGATTAAAGCACACGATGCATGCTACCCTTTCTGCATGGATGAAACCCAGCATGATTAGGCAAATAGGCTTCGGCCTGAGACGCACTTAGTCTTTTACCTAAACCAGACCCCTCTTAAACAAATAAACTTAGTTTTAGTTGGGTAAGGAAAATTGTCTTCTCTTGCAGACGGCCGCCAATCACAACGAAGAAACAGCTGGCCCGGGCATACAGTATTGCAGTCTAATGAGTGTTCTGTTATTTTTCCCTAAAAATGGCTACCCCTACTTATATGAATTTACAATGTATTAAAATGGCAATGTTTAGTATTGTTCCCGCTAATGGCGAACGAAAAGCAGAGCTCTGTAAGAAAGCCTATCTTTAGAAACTTTAAAAAAATTATTGGTAATAATAACTCATTACAAAACCTTTTCTATATAAGTATTCTAATTTCAGTGTGGCGCTTAAAGTTTATCGTTTTAAGTGCAATGCAAAAGTTTATTTGAAGGGTTTATTATATTTATTTTTTTACGAACGGAATTACTAGCACAAGATCGTTAAAATTCCACAGGAAGCATTCAGCACTCCTTCGCCTTTAATGCTACGTCATAAAGCTTCAGGGCCGCCACTTAATGTTCCGTAAACGTCCGTCGACCGAAATACCGGGCCAGTTCAATGCCTCGCGCGTCAAGCCGCTGACTTGTTCGATGCGCGCCACTGTTGCTCCCTGCACTTGCGCTCACAGACCTGGTGCAAGAACTACTTATTGGAACCTTCGTCCGCGGCCTAACTGCACGGGGTCACGTGTATGAAGCGAGGGTTGTGGAGGCCGTACCAACTTCCGCCATGAGCACCGAGTAAAGTCGCTATGTTCGCTGCGCCAGGTGGCCACACAGGATAGTCTAGTTCGCGATGTCGGAGAGACGCATTCTGTGGGATTCGAGTGATGATTCAGGCGTTGATAATATTCTCCTGGCTCTCACAGTATGTGAACGTAATAAGTAATAGGTTCATGAGTTTAATTTTAAAAAAATTTCAAAGCAGTCATGAGGACTGCCGACAGAAGTGAAAACTTAAAACTATAAACAAACAGTTGTTATTTTTGGATATCTAAATTAATTGTTTGATCGTAAATTGAAACTTGTAAATCAAAGTAACTATTTTTAAAATTAATATTATCATTAAGAAAATACAAATATAATTTGAAATAAGAAATACTAACTTTGTAAAATATATTTGTGTAACATAAGAAAATATTTTTTGATAAAAATCAGAGACTTTACTGCAATTTTTACGAAAAATTATTATCACACAACAAATTTGTTTTATCGCGTTAGTAAAATAACTCCTAAATTACTATAAAATACGCATTGCATAGTAATTGTAGGTATTATAAAATAATGATGTTCTTAATTTTTATGTTATATTGCTACAAAGACTCCGTTTTCTTCGTTATTCAAACTATACATCTATATGAGAATATTAATATATTTTAAACTCACTTTTTACTAAACAGTAATCGTATGATTAAGATAAAAAATCAAAATTAAACAAAAACACATTTTGAACACTAATAGGAACAGATATAATGTTATCGTTAACACGTCACGTGACCATGTCGATGACGACTTACACGAATTTACTCCCTATCCAAACCTTCCCATAGAAGTTTTCACTTCAACAAAAGAATTTGAAGAATTTCATCATTTGATGAAGTAGTTAATTGTCAGGACGAAACCAAATTTATGGATTATTTCATAATAAATTAAGCTCCGTTTGATAGCATTCCCTTGGAATCTCATCCCAGGCATTGTCCTGCCTTCTATATACTAGGTACTTCCATCGATTTATTCAATAAACATGGACATTTTCGTAATATTTCAATTAACTTTTCCGTCGACTTGATTATTTATTGCACAATACTGAGCGAAATTAAACTTCATAAAAAAAATACATCACAATTCCGCGTGAAAACAGATGTATTTGTTTATCTGCGCAAGCGCGAAGTCAGCGACGTTTCAGAAAAAATAGCCGACAACCAAACACCGGGCGTCGTCGCTAACACAGCGAACATAGCGAACATAGCGAACACAGCTAGGTGTGGCCAGTGACACCTGAGATGCAGCTGGCTGTATTTTACTCGCGTAGCGATCATAGTGAGCATAGCACCCTGTGCGGCCGTAGTTTTAGAGTCCCTGGTCCGGCGCTTTAATGGGGAATTGCATTTGAAACGTGTTTCCTACATCTTCTAAATTTAAAATAACAATTTCGTACTTGGTTTGTTTGCTGCAGTTTTACAACAGAAATGATTATAAATTTTCATATTTTGAAAAAAATATCGGTTTTTTATTTTGCATTTTTAAATTTCAGGAAAATCTAAAAACGTGGTCTGAAAAACAGGCTGTAAGATATACAAACACTTAGACTTTGCTAGATTTTTCCCTTTTAAGTAAAGATAAAAAAAAGTTGGCAGTGGCATATGCCTAACTTCATTAGAACAAGACGTAATTTGCATTTCGCATATTCAGCTTTTTTTTCTGGTCACGAGCAGGTTCACATGCGCCTGTCTTGCGCGCAGGAGCACGCAGTAGCCTGCCCTGTTGCCAGTACTTCTAATCCACCCTCGGCCAACAGGACTCTGGCTCTTCGTCCTCAGTGACGTCAATGTTCGGAATGGTGCGATGTAATGTGTTAACAACGTGAAGATAGATCTGACATTCGCCGACCCACTAACAGACTTTTTTTGCATGGTCAACCTTATCCAGCGCGAAAATAATACGCAGTTATTATTGCGGCCTTGCTGGCCCTCAGACAAGGCTGCTTGTGCGACCAGCCCAAATGATAGGCCTATCGTTCGTCTGGCCGCTAGTAAAAAAAAAAAAAAAAATCCTTACATTAACATGGCGATCATAAAATTTGAATTCAAAAATTATTTTTTAATGTAAAGCAATGCATTATAAGTAAAGTTGGAAGAAATACTACCAGTAGTATAATTTGGCCGATACGGGGACAATGTTATTCTTATGGGACTATGTCTTGGTGGCTTACTCAGTTGTGGCTTACCAATCGTGAGGAACCGACCATGTTCGGGTGTGTTCGCCTCTTGCTGACTATTGTCAGGTCATCGGGGGACATTTTTGACGACTCCACATGCGCGAGCATGGAATCCACCATTTTTAAACATCTGTAATTATTTGGTTATATATTCTGAAAAAATTCCAAAAACCATCAAAAAATTCGCTTATTAAAATAATTATTGATTCGATTGATTTATGTCCTTGGTTCGGTCCTTGCTCAATGCAAAATTGTCATTTTAGGTAAAAAAAAATAAACATTTATTTAATAAAATATGGTGAAAAATCCTAAAATATATATAAAGTTATCATTTACCAGCCTCCATTTGATTCATTCCATTCTTGTAATTGTAAAAAAACTTATTTAAAAAACAAAAACAATCCTAAAAGCGGCTTATATTCCTCATCAACCAGCCGCCAGTAAGCTGTCGATGCCTAATTGGCCGCCATATTGGAAAATCGTAATTATTAACCTAGAAACTAGGAAAAAATATATACCTACTCATAAAAATCAACAACTAATTTACTCTTGTTTGATCGATTCCTGTCCTTGCTTTGATCCTTTCTCCAAGCCAAAAATATGAATTCAGGTAAAAAAAAAAAGTATTTATTTGATTTTAACATTGAAGAAAAACAACAAAATTACAAATGAAAAAAAAAAACAAGAAAATTACTAGCGTTTCTCAATTTCTGAAATATTTTTAGAAGGCAAAGCATGTTTTGACATATGTTTACAGAGCAGATCTACAGCAGAGTCGATTAACCAGTCATGTCTATTAAGTGACCAGGAACACACGTCCAGTAGTTGGTGAGACGCATCCATTTGGTAGCTAGGCATGTCTATTCAGTAGCCAGGCACGTAATCAGCGGCCAGGTACATTCAGTTTGTGGCAGACATGTCCAGTTATCAGCTAGGCATGTCCAGTCAGCGACCAGGCAAGTCCTGTTGTTGGCTAGACACATCAAGTTGGTGGCAAGGTTCGTCCAGTCGATGGCCAGGCATATCTATTCAGTGACCAGGAACGCACATCCAGTAGGTGACAAGACGTGTCCAGTTCGTGGCCAGCCATGTTTATTAAGCCGTAAGGCATGTATTTAGCAGACTGGCAGATTCAGTTTGTTGGTTAGACCAACACCACCGAGACTCAAGGCCTTCCCACCCTGTCGCCCGGAGCCTGTGACGTCACGGGGAAGAGGCCAAGGGAGGTTTTGTGGGGCAGGCTCAGGAATGTGTAACGGTCAGTGCAGGTACTTGCCTTGACCGTAGCAGGAGTATTTCCGCGGCGCGTTGTAGGTTACTTTTAAATACATCCGTCGCGAGTGAAAATAATAAATGTGCGATGGTATACAAGTGTTGTGTTCCACAATGTCGTGGAAATTATGAAGGTGGCCCGAAAGTTCACGTCTTCAAATTTCCCGACAGTGAAGATATTAAAAATGCGTGGTTGAACGCAATTCCTCGGGAACACTTCATACCCACAAAATATTCCAGGGTAAGTTGTGCATTAACTCTTTACAGTATTTATTTGCCAATAGTGCTAATATTCAGTTAGGGATTTTGCTGTTTGTTAATCCGTAAGTGTTTTAAACAATCTGGTTTTAAATTTATAAAACATACAACATGCGTAGACAAATGGAATTACATTAAAATAGTATTCAGCAATAAGCATGATTTTGTACCGTTAACTTCCGCATGGTAAAATTATTCATTAAGACGCACTTAATAAGTAATAATAAATAATGTTACGCCATGTCCGAAATTGAATATTATATATAAAACGTAATGTGACCTAAATTTCAATTAAATTATTTGAAGACACATTTTAGGGTTTATTAGTACATATTTTGTATCAAGATATGAATATAAATTTAAGTAATCTCAAAACTCACGCTGTGTAATTTTTAACCTCCGGAAACACGCGAAGATATTATAATATGTTTAAAAGCAAAAAATTACTCGTAATGTTCGCAATAAATATTTTTAATATTTGTTAAATATTGCAGTTAGCTTGACTACTCATCCTTAGAAATAAATTTGAACATTTGTCGTAATAAGTCCATTTTGAAGCATTTATAAACTTTGTTCATTTGTATACTTGTAGATGTATGGAAATGTTTACTAACGATGGCCGAGTTTAATTACACTAAATAAAATTTATATATAACAATATAACCATTTCGATCACGGCCTTAAAGTACCAAGCATTTAACTCTGAATTCGTATGTGTTCTTATAGTGGTTATGTTTTTATTCTAATGAAAAAGCTCTCTATTGATAACAATACTATTGCCCACATGCATAAAATTTTTCTGAGTCGGATATTAGCATAGACATTTTATATAAAAAGACAGCAGAATCCTTACACAGGCTGCACAAATACATTTTGTCATGCCAAATTCATCATTGTATCTTAATATACGCTATATATGTGTGTTATAATTCATGTCAAGTTAAACTACTCTCAATGAAATCGTTCTAATTGCAGGAGCTGTCAAAAGTATACTATACACCCAGCATATAAATTAAACATGTGCTATGAGAAGCATTTAAGTTACTTTTAATTTGTTTGTTCTCACTTCCCTTGATACATGTGTATTATTTGTATCGGTATATTGTTTACAGATGTGGCTTCTGTCAAAAAATACAGCACGAAAACTTTTGCTCCGGTGTGTGTGTCAAGAAAACTTTTTTTTGTTATTCATATAAAAGAATTTTAAAATGTTTATAAATACAACTTTGTACGGTACGGAGTATACCAAGACAACTACTGCAATGTGAATAATAATTTATAAAATCCTCTGCTGATATAAGCGAATGTAGTTAAATTTCGTTAGCAATTATTATAATAGTCGTGCTTAGTAAAAGTTAGTTTGCAAAATGTTATTTTTTTTTATGAATATAAAACGGAATTGCGTAAATATTCTGACTAAAAAGTCATAGATCTTAGCTTTTCTTCTTTCAAATTCAGCATAAATTGTATACATCCGACAATTTTATTAGTGTGTTTAGCTGTTTTTTTAAAGAGTTCTGCATGTAATACAGTCGCGTGTAGTACAATGATGCACTTCACTAGAGTTTTCCCTCATTAATATCACATTAAAGCAATTGTATTTCACTCGACAACGCTGCTTCGTGCTCTGTTACATTTGTTGCACAGGTATAATTGGGGAAATTGTTTCGCTTCTCGGCTACACTACATTTATCTTATTACAATTATTACACTTTGACAAATAAATCAATCACAGATAATGTAGCTACTTCTAATTTTTAATTGGCAGGTTATGAAAAAGTAACCTCTGCATATGATGTAATTACTTCTATATGCACAGCCAACATAATGATACACCAGGTTGCATATCTATGTCATACGTTCTTCGTATAGAGTAATAAATTAAAGAATATAAGAAATTAATAATAAATTAAAGAATATAAGAAATGAATGTCTGCTTACGGGAACGTAGCTTACAAGATTGTTTCGATATAATTTGAATAGGAAAAGTTACCAACAATTAAAAAATGTGAAAATTAATGGAAGAGCAATATTAGGTGGGAAGCATGCTAGAAGGCCTGATAAAACTTAATGTGTTGCTCGTCTGTGTAAATAATAATTCAAAATATGTAACCGGTACTTTACCACAAACAGCGCATATAAATAGATACAATTTTTTTTGTAGGTTTGCGAAGTCCATTTTAAGAGTGCTGAAGTACTGTGGGAGTCAGTATACTTTGATGAGAAATCTGGGAGAACTCTGACAGCACCTTTGGAAAGACCAAAACTGAAAGATGGTGCAGTGCCGTCAGTGTTTCCCGGTTGCCCCTCCTACTTATCATCGGGCTCGCAGTCAGTTCGTGATTCGCCAAGGAAGAAGCGACAGCGCAAAGAAGCAGCAGCAGTCGAACGTGCTACTGCTGAAAGTTTACAAACCTATGCTGATTATGAAAGTAAACATGTGTGTAGTACTTATGACGAATTAGTTTTACTATGTAAAAGTGCTAAGACATCTGTTTTTTGGGATCTTATCAATCGTCCAGATAAACTCGCATATGTCCACATCAGCTTTGAAGATGCTCCAGTTTTGACATATACGGTTACTATCAAAAGTGATATGACTTTAACGTGTTATTATCAAGGAGTGCAGTTAAAAAATCTCTCTCAGTTAAATTTTCCATTGATAGTGAACAATATAAACCAAATCACAGACGTCCTAACAACAATTGAAAATCTTCACCATGGTGACTGTAAAGTAAGTGACAAATACGCAGTGGTGAAATCATTACTTGACACTATGAACAGTGATGATGAAGAACACCAGAATTTTGTTAACTTTTTGTCTACCCAGTTAGAGTTGATCCAGCAGCCGAAAAATGGACTGAAGTATAATACTGAATTGTTTGTATTTGCATCACTTGTTTCTATCATTTCACCTCATGCATATAAGTTTATTAGAAGTTCAGGCAACATCATTCTTCCACATCCGAATACAATACGCAGATTATGTTATTCATTTAAATTTGGTCCAGAAACAGAGCAGTTGGAAGAAAATTTTTTGTTCTATGTGAAAAATAAGGTATCTCAGCTTACACCCCAAGAACGTCATGTTGTTCTTATGGTAGATGAAATCCATATTAAGCAGTTTCTAGATTACAAGGGTGGAAACATAGTAGGTTCTAGTTTTAATTCTGAAAATGCTGCTTCAAGTGCCCACGTGTTCATGGTTCAAAGTCTTTTTTCATCATATAAGGATGTTGTACACATACTTCCTGTGAACAGTCTTACAGGAGAAATCCTTCATAATGTACTAAGGACGGTGATCGTAGGTCTTGAAACAGTTGGTTTGAAGGTTGTGTGTGTAATTACAGACAACAACAGCATTAACAGGAAAGCAATGTCAATGTTTTCATGCCCGCCAAAACTTAGCATAGTTTATCCACACCCCAGTGACCCAACACGACCATTGTTTTATATCATTGATCTTGTACACATCTTTAAGTGTATAAGGAATAACTGGCTGAATCAAAAAAATAATGGTTTATGCATCACTTTCCCGAGCTTTGATGAGTCATCAGAAATGTTTACAGCTTCTTTTGAAACTCTGAGAGAACTCTACAAATTGGAATGTGACAAGTTGTTGAAGTTTGGCTATGGACTGTCACTCAAGGCCTTGTGGCCTTCAAATTTGGAGAGACAAAATGTCAAACCTGTTACACAAGTGTTCAGTGAGTATGTTATTGAAGCTCTTGGTGAACTGGGAAACAAACATAATCTGCAACACTGTGAAGGTACCGCAAAGTTTATTGGTATAATCCTAACATGGTGGAAAATTGTAAATACTAAAACACCATTCAAAGGTGTTCGGCTAAAAGACACAATGCAAGAGCCCCTCCGAAGTGCATATGATGAACGAGCAGCATACCTGAGAAAATTTCTATGTTGGCTTGACAGGTGGGAAGCCATTTCATTGAAATCTGGAACACTGAGTAAAGAAACACATGCAGCTGTTAAGCATTCAACATATGCTCTTCTGGAGGTAACTGACTACTGCATTTCTGATTTAAATATGACATATGTTCTCACGGGAAAGTTTCAAACTGATGTTTTAGAAGCTCGGTTTGGCTTATACAGACAGTTAGCAGGGTGTCAGTATAATGTATCTGTGAGGCAGGTTTTTGAGGTAGAAAAGAAGTTGCGAATGTCAACTGTTTTGCAACAGAAACTGAAGTGTCTAGTCAATGTAAGTGAGCCTGTAACAAATGATAACTGTTCGGAAAGTGTAGAGAATGATGATGTTAAACCCTTTCTTGGTATAACCGTGATCAGTAGTGATATTTATGAAGTCAATGAAAACTTGCCTGTTATCACATATCTAGCTGGTTATTGTGCTTATGTAGTTCTAAAGAAACTGCAATGTCAGTCATGTAAAGAATTTCTTGTAACAGATAAGTCAATGGACAGTGATCTTACATATAAGTTGATACATAATCTTGATAGAGGTGGCCTTCTTTATCCACAGAATATTGTCATTGAAGCAGTCACATACACTTACATTGTTGTTCGCAAATTGACTAGCACAAAGTACGAAAACCAATTTCTGAAAACAAAAAATCAAAGACATGTAGTTTCGTCACTCTCACAACTGAACCTTAATGCTAAAGAGTGTTTTGGATGGGAAGTATGTGAAAATGGACATAAATCAAACAAAATTTGGACACTTGTTTTAAGGTCATCTGCAAATGCATTGTTGAACAATTATTGCAAAAATAAAAACAATGGAAATAAAACGAAAGGTAATACAAGGAAACTAGCAAATCTACAGAAAAATTAAAATAAAAAAAGGTTGTAGGTAACACTGACAAACATTTTAATGCATCATTCATTGATATACTGAAACACTAACATTTATTGGTGTTCCAAAGTAAAGTAAAAAAAAAGCTTTACATTTATTTGAAATTGAGTTGTGTAGACGTTAAGTGAGTACGAAACAGCAAAAAGATAAGCTTTGTGTGAATGTTGTAAATATATAACAAAAATGTTACTTGCTATTGCCACATTTATAAACTTTTAAGTGTTAGCTGTGCACATGTTGCTTTAGCTACAAACTACATATACGCTGTTATTTTGATTAATTTAATAGTGTTCTTTCACACTATCTACATCATGTCAGTTTTCCTTTTTGCATACAAACTAAATAGTGACATGTAAGCTCAGTCAATGAGGGGTTTTAGACGAAAATGGTGGGACGGTAAGAAAGTACTTGAGGGCATCATTTGGACTAATTATGAAGTCAACATTCTAAACGTTATGGTAGGTATATAGGATAATTAGTAAAGGAAATGAGAGGGGGAGATGGTCACGTTTACTGCTTTTTCACTTATATCTCATAATATGTATATTTCATGTATTATAAGCGACATTGAAAAGCGTTACATTTTACAAGATTATTCCTGTTATTTGTTATTAGTTTTTTTAGTATGTAAAATAGTTTAATAATTATTCACTTGTCTGTGTTGTTAACTGAAAAAAGTTATGTATTTTTATTTACATTATCTTCTATTTAATTTGAAATAAAAAAAATTAACTGTATTGCATAAGAAGTTGCTGATAATTAAATTTCCTTTACATTGAGTGAATTCAGAAGTTAGAATAATTTCATACAATGTTGTTAAAATTCCCACGCATATAAAACAAAACAGAGCATTTCAATTTCCCATTACATTATGTTGCAAACACCTCAATACCTGCGGGAAAAGGTTTAGAAGGTATAAACGAAAACCGAAAAAAAAAACACCATATTTTTCTTTTCCCTTAACAATGATCGCAGATCCCAAAACATTCAGTATTTATCTTTAAACTAGTCCAAACAAAGCTTTAAAGTCCATTATTACCATCTCAACTTTTTCGTCTACAATACTTTTCAGCGCATATTGACTGGCAAATGTACATAATTGTATAAATAGTACATTTATATAGATAATATAATATAATGTAAACTGTCTCTTTGAAGCAGAATTAGACTTGCTGTAAGTTGTAACGTTGTATTTGTTTGTTCTCTGGTAAAGTGTTAGTGTACTAAGTGTCTTACGGTTTCTATATCCGGAATTACATTGCAGTTTACCTTGTCTTCTGCTCCTGTGCACATTGTATATCATGCATGGTTTTGTTAACAAGTTCATTGTGTCAATCGAACAAAGTATTTGTGTATTACTTACTTGTATAAAAATATGTTTAAATTAAATTGGTTTCGTGCAAATGAAACGGGACACCAGAAAAGAAACTGTACCAGCCTGACGTTTATAACACAAACAGCACGAAATAAAAAGGTTGTTATGTTTTTATTTGTTTTAAAGATAAATGAATCTTTATTTTGAAACTCATAAGCATTGTTAATTGTATCTAGCCCCTAAATATAGTAATGTTTATTCACAGACAATTCTTGATTACATCTTGAGAGTAATTATTATAAAAGCAATTAAATTTAAAAAAAAAAACTTTAGACTCACTGTAAATTTCAATAAGACTTGCTTATTAATCGTTTTATTTTCCGGTTCTCACTTGACATAATGTTCTTTCCTGAAGTTAAACAATTTTCAAATGCATGTAGAGCGTAATAATCATACAAATAAATTATGTGAAGTGGAACGAAGAGAGGAGATTTAGGCGAATTTTAACAACAGTTGCCTTGAGAGCCGGTAGACGATGAATGATGTGAACATGAGTGAAGCGGCGGAACGCAAGGGCGGGAGAAACGCGTACACGTGAAGAAAGCAACGTCCGCGCGCCACGAGCCTACCGCCTCCTGCTGGTGACGTCACTGACAGGTTGTAAGGCCTTGAGTCTCGGTGGTATTGGTTAGACACGTCCAGTTAGTGGTTAGGCACTTCCAGTTAGTGGTCAGGCTAACAGGATCATTTGGTGGCTAGACACATCCAGTCGTTGGCCAGGCATGCTGTTGGCTAGACACCTCCAGTCTGTGGCCAGACACATAAGATAGGTTGGACAGACACATCAGTTCATTGGTCAAGCTATTACACTTCATGTTGGTGGCAAGGCACGCCAAGTCGGTGGCCAGACACGTCAATGTAGTCGCTAGGAACGCATGTCCAGTAGGTGGCAAGACCACCTCCTGTTGGTAGCCAGGCACATACAATAGATGGTCAGAAACATCCAGTCAGTGGCCAAGAGGTATTTTGTTCGTCGATATTCAGCGAAAATTTTAAACTAGTCATGAAACAATTCATGCGCATATGCCAAGCATCTCCGAACCAAGAGATATTTTTGTCGATACTCGGCGTACATTTCAAACATGTCATTTACAATGTCAGGCGTATAGACCAAGAGTCTACGAACCACGAGGCTAAGATTGTCCTAAGTAAAGACTTGTCAATACTCATTCGTCATAATAGAAGCACAGTAAAAAAAAAGAATACATTCGGCAAAAAGGAAGCACTCTCAAAAAAGGAAGCACATTGGAAGCAAATTAAAAAAGGAAGTAAATTTAACGAAAATGACGCAGCTTTGTACGGAAATTCAACGGAGTAGGATAAGATATCAGTAGTATACGAATGGGGCTCCGGGGACTGGGTTCTGGGTGTGGTGCCGGGTGCCGAGCCACATCTCTGACATCACGCCCATCTCGGACGTCACGGCGGCCATCTTGGATGAGCGTAACGGGACACAAGGTAACGGGACAATGTGTGCAACGGGACACAGCGTAACGGGACAAGTATATCACGGCGGCCATTTTGGATTCGCCATTTTGGATGACGTAATTGTGTGTTCTCAAAAATTCTGGCATTGTGTTTTCCGCCATTTTGAATTATGACGTCACCGTTGCAATTTCGGTTACGACCACCATCTTTAACTTTTTAATTTATTACCTGATTTTAATGAAAATTTTTTTAAAAACTATAAAAAAATTCAATTAATAAAATTTTTAGTAAAATATTTTAAAAAACAAGCATTTACGACACGGAGCTTGGAGTCCTCGGTTCGAACCCGACGAGAGCAAAAAAAAATAAAAATGGCGACCGATCCTCCCCCCCCCCCCCCCCCCCGTGGTGGCTGCTGGCAGACTGACTCCCACCACTTATGTCAAATAATATATATCTTAACCTTGTATGACGTCATGTCTGCCATCTTGAAAATCCGTAATTTTAATGCTAGAGATTCGGGAAAAAATTTAAAAATTATTAAAACAATTAATCAACCTAATTAAATAATAAAAAAATCCTTAAAACCACCGTTGCACTTTTCGTGACGGCCGCCATCTTGAAATCACCCGCTGGAGATCACCATCTTGTTTTCGTCTGCTAGAGTGTGCTGATACCATGTTAGTATAATTATCTGGTCACCACACCTTTGACCTTAACCTTGAAATTTGACCTTGACCTAACATTTGACCTTGACCTTGAAATTTGACCTTGACCTTGACCTTGAAAGTTGACTTTGTCCTTGTCGACCATCATGGATCCGACATTTTATGTTCAGTACATGCTACCAGGAGCTACCACCTGCTGGAGTACGCCATCTTGTGTGTACTTGTATTATAGAGTACATTTCCATCTGGATAATTTTATCCTAACCCTCTACAGTGCAGTAATCATTTATTACGGAGGTGCTCCCGCCATCTTGAAATTCGGCCGCCAACTTGAAATCATGTAATAATGTAGCTAGAAAAGTGGGGAAAAATCCAAAATTCATCAAAACATTCACTCATTAACTTACATATTGATTCGATCCGCTCCAGTCCTTGGTTCGTACCTCGATCGATGCAATAATGTTTAATTTTAGGGGGAAAAAAACAATAATTTCAATAAACCATGTTCAACATTCTTTAAGAGACTTTAAATCCTCTACTACCATCATCCTATCAGACATCAAGACCATAATTTTTGAAATTCGTAATTGTAATGCTAGAGATTCGGGAAAAAGTTCAAAATTCATTAATTAAATTTGTAATCTATATACTGATTGATTAGATCGACTAAGGTCCTTGGTTCGATCCCTAGCCAATACAAAACAACTTAAATTTAAGTACCAGAAAAGTGTAAGGTTCGAGAAATAAAACACCACAAAATCTTTTACAAACATAATATTTATTACACAATTTCTATCCTACTACAGAATCACTTGCGAAGGCCAGCAATCTTATAAACATTTAGCCCTGCATAGACGTGCAACGACTACTTCTTAGCTCCAACAGCTCCAAATGCTCCAAATGGCTCTAACAGCTTCAAAAAGGCTCCAAATGCTCCAAAATATTCCAAATGCTTCAAAAGGCACCAAATGCTCCAACAGCCTCCAAATGCTTAACACACAGCTCCAAATGCTCCAAATGGCTCCAACAGCTCCAAATAGCTCCAAATGTTCCAAAAGGCTCCAAATGCTTAAGACAGCTCCAAATGCTCCAAATGGCTCAAAGCGCTCCAAATGCTTAAGACAGCTCCAAATGCTCTAAATGGCTCCAACAGCTCCAAATGCTCCAAATGGCTCCAACAGCTCCAAATGGCTCCAAATGCTCCAAACGACCTCCAAAAGCTTGACAGCTCCAAATGTCTCCAGCAGCTCCAAATGCTCCAAATGGCTCCAACTGCTCCAAATGCTCCAAAAGACTCCAAAATCTCCAAATGCTCCAAATGGCTCCAACAGCTCCAAATGCTACAAAAGGCTCCAAATGCTACAACAGCCTACAAATGCTCCAAAAGGCTCCAAATGCTTCAAAAGGTTCCAAATGTTCCAACAGCCTCCAAATGCTTAAAACAGCTCCAAATTCTCCAAATGGCTCCTACAGCTCCAAATGCTCCAAATGCTCCAAAAGGCTCCAAATGCTCCAAATGGCTCCAACAGCTCCAAAAGGCTCCAAATGCTCCAACAGCACCATCTTCAATTGGTTCCTACTGATTCCAATTACTTTTCTTATCGAACTTGGCATGATTACTGACATGACTTTATTAGTATACATTTTGACTGGCAGTGGTAACGTTTTTTACACCTATCAGTTATAAGTTTTATTTAGAAATCAGATTTCGATAAATGGTAGATACCATCTGGAAAGAAAATATATTAATTTATCTTCAAGTTTATACACATAAATTTAATTTAAGCCATTATTGTATGTAGCCAGCTTCCCTCAGTTCTTTGAGTATGAAGGATTTTTCTTTAATGTTCGAATAGTTTCCTGCACAAAGCGATCCATGTAGTAGTCGTAGCCTGTCAACCAATATGTTAGGATCTTCCCATGAGGTATAATCAATCTCTTCTGCTGCGTTCATCATCCTTGCATGTATATAATAAATATTATTATCTCTGGTGTCTATCGTTTCAACACCAACCACGAGGTCACTTTCGTCATCTTGCCAGTGATTATCACAAGCTTGATCAGGATAATTTATTTTATTTCGACGTTTCCATCGTTTTGGTCTCAAGCCACCATCACAGTCTTCGCTCTTGCATGCTTTTGGTGCTTCAGCATAGTGCTCAATCATGTCAGCCTTAGATGTGTCAGCACAGTCTTCGTTCATGCCAGCTTCTAATGTGTCACCACAGTCTTCAATCATGTCAGCATCACAAACTTGATCAGGATAATTTATTTTATTACGTCGTTTCCATCGTTTTGGTCTCAGACCGCCATCACAGTCTTCGATCTTGCCTGCTTTAGGTGCTTCAGTACAGTACTCAATCATGTCAGCCTCAGATGAGTCACCACAATCTTCAATCATGCCCGCTTCAGATGATTCATCAAAGTCTTCGTCCTTGTAAGCTTCAGGTGGTTTTCCATCTTTCACATTTTAATGGAGATGACTAGATATTGGAGTAAATATCTTTTCATTTCTAATGTGGTTACAACTTCCTTCGTTTGTTTTAAATTTTAAATTATTATCTTGATCTAGATCAGTAATTTTAGCATTAGCTTTTTCGCCTTCGTTCCTCTTCCGCGATGTTGTAGCCCAGTCTTCGTTATCTTTATTCATCTTAATTGTACAGGTCTTGCAATGACTATCCAAGTAATATCTTCTACCAAAGCATTTCTGACACTGACTACAATGAAATGGTTTTTGACAAGGACCCAAATTACACTCGCTTCTCTCATGTCGTTTAGCATTCTTTCTCAAGGTAAACACCTTGCTACAGTATCTACAGTGATGACGTTTTAATACAGCAACAAATCCCGAATCAGGATTCATATTAGTTACTGAGACTAATGCCAGATGCAAACTAAGAGTTTTAAATTAGATATATTACTTAAATAGAATTTTTTAATTATTTCATCAGCGAGAATTAAGTTATCTAATGCAAAGCAAATTGATGCAAGTAGTTCTGCTTTTCAACATCAGATGTCGCCACATGTTACTTGCAGGTAAATATTATTTAGTTATTTTATGCGGGATGCGGGATGCTCACTAACGATCGCTAAAAAAGGATGGCTTCGCTAGACTTCAAGGAGAAGGAAGTTCGTCCTTCCTGTTAGTGCTTCTTAGATTTCTCTGAGATTATTATTTGAGTGAGTAATGATATGTTTTTTTAATTTCCACCTGATAAAAATATTACAAGTGTTGATTAAGTAGCAGAAATTCACTAATTACATGTAACCTTGAATAAAATGACATGCCTCATTAAGTAAAAAAATCCTTCATGCAGAGATCAATTTCTCATCTGTAACCAGAAGCAATCGGCGAAAACCATAAGATTTCGAGTCAGGAATAATCAGAAGCACTCTGAGAAAACCATCAGATGTCTAGTCAGGAATAATCAGAAGCACTCGGAGAAAACCATCAAAATATTGTCAAGAATAAACGGGAGCACACGGAGAAAACCACCATAATATTGACAAGAATAATCGGAAGCACACGGAGAAAACCACCACAAGTTTTCCTTGATATCATAAAATTACAAAAAGAAATAATAAAAAATTAAAAATAAAAACGAAAAAAATACAAACATTCCGCTAGCTTGTGAACTTCTCTTTGATGTGCAAAGTTAGAGTTCTAGTACAAGCCAGATTTTGTTTTTGTATTTTTTTCGTTTTTGTTTTTAATTTTTTATTATTTCTTTTTGTAATTTTATGATATCAAAGAAAACTTGTGGTGGTTTTCTCCGTGTGCTTCCGATTATTCTTGACAATATTTTGATGGTTTTCTCCGAGTGCTTCTGATTATTCCTGACTCGAAATCTTATGGTTTTCGCCGAGTACTTCTGGTTACAGATGAGAAATTGATCTCTGCATGGAGGTTTTTTTTACTTAATGAGGCATGTCATTTTATTCAAGGTTACATGTAATTAGTGAATTTCTGCTACTTAATCAACACTTGTAATATTTTTATCAGGTGGAAATTAAAAAAACATATCATTACTCACTCAAATAATAATCTCAGAGAAATCTAAGAAGCACTAACAGGAAGGACGAACTTCCTTCTCCTTGAAGTCTAGCGAAGCCATCCTTCTTTTGCGATCGTTAGTGAGCATCCCGCATCCCGCATAAAATAACTAAATAATATTTACCTGCAAGTAACATGTGGCGACATCTGATGTTGAAAAGCAGAACTACTTGCATCAATTTGCTTTGCATTAGATAACTTAATTCTCGCTGATGAAATAATTAAAAAATTCTATTTAAGTAATATATCTCATTTAAAACTCTTAGTTTGAATCTGGCATTAGTCTCAGTAACTAATATGAATCCTGATTCGGGATTTGTTGCTGTATTAAAACGTCATCACTGTAGATACTGTAGCAAGGTGTTTACCTTGAGAAAGAATGCTAAACGACATGAGAGAAGCGAGTGTAATTTGGGTCCTTGTCAAAAACCATTTCATTGTAGTCAGTGTCAGAAATCCTTTGGTAGAAGATATTACTTGGATAGACATTGCAAGACCTGTACAATTAAGATGAATAAAGATAACGAAGACTGGGCTACAACATCGCGGAAGAGGAACGAAGGCGAAAAATCTAATGCTAAAATTACTGATCTAGATCAAGATAATAATTTAAAATTTAAAACAAACGAAGGAAGTTGTAACCACATTAGAAATGAAAAGATATTTACTCCAATATCTAGTCATCTCCATTAAAATGTGAAAGATGGAGAACCACCTGAAGCTTACAAGGACGAAGACTTTGATGAATCATCTGAAGCGGGCATGATTGAAGATTGTGGTGACTCATCTGAGGCTGACATGATTGAGTACTGTACTGAAGCACCTAAAGCAGGCAAGATCGAAGACTGTGATGGTGGTCTGAGACCAAAACGATGGAAACGACGTAATAAAATAAATTATCCTGATCAAGTTTGTGATGCTGACATGATTGAAGACTGTGGTGACACATTAGAAGCTGGCATGAACGAAGACTGTGCTGACACATCTAAGGCTGACATGATTGAGCACTATGCTGAAGCACCAAAAGCATGCAAGAGCGAAGACTGTGATGGTGGCTTGAGACCAAAACGATGGAAACGTCGTAATAAAATAAATTATCCTGATCAAGCTTGTGATAATCACTGGCAAGATGACGAAAGTGACCTCGTGGTTGGTGTTGAAACGATAGACACCAGAGATAATAATATTTATTATATACATGCAAGGATGATGAACGCAGCAGAAGAGATTGATTATACCTCATGGGAAGATCCTAACATATTGGTTGACAGGCTACGACTACTACATGGATCGCTTTGTGCAGGAAACTATTCGAACATTAAAGAAAAATCCTTCATACTCAAAGAACTGAGGGAAGCTGGCTACATACAATAATGGCTTAAATTAAATTTATGTGTATAAACTTGAAGATAAATTAATATATTTTCTTTCCAGATGGTATCTACCATTTATCGAAATCTGATTTCTAAATAAAACTTATAACTGAAAGGTGTAAAAAACGTTACTACTGCCAGTCAAAATGTATACTTATAAAGTCATGTCAGTAATCATGCCAAGTTCGACAAGAAAAGTAATTGGAATCAGTTGGAACCAATTGAAGATGGTGCTGTTGGAGCAATTGGAGCCTTTTGAAGCATTTGGAGCCTTTTGGAGCTGTTGAAGCCATTTGGAGCATTTGGAGGCTGTTGGAGCATTTAAAGCCTTTTGAAGCATTAGGAGCCTTTTGGAGCATTTGGAGGCTGTTGTAGCATTTGGAGCCTTTTGTAGCATTTGGAGCTGTTGGAGCCATTTGGAGCATTTGGAGCAGTTTGAGTCATTTGGAGCATTTGGAGCTGTAGGAGCCATTTGGAGCATTTGGACCTGCTGGAGACATTTGGAGCTGTCAAGCTTTTGGAGGTCGTTTGGAGCATTTGGAGCTATTTGGAGCTGTTGGAGCCATTTGGAACATTTGGAGCTGTCTTAAGCATTTGGAGGCTGTTGGAGCATTTGGTGCCTTTTGAAGCATTTGGAATATTTTGGAGCATTTGGAGCCTTTTTGGAGCTGTTGGAGCCATTTGGAGCATTTGGAGCTTTTGGAGCTAAGAAGTAGTCGTTGCACGTCTATGCAGGGCTAAATGTTTATAAGATTGCTGGCTTTCGCAAATGATTCTGTAGTATGATAGAAATAGTGTAATAAATATTATGTTTGTAAAAGACTTTGTGGTGTTTTATTTCTCGAACCTTACACTTTTCTGGTACTTTTTTAAAAGTAAAGTTGTTTTGTATCGGCCAGGGATCGAACCAAGGACCTTAGTCTATCTAATCAATCAGTATATAGATTACAAATTTATTTAATGAATTTTGAACTTTTTCCCGAATCTCTAGCATAACAATTACGAATTTCCAATATGGTGGTCTTGATGTCTGATAGGATGATGGTAGTAGAGGATTTAAAGTCTCTTTAAGAATGTTGAACATGGTTTATTGAAATTATTTTTTTTCATAAAATTAAACATTATTGCATCGATCGAGGATCGAACCAAGGACTGGAGCGGATCGAATCGATATGTAAGTTAATGAGTGATTTTTTTGATGAATTTTGGATTTTTTCCCGCTTTTCTATCTACATTATTACATGATTTCAAGATGGCGGCCGAATTTCAAGATGGCGGGGGCACCTCCGTAATAAATAATTACTGCACTGTAGCAGGTTAGAATTAAATTATCCAGATGGAAATGTACTCTATAATACAAGTACACACACACACACAAGATGGCGTACTCCAGCAGGTGGTAATTCCTGGTAGGATGTACTGAACATAAAATGTCGGATCCATGATGGTCGACAAGGACAAAGTCAAATTTCAAAAATGAAATGTTGTAATCGCAATATGCAGTAGGATACAATGCCTCCAAAAGTATTTGACTCCATCAGTCTTTGGCTTCAAACGTCATTGGCTCCAACAGTCTTTGGCTCCAAATGTAATTGCCTCCAACAGTCATTGGCTCCAACAGTCTTTGGCTCAAAAATTTATCGGCTCCAGCTGGACTAGGCCTAACTGCTCCAGAAACAAAGCGACTTGGCTACGAAGCTACGAGATTACGAGGCTACATGGCAACAAGCTACGAGCATACAGGGCTACGAAGCTACATGGCTACTAGGTTACAAGGTTACGAGACTACAAGGCTACGAGTCTACAAAATGGATACTGACTACAATATCTTCATTCAGCAGTGAGAGTTGATTTATCTCATTCAAATAACATGTTGCAAGTAGTCCTGATTCTTGCAACAGTTTGCGCCACATGCTGTGTTGTACAGGCAGTCGCTGTTTTATGTGGGATGTGGGATGCTCAATCACTATTGCAAGAGAAGGAAGGCTTATCTAGACATCAAAAAGAAGGTAATTTGCCTTGCATGTTAATGTTTCTTAGATGTCTCAAGTTATAGTAATCGTCTAAGTAATGTTTCTCTTCGTGGCCTGTGCTACAACACTATCCCTGTTGAACAAGTTATTTGCATGAGATAAAAAACTCTCACTTCTGAATGGAGTTATTGTAGCCAGTATCCATCTTATAGGCTCGTAGCCTTGTAGCTCGTTAACTCGTAGCCTTGTAACATAGCAGCCATGTAGCTTCGTAGCCCTTTAGTCTCGTAGCCATTTGCCATGTAGTCTCGTAGTGTCGAAGCTTCGTAATCTCGCAGCTAGTTGGAGTCTTATAGACTCGTCTCAAAGTCCTGTTGTCTTGTAGTTTTTTCTTGTAGAACTCGTCACTTCACTGTTAAATTTTGTTAAATAAATATTTGTATCTGTATCTGTATTTTTTGCATCGAGCAAGGATCAAACCAAGAATAGGAATATATCAAATCTAGCAGTAAATTAGTGGTTAATTCTTCGAGAATTTTTTATTTTTTCCTACGTTCTAGGTTAATAATTACGTTTTTCCAAGATGGCAGCCAATATGGCATCGGCATCTTACTGGCGCTTGGTAGATGAGGAATATAAGCCACTATTAGGATATATTTTCGTTTTTTAAAATAAGTTTTTTTTTACATAAATTTATCGTTTTTGTATCAAGCAAGCATCGAACTAATGACAAGAATAGAATGAATCAATTGGAGGCAGGTAGATGATAACATTAAGCCTCTTTTATGAATTTTCACCATATTATATTAAATAAATATTTTTTTTTTCCTAAAATGACAATTTTGCATTGAGCAAGGACCGAACCAGGGACATAAATCAATCGAATCAATAATTATTTTAATAAGCGAATTTTTTGTTAGTTTTTTGGAATATTTTCAGAATTTATAACCAAATAATTACAGATTTTTAAAAAAGGTGGATTCCAAGCTGGCGTACGTGTAGTCGTCAAAAATGTCCCCCGATGACCTGATCATAGTCAACAAGAGGCGAACCCACCCGAACATGGTCGGTTCCTGCCGATTGGTAAACCACAACTGAGTAAGCCACCAATACATAGTCCCATAAGAATAACATTTTCACCGTATCGGCAAAATTGTACTACTACTACTATTATCTTTGAAAGATTTGTGCAATGGGAGTGCATGACTTGATGTAAGCTTTTGGACATACGCCATTGCTAAGCACTTGTATGTCTGTAGAAGAAAACTACAAAAAACCAAAAGACAAAAAACACAAATTAAGCAAAAATTGCTGTTGTCAACAGAATATACACCACATAATATTCCATAACAGGAATATGGTCAACAAACAAAGAAAAACAAAGAAAAATGGACTAAGAGAACGAAAAAAAACCACAAATGATGAATTGAACCCCAAAAAAAATTCTGAACAGTTGAAACGAGACAAAAACACAACAAAACGAAAAGACGAAACAAACACAATAGTTTTCCAAAACAGAAACAAGCGACGTTTCGAGAACTGCTATCTGCTCCCGTCCTCAGGCAGAGACGCACATGGTACGAAAACACAAGTCAGTCGCAAGGGTACACATATAAATGTGCGTCGCGAAACTTAAGCAATCCGTGCAGCCAGGAATCCAAAGAGTTCATGTTATGATTTAGTGACAGGCTAAACTGCAAACCCTATTTACTAAACTTACCACCATACACACCCCGGAAGCTTACAAGCCAATGGCAAGTAAAGAAAAGCAGAACCTAACAGCAGGCAACCAGGGAAGAAGGTAATATTTGACAACAGCCAGGGAATGAAGGACATAGAACTGGACATGTATAGGTCGGAGGCTTAGCCTGGCGCCAGGTGGCTACGTAAGGCCGCTGCGCCACGCTGATCAACATTGCGACTCGCCCCTGAAGGCAAGGCGATAGGCACGGCGAGCCAAGGCTGAGGAGCAGAGATGTCTGTCTGCCACCATTCGGCCATTATTATATTGTCAACAAAGATGAATAAATATCAGCGTGGCCCAGTAACTAGAACAGTTGCGCACAAGCAGGACTTGAACTCTCCGCAAATAAATCTTATTTAACCACAGCCTCTCCCCGGAAACCTTGGTCAAATCCTTGTTCCGTACCTTTGTCTGTGGAGCGCTGTTCCGAAAACCAAGGACGGGACGGTAACTTCGGGCTGGGTCGTCCGCATGTGGGCAGCCTCCTAGCCTCGTGACGTCGCGGGGAGAGAGGAGGGAGGGACCTCGCAATGACACACACAGATTCTACTGCGAAGATAACTACAATGCCACCAGCCCGCGCTCTACGGCGCTGAGGCAATCAGGCAGAACAAAGGAGAACTACGATTCGCGCCTTAGATCATGCAAAGGCAAAACAACCAATAAATATTGTATTGTGACCAGGATAAACTTCATAGAAACATTTATACTACAGAGCCCGTCACCACTTCATTGACATAATGGTAAAGACAAATTCGCCTTTTTTTCTGGCACCAGGATAAACTCTACACAGACTTGTTCACAAATAATTAGGTGTCTCATTATCGACAATTCACCTTCCAGCCGGGTTGCGTGTGATTGGATCATTTTAATTTTGTAATGTTGAATTTGGTATCTCGTTCTTCGGGACGTGTCAAAACTACGAATGATCCAATGAAGACGTAGTTCGAGTGTTAAATGGCGCGCATTCCCGATACTAATAGCGAGGATATTGCAGGTGTCAACTAACTGGTATCACGAAGGTGTAGTGGTCGTTTACTAGCTCCCATGGTCATGTGCAAAGGTTTAAGGGGAAGAATAGGAACATAAAGACGCCATATTGGTTACAACAGTTAATATCTGTTCACAAACCACTCGCCCTTAAAAATGTCTGTTCATAAATCACTAAATATCTGTCCAGTCCACATCCTCACCGGAGCTAGGCTCAACAGTGGTTTGCCCTTTACCACGCACCTGTCCACGCACTGTCTCGCGCCACTAAGTCGCACTCGCACCGCTCCATCGCACCGGTCGCGCTGCTCCTTGGTGGGTGGAGGAGGGGGGTGTTCTCGTCCTCGCTGAAGTCCCACTTCACTGAACTCACACTTTCGGAACTCCCGCGCAGGCTGCGTCGCCACTTTTATACGCTTGGCATTTATTCTGGAACCGACTGGAGTGGTTGTAATGTGTCGCGTCATTCCGGGCCAACCCGACCCTCGAAGCATCCAGAACAGCGTCGCTTCATTCACGCCAGTCCATAAAATGGCCCGCGGATTCCCCAGGCCGCTGAAGGTACGTTTTCCTAGCGACGGGATTCGGCCGCCGGGTGGAGCGGAACTACGCCGCACACCTTGTCAATGGAAAAGTACTGTTCCGTTTTCTTAGAGAGCGGATGACAAGTACCAGGAGCAGCCAGTCACCCACCACTCCGACGTCTTTTTCCCATTCTGTTTATATTCCCCTCGTGAGTATTGTTGCTTTTCCATTATGCCGGCGGCTCGCATTTCAGCTGAAGAAGATGATAAACTAATTGAGTTAGATTCGAACCACCAGCTTTTGTGGAATATGGGGACAGTGAATGTAAGAATCAAACGAAAAAAATATATATGATTTGGATGGACGTGGGAAAGCAACTAAATAAAACAAGTAAGCTTATTTCTAAAAAATATATACTTTATTGAGTGTAAGGGAGGGATGTGAATAGAATATTTTAATAAGATTTGAATTATAATTAACTTAAATGTTTGAAGAACGGTCTGTTGGAGTAATTTGTGAATTGCGGTCTCACGAAAAAACCATCAGCTTTGGAGTAGCCACCTACTCCCACGAAAGGTATCATGTTGTTCCCAGGGAAATTCAAACTGTCCTTATCGTCTCCCTGATTGTAATGAAGTGGATGGTGTACCTGATATTCATCTCGAAGAAAATTTTGTAAACAATATCAATCTGTAATGATATAATCGACAGTATGAAGCATCACATTAGTAGGTGTAAAAAAAAAAACTCTGAACACTGAACACTTGATACCAAAAGCATTCTCAGAAATGGTGTACCTGATATTCATCTCGAAGAAAATTTTGTAAACAATATCAATCTGTAATGATATAATCGACAGTATGAAGCATCACATTAGTAGGTGTAAAAAAAAAAAACTCTGAACACTGAACACTTGATACCAAAAGCGTTCTCAGAAATTCTTCGTGCTTTGCTTAACTGGTAATCAAATTTCCCTTTAAAAGCATTTTCCAATGCTTGTTATTTACGCTGTTTCATGATGTGTTCGTCAAACCTGACGACCTCATCACATAATATGACATGAGGCAACAACATGTTTGATTGTGGCAGTAGACAAGGGGGTGGAAAAAATCAACTCTTGTGTTATCAATTGTCCCATTTCTGAGATTTATTGAATATTTCTGCATCCTCCTCATTGCCGTACGAACTTATGTCAACAACGAGAAACATCATTCGCATCCACCATTGAAGGAGAACTTTTGAAAAGTAACCTTTGTAGTTATAATATAAACTTCTGGTCTACTTTGCTGCTACAATCCTGGAGTGTTTTCCATCCATAGCAGCGACGTCATTAGGAAAATTCCAACGAGTCCAAAATTCATCACTCTTCTCTTTCCAATCTATCTCTTTGGGGGGAGGTAAAAATCTCGGAAGCAATACTTCTTTGAGTTTCTTGAGAACTGTTAGTATAAATTTACTTATCTCCGGCACAGATATGCGATGTAAAAATTGTACTGAATTAAACGATTCTCCCTTTGCCAAATATCTGAAGAAAAAAAATAACACTGCATTTAGATTGTTGAGAGGATTAAATAGAAACTCTCTGTTAATAGACAGTTTGTTCATTTATTACGAATATTACTTTTTTATAATTAGTTGCATTGGTTATGGTTTCAGGTTCACAATGTAAACTGTGGTGAAAGAGTATCCGTGACCATTTCAAATATTCAAAAAACAAAGGAGACAAGAGTAAGCTATTCCGACCGGATCACCAACAAACTGCGGAGGATGAACGCAGCTCCTATTCGAACAGCAAACCGCAAATAGATATATAAATGCCAGAAACAGGTTCATGATAGTATTAGCGTTCAGGAGTACGACCAATCCAACCAAAAGCCTGATGATAATCTTCCACAGTCTTATCAGGTTAACAGCCTGCCTGGAAGGCAAAAGAACATCTGCCGATCTCCGATCAAGAAGACAAAAATGAGGATCAAGTCGGTTGTCCATGAACTCATTGAACGGGACGACCGTGAGAATTTACAAAAAAATATGTTGTCAGACTTGTAGAGCTAGATTCTGAAGTCTTTAAGACCGTGGCTAAGACCGTTAAAACCTTTTTTGTCCAGACCTCATCAATGAAGCTAAAAAAAAGATTTCCTATCGTCATGGATTTGTTTCCAAACGAAGACTCCAACAGCTTTTTATTATCTGCTGCTTCTACTCCAAGAGTTCAACAACATCCGCTTGAACTCCAACAAAGATGCCTAATCACAGAAGCGCTAACAAAGGCTTTCCACACTGATGATCGCCAAAAACAATATTTTGTAATGTTAATTTGAGTTAATTAAATTGCAATATATTATTCTTTTTTCCAAACTATTTGATTTGTACCCTTTCCCATATAACGTACAAACTGTCTAAACACATTAGAACAAAGCATCATGTAAGTGCTTCTTACCTTAATGTTAGTGCCAGTTTATCTGCAGGTCCTGTGAGTTTTGCCACTCGGTTGGTAGATGTAGTTGCTAATTTATTTTCAATAAGGGACAGAAGAAAAGCAAATTGGTTGGGTGTGAATCGGAAAAATTCTTTGAATTTTATTCCTTCGTCCAGCAAGTGTCTGGAGATAACAATGCTCTAAACTCCTTTTTCTCGCTGTTCGAAGAGTTGGTTGATACTTTTGCGTTTTCTGTAAATATATTCGGAAACAGCGTCTTCTTCTTCTGCTTCCACATTTCTAAAATGTAGCAAGAGTGCCAAAAGACTTTTTTTTTTTTTTTTTTTTTTTTTTTTTTTTTTTTTTTTTTTAGAAGAGGCCATGCTGTACTTCGATGGAAAACTAAATCACTACTGACGACGCCTTTCTCTAGGAAAACATATCATTCCTGCCCTAGCATTTGCAGCGAGCGGACCTGTCCCTCTGTCTACCATGCCTCGAAGAATCAACTTCCAAGATCGCTACGAGAGCGGAATCGCCTCCGACTTCAAGGGCCCAATTTTCGTCGTGGAGCTGCACTCTACGAGTGGCATTCCGGCGGACCTAGGTGCGCAGCTTGCGCAGTCCGCATCGCTGCGCAATGCCCACATCAAGCCCTGCCTGAAGGACAGGAACAGGGCCACAGTCTACATGTGGTGTTCCCAAGAAATGGTTCACCTAGAGCACTTCGCGCAACACCATCTGCAGCCCCCGCTGCAAGTGGTGGAGCCGGCGGTCCGCATGTGTCCCGCCAGGTACGTCTCGTGGGCCACCTACCAGAGGGTGCTGTCGGTTGAGATAGACACTGCGAGACTCGCACCATTCAACGTACTAGCAGAAACCGGAACACCGCCCCAGAAGAAGCCTGCCGCTACGCAGACTGAGCCAGCTCAGCCTGCCCCAGAACAGCGTACCAGCAGCTGCCAAACCAGCCTGGCAGCGCAGCTGCGCTAGCACACCGCGACCCAGACCATCACCCCAGCAAAACACCTGCAAGCAGCCACTCAAACAGCTGTTTTAACAGCTGAGAAGAGCACAACAGCAGCTCTTCTCGTGGCTCAGGATTTCTCTCCACTGCAGCCGCCGCCGGTGGCTTCTGCAGCTACACAGACCGCCCCCAAGGCGGCCTCGGCTGCGGAGAAATCGGCGCGGCAGCCCTCACAGGAGCAGCCCCGACAGCGCCCGGCAGAACATCGCGCGCCCTGGCTTTTTGTCGTCCTTAGGGGCGGCAGAGGGGCCGGGGTGCCTGCGCTCTGCCGGCCACACGCCGACCAGGTGCTGGCGCGTCTGCAGCAGGACCACTGGGCGTCTCACTGGCCTCTACAGAGTGGCCTTCGCCACTGTTCAGGAGGCCACTCGCCTGCTGGAGGCCGGCCTCACCATCAGAGGCGCCCACTGCGCAGCTGAACCAGCCCACACCAGACAGCAGCTCCCCAGGGCCTGGGGCCCCACCGAGCTGCAGTCTACTCCGCGCGGCGCAGTGCTGCAGTTGGCAGAAATGTTAACTGCGGTGCTGAGCCGTCATAGGCACACCACGAGCCAGCCGTGGGCAGAGGGGACTCGTCCCCTCCGCCGGCCTAGCCCCTCTTCCCGTTAAAGGGAGGGGGTCAGCAGCCCACGGTTTAGGAACCTCGCGACACAGACAACACACTTAGCTAACACACTAAATTAGTCCAGCCATTGCCCACAAGCAAGCATAAATAAATTAACACGTTTTAATTAACAAAATAAAAATCAAGTCAAACTGAGCAGCTACGGCCAACTGCTCAGCTTAAATTTAATATTCATTTCCCCCCCCCCCCCTTTTTACCCCCTTTAAATCTAATCTTAAAGGGAGCGCTGGACAACACCACGCAATTAAAGTAGAGTCAACACACGAGTTTAAATTTAAATTTTTTCAGGCCAATTGCATTCAACACTGCTTCGCAGCACTTATAATTAACATTTCAGAAAAGGCCAAAACAAAATTTTTTCATAGGTCAAAACAGGAGGTTATGGGTCCCTGAAGGGACCTGGCACTCCTAATGGGTCGCGGGGTTCGATGCCAAGTTGCGGCATTCGGGCCCCGCTGCCCTCATTGGCGATGATGTTATCGCCCATGTCAGTCAGACGAGAGTCTGCAGGGGGGGGGGGGGGGGGGGGGGTGCTTCATTAAGCACATAGTCTGAGCCTAGGAAAACATATCACGCGACGTCTAACGTTTTCCTGCACCCGACGGAATAGACGAGTGTGTTCCGCTCCACACTACGGCCTAATCCCCTCGCTAGGAAAACGTGCCTTAAGGGGTAGATAACATTGCCGTTGGCAGAAAAGGGCGGGGCGGGGGGACATTGCCGGGCCGCTATAATCTCCAACAGAATGCTCGCGTGACGTCAGTGGTCGTGCAGGCCCGCCAGGCGCCCGGATCTGGCGTACGTCATGTCCTTGCTACCACAACAAATTTAATAGCAAAAATGTGATACATAAACTCGCTTTTCGTGGGGCTAGTACATTAAAATAACAGTGTACGCATTCAGTGTATGCAGTGTGTTTTCTAAATGTACATAAACATGAAAATTCAGTTTTTAGTAGTATTAATGTATGTATTACGGCATTATGCAATTGTTGCATACGCATCTCGTAGGCCTAGCTGCACAAAATTGCTTGGTGTCTCTATAGAAGTGCAAGTGGAGCACACATGGCGCCTAAGATCAGTGTAGATCTACCACTCTGTTCTGGGTCGTGACAATTTCCGTAATGCTCTGAGCGTTACAATTTAAAGTAAAATTTCTCTACAGCTGATAGAGGATAGGAAATTAACGTGACAAAACGTAATGCATAAATCATCCAATCCACGTGTTTGTAAATAACATTTTCCACCAACCATCAAAGAGCTAAATCCGTTTAAAAGTAATAACTGTTATTTATAAAATTATCTGCCATGTCACTGATTGCCAATTCAAAAATTGTATTATTCCACTATAGAAACAGTTTTTAGGAGATGTTATCTTTAAAAGATTTGTGCAATGGGAGTGCATGACTTGATGTAAGTTTTTAGGAGACTTACTCCAAAGAAAGAATTTCAAAAATATTTACTTTAAAATGTAATTGTAAGAGAATGTTTTAAAAGAAAATCGCCAAGTAACGTGGCTCACACCTACAAACATGTATATTATAAATAAATATACATATATAGATGTATGTATATAGAGCCTGGATCCTGAATATACATGCCTGGTTAATAAACTGTTATGTATAACTGACTCGAAAACACATGACAAGGCTTACAAAGGACTCGCTTCGCCTTCTAAGTAGACTGTAGTAATCGAGAAACGCTAGTAATTTATTTGTTTGTATTTGTAGAATTTATGTAATCATTTTTATTTGAATTTGTGTTCCTTTATTTTTCGAACCTGTAACCTTTATGATAATTGTTATTACATTAGTATGATTTTAACTGAACTTATATATTTTTGCATTCGCTAAGAATCGAACCAAGGACAGTAATCGATCGATTCAGTCATTATGTTAGCAATTTTGTTTTTATGAATTTTGTAATTTTTCCCGGATTTCTAGCTACATAATTACAGATTTCCAAGATGGCGGACATAAAGTCTTACTGAAGGTTGGTTTATGTGGAAATTAGGCTACTTTCAGGATTTTGAACATAATTTATGAAATAAGTATTTTTTACATAAAATTAAAATATTTGTATCGATCAAGTATCGAACCATGGACAGGAGTCCATCCAATCAGTAAATTAATGAGTGATTTTTTTAATGATTTTTGTAATTTTCCCCAAATTGATGGCTAAATAAGTACGAATTTCCAATATGGCGGCGCCACAGTAATAATAAATTATTACTGCACTCTAGCAGGTAAAAATTAAAATAACATGATGGTAGCGCATTTTTTCATACGAAATTAAGATGGTGGACACCAGCAGACGAAACTAAGATGGCGGACGTGGCCTCATACTAGCTGGCGATGTATATATACCCTGGCATTATTGGTGGGAGGTCAGTCTGCCTGCAGCTTCCATGGAGATAGGCTCTGTTGTATTTTTATTTATTTTTGCCTTCATCGGACTCGTACCGAGGACGTAAGTGAATGTTTTAAATAATATTTAATTAATTTTTTTTATAAATTTTTTTTTTCAAATTTCTAGGATAAAAATGACTGATTTACATGGCGGAGCATAACGAAAAATGCAACAATCTATAATCCAAGATGGTGTCCATAACGAAATGCACATTGATTATGTCATACACATCCAAGATGGCGACCGTAACGAAATGTACAACGGTGTTAAAATAATATTTCATTAAATTTTGATCAATTAATTTTTATAAATTTTAGAATTTTTTCATTAAAATCGGATAATAATTACAGATTTTCAAGATGGCGGACATGACATCATACTAGCTGGCGATATATATACCTTGGCATTAGTGGTGAGAGGTCAGTCTGCCGGTGGCTTCCAAGGAGAAAGGATCAGATGCCATTTTTTATTTTGCATTCACTGGGTTCGAACCGAAGATGTATGTACGTTTATTAAATAATTTTTATTAAAATTTCATTAATTAATTTTTTTATAAATTTTAATTTTTTTCAAATATCTAGCACAAAAATTACGTATTTTCAAGATGGCGGCCGTAACAAAAATTGCAACGGTGACGTCATATTCCATGATGGCGTCAGAAGCTTATCGGAGGCTGTAGATATGGATTCTTAAGCCACAATGTGGAGATTTTAAGCCGTTGACATTTTTAGGGAACAAAAATGGGAAATTTCCCTCTAAACTGTAATCCCCACCCCTCCAATGGAAATTTG
Organism: Bacillus rossius redtenbacheri; assembly: GCF_032445375.1. Taxonomy (NCBI): domain Eukaryota; kingdom Metazoa; phylum Arthropoda; class Insecta; order Phasmatodea; family Bacillidae; genus Bacillus; species Bacillus rossius. The sequence continues at coordinate 228,388,873 of NC_086330.1, forward strand.
TAGAAAATTTGAGTAACTATTTTAAAGTTCGGTTCGAGTTCGAAATTTCGAACGTTCGTACAGCCTTATGCAATACTACTCTTCAAATGTCACACGTGAATGGAAACTTATCAAATAAGCGTAGCATAGCAATTATATACCGCGTCTATTAAAAACATTAGTTTAAAGAATTTAAAACATTTATCCAGGACTCTTTTTGGTCATTACATATTTGGGATTGCTACATCTGGACACACATTAATGTTAATTGTTGCTGACATCACATAACACAGTATAAACAAATACTAAACGTCCAAAATATACACGCCACAACTGCATTGCCAGTTCACTATCTAGCACTAGCTGCCGGCTGAGGTCGACGTTCGACCTGAAAGATAAGGTGTAGCGCTGTAAGCAAATACCGCGTCTACATAAAAGGCAAGTGAATTGGTGTTATGGGTTTGACAGAGGGGAAAAGGAAAGGGAGGAGGGCATCGTGTTGTGAGGTTGTACGGGCCAGCAGATTTTTTCCTCATAACAGTAGTTCCGGATATGTGGTTTTCTACTAAGATTATGCTTCATTTCAAAATAAATTTTGACATACTTTATATAGTAAATTTAAAATACTTATTGGTGGAAAATAACTTGAAAGTTTATGTATTTTATCGCTCAAAGACTTGTTGGAACCTACAGCTTCGAAGCAATTCGATACCCCGAAGATCTTAATGAAATTTAAGAACAACCGTTACTAATACTTATCTTTATAACAATATCTAACAATGTTTCAGAACATCAAATACAGCTCCGTAGGCGCCAATACTTTAGCTACTAGCGACTTTAACAATCGCGCACCGTTCGTTCACTATTTGTATTCAAAATGAAGCTAATAGTCTATTATTATTCAAAGCATCTGTATAATTTCATTTAATTTATTTAAAAACCGACATTATAGGTTTGAATTTATCTACAACATTAATTTATTTCAAGTCAAATTCTCTAGTTACACAAGAAAGTAATCTTAGTAACATTTAGCATGGTTGAATGCAAGTGGAGCCAGGTGGAGTAACTTCCCAGTTATAGTAGAACAATGTAATAAAACGGCTACTTCGTTATGTATTTATGTACCTAGATGCGTACGATTTATGAAAACATTTTTTGGTTCGTTGAGCTTTGACAAGTGCCAGTTGTGTGCATATTAACTCAAACAACAGATGTTTTCTTTTATGTTGTTTGAAATATTCATTGTAGCAATCATAATTGTATCAGTGTAGCCTACATATTGTTAGTATTTAAGTGTCTCACTGCTTGTAACTTTAACCCAAAATATATGTTATGTGCGGTATTGTAGGGTTCAATATAAAAATGTATAAGTAGGCCTATTATAAGTAAGCATGCTTTAAAACCCGCCATTTTGTAAGGTATGTTCATGATTAATTTACATATAAAATAGTTACCTAAATTATAATATGTGAATATGTTTCTTACTATTTTTAACTGTATAAATTGAAACAAAAATTTGTTTTAACTACGATGCATGCACACAAGATAGGCTAACTTACAAAAGAAGGTTTTAATGAATACAAGGTTTCGCCAAAGCTATTTTCTGATGCAAGATGTACATAGTAAATGTGTTTTTGTGTGCTTTATTGTAAGACCTATCCTACTGTAAATTCATTTCATATCGTTAACTTAATATATACTCCATAATCTTTTATCTTTTCTGCACACATTACTTATTATTTTGTGGATGCGAATTGTAAAACTTCGATTCTTGCAAGGGCCGAACACGGAATGTCAACTTTTTAAAGTATTCTATATACATTTTTTAAGTTAGTAATGTATTCTATATATTAAATGTGTAAAATTTTTGACGTGGCCACGTCTAATAAATCGATGAACGCCGGCTGCACGCATGAAAAAGTGTCCCGTTACGCACATTGTCCCGTTTTTCTGTGTCCCGTTACGCTCATTTTATATTGCTCTTTGCTAACCTCAACCTCCTAGCATTACGACCGAGTCAGTGGCGTAATTCTGTTTTCATGCATTTCAATGTAACATTTTCATTGCTCTTTGCTAACCCGTTCCTCCTAGCATTGCTGCAGAGTCCGTGACGCAAATATATTATTTTTGACTGCATCTTGGTGTTGGGTAAGCCATTTTCCTTCACATCATCCTTGAAACACTCCCATTCGTTTCCTACTTTTCCTATCATCGTCATATCCTTAACAGAATAACACAGATTGGAAGAACTTAAATAGCAAACACGTATAAAAGTTATAGTTAAAATAATCTCTTATTTGAAGTAATAAACATAATTGAATTAATGACTGCAGTAGTATGTAAATGGGCATACTGGCACAGGGTCCAGGGTGAGGATTGAGGAGTGTGTCGACCGCCATATTGGATTGTAATGTCACGGCGGCCATCTTGGATGAGTGTAACGGGACACCGCGTAACGGGACACCGCGTAACGGGACAAGTAGATCACGGAGGCCATTTTGGATCCGCCATCTTGGATCTGCCATTTTGGATGACGTCATTGTGTTCTAGAAAATTCCGGTGATGTGTTTTCCGCCATATTGGATGATGACGTCACCGTTGCAATTTCCGTTACGGCCGCCATCTTTAAAATCTTTATTTATTATCCGATTTTAACGAATTTTTTTTTTAAATTTATAAAAAAATTCAAATAGTACAAATTTAATAAACAATATTTAAAAATCATACATTAACGACACGGAGCTCGGAGTCCGCGGTTCGAACCCGACGAGTGCAAAAAAAAATTAAAAATGGCGACCGATCCTTCCCCCGTGGTGACTTTTGGCAGACTGACTCCCACCACTTTTTTTTCATAGCATATATATATCGTCACATAGTATGACGTCATGACCGCCATCTTGTCTTCGATGCTGGAGACCACCATCTTGTTTTCGGCCGCTAGAGTGCACCGACGCCATGTTAGTTTAATTCTTACCCGCTAGAGTGCAGTAATCATTTATTATTGCTGTGACACCCGCCATCTTGTCATTTGGCCGCCATCTTGGAATCGTGTAATTATTTAGCTAGAAATTCGGGAAAAGTTCCAAAATTCATTAAATAAATTTGTAATCTATATACTGATTAATTAGATCGAATAAGGTCCTTGGTTCGATCCCTGGCCGATACAAAACAACTTTAATTTTAAAAAAGTACCACTAATGTGTAAGGTTTGAGAAAATAAAAACACCGCAAGTTCTTTTAAAAAATACTTTTATTACATACATACTACACTACTACAAGTACAAAAAAAAATACACAGACAAATTACTAAAGCCTTGTGGATTTCTCGACGTCTGCATCTGCCACCCACGAATTGAAGCGAGGTGGAAAGCCCCACCACTTGACGTAGGACCGTCCATTTCTTCGTTTTATAATCTTCTCCACCAAGTACGTATCGGGATACAACGTAGGCTGAATCTCTTCGGCATAGAAGCCGCCATGGATAGGTTTGTGGTCCAAATCTTCGAGGTAGTAGGTCCTAGGCTCTGATTCACGAACATGTGTCACACGGAAAAGTTCGGGACTCCAGTTCGCAGTGAAACCTTTCTCGAAGATACCTTTCTGCTTGGAGATTCGCACAATGTCGCCGACGTTAGCTTTACGCTTTCGTGGATCTTTCTTCTTCGTGTTGGGAAAAACTGTTTGAAGCAGGCGATTATCCTTTACGTCCTTTGGCTTCATTTTCGTGGTAGAATGCACAGTGGAATTATACTCGCTTATTAGTTTCGGCAAGATGTCAAGCCACTTGTAATTTCCGTTAGCCGTGAACTGCCGCCACATCTTGGAACGCAAAGTTCTGTTAAACCTTTCGACAACGGAGGCTTTGACGTTACTAAATGAAGAGTAGTGTTTGATGCCATACTTCTTCATCAAAGCCTTGAAGGTCGCATTGTAGAATTCTTTCCCGAGGTCCGTTTGCAGGTGCGACGGTACACGTCCATCACGCAAAATATTGTTCATGGCCTTGGCTACGTCAGTTGCAGTCTTTGATTTGACAGGTCTAGCCCAAGCGAACTTGCTATAAACATCGATGACTGTCAACATGTACTTGAAACCTTTATTCAATCGGGAATACGGTATCATCTCAACAAGGTCCGCCTGGAAAAAATCATCAATTCCACGAACTATGACTTTGCGACGAAGGTATTTCCGTCTAGCAGGAGCATGAAGTTCGCGAGCGATTCCGGTTCGACTCATTGTATGTAGCCGGCTTCCTTCAGTTCTTCAAGTATGGAGACTATTTCGTTGATGTGCGAATAGTTTCCTACACTAAGCGATGCATGTAGAATTCTAAGGCGATTAACTAATTCATTAGGGTCGTCCCAATATACATAGTCAAATGTCTGACCACTTTCTAGCTTTTTTAAACCTTCGCCATGTATTGTTAGTTCACTGAAGAGATTAGCGAGAATGTCGATTTTTTCATGATCTACGTCTTTATATACACCACTATCTGGATCGTTATCGCGAAAATGTGCATTGGTTAGCTCTAGCAGTTTTTTGTACTCTTGTAAGTCGTTGTGAGAATATCCTTTAGGCTCCCTGCGAAACAGCAATTCGTACAGACCCGGAGTCCCGCGCGTTTTGAACTCTGCTACGCGCACGATATTTCCTGGTAGAAAGTCTATTTCTTTAGCACCGAGGAACCATTTATTATGTTTTCTGTACACTCCGTAGGTCGTGTCATTATTCCGGCTCGTAAACGATATCAGGTATGGTCGGACCATTGCATTAACTTGATGTCCCTTTTTCGGTATTTTTTTCTTGTGCATGGACTCTGTACTTGTTAAGTCCTCTTCTTCTCGATCTGGTTCATACTTTCTCTTCTTTACAGTCGGCATTTCATCTTCAACTTCTGTCTTCACAATGAAGGCTGGTTCTTCCTTGTTTTTAAGTTCGTCGAGGCGACTAGTGATTGGTTTGAATATCTCCTCATTTTCCATCTCACGTGCAAGTCTGGTTCGTCTAGCAAGTAAATATTTTTCGCGAACAGACTGTATAGCTCGATGAAGGTCACTGGCCAGGTCCGACATTGTACTGGCTGAAAACTTATTGCAAGACCTCCTTTTATACTTTTCTATTCGTTCGCAGAAACTTCTTTCTTGTGTTTGGCCAAATCTGAATTTGTTGACGATTGAGATAGTGATGCTTTCAGACTACTTTGAAAAGTCCTCAGATCGTCCCGTCTTTGTGCATTCGAAACTTCGATCATGTCGCGAATGCGAGAATCCGAAGCTTCCACGCGCTGGTCTATGGCTACGAGGTACTCAAGTAATTCCTTTTTCACCCCGTCTATTTTTTGAGCCAGTAGCGAAATGTATTTGCGGATAACGTCGTCATGAGACTTGAGAGCAGTACGTAAGTCTCGACTGCTACGACCGAATTTCGAAATGCTATGACTCATGTTTGGTGATAAACTGATCGAAACCTCGTCTGTACCTGCCCTTATATAGAGGCCAGTCTTTGACTATAACTAGGAATCCGTGTTCTTCTTTCCAACACAAGGAGCACATGTCTTTGAATTCCTGGAATGTCATGTCGGTGTTTACGTGATCATCATAAGCGTGGCGTAAATTAAGTTTGTCCATGCGAAACAAAACTATGACATTTGCGTTGTCTCGTAGGAGATGTTTTGGAATACGACTGTACGTCTGACACAGGTAAACGCAGTCTACCTTGGCGTGTCTGCCCATGGAAAAGTACTCTTGTATTATGCCTTGTTTCTCGCACATTACATCGTCGAAAACAAACACGGAATTGGCTTTTGCTTCGCTTGGAGGTACAACATCGGTATTATCGCTAAACGGAAAATACTCCAGACCATCCACAGATCGTAGAACAGTTGCTAGGCGCTGGTACTTTGGCTGTTGCAACGACTTGGAATACAAGTAAACGTTCTCGAACCGAAGACCATTTGGTTCCTCCAGTAAACTCAGTAAAACACACGTTTTACCGCAGTTGGACGGACCCGCCATTATGCAACGTACGGCAGAAGGCAACAGTAAGCCATGTCGTGATTCACGACCACTAAATACATCGTCTTGCGTAATGCGCACGGGCAAACACACGTCTTGCTTGACGACCTGCATTGTACTAAAGTAATTGTATAAAATCAAACACATTTATACTTTCTGGTCAGTTGTGCGTAATGACTCGAAGAGGTAAGAACAAAAAACACAGCGGTGCAGGACTCGTGAACTCGCTGATAAACAATCTGCCATTCGAGCTACACATTCCCGGCTACAGATTCTGCGGCCCCGGCACGAAACTAGCGAAAAGGTTAGCTCGAGGTGACGTGGGCATTAATTCTCTCGACGAAAAGTGCAAGCAGCACGATATCGCATATTCATTAAGTAAGGATCTGGAATCCAGGCACTGGGCCGACGAGATATTGGCACAGGAAGCCGAAGATATAAGCAAATCGTCGAACGCGGGACTAGGAGAGAAAATCGCAACGTGGGGCGTATCTAAGATCATGAAGGCAAAGACGAAATTAGGACTGGGTGCTCGTCGAACCAGCTCCATCAAGTCAAAAACTAACTCACGCAAGACCAAGAAGCGCAAGATCGGTGCAGGCGTGCAAAAAGCCAAGCAAAAACTACAGACTCTCGACAAGAAGATTATAGGAGGATTTCTTCCTTTGCTTTTGCCTGCATTGGGTGCTCTCGGTGGCCTCATCGGTGCAACGAGCGGTATAGTGCGGGCAGTCAACACTTCGAAGAATGAGCGCAAGCAGTTAAAAGAAGCACAGCGACACAATGCCAGCATGGAAGCCATTGCCATCGGTAAAAAAAACGGCGCAGGACTGTACTTGCATCCTCACAAGACAGGACGAGGCATGAGAAAGAAACGTGTAAAGAGAAAATCCTAAGTTCCCTACCGAAACGACCGCTCACCAACGTAGATTTAATAAAGTACGCACGCAAACTGAAAATACCAAATTTCCGCGGCGTGTTTATGCGAGACACTTTGCCCAGCAAGCCAAAGACACGTGAGTGCGCCATAATTAATTTAGACACGTCGGCGGGTCGCGGCACGCACTGGATGGCGTACATAAAGTCTGGAAAAAAAGCTACTTACTACGACAGTTTTGGAAATTTACGCCCTCCGCCCGAACTGCGACAGTACCTGGGCCGGTCCACTACGTTGTTTTACAATTACGAAACGGAACAGAAGCCTAATCAAACAAACTGCGGACACTTGTGTCTTCGCTTTTTAACAAACAAAAATTAGCTGACAAATAAAAATTGCTACTTAAAGGTTGTGCAGTGATGTTAATTTATTAGTCATGTCGATAACACTTACCCTGACAGGTCACGCATCTGAGCTGCGGGCGGTTCATTTCCCGCCTCTGGATTTAGACGGAGAATGGTGTATCGGACTCGTAGATTTTCAAACGTATAATGCCATACCTAATATCGACGAAGAAAATTGCAAGATCTGCTTCCTGAAAAGCGATGGGACCGCTCATGAAATACGGTTACCTGATGGCTCTTACGAAATTGACGACATTGCAAATTACATCAGGGATATGTTACCACAGGATGTAGACTTTCAACTGCGTGGAAATCCAAACACTCAAAAAAGCATTCTAACATGCAGTGAAAATGTCGACTTTACGAAACCTGGCACCATAGGTACGATGCTCGGATTCGAATCAAAGGTTTATGATACGGGAAGAACGTACGAATCTACACGCGCAGTAAACATTTTGCCTGTGAATGTCATAAGAATAAACTGTAATTTGGCAAGTGGAACGTATCTCAACGGAAGACTAAGCAACATGCTGCACGAGTTTTCGCCGATGGTCCCGCCAGGATATAAACTGGTCGAAGTACCGCAAAGTATCATTTACGTTCCAGTCGTCGTGAAGTGCGCACACGAAGTCGTCTTCAGAATCGTTGACCAGCGAGGACGATTGGTGATTTTTTAAGACGAAGAAATTACATTACGTCTGCACTTGAAGCGATGGGCATAAAGTTCGTAACACCGAACAGTTATAAAAGAAATCGTATTGGCGTGAACAAGAACAGTTCTCTACCAGACATCGGTGAATTAACACCTGACAACATAAAGTATCTTCTCAGTATTGGACAAGTGCCGAATAAATATGGAAGACGAAATCCTCAACGTGGAAGATCCAGTCATTTTTGATGACAGCATTACGAAAATGGAATTGCACGAGTACCAGCCTTTCCTGCTCGGACCGTACGCACTACCATCGGAAGTACGCATTGCAGTACAGCACCAAGATATTTGTACTTTACCTTCGCAGTCATTTCTACGTATAAGAGGCACACTGACAAAAGCGGATGGTACGCATCCGACAACGACGTCAATATCCTGCAATGGTATTCTTCACCTAATTGAGCGCATTACTTATGTACTCAATGGCGTCGAGGTAGACCAGACGAGAGATGTAGGCATAACATCTGCTATGAAAAATTACCTTTCGCTCACACCAAATGAACTGTCTGCTGCAAAGATGGCCGGTTGGGCTCTCGAGGATGAATATAAGCTTCCGGTTTATGCCGAAGGGAAGTTCGAAGTTTGTGTTCCTCTGTCCATGCTTCTTGGATTCGCGGAGGACTACAAGCATATAATCATTAATTCGAAACAAGAGCTCGTACTACTTCTAGCCAACACGCACATTAATGCAATTGTCGCCGCTGCAGAAAACCCTCAAGATGTCTCGCTAACACTACAGTCTATCGAGTGGATGCTGCCCCACATCCAAGTGAGCACCGTTGAACGAGTCAAGATGTTGAAGAACATAGAAAATGGCAAGAACTTCGATGTGCCATTCCGATCCTGGAGCCTGGAAACTAATCCCGGCTTGCCTCATAGTCAGCGTATCAATTGGATAGTAAAGTCCAGCTTCGCTACGGAAAAACCAAGATACATCATCGTCGGGCTTCAGACCGGAAGACAGCTCAATGCAGGAGTGAGTCGCTCCGTATTCGATAACTGTCAAATAAGTAATGTAAAAATATTTTTAAACAGCGAAAGTTATCCGTACGTTGACATAAACATGGATTTTGAAAGTGGAAGATTCCTTCTAGCATACCAAATGTATGCCAAGTTTCAGCAAGCTTACTATGGGCGGAGACAGTCACCGATACTGAGTCCCGACAGTTTCAAGAACAAGGCTCCGTTAATGGTGTTTGACGTTTCCAAACAGGATGATCGAATAAATTCAAACATCATCGACTGTAGGATCGAGATAACGACTAGCGGAAACATTCCACCAAACACCTATGCTTTTTGTCTGATACTTCACGATCGGCTTGCATCGTACAATTGTCGAGACAAACTTGTGAAAATCCTGACATAAATACTGTTTCGTTTTCGATAATAATTTAGTTACGACCGAGCATTGCTAGCGACAAGATGTACTGCAACCTGCAAGGTTTCCAGAGTCAAAATGGATTCGTGCTCAAGGAAATTGCCGTCACTCACGACGGCCGGACTCGAACCCGCAGCTTCCGACCTCCGTATCCGTGGAAACTACTAGACGAAAAAAGTAAACGGTCGAACGAATGGCTATGTAAATATTATCACGGACTAGAGTGGGACGAAGGAAAAATTCCGTACCACCAAGTGTAAAACACTATTGGAGATTTACTAGTTCAAAACGAAATAATCTACGTTGCCGGACCCGAACAGAAGAAATGGCTACGAGAACTGTGCGACGTTGGAGCAGCTGAAATCGTAGATATACAGACCGACTACGGCTGTCCTTCCCTGCGCAAGCTTAGTGCAATATACGACATGCAGCCATGTGACAAGTTTGAACGTGTCTCTGCCTGTACAAACTCGCAGCTAATGCAGAAATGGCACACACAATGTTAGTAGGAGCCTGCATATATAAATGGCGTACATACGTACGTGCCTTCAGTTGACGTTCGACCTGCAAGAAGATGTTTACATTTCATCCTGCTAACGTGTACGTGAGCGCAAGACCTAGCTTCAGCAGTGTCGAGTACAGCTACTGGGATTCCGGGTATCTACGTACATATACAGAAACCTGTGATGGAGGTGCTCAGCATTGGCGGTTTGCGCACTTTCCTGTGTCCTACGAACCGACTCAGCAGCTGGTAGCTTGTTGCGAACCTGGAAACTGTGCCGTCTATCACATGAGACCACACACAATCCTTCCTGCTAGCATCGCTGAGGTAGTCGCCTCGTCTGCATGTGCAACACCAAACATGAGCGTGTTGCAACCTGTTGCGACCTGTGATGCTTCTACGCAGACGCCCAAACGGTGTGTGTCTCGTCGTCGCAGTTCAGGCAGTGAATCTGTCCCAACTAGCACTGAGCCAAAGCCCAGGCGTAGACGTGGTCACAGACGTCATCGACCATGTCTTGTCGGAGTTGTCAACGTCACAGAAGATGACCAGCTGGAAACCTGTGTTCCTGATCCTGTGGCCTGCGAACCAGTTGGAACCGGAGTCAACGAACCAGTTGGAACCGGAGTCAACGAACCAGTTGGGACCGGAGTCGACGTGTCAGTTCGTGCGGCATTAAAGACTTTGCTTGTGAAAATGCTTGATTCCTTAACCTAATATGTATTTGTGTAATTTTTATAAATAAATGTGTAAAACTTGAACTCGTATGCTTTTTATTTCTACAATTTTTAGGTACCTAATAGGAAAAAAAAATAATTTTAAATACAGACATTATTTTGACTCATGAGGTATACCAGTAGACCACGGATATATAAGCGAGGTTCAGACGACTGGACCCGCAGTTCACCTCTGGTCGCGGTGCAGTACGGACGTGCTCTCTCCATTAAGTTTCGTGAGATTTAGTTATGTCGACCGGGATAGACTGTTTACCGTCAGCAGCGGGGACCTCGATGACAGCAATGATGATGGAGTCGGAGATTCCGATACCGACTGCAGAGGAGACCACGGCGGCGGTGGAGATCCCGATACCTGCTGCAGAGGAGACAACGATACGTGCTGTTCCATCATCAGCTGAAGTTTCACCATCTGCATTCCAGACTTCAATTCATGAAGAGCATACATCGCATCAATGCAAATATTGTGACGCATCATTTACTTTCACTTCAAATGCGCGCAGACCTGAAAGAAGCAGCTGTCAGAATAATGCTCAAAAAATACTGTTTCAGTGCAAAAAGTGCAATAAACTAATTTCGCGTCTCGATAGCTTACATCGTCATTATAAAAAATGCTCCGAGACGTATAATGAACATGGTTATTGATTTGACTCATGTGTTGTACCGGCTAATGAGACTATATAAGTGAGACCCCAGGTGATATGGACTTCAGTCCGTCTCTGGCTGCGGTGATGAACGGCTCGGATAGTTAGACTTGTATAACATAATGGACCAGTATCTATCTATTCTTGAGAACTCGATGGCATCATTACCAGTATCAACACCAACCTGGATCGAAGGTCTACCATCATCAGTGCAGAGCCCGATGACAACGATGTCTACAGCTACACCTGCTCTCTCAGCACAGCGGGAGATTTCGACGCGTGCAACATCTTCTGCAGAGCAGACCTCAACGGCTTCAGAAGTTAACATGTCAGCAGTGTTACAATGGTTGTCAACAGTTCCAGTGGCATTGATGAAGGAAGGTGCATCCAACGGTGTTCCATCATCCGGCTGCACGTACTGCGAGAAGATCAAAAACTTGAAATTACGTGATTATGTAATACACAATTGTAGTGATAACTCTGAACGCATTAAATATCAGTGCAACAGATGTTTAAGCAAGTTTGTACAATATGGAAGATTAAAACGGCACCTCAGGAATTGTGATAGACTGGCTGTACATTCATCGGAATCAAGCTGTATATTTTGTAACAAAACATTGGCAAATATTCAAAGTGCACAACGACACGAAATATATCACTGTCCTTTTAATGAAGTCGATAATTCTGCTTTGTGTGCAAATTGTGGTGTACCAATATGTCGACCTGATAAACTGAATAGACATTTAAAGTCATGTAAAGGACTTAGTCTGTATAGTAAGAAGACTGTTTCAATCGAGAAATCCACAAGGCTTTAGTAATTTGTCTGTGTATTTTTTTTTGTACTTGTAGTAGTGTAGTATGTATGTAATAAAAGTATTTTTTAAAAGAACTTGCGGTGTTTTTATTTTCTCAAACCTTACACATTAGTGGTACTTTTTTAAAATTAAAGTTGTTTTGTATCGGCCAGGGATCGAACCAAGGACATTATTCGATCTAATCAATCAGTATATAGATTACAAATTTATTTAATGAATTTTGGAACTTTTCCCGAATTTCTAGCTAAATAATTACACGATTCCAAGATGGCGGCCAAATGACAAGATGGCGGGTGTCACAGCAATAATAAATGATTACTGCACTCTAGCGGGTAAGAATTAAACTAACATGGCGTCGGTGCACTCTAGCGGCCGAAAACAAGATGGTGGTCTCCAGCATCGAAGACAAGATGGCGGTCATGACGTCATACTATGTGACGATATATATATGCTATGAAAAAAAAGTGGTGGGAGTCAGTCTGCCAAAAGTCACCACGGGGGAAGGATCGGTCGCCATTTTTAATTTTTTTTTGCACTCGTCGGGTTCGAACCGCGGACTCCGAGCTCCGTGTCGTTAATGTATGATTTTTAAATATTGTTTATTAAATTTGTACTATTTGAATTTTTTTATAAATTTAAAAAAAAATTTCGTTAAAATCGGATAATAAATAAAGATTTTAAAGATGGCGGCCGTAACGGAAATTGCAACGGTGACGTCATCATCCAATATGGCGGAAAACACATCACCGGAATTTTCTAGAACACAATGACGTCATCCAAAATGGCGGATCCAAGATGGCGGATCCAAAATGGCCGCCGTCGTCAAGGTCAAGGTCAAAGGTCAAGGTCACGACCCTCCAAAATGGCCGCCGTGACGTCACAATCCAAGATGGCGGTCGGCACACTCCTCAATCCTCACCCTGGACCCTGTGCCAGTATGCCCATTTACATACTACTGACTGCAAATAAAAGTAAATTTATCAATTAAATTGTAGATTTCATTTCACTCCTTTGTATCCATACAAAATAGTGATAATTCAATAAAAATGATTCAATTTTATTCATAAAAGTATGCAATCATTTCATCAATGTTTTGTTATGAAGTTATCACGTTAAACTATCGTCCGTAAACCGACTTTACAGACAACCAATTTTTTTCCTGTATTCTATTTATATATATATATGTGTGTGTGTGTAAACTTTCTAATGCATTCTATATACAACGTTTATCTTAAACATACTGACAAATTCTGGCAGAATATTCCTGGCGAAAATACAAGACGAAAACCTGTGTACCATACCTTTCTCGTAAATGGATTCGGAGTTTTGAACCCCCAAAAATAAAATTTTCCTATTCTTGAATAACTTGCACTGCGTCTGATGATTTTGAAGAACGCAAATTTTTCACCACGAGATACGTGGGTTGTAATGAACATCCTTCAATGAATATAACGACATTTCTGTTTTTGCAAATTTTATCACCTGAAAAGCTAATAAAAAAATAAAAAATAAACCAGGGCAGGCATTACAAAGCACGTTTGCAAGGTGTAAAGTTTCCTTCCTAAAAAATCATATGCCACAGTTTACTTACTGATGATGTTAATTTCAAGATATGTAAAATTCCATTTTCGGAGGTTCGCAACTAGTAGTATGTTTTGGGGGCCCCGAGCGCAGGGTTCAGGGTGAGGTGCGACGTGCCGAGCCACATCTCTGAATGTGACTTCAAGGCGGCCATCTTGGACTCAAAATTTGCCCAAAATTCCTCAAAAAACGCAACAATTTCCATTTCTGAAGAAAAAAATTCCGCCAAATTTCTCAAAAAATTCCACAATCCAAAAATTAGGATTTCGAAAATCCTCAAAAGTCGTTTTGCACTAGAAAGAACCCAAATTCCTAAAAGAGGCTTAAAACTCCTAAGAGATAGCCGCTTTAAGCCTCAGACGTCATCTAGGATTATGACCGCCATCTTGGATTATGACGTCACCGTTGCAATTATCGTTACGGCCGTCATCTTTAACTTTTTTTATTTATTATACGATTTTAAGGGAAAAAAATTAAAATTTATAAAAAAATTCAATTAATAAAAATTTAATTAAAAATACTTAAAAAACAAACATTTACGACACGGAGCTCGGAGTCCTTGGTTCGAACCCGGTGAGAGCAAAAAAAAATTAAAATGGTGACCGATCCTTCCCCCGTGGTGGGTACTGGCAGACTGACTCCTACCACTTTTTTCAAAGCATATATATCGCTAGTGAGCATGACGTCATGTCCGCCATCTTGAAAATCCGTAATTTTTATGTTAGAAAATCGGGAAAAATTTAAAAATCATGAAAAAAATTAATCAACCTAACTAAATAATAAAAATCCTTAAAACCACCGTTGCACTTTTCGTGACGGCCGCCATCTTTAAATCATCCGCTGGAGATCACCATATTGTTTTCGTCCGCTAGAGTGTGCTGATACCATGTTAGTATAATTATCTGGTTAACACACCTTTGTCCTCAACTGCTGACATTAAACTTTGACCTTGACCTTGAAATTTGACCTTTACCTTGAATTTGACCTTTACCTTGAAATTTGACCTTGACCTCAACCTTTGACCTTGACCTCGAACATTGACCTTCACCTTGAACTTTGACCTTGACCTTGAAATTTGACTTTGTCCTTGAAATTTGACTTTGTCCTGGTCTACCATCATCGATCCGACATTTTATGTTCAGTACATGCTACCAGGAGCTACCACCCGCTGGAGTACACCATCTTGTGTGTGTACTCGTCTTATAGAGTACATTTCCATCTGGATAATTTTATTCTAACCTGCTACAGTGCAGTAATCATTTATTACCGAGGTGCCCCCGCCATCTTGAAATTGGGGCGCCATCTTGAAATCGTGTAATAATTTAGCTAGAAAAGCGGGGAAAAATCCAAAATTCATCAAAAAAATCACTCATTAATTTACATATTGATTCGATCCGCTCCTGTCCTTGGTTCGATACTCGATCGATGCAATAATGTTTAATTTTATGAAAAAAATAATAATTTCAATAAACCACGTTCAACATTCTTAAAGAGACTTTAAATCCACTACTACCATCATCCTATCAGACATCAAGACCAACATCTTGGAAAATTCGTAATAATTAACCTAGAAATTTAGGAAAAAGTTAAAAATTCATTAAATGAATTTGCAAACAATATACTGATTAATTAGGTCGAATAAGGTCCTTGGCACGATCCTGTACGAAGCAAAAAGAAATTTAATTTAAATACCAGAAATGTGTAAGGTTCGAGAAATAAAACACCACAAAGTATTTTACAAACATAATATTTATTACACAATTTCTATCCTACTACAGGATCACTTGCGAAAGCCAGCAATCTTATAAACATTTAGCCCTGCATAGACGTGCAATGACTACTTCTTAGCTCCAACAGCTCCAAATGCTCCAACTGCCTTTTCTTTCAACAGCTCCAATGATATTGGGCTACAATGCTACGAGTCTAAGAGACTACGAGTCTAAAAGGATCTAGCTGGTTCCGAGTTATACATGGCTGCGAGACTGCATGACTAAAAGACCGCATGGCTACGAAACTACATGTCTATGAAGCTACAAGGATACAAGTCTACTCGGCTCCAACACGCAATATACGCAATGTACGCGGAATACATGCAATTTACACGCAATAAATGTAATGATTACACAGTACACACAGGAAACGAAATGAAGAAATAGTACACACACAGGAAAAACGGAATGTACACACAGTACACACAGGAAACGGAACGTACACACAGTACACACAGGAAACGGAACGTATACACACAATACACACAGGAAACGGAACGTATACACACAGTACACACAGGAAACGGAACGTACACACAGTACACAGGAAACGGAACGTACACACAGTACACACAGGAAACGGAACGTACACACAGTAAACACAGGAAACGGAACGTACACACAGAAAACGGAATTAACACACACACAGTAGCGGAAACATAGGCTTAGTTGGAAACCAGAATACAAGAAATAAAAACATTAAATTTTTACTTTCAATATTTAATTTATTTCTCAACATTACACAAATACAAGTAAAAGAAGCCATTATTGTATGTAGCCAGCTTTCCTCAGTTCTTTTAGTATGACGGATATTTCTTTGATGCACGAATAGTTTCCTGCACAAAGCGAGCCATGTAGAAGTCTTAGCCGGTCAACCAATATGTTTAGATCTTTCCATGATGTGTAATCAATCTCTTCTACCATCATCTTACTTGCTTGTTTATTATACATACTTTTAATATCACAATCGTCCCAGTGATCATAATAAGCATTATCAGATTTATTTATTATAACACGTCGTTTACATCGTTTCGGTCTCAGGACACCGCCACATTCTTTGATCTTTTCAGCTTTAGGTGCTTCATCACAGTCTATGCCTTTGTCAACAGCCTCAGAGTCACTGTAACAATCACTGTAGAAGACATCCTCTTCACCCAGATTACCGTATGAATTCGATATCGATTATGTCGAAGTGTCTTCATCGTCTTCTTGCTTCCATGTTAGGATTCCATCATTTTTACAAAGAATGGAGGATCTACTGAATATAGGATTGAATGTATTCTCACTTTTCACGGTGTTGATACTTCCATTAGTTTAGTCTTCCCGAAGCCATCAGCACCCTTCAATTTATGTTCTTCGTCACGATCGGGTGAGCTAATACCATCAGGCTCAGGACAAGGAAAATTATTGTCGTAATGCAGATCACTCTTCTTTAGTCTAGTGCAGGGGTCGGCAACCTGCGGCTCGCGAGCCACATGCGGCTCTTTGGATGTGAAGCTGCGGCTCTTTAGTTCCGTACCAGAAATACTGCATCACCAGGTCATTTATACAGAAAATACTTTTTTATTACAAACCAGTAGTAAGCCTGGTTTTTTTTCCACGCTTGTTATATTTTACTAAACAATATGTCATCAAGCAGTTAAATTATCAATTTGTCATCCGCCCGAGGTTTTCGTTTTACTAGTACTTATGGGCTGTGCTGTTAGTAAGTGTTTAATTGTTTTAATTTTTTACTAATATAATAAGTAATTATCTAATAAGACCATATATATTATCTAATTTGTTGCGAAAAAACACTACTTATATATGAATAAATTTTTCTTATGAATAAATAGATAAGTTTTTTTATAAAACTACTTTATTATGCAAGTACTATTTATTGTTGGCAAGAAAAATTTTTGTGGCTCTTTAAAAACTTTGAAATTTTGTAAATTGTAATTTTTGGCTCTTCCGACTCAAAAGGTTGCCGACCCCTGGTCTAGTGGATACATCGATGTCCTCTATGCCGTAAGTAGGCTTGGCTTTACATGTTCTATCATGTCTGTTTAAGCTGTCAATTCGTGTTAACAACCTGCTACACCGATTACAGCTTAACATTTTGCGTAGTGGGTTTTTAGCACAATCATTCCTCTCATGACGTCTAGCATTCCTTCTCATGACAAAATCCTTGCCACAGATTCTTTCCGATTCAGCGGCAGATAACAAACCATGATCCATGGTAGCTTCTGTGACTAATGTTAGATACAAACTGACAGATTTCCAATTGCAACCATTTTTTTTAAATAGAAATTTTTAAATATTTCATCAGCGATAGTTAAGTTATTTATCTAATGCAAAGCAAATTGATGCAAGTAGTTCTGCTTGTCAACAACAGATGACGACACATTTTTGATGTAGGTAAATATTATTTATTTTATGTGGTATGCGGGATGCTCACTAATGATCGCAAAAGAAGGAAGGCTTCGCTAAACATCAATTAGAAGGAAGTTCGTCCTTCGTGATAGTGTTTCTCTTCCGTCTTATCAGATATTTTTGGACTGAGTATTGTTTTTTATTTTTTGAAATCCACCTTATAAAAAAATATCAGTTCTGATTTAGTACCAGAAATTAACAATGTATTTGCATCACAGTATAAAATGACATA
Organism: Bacillus rossius redtenbacheri; assembly: GCF_032445375.1. Classification (NCBI taxonomy): domain Eukaryota; kingdom Metazoa; phylum Arthropoda; class Insecta; order Phasmatodea; family Bacillidae; genus Bacillus; species Bacillus rossius. Next base: position 228,406,926 of record NC_086330.1, read on the forward strand.
ACTCATTACGTAAAAAGTCCTTCATGCGGAGATCAATTTCTCATCTGTAACCAGAAGCACACGGAGAAAACCACCATAATATTTACAAGAATAATCAGTAGCACACGGAGAAAACCACCATTACATTGACAAGAGTAATCGAAAGCACACGGAGAAAATCGTCTCAAGTTTTCTTTAATGACATGAAATTACACAAAAAATTAATAAAAAAATAAAAATAATAACGAAAAAATACAAAGGATTCTGCTAGCTTGTGAACTACCTACTCATTGTTGTGCAAAGTTAGAGTTCTAGTACAAGCCAGAATCCTTTGTATTTTTGAGGAATTTTGGGCAAATTTTGAGTCCAAGATGGCCGCTGTGACGTCACATTCAGAGATGTGGCTCTGCACGTCGCACCTCACCCTGAACCCTGCGCTCGGGGCCCGAAAACATACTACTGTAACTCGATTTATGAGTAAAGTGGTTATTAGGCTTTCGTCTTGTAATCTTTCCAGAAACAGCCTGCCGAATTTTGTACGTATGTTTTAAATACTCGTTGTGTATATATGTCAACTTTATATGTGTATTCTATATATATATATATATATATATATATATATATATATATATAGTGCTCAATAACCAAGAGTAAACTTACTTTGGTTAAGTTGCTGAACCTATGACTAGCCTATGGAAAGAAAACGCTACGTAACATGAACGAAAAAAACATCTAAAGTAATACATAATTTTTCACTCAAATTAATTACATGTTTCAATATTAATTTTCGATGGGCTCTTTCGTGGGCATCTTTATTGGAAGGCCGCGGTGTGCTAGGGTTAATGGCTGTCGCTCATTAGCTGGTATAGTCTCTGTATCATATTTAGATATACAGTAGCTTCAATTACAGAATAGCCACTGAGCGACAGGTAGCAAGCCCTCCCACACCTTAGGCCGCGGCCTTCCACCATAGACGCTCTTAACGACACATATAATTTAGTCTAAAATTTCTCGCAATATAGATACACTACTTAAAATATAACAAGACTCGCTGGAAAAGGATTGAAACTAAGGCCAACGCGAATGCGAGTTCAGTAATTGAACCTTCAGAGGTAGTATATACATAGGTGGGTAGTTACCACGACCATGTTCTACGTTACTACGTTATATGAGAAGAGACATAAGTTTTCTTTCTGTAGCGAGAAGTTGGCTCAATTTCAACATAACACAATAATTATATAGTGAACTGTCATTCAATTTCGAAAAACCGATATAACTTCAGTAGTATAACATAGTATGTCCGAGATCTGGCTTCTGGCTGTGGATTGAAGATTGTCGACCGCCATCTTGGATTTGTGTTGTCACGGCGGCAAAAAATCCTCAAAATTCCTCAAAAATGACTCAAAATGACTCAAAATTTCCCGTTTTAAGAAAAAATTTCCCGTTTTCGAGGGAAAAATTCCCGTTTCGAGGGAAAATTTCCCGATTTAGTCCTTAAAAATCCCAACGGCTAGAAATGTCCTGATAGAGGCTTAAGCATCCTTAACTCAAGCCTCAGTTAAGCCTCTATCAGGATGTGACCTTGACCTTTGACCTTGACCCCGACGGCCATCTTGGATCCACCATCTTGGATGACGTCATTTCGTTTTCTCGAACATTCCGGCATTGTGTTATCGGCCATTTTGAATTATGACGTCACCGTTGCAATTTCCATTACGGCCGCCATCTTTAAATTTATTAATCGATTTTAATGAAAAATTTTAAAATTTATTAAAAAATCCAAATAATAAAAATTTAATAAAAATATTTAAAAAGCATACATTAACGACACGGAGCTCGGAGTCCTCGGTTCGAACCCGACGTATGCAAAAAAATAAAAATGGCGACCGATCCTTCCCCCGCGCGACTGCAGGCATACTGACTCCCTCCACTTTTTTCAAAGCATATATATATCGTCAGGTAGTATGACATCATGTCCGCCATCTTGTCCTCGTCTGCTGGAAGCCATCATCAGTGTATCGTCGGCGAGAGTGCGTTGACGCCATGTTAGTTTGATTCGTATCCGCTAGAGTGCAGTAATAATTTATTACTGTGACACCCGCCATCTTGTCATTTGGCCGCCATCTTGAAAATCCGTAATTATTTAGCTAGAAATTCGGGAAAAATTCCAAAATTCATTAAATAAATTTATAATCTATATACTGATTGATTAGGTCGACTAAGGTCCTTGGTACGATCTAGGACGATGCAAAAAAAATATAACATCAATTTAACATAATATTAACAGGTTCGAGGAATTAAACACCACAAGTTCTTTTACAAACATAATATTTATTACATAATTTCTATTCTACTACAGGATCATTTGCGAAAGCCAGCAATCTTATAATCATTTAGTTCCGCAGCGGTGTGAAATGACTAATTCTTAGCTCCAATCGGTTTATACTAGACAGAGTCCAGCCAGAACCTTTACAGACATAGTCCACCTCTTCTTGACAGAGTTTCTGGATACCGTTTTTTTAACAGTTTGCTTCACATCGTTAGAACTGTAAATTACTGCAGCCGATGTCTTGAATGCACACTTCTTCACTTCGTCATCGAACGGATATGGCTTTCCATATATACAGTCCAACCACAAGTTATATTTCAAAGGTCCGTTTGTTGCTACATCATCAGTAAGCTGATTGATTATCTTCTGTCTGATATCGCCAAGAAAATTACAAATGTCCTTCGACTCACCGAACGTATTTAGATAATAGTAGTCTTTCAACGTTTCACGAAATGCAGACTGCGCCAAGTAGAAGCCATTATCTTTCACTTGTAATGCTCCGAACACAGACTTAGGTTTAGTTCCATGTTCAGACGTCATAATAATCGGTTGCTGGACATCTGTTTTTTTGGTTGTACGCTTTCGTGTCTCCAATCTAAAGCGAGGAGTCGAAATGTCGGCAGGTAGTTCAGCAGTAGGAGCACAGACTCCACCTTTACATTTTTTCGCATGATGTCGCAAACTGTCAATTCGAGTAAACCATTTAAGGCACTCATCACATCGAAACTTCATGCGAGAAGGATTCTTCGCGCATTTGCTCCGCTCATGTCTTCGTGCATCATGGGAAAATGCGAACGACGTATCACAGTAGCTGCAAGGATACCGTGGTGATGAAGACGATCCTTTCAGACCCGATCCAGATACAGGCGTTGCAACAGTAGTACCATTTCCAGGCATTCTCTTATGCACATCGATGCATCGTTGTTGCGCCGAAACCTTTACTTTCTGCCGCACAGCAGGACCTTTGCATGCCTTCATGTGCGTTTTCATATTATCTTTTCTGGCAAACTGCTTATGACATTTCTCACAAACAAACATTTTACGATATAGGTTCTTGTCACATTCGCTCCTCTCGTGTCGCCGAGCATTGCTGTTGTTTGAGAAAATCTTGTCACAGTAACAGCACCGATGTTCGCTAGTTGTCAAATCAGCATCCATTGAAGTCTCCATCGAGGTCGTATCGTCGAACGTCGTGGTTTCCTGCACATCCAGCTCAGTAGTCATTAAGCTATCTTCTGCTGGTGGTATCACATCTGTTGAAATCTCCTCCAATGTTGACGTCGTCGTCGTTGCCAACGGGATCTGCTCCACCATTGTCGTCGCTGTCGTCAAGGTTCCCGTAGACGATGGTACAACGTCCATCGAGTTCGGCGTTAAAGTCGGTAAAGATGCCATCGAGTTCTCAAGAACAGGTAATTACGCGACTTATGCACCAGAAGAAATAATCTAGGTGATCCTTACACCGTCGACGACAGTAACAAACTGAGCGACCTGCTGTCTAGGACTCGCTTATATACATGCACCGGATGGAATAATACGCAAGTCAAATCAAGAACAATTTACTATAATACTAGAGTCAAAACAACATTAAAAATAGAAGGACCATCAACGAAAAGGCAGCACATTTGGAAGCACCGACAACGAAAAGGCAGCACCGACAACGAAAAGACAGCACATTTGGAAGCACCGACAACGAAAAGGCAGCACCGACAACGAAAAGGCAGCACATTTGGAAGCACCGACAACGAAAAGGCAGCACCGACAACGAAAACGCAGCACATTTGTAAGCACCGACAACGAAAAGGCAGCACATTTGGAAGCACCGACAAAGAAAAGGCAGCACCACCAACGAAAAGGCAGCACATTTGGAAGCACCGACAACGAAAAGGCAGCACATTTGGAAGCACCGACAAAGAAAAGGCAGCACCGCCAACGAAAAGGAAGCACATTTGGAAGCACCGACAACAAAAAGGCAGCACCGCCAAAGAAAAGACAGCACATTTGGAAGCACCGACAACGAAAAGGAAGCACCATCAACGAAAAGGCCGCACCGCCAACGAAAAGGAAGCACATTTGGAAGCACCGACAAAGAAAAGGCAGCACCGCCAACGAAAAGGAAGCACATTTGGAAGCACCGACAAAGAAAAGGCAGCACTGCCAACGAAAAGGAAGCACATTTGGAAGCACCGAAAACGAAAAGGCAGCACCATCGACGAAAAGGAAGCACATTAATTTGTCATTGACTCCAATATTCATTGGCTCCAATATTCATTGGCTCCAATATTCATTGGCTAAAATATTCATTGACTACAATATCCATGAGCTCCAATATCAATTGGCTCGAATTTTCCCAAAAGGTTCCATCAGCCTTTTGGCTCCAACAGTCTTTTGGCTTCGATAGTCATTGGCTCCAATAGTCATTGGCTACAATATTCATTGGCTCCAATAATCATTGACTGCAATATTCATTGGTTCCAATATTCATTGGCTCCAATATTCATTGGCTCCAATATTCATTGGCTCCAATATTCATTGGCTCCATCAGTCATTGACGCCTACAGTCTTTTGGTTCCAAAAGTCTTTTGGCTCCAAATATATTAGGCTAGAATTCTTCGAGTCTAAGAGACTATGAGACCACATGGCTACGAGTCTAAAATGATCTAGCTGGTTACGAGTTATACATGGCTTGCGAGGCTACAGAGCTACGAAGTTTCTAGTACACAGGTTTACATGACTGCGAGGATACAGGACTACAAGTCTGCAAGAGTACTTGACTACGAAGGTACTCGTCTAAATGACTCCAGTTACCGCATCTGTCTTCGACAGAATTTTCTCTTTTGCTCCAACTGCTCCATCAGCATTATGTTATAAGATTACAAGGCCTCTTGCTTACGTAGCTTCAAGTCTACGAGCCTCCAATGCATCATGACTACGAGACTACGAGCCATGAGGTTACGAGTCTATGCGATTGCGATTCTTCTAGGTTACGTGATCGCGAGGCTATAGGACTACGAAGCTTCCAGAACGCATGGTTACGAGACTGCGAGGCTACAATTCTACGAGGTCCCAAGACATCCTGGCTACGCGAACAAGAGCCATAAGGTTACGAGACTACGTGACTACGAATCTTCAAGTTTACGAGACTGCGAGGCTACAGAGCTACGAAGCCTCTAGTACACAGGTTTACGTGACTGCGAGGATACAGGACTACCAGTCTGCATGAGTACTTGACTACGAAGCTACTCGTCTACAAGGCTACAATTACAGCATCTGTTTTCGTCAGAATTTTCTCTTTTGCTCCAACTGCACCGCCAGCATCATGTTATAAGATTACAAGGCCGCTTGCTTACGTAGCTTCAAGTCTACGAGGATACTTGGATACGTAGCTTCAATTCTACGAGGTCCTAAGACTTCATGACTACGCGACTTCGAGCCATGAGGTTACGAGATTACGTGACTACGAATCTTCATGTTTACGAGACTGCGAGGCTACAGAGCTACGAAGCCTCTAGAAAACGAGTTTACGTGACTGCGTGGATAGAGGAATACAAGTCTGCATAAGTTTTGACTACGAAGCTACTCGTCTACAAGGCTCCAATTGACACATCTGTCTTCGATGGAATTTTCTCTTTTGCTACATCTACGCCATCAGCATTATGTTATAAGATTACAAAGCTACTTGCTTACATAGCTTCAAGTCTACGAGGCTCCAATACATCATGACTATGAGACTACGAGCGATGAGGTTACGAGACTATGCGATTGCAAGTCTTCAAGGTTACGTCATCGCGAGGCTATAGGACTACGAAGCTTCCAGAACGCATGGTTACGAGAATGCATGACTAATTGGCCGCATGGCTACGAAACTTTATGTCTCTAACTGACTACAATAGCACTATTCAGTGGTGAGAGTTAATTTATTTCATGCAAAGGTACTTGCTGCAAGCAGTTCCGATTTTCAACATCAGATGACGTCACGTTTTGCTTGCAGGTAAAATAATATTTTGATGGTTAATCCGTGTGCTTGCGATCATTCCTGCGGTTTCGGTCAAAGGTCAAAGTCACACCCATCAAAGATGGCAGCCGTGACGTCGCAATCCAAGATGGCGGACCGTGAGAAATCTGAGAAGCACTAGCAGGAAGGACGAACTTCCTTCTCCTTGAAGACTATCGATGCCATTCTTCTTATGCGATCGATAGTGAACAACCCGCATCCCGCATAAAATAAATAAATATTATTTTACCTGCAAGCAAAACGTGACGTCATCTGATGTTGAAAATCGGAACTGCTTGCAGCAAGTACCTTTGCATGAAATAAATTAACTCTCACCACTGAATAGTGCTATTGTAGTCAGTTAGAGACATAAAGTTACGTAGCCATGCAGCCAATTAGTCATGCATTCTCGTAACCATGCGTTCTGGAAGCTTCGTAGTCCTATAGCCTCGCGATGACGTAACCTTGAAGACTTGCAATCGCATAGTCTCGTAACCTCATCGCTCGTAGTCTCGTAACCTCATCGCTCGTAGTCTCGTAGTCATGATGTATTGGAGCCTCGTAGACTTGAAGCTATGTAAGCAAGTAGCTTTGTAATCTTATAACATAATGCTGATGGCGTAGATGTAGCAAAAGAGAAAATTCCATCGAAGACAGATGTGTCAATTGGAGCCTTGTAGACGAGTAGCTTCGTAGTCAAAACTTATGCAGACTTGTATTCCTCTATCCACGCAGTCACGTAAACTCGTTTTCTAGAGGCTTCGTAGCTCTGTAGCCTCGCAGTCTCGTAAACATGAAGATTCGTAGTCACGTAATCTCGTAACCTCATGGCTCGAAGTCGCGTAGTCATGAAGTCTTAGGACCTCGTAGAATTGAAGCTTCGTATCCAAGTATCCTCGTAGACTTGAAGCTACGTAAGCAAGCGGCCTTGTAATCTTATAACATGATGCTGGCGGTGCAGTTGGAGCAAAAGAGAAAATTCTGACGAAAACAGATGCTGTAATTGTAGCCTTGTAGACGAGTAGCTTCGTAGTCAAGTACTCATGCAGACTGGTAGTCCTGTATCCTCGCAGTCACGTAAACCTGTGTACTAGAGGCTTCGTAGCTCTGTAGCCTCGCAGTCTCGTAAACTTGAAGATTCGTAGTCACGTAGTCTCGTAACCTTATGGCTCTTGTTCGCGTAGCCAGGATGTCTTGGGACCTCGTAGAATTGTAGCCTCGCAGTCTCGTAACCATGCGTTCTGGAAGCTTCGTAGTCCTATAGCCTCGCGATCACGTAACCTAGAAGACTCGCAATCGCATAGACTCGTAACCTCATGGCTCGTAGTCTCGTAGTCATGATGCATTGGAGGCTCGTAGACTTGAAGCTACGTAAGCAAGAGGCCTTGTAATCTTATAACATAATGCTGATGGAGCAGTTGGAACAAAAGAGAAAATTCTGTCGAAGACAGATGCGGTAACTGGAGTCATTTAGACGAGTACCTTCGTAGTCAAGTACTCTTGCAGACTTGTAGTCCTGTATCCTCGCAGTCATGTAAACCTGTGTACTAGAAACTTCGTAGCTCTGTAGCCTCGCAAGCCATGTATAACTCGTAACCAGCTAGATCATTTTAGACTCGTAGCCATGTGGTCTCATAGTCTCTTAGACTCGAAGAATTCTAGCCTAATATATTTGGAGCCAAAAGACTTTTGGAACCAAAAGACTGTAGGCGTCAATGACTGATGGAGCCAATGAATATTGGAGCCAATGAATATTGGAGCCAATGAATATTGGAGCCAATGAATATTGGAACCAATGAATATTGCAGTCAATGATTATTGGAGCCAATGAATATTGTAGCCAATGACTATTGGAGCCAATGACTATCGAAGCCAAAAGACTGTTGGAGCCAAAAGGCTGATGGAACCTTTTGGGAAAATTCGAGCCAATTGATATTGGAGCTCATGGATATTGGAGTCAATGAATATTGTAGCCAATGAATATTGGAGCCAATGAATATTGGAGCCAATGAATATTGGAGTCAATGACAAATTAATGTGCTTCCTTTTCGTCGATGGTGCTGCCTTTTCGTTTTCGGTGCTTCCAAATGTGCTTCCTTTTCGTTGGCAGTGCTGCCTTTTCTTTGTCGGTGCTTCCAAATGTGCTTCCTTTTCGTTGGCGGTGCTGCCTTTTCTTTGTCGGTGCTTCCAAATGTGCTTCCTTTTTGTTGGCGGTGCGGCCTTTTCGTTGATGGTGCTTCCTTTTCGTTGTCGGTGCTTCCAAATGTGCTGTCTTTTCTTTGGCGGTGCTGCCTTTTTGTTGTCGGTGCTTCCAAATGTGCTTCCTTTTCGTTGGCGGTGCTGCCTTTTCTTTGTCGGTGCTTCCAAATGTGCTGCCTTTTCGTTGTCGGTGCTTCCAAATGTGCTGCCTTTTCGTTGGTGGTGCTGCCTTTTCTTTGTCGGTGCTTCCAAATGTGCTGCCTTTTCGTTGTCGGTGCTTACAAATGTGCTGCGTTTTCGTTGTCGGTGCTGCCTTTTCGTTGTCGGTGCTTCCAAATGTGCTGCCTTTTCGTTGTCGGTGCTGCCTTTTCGTTGTCGGTGCTTCCAAATGTGCTGTCTTTTCGTTGTCGGTGCTGCCTTTTCGTTGTCGGTGCTTCCAAATGTGCTGCCTTTTCGTTGATGGTCCTTCTATTTTTAATGTTGTTTTGACTCTAGTATTATAGTAAATGGTTCTTGATTTGACTTGCGTATTATTCCATCCGGTGCATGTATATAAGCGAGTCCTAGACAGCAGGTCGCTCAGTTTGTTACTGTCGTCGACGGTGTAAGGATCACCTAGATTATTTCTTCTGGTGCATAAGTCGCGTAATTACCTGTTCTTGAGAACTCGATGGCATCTTTACCGACTTTAACGCCGAACTCGATGGACGTTGTACCATCGTCTACGGGAACCTTGACGACAGCGACGACAATGGTGGAGCAGATCCCGTTGGCAACGACGACGACGTCAACATTGGAGGAGATTTCAACAGATGTGATACCACCAGCAGAAGATAGCTTAATGACTACTGAGCTGGATGTGCAGGAAACCACGACGATCGACGATACGACCTCGATGGAGACTTCAATGGATGCTGATTTGACAACTAGCGAACATCGGTGCTGTTACTGTGACAAGATTTTCTCAAACAACAGCAATGCTCGGCGACACGAGAGGAGCGAATGTGACAAGAACCTATATCGTAAAATGTTTGTTTGTGAGAAATGTCATAAGCAGTTTGCCAGAAAAGATAATATGAAAACGCACATGAAGGCATGCAAAGGTCCTGCTGTGCGGCAGAAAGTAAAGGTTTCGGCGCAACAACGATGCATCGATGTGCATAAGAGAATGCCTGGAAATGGTACTACTGTTGCAACGCCTGTATCTGGATCGGGTCTGAAAGGATCGTCTTCATCACCACGGTATCCTTGCAGCTACTGTGATACGTCGTTCGCATTTTCCCATGATGCACGAAGACATGAGCGGAGCAAATGCGCGAAGAATCCTTCTCGCATGAAGTTTCGATGTGATGAGTGCCTTAAATGGTTTACTCGAATTGACAGTTTGCGACATCATGCGAAAAAATGTAAAGGTGGAGTCTGTGCTCCTACTGCTGAACTACCTGCCGACATTTCGACTCCTCGCTTTAGATTGGAGACACGAAAGCGTACAACCAAAAAAACAGATGTCCAGCAACCGATTATTATGACGTCTGAACATGGAACTAAACCTAAGTCTGTGTTCGGAGCATTACAAGTGAACGATAATGGCTTCTACTTGGCGCAGTCTGCATTTCGTGGAACGTTGAAAGACTACTATTATCTAAATACGTTCGGTGAGTCGAAGGACATTTGTAATTTTCTTGGCGATATCAGACAGAAGATAATCAATCAGCTTACTGATGATGTAGCAACAAACGGACCTTTGAAATATAACTTGTGGTTGGACTGTATATATGGAAAGCCATATCCGTTCGATGACGAAGTGAAGAAGTGTGCATTCAAGACATCGGCTGCAGTAATTTACAGTTCTAACGATGTGAAGCAAACTGTTAAAAAAACGGTATCCAGAAACTCTGTCAAGAAGAGGTGGACTATGTCTGTAAAGGTTCTGGCTGGACTCTGTCTAGTATAAACCGATTGGAGCTAAGAATTAGTCATTTCACACCGCTGCGGAACTAAATGATTATAAGATTGCTGGCTTTCGCAAATGATCCTGTAGTAGAATAGAAATTATGTAATAAATATTATGTTTGTAAAAGAACTTGTGGTGTTTAATTCCTCGAACCTGTTAATATTATGTTAAATTGATGTTATATTTTTTTTGCATCGTCCTAGATCGTACCAAGGACCTTAGTCGACCTAATCAATCAGTATATAGATTATAAATTTATTTAATGAATTTTGGAATTTTTCCCGAATTTCTAGCTAAATAATTACGGATTTTCAAGATGGCGGCCAAATGACAAGATGGCGGGTGTCACAGTAATAAATTATTACTGCACTCTAGCGGATACGAATTAAACTAACATGGCGTCAGCGCACTTTTGCCGACGATACACTGATGATGGCTTCCAGCAGACGAGGACAAGATGGCGGACATGATGTCATACTACCTGACGATATATATATGCTTTGAAAAAAGTGGAGGGAGTCAGTATGCCTGCAGTCGCGCGGGGGAAGGATCGGTCGCCATTTTTATTTTTTTGCATTCGTCGGGTTCGAACCGAGGACTCCGAGCTCCGTGTCGTTAATGTATGCTTTTTAAATATTTTTATTAAATTTTTATTATTTGGATTTTTTAATAAATTTTAAAATTTTTCATTAAAATCGATTAATAAATTTAAAGATGGCGGCCGTAACGGAAATTGCAACGGTGACGTCATAATTCAAAATGGCCGATAACACAATGCCGGAATGTTCGAGAAAACGAAATGACGTCATCCAAGATGGTGGATCCAAGATGGCCGTCGGGGTCAAGGTCAAAGGTCAAGGTCACATCCTGATAGAGGCTTAACTGAGGCTTGAGTTAAGGATGCTTAAGCCTCTATCAGGACATTTCTAGCCGTTGGGATTTTTAAGGACTAAATCGGGAAATTTTCCCTCGAAACGGGAATTTTTCCCTCGAAAACGGGAAATTTTTTCTTAAAACGGGAAATTTTGAGTCATTTTGAGTCATTTTTGAGGAATTTTGAGGAATTTTTGCCGCCGTGACAACACAAATCCAAGATGGCGGTCGACAATCTTCAATCCACAGCCAGAAGCCAGATCTCGGACATACTATGTTATACTACTAACTTCCATTGAGATAAAGTCCATGTTGTACGAATTTTGACGTTCACTTTTTTAGAAAGTTTCTGGCAGTCCAATAGTTTTCTGGTAAAATAAGATCTTTGCAATCCTGTTTACAGAGACCTTTCTCACAAGCTAAACGTCAACATTCGGACAATGAAATAGATTATAGTAGTTCTGTTTAAATTATGATTACCAGTTGTGATTGCAATAATAGTAATTTATGTGTAATATACTGTAATGCCAGTAACATTCACTTTTAAGTTCACTCAATTGGTTACGGAGCAAATATTATGTAGATCGATAAAAAAAGGTATACTTAATTGTACACAACATACATTTATAAAAGTTAAATTAAAGTTAAAATTAAAGTAACTTATGGACATTTGGATTTAGAGAAAATATAGAAACTAGTATCTAGGTCCATTGCGGGGGGAAAAAAAGACAAATTCTTGTTAGACTTTTCAATCAAAAACGTAGACTGCACGGACTTTACGTTTTTTTTAAACTTCGAAACGAAAATTGGAGAAACAATTAGCAAATGTTCATGTAGAAAATAGTACACTAGCAAACTGATTAGAATAATATTTCCTGGAGTAGTTCAGCTTCAGTTGCCTGAGCCAGTGCCTAGAAATTCGGGTCAGCCAGACAACGCTGACCAGACAGAGCGGAAAACTGTTCCAGCCTATCAGGACGCGCCATTGGTATTAACGCCACCTCGCGCGATAAGAGCAGAAAAAGTTGAGGTCAAGCCGATATTTTGTAATGCGGAAAGTGCCGAGATCGGCGATTTTTCAGAGTTTAATATGCTGTTATCTTCTCGAACTATTAACAAATTATGTTGTGTTTTATTCTTTACAAAACAACGGTACATTTGTTACAAAACACGAGTCAGAAACGTCAAGTGTATTAAAAAAGGTATAAATAAGAAGTTTCGTTCTGAAGTTGTCAGGCAGATGACAATACTAAACTATTAGGTATGTAGTATAGACTTGTATCTAAAGTTCTTTTTTTTTTGTTTCGCTTGCAGTAAAATGTAAAATAAACATGAGTGATAAATTTACTTTGTAATATTTTATGTACCAGAACTGTTGTACGGTTTTTATTTAAACGAAGTGGTGTTGTATCACACAGTAACATCCACGGACGCCGAAACAGTTAAGTATAAAAACGGCGTTCCTGTAAACGAAAAAAAAAAAAAAATGTTCTATCCGCTCTGTCTGGTTATGTGTGAAACGGGCGTGATTGTCCAGTGTCGTCTTGTGCTTCTCAGCACATCACAAAGCCGTTGCCTTCGCTGCTACAGCTGACTCATTCCACCCCTATCCGCCGTTTATCATTCGTCTTTGTATCTCACTTCCCCCCCCCCCCCCCCCCCCACCCGGAGGCATTCCGTTTTCCTACTAGTTCGCGGGATCTCCACTTGAATATGCTCCATACGCTCGTGGCCAAACGCAGCGCTATCCTACGAGGAAAAAATGAACCACTTCAACTGACCGCGCGCGAGAAAATATTATCTCCCACGCGCTCTTAAGCCTCACTAAGGAAGTTAATCCGTTTTGGGGACATTTCAAGTAGTTGGCATTTTTGAGGGGGAAAAAAAGGAAAATTTTCCTCGAAACGGGAATTTTTCGCACGAAAACGGGAATTGTTTAGGAACTTTGAGTCATTTTGAGTCCAAAATCCTCAGCCGTGAATCCAGGCGCCTGACTACAGTGGAGCAGCCTTGATAGTCTGCATGCCCGGCCGTGTGCAGGTGCGTTGCTGTTTGTGGAGGAGGCGTGGAGGCAGTTAGTTGTTTACTGCACGGTTCCTGGAACCCAGTCGCGTCTACGACTAGCTCATGCTGGAGTCACAATGGTGCGACACGCTCGATCACAAGGACGCGATGTTGTAGCAAATATCGCCTCGCTGTGAGCGTCGCAAACTGTAACAAGTGGATACAAAGACAAATGGGTGCGTGTCCGCCACACTTGTTAGTTGTGAAACTTCACAGATAACAGGGATACTCTAATATCTGAAACACGCATATTCAATCATACTTTAAAAATAAACCTTTATTTATAGTGTCTCACCATGTCTTCTATGGAATCTAAGAATGATTGAATAGAGATCTGAAAGCTAAAATATGATACATAACCCAATCGAAAATGTCTATACAAATTGTTATAATTCTAATGCTAACAGCGGGTCCAACCTCAGATGGAAATCAATACCGTCAATTTTTGCATTTAGACGGAGTCTACCCTTAGAGAATAAAACTTTGCTGGTACGATATAATTGTTTTAACGAATAAGTTAAATGTCATAATTTAATAATGCTAATGAATACATCTAACATAATTTACCTTTTTCAGTGTGCATATGTGCGTTCTAATATATGATATTCACAATGTCAACATTTTAAATTTTAGCACCCACATTTATGCTCAATATTTAATATATTCCTGTAAATAAATTCATACTTTTATGTTCAATTAATCAACAAGGAAACCTGGCCACTAATTGCGCTGCCGTACATTACTATGCACTGGAGTACAACAGTAAGATTTTTCGGACATGTAATAATGCGTGGACTCTGTATTTTTAACTCACAATATCAAACCAGGATCTTTTTTTGCATGTTTTCTGCTGTCTTTAAGTAGGTCATACGATAAATTTGCAATTACTCGACAAAATAGTTTGCTGATTCCAAGAAACATTTTTTGCTGCACACATCACGCGACGCATGAAGTTGGTTTCGTGCTCGTCGACGAATAACCAGGGAAAAAAATTATGTAGGTCGTTGGTAATCGTGATGTTATCAGCCAGCGGCACAGCTCTGTTTACCAACATTGAAACAGTGTCGTGTCGTCGTGAGATCTACTTAAAGTTCATTGGCTCAAACTCCTAGCTTTAATCAGTTGGCACCTGCAAGATGGTGTTATTACCAGGCGCCAGGTTCAGCTTTCCAAATTATACATGAACAGATCTGTGACGCTCATTCTCTGGCTGTTGTCGCATGATACTTCTTACCTTGGTAACCCACTACTTGGTTCTGTGTTTCTTTACTGGAAAGTACCTCTAGGATAGACTCAACGATCCTCTATTTACGCGGTCAGATTACGCCTGCTCATTGGCTACTGGCTCGTCACACCTGTTAACTGAGGTACTTTTGATGCTACACTTATATTGTTGGGGTTTTTTCAATAAGCAGTGGCCCAATCAGTAGAGACCTGTAAAATTCGCGGTTTCGATGGCCTTCAGGATAGACTGCACATTCTCATGTACACTGGGCAAATAACGCAAGTTCATTGGTTGTTGACTTGTAAGTCGTCTCAGCTGGTTTGCCTGTGATTCGATCCTTCTTTGCTTGAGGGTTTATAATTGGTTGAGATTCACCAAGATGAACAGTAAGCCAATAGCAAAATTATCTAAGAGGTATATGTGTTTGAATTCTAGCCTATCACCGAATGAATCCGCGAATTTTGCAGGTCTCTACCAATCAGTGAAGCAGCTAAAAGGTAAACATATTTGGATTCTAGTCTGTCACATTTAACCGCGAATTTTTCCTGTTTATGTGGTTCAGTTTTGCAACCAAGGGCTTGCAGCTGAGCCGGTCGCCGGAATCGCAGGTCCCTATATTCAGGCAATATCATGGCAGGGTAAGATGCAGTGTTCATTTCTGACCGCCTGCTTGGACCGCCAATCAGAGTGCAAAATCGCACAAGATCACGAGACGACTCAGAGGGGTCTGATTACGAAAATAAACTAAGAAAATATAAAGGTCACAATTTTTGTCGTGTTTTCGTGTTTCAATTATAAAATGTATTTTTGGTGTAAGAAGTGGCTGAAATTTGTGTTTTTAAAATAATATTTCGTATGAGGATTGCTTCACGTTGTCTAGAAAGCACTAAAGGGTCTTTATTTCTTAACTTAACTCATTCATTTTTCCCAAACAATTACATGTATGACTATAATTTCTCACTGCACATAAGAAACAATTTGCGCCATTCAAAGCTTTGCTCAAATGTAGTACTAAAGTGTCGCACTAACCAGACAACCGCTACAACACTAACATGGACCGAGTGAACGCTAGTTAATTTTCAATATTGATCACTCGATAATGATTAATTTAAAATAATTATTTCTTACCATTGAAATACTCACACCATAAAGTAAAAATTTGCGTGTTACTGTTTCTTCAAAGACCTTTGTACCTTTAAAATTGGCTAAAATTTGCCCAAATTTGAACAAAATTCACCAAAATTCGACAAAATGTCCGTTTTTTGAAGAAAAAAAAATCCTCCAAAAATTCTGGCTTGTACTAGAACTATATCTTTGCTCAACAAATGAGAAAGAAGTTAACAAGTAATTTTGTTAATTTTTTATATTTGTTATTATTATTTTTATTTTTTTCTGTGATTTTTCTGATTTTAAAGAAAACTTACGATAGTTTTCTCTGTGTGCTCATGATTTTTTCTGACAATTTATATTGATGGTTTTCTCCGAGTGCTCCTGATTATTCCTGGCTGAAATCAGATGATTTTCTCCAAGTGCTTCTGATTAAACATGTCCTGACATCTGATGTTAATCTTCAAGTGCTTCTGGTTATTTGTGAGAAATCGAACTCTGCAAGAAAGATTTTTTACTTAACCATTTTATTCAGAGTTACATTTAATTAGTTAATTTCCGCTTATAATCAGCAATTACAATATTTTTATCAGGTGGAATTAAAAAAAAAATATGTCATTATTCAGTCCAATTATATGTGATAAGACGGATGAGAAGCACTATCATGAAGGACGAAATTTCTTGCCCTTGGTGTCTACCGAAGCCTTCCTTCTTTTGCGATCGTTAGTGAGCATCCCGCATCCCACATAAAATAAATAAATAATTTTTACCTGCAAGCAACACGTGACGACATCTCATGCCAATAATCGGGACTACTTGCAACAAGTTATTTTGCATGAGATAACTTAACTCTCGTCGCTGAATGGAGCTAGTGTAGACAGTTGGAGTCATGTATCTTCGAAGCCTAGCAGTCTCGTAGCCTCTTAGTCTTGTGTTGTGTCTTACAATATTTTTATCATTGGGAATTAAAAATGAAACATCCATTGCTCAGTCAAATAATATGCCATGAGACATATGATAAGCACTAACATGCAATACGAACTTGCTTCTCCTTGTCTAGCGAAGCCTTCCTTCTTTTGCGATTGTTAGTGAGCATCCTGCATCCCACATAAAGGAAATAAATAATATATTCCTGCAAGCAACATGTGACGTCATCTGTTGTGTAAAAGCAGAACTACTTTAAAGTTCCTTTGCATGAGATAACTTAACACTTGCTGATTGAAATATTTAAAAATATATATTTAAGTAATGGTTTCAATTTGAAAACTCTCAGTTTGCATCTGGCATTAGTCGCAGAAGCTAACATGTATCCTGATTCGCTGTCTGTAACTGTATAAAAACGACATCACTGTAGATACTGCAGCAAGGTGTTTACCTTGAGAAAAAATGCTAAATGACATGAGAGAAGCGAATGTATTTTGGGTCCTTGTAAAAACCTATTAGTTGCAGTCAGTGACAGAAATCCTTTGGTAGAAGATATTTCTTGAAAAGACATCGCAAGACCTGTACAACTAAGGTGAATAAAGATAACGAAGACTGGGCTACAAAATTGAGGAAGAGGAACGAAGGCGAAATATTAGACGACTATAATGATTACGAAGAATGTAAAAATGCTAATGATAAACATACTGCTCTAGATAACGATAATAATTTAAAATTTAAAACTAACAAAGAAAGTAGCAACGTCATTAGAAATGTAGAAATATTTACACAAATTTCTAGTCGTCTCCATGAAAGTGTGAACGACGAAGAACCACCCGAAGCTGACATGATTGAAGACTGTGATGACACATCTGAGGCTGACATGATTGAGGACTGTGCTGAAGCACCTAAAGCAGACAAGATCGAAGACTGTGATGGCGTCTTGAGTCCAAAACAATGGAAACGTCGTAATAAAATAAATTATCCTGATCAATCTTGTGATAATCACTAGCTCGATGACGAAAGTGACCTTGTGGTTGGTGTTTAAACGAAATACATCAGAGATCATAATATTTATTATAAACATGCAAGAAAGATGATAGCAGCATAAGAGATTGATTATACCTCATGGGAAGATCCTAACATATTGGTTGACAAGTTAAGACTTCTACATGCTTCGCTTTGTGCAGGAAACAATTCGAGCATCAAAGAAATACCCTTCATACTTAAAGAACTGAGAGAAGCTGGCTACATACAATAATGGCTTAAATGAAATGCAAGTGTATAAAATTGAAGAAACAATAATGTTTTTTTTTTTCAAAATGGATTCTATCGTTTCTCGAAATCTGATTTATAAAAACAGATTATAACTTAAAGGTGTAAATATCATCACCATTGAAAGATAAAAAAATGTAATTGGAATCTTTTGGAGCCAAATTTAGATGGAGCAGATGGAGCACTTCGAGAAATTGGAGCACTTGGAGCAATTGGAACATTGGAGCTCTGGAAGCAATTGGAATATTGGAGCTCTTGGAGCATTTGGAGCTTTGGAACTTTGGAACTTTGGATCTTTGGAGCTGTTGAAGCTGTTTGAGCTTTGGAGCTTAGAAGCTTTGGAGCTTAGGAGATGTTGGAGCTTTGGAGATTTTGGAGATGTTGGAGCTTTGGAGCTTTGGAGCTGTTGGAGCTTTGGAGTATTGGAGCTGTTATAGCAATTGGATCATTTGGAGCTGTTGGAGCTTTGGCGCTTTGGAGCTGATGGAAATTTGAAGGTTTGGAGCTGTTGGAGCCTTTGGAGCATTTAGAGCCAAAGACATTTGTAGTTTCCTTGGCGATATCATGCAGAATATTATAAATCAGCTTACTGATGACGTAGCAACAAACGCTCCATTAAAAATATAACTTGTAGTTGGACTGCATATATGGAAAGCCATGTCCGTTCGATGACAAAAGAAGAGTGCATTCAAGACATCGCCTGCTGTAATTTACAGTTCTGACGACGCGAAGCAAACTGTTAAACACGGTGTCCAGAAACTTTGTCAAGAAGAGGAAGACTATGTCTGTAAAGATTCTGGATGGTCTCTCTCTAGTATAAACTGATTGGAGCTTAGAAATAGCCATTTTACGCCTATGCAGGCCTAAATGATTATAATATTGCTGGCTTACGCAAGTGTTCCTGTAGTAGAATAGAAATTAAGTAATAAATATTACGTTTGTAAAATAAATTGTATTTTATTTCTCGAACCTGTCACTTTTGTGGTATTTTTACATAAAATTAAATGTTTTTTGATCGCCCAGGGATCGTACCAAGGACAGGAATCAATCAGTATATTGTATGCTAATATTTTTTGGGTGAATTTTTTAACTTTTTCCGAATTTCTAGCTGAATAATTACACAATTCCAAGATGGTGCTCTTATGTCAAGATAATGGTTGCTTCAGTAATAATAAATTATTATTACTGCACGCTAGCATGTAAACCTTAAACTAGCATGGTGGTTTCATGCTCTAGTAAACGAAAACAAGATGGAGGTCTCCAGCAGACGAAAACAATATGGCGGACATGACGTCATACCAGCTGATGATATATACCTTGGTATTGGTGGTGGGAGGTCAGTCGACAGGTGGCTTCCATGGAAGAAGGATCTATCTACATTTTATTTTTATTTTTACTCTTACCGGGTTAAAACCAATGACTTCAGGGCGTAAGTGAGTTTTTAAATAGTATTTTAATAAAATGTGATAAATAATTTTTTTTTATAATTTTTGAAATTTTTTCCAAATTTCTAGCATAAAAATTACGGTTTTCCAAGGTGGTGGCCGTAACGAAAAGTGTAACGATGACGTACTCAACCAAGATGACGGGCGTAATGAAACACGGGACATTTAAAGATTCCAATATGGCAGCCGTAACGATATTTGCAACGGTGTTTTTAAAGATTTTTATTCAAATTTATTTAATTATTTTTTTTTATAAATTTTAAATTTTTTCCCGAATTTCTAGCATTGAACTTACGGATCTTCAATATGGCGACATGACGTCATACTAGCTAACAATATATATACTTTGACATAAGTGGTGGGAGGTCAGTATGCAGGTGGCTTCCGTAGAGGAAGGAACTGTCGCCATTTTTAAAAATGTTTTGCCCTCGTCGGGTTTGAACCGAGGATTCCGAGCTCCATGTCGTTGGTGTATGTTAAAAAATATTTTCATTAACATTTTATTATTTGAATTTTTGTTATAAATTAATTTTTTTTTAAATCTGATAATAATGATTTTCAAGATGGCGGTCTTAACAGAAATTGCAATGGTGACGTCATATTCCATGATGACATTTTCCATTATAATGTTGAAGGCTTTTGGACAAATTTGGGCAAATTTGAGCAAATTTTGAAGGTCAAAGGTCAAGGTGTTCTAAGATGGCCGCCGTGATGTAAATCCAAGATGGCGGAAAAAACCACAACACCACACCCTGAACCGTGCGCCAGTACCGGCCAATATATATTACTTATATATAAAACTAGTAATGTAGACATTCGTTGCTATGTCTCTTTCAATTTTTTGTAATTTGTTAGAAGTAGGTACGTATATACAAGATATCTGTATCTATCTCTATATCTCTCCATATGTGTGCCTCTAAAGATCTCACTATATTTATCTATCTATATATTTAAATATAACTATCTATATGCCTTTCCAAATATCTTCAAGTTATTATAGCTCTTTCTATATTCAGCTATGTATCGATTTTTCTATATATATCTCACTCCACCTATCTATCTATCTCTACATCTCCCTATACACCTAAATATACGCCTTGCTTATTCCCTCTGTATATCTGTATATTTCACTCTTTCTATTTCTCAATACCTCTCTGTATATCTCTCTATCTCTTATATATCTCTTTATCTTTACAAAAAAGAAGACTACACACGAACATTCATTTATATTTATATGTTTACCTATCTATATTTTATCTATCGTTTAACATGTCACAGGTGTGTCATATGTATATAAAAATACGCGCGTATTCAAATTCAATGTTGCTCCAAATTTCAAAAAACTAGGCTAAGAAGTTTAGGAGATTTAATATTTTGAACAAACGACAATTTAATTTTTATTTATATAGATTACTATGCAGTTTTAAGTAGGAAACTAAAAATTCACATATATTAATAGCTACAAATTTCAGAAACGATTATGTTCCCCCCTTCCAAAGGGAAGGGCATGAAACGAAACATTTTTCATGAGTTTTAATAACAACGCAATATGTACTTGTGAACGATAACTGTGGGAATCGATTCGAATTGTGGACGTGTGCGTAATACACACACACTCACACACATACAATCTTCTTGTCCCCGCTTAAGCTGTGAAGATAATGTGGATGGCACTTCAATGTTAGATAACATTCATGGCTTCGGTCTTAACTGTGCAATGGCATTTAATCTGGTTTGATAACTGTGGTATAATGTTCAGCCAATTATTAAAACTTTTACATAGCCTATGTTATAATTTAAATTGAGTTGTTTTTTGTGAAAAAATAGTACCATTTTGAGCTAGTTCACCTATATTTAAAATTGTTTATATTTATTTAGTTCACGTATTAGGTTGAAAAAAAAATATTTGGAAAAACAGCTGGAGATTTTAAGTTTGTGATATCTTGCTAAGACTGCACGGATACTGCAAAACGTACATTTTACAAATAAAAACTAAGTGAAAAATTTGAGAAAAAATTTGAGGTATGTAAATAAAGATCAAGCGGCGGACACAAAAGCTCGCGAGGAAGGTTTTGTTTTCAAAAACTAATATTTGTTCCAGTATTTCTCATTAAATCGCATTTCCTCAGTGTAGGCTGCTCCAGCCTCGGCCTCCGCGATCCGTGCAGGCAGGAACCTGCCCCCTCCATGCTGTGAGGGACAGCGATCGTCTGGGTTGAACTGCCACCAGAACGTTCTGTGCACGGATCGCTGTGTTGCCGGCACTCGAGCTCGCTCTTTGTTTGACGTGGATTTACTTCGCTAAGTTTGCTGGAATCACTAAACTTCTATCACGTGTACTGAGTTATACGGCTGCCCCCTATTTTTAAAGAATCAGGTTTGACACTCCCGGTGACGTCAGCGCAACACAATTCGCGGACGTGACAGACTTCCAGTTTAGAAAGATGTCTATTTGCATAGAGTCGCAGGCGCAATGTAACAAAATATAGCGTCAGAATATATTTCACGTGAGTTTGAAGTTTTGTGTGCTAAATTAGTGTGAAGTATATTTAGATACATTTACATAAAGTGATTTTCCCGAATAAATATTAAATTAGGACTAAACAATTTTTTTCTCAAACAGGATGATTAAAATCAACTTGCAATCACTGAAGGCGGTCCTATGTGTGGTGAAATTGTAAAGGCCAGGAACATTTTGTCTCTATTTGTTTGTTTCTGCTTGTCGCAGGCTCACAATAACGGGTAGTCCTGTTTTCGCATCGCATCCTTGGCGCTGTCGTGACTCCAGAACCATCTAAAGGCTTCAGGCGGCGGGATATCCAAGGTCGTATCCACGACCCGCTACCTTGTAGACATGTTGTAGTGTGTGTTGTGTACGCACTGCCAAGTAACATGAAGCTGTTCCCCAGCAATGTTGCCAGGACACCAGTGGCAAAATGCTGCCGCGCTGACGGGAGGACGTCACTCGTCAGTTGTGAGGCCTGTGACCCAGTTCCCACAGTTGTGACAACACGGCCCACCTGCGTGCAGCCTTATCTCGCCAGGCGCCGTTTCGGCGCCGCCGCGATCCAAGGTCACTCCTTACACCTCACACCTCAGCGAGTGTCAAGTTGGCGACCACACATTGGAATATAGAGTTAGAAATGCTCAATTTGTGCTAATTTGTGCCATAGAAAATAAATTTGTGCTACATTACTTGAAAAGGTATAGCATAGAGTAAAGTGACGTCAAGTTGGCGACCACACATTAAAAAAAAAATCCATTTTTTTTAATCACTTTATGTCACGAATTATATCTCAATTTGTGTTGCTGACAGCAAAAAAAAATCGAAATTTGTGCTAAGTAAACACAAAAGTTAAAACCCTTCATATGTTTATAGCAAATTGACAGCTGGCAACAACATAAGAATTTTGAACTGAAACTATGTTAAAATTTAGTGTTCTATTAGTGATAATTTGAGCCGTAATAAACACAATTTGTGCTACAATACAAACAAAGTTATACCATATAAGTTGTATACGAATGTATTTTCTGACACTGGAGCCTGGACGTGGTGGTGATGTTGGCTTCTGCTGCCTTGGAACCTACTTCTCCGATGACGTCACTGATACCATCATGAATGACGTCACTGACACCATCATGGATTACTTTGACATTTATCTTTGACTTGGACCTTGAACTTTGTTTTTTGTCGCAATTTTTTTTGTTTTGCTGGAGTCCACCATCTTGGATAACGACACGACTGACATTTTTTTTAATGTTCTGCTGGACGCAGTCCATCTTGTATTCCATCTCATTTTTTAAATTTATTTTTGTTTCTAGAGAGCGCCAATATCGCTCTGTCTAAAGAACATAAGGTTGATGTTCCAGTACTTGCTAATGTTGCTATGGTCCTTATCGACACAATAAATTTAACGTTTTATTACAAAATACATCGGAAGCGCTGTGGTTCGAATCATGACCGCTCGGACCTCTAAGTTAGAAAACTTACGCCTTTGACCACACGGCCATTGAGACATTTACCGGACCCAGAATTAATTAAGTTATATAAATAAATAACACACATATTCATAATAACACTTCCGCCACATTTACTTCGGCCGTCACAGTTGCACATTTCATTACTCCTGCTATCTTGTTTATAGTATGTTACAATTTCCGTTACGGTCGCCATATTTTATGTGTACGAATTTATAGTTGCACTTTTATTTACGATCGCCATCTTGGATTCTAGAACGTTGCAATTTTTTTAAGCCCGCCATATTGAATATCTGTAATTATTAATGGTTTTTCAAATATATAAAAAAAATTACTTAATACAATTTTATTCTAAGAACGCACTTATGACACGGAGTCCTTGGTTCGGTACCCGGTGAGGACAAAATAAAAATGGCGACGAATCCATCTTCCACGGAAGCCACCAGACTGACCTCCCACCACTAATTCCAAGGTAGATAGTATGCTAAACAGTATGACGTCGGGACTTATCTTTTTTCGCCTGCTGGAGGCCGCCATCTTGGATCCGACATATTGTTTTCGTCTGCATGAGTGCTCTACGGACATATTAGTTTAAATTTTGACCGCTTGAGTGCAGGAATCGTTCAAAACAGTGGCGTCCGCCATCTTGTCAGCCGCCTTGGCCACCATCTTGAAATTCTCTAATTATTTAATTGAAATTCGGAAAATATACTTAAAATTATCAAAAAATTCATTTGTTAATTTATTGACTGATTCGATCGATATACGTCCTCGGTTTGATTCTTGATCAATACGAAATATGTAATTTAATTAAAATACCAGAAAAGTAACAGGTTCGAGAAATAAAACAATAATTTACAAACAATTTTTTTACATAATTTATACTCTACTACAAGAACAAAAAAGAGAGTACTATAGTTTCACGAGTTCTAAAGTCTCCCATCCAGTTGGTTTTCTAGGTACGACAGATATGTTGGCCAAACACGCACGTTCAGTCAGTTGGTCAGGTTAAAACGCCAATTTGATGGCAAGGTACGTCCATTCGGTAGCCAGGCACGCCTATTCAATGGCCAGGAACGCATGTCCAGCAGTTGGCCATTCACATCCAGTTGGTAGCCAGGCGCCACCAGTAGGTGGTCAGAAACATCCAGGCGTGTACTAGAACTCTATCCTTGCTCAAAAAACGAGAATTAACATGCTGGCAGAATTTATTTTTAGTTTTAAATTTTTATTATATTTTTTTATTATTTGTTATTTTTTATTTGTTGCATTTTTAATTTATAATATTTTCTATGATTTTTCTTATATAAAGGAAAACTTGCGTCAGTTTTCTCCGTGTGCTCCTGACTATTTCTGTCAGTACATTGTTGGTTTTCTCCGAGTGCTCCTGATTATTTGTGAGATCTATCTCAGTAAGAAATACTTTTTATTTAATGATTCATGCGATTTTATTTAGAGTTACATTTAATTAGTGAATTTCTGCTACTAAATCAGCACTTACAATATTTTTATCAGGTGGAATTTAAACAAAAATATGATTATGTACTCATTCCGATAATATGTGATAAGACGGTTGAGAAACACTATAATGCAAGACGAACTTCCTTCTCCTTGATGTGTAGAGAAATCTTCAATCTCTTGCGATCGCGAGAGAGCATACCGCATCCCACATACAGAAGAAGAATATTTCCCACTACGCAACACGTGTCATCATCTGTTGTTGAAAAGTAGAACTACTTGCGACAAGTGTCTTGTATGAGATAAATAACTTTTACTGATGAAAAATTAAAAAAAAATTCTATTTAATTAATTGTTCCAATTGTAAACTCTCAATTTGCATCTAACATTAGTCACAGAAACTACCATGGATCCTAGTTTGTTGTCTGCGGCTGAATCAGAAGGACGCCGCTGTAGATACTGCAGGAAGGATTTTTACCTGAGAAGGAATAATGATTTTGTTAAAAACCCAACACGCCAAATGTTAAGCTTTAATCGGTGTTGCAAGTTGTTGATACGAATTGACAGCTAAATAAAGACACGATAGAACATGTAAAGCCAATCCCACTTGCGGGTTAGAAGACATTGGTAAAGGCACTACAATAAGGTAGAGTGATGTTTTTAGCTCTCCCGATCGCGACGAAGAACTTCAACTGAAGGATGCTGATGGTTTAAGAAAGACTGAAACTATTAGAAGTATCATCACCGTGAAATGTGAGAATACATTCAAGCCCATATTCAGTAGATCCTCCATACTTTGGAATACAAATTTACACTAAAAAAAGAAGATTTTAGACGATAAAGAAGCTTCGACGTCAACGATTTTGAGTTCTTACAGTAATTCAGGCGAAGAAGCTGACTTCTATGGAAATATCGACAGTGACTCTGAAGCTGGTGACGCGATCGAAGACTGTGCTGAAGAACCTAAATCATTCAAGATCGAAGACTATGATGAAGCCTTGATTCCAAAAGACGTAAACATTGTAATACAATTAATTATTGTGATGAAGCTTACGATGATCGCTGGGACAAAAGTGATATTAAAAGAATTATTACGATTTTAATAATAATCTTTGAGTGGGAAGAACTGGGTTCGTATAGAGATAGCCCAATTATTTTTTTTTTGCACAGTTTTATGGACTGCTAATATTTACAACACTAATAAATAATCTTACTTAAAATGCTTACTAATCAATTACTCGCACTCAGTATCTCAAGTCCTTACACACCGCACACCTCGCTGGGCCGCACCCCTCTCGCAACTCTTACCGCAGCACTCCTCGTGGAACTCGTCGCCGTCGTCGCACTTCCCTTCGCTGGGGCTTCCTCTGGACGCTTCGCTAGAAACGTCGCTCGGGACTTTCGCCGCACCCGCGGCACTCTCGCCACCAAAAAATCTCTCATCGCCGAGGAGCTCACTCCAACTCGCCGAGCAGCTGTCGTGGAGGTCGGCGTCCAGGCTTATATAGACCCTGGCGCCCTTCTTGAAGTGACGAGAGCGGCCGGGGCCAGTCGCGTCATCCTGTGCCGACCCGACGCCCGAAGCGTCGAGAAGGACATCGGACGCTCGCGCGATGGTCCACGGAATTCCGAAAGGCTGTACGGCGCTGAGGCAGGGCGCCGCGTGGGGTGCGGAGTGGAGGAAGGTGGGGGCAGCGACGACCCTTACAATCCGGCCAGGAATGCGTGGCCTGTTCCACGTCAGTGGGGGCTACTTGACACGCGCCTGACGCCAGCCAGCACCGAACCCAGCGCGCGTCTTGGCCCTGCTTGCGCTTGTAAAAGTATTTATAATAAACATGCAAGGAATATGTCAGCAGAAGAGATGAATTACTCATCATGGAAAGATCCTAACATATTGGTTGACAGGTTAAGACTTCTACATGCTTCGCTTTATGCAGGAAACTTTTCGCACTTATAAGAAGTAGCCTTAACTTACTCAATAAACTGAGGGAAGCTGGATGCGTACTATAACGACTTGTTTTACCTGCATTTCTATACATAAAAATAATAAATTATAAGAATTTTAAAAGTTGTTTTTATTTCACGGATTATGATTTCTAGGCCTGAGTTCATGATACTTCATGTTCAGTGTATGCGTTGCATTCTCATTGAATGTCCTGTGTGTGTGGGTGTTTTGTGGGACCATGTGTGTATGGTGTGTTTATTGTGTGCGTGTACTGTGTGTACACTGTGTCCAGTGTGTGTACTGTGTGTCCAATGTGTGTACTGTGTGTTCATTGTGTGTACTGTGTGTCCAGTATGTGTACTGTGTGTTCATTGTGTGTACTGTGTCTACTCTGTGTCCAAGTATGTGTACTGTGTGTCCAGTTTGCACTGTGTGTCCAGTGTGTGTACTGTGTGTTCAGTGAGTTTACTGTGTGCATGGTGTGTTCAGTGTGCATGGTGTGTTCAGTGTGTATTGTGTGTCCAGTGTGTATTGTGTGTCCAGTGTGTATTGTGTGTCCAGTGTGTATTGTTGATATTGTGTGTCCATTGTATTTAATGTGTTTACTTTGTGTACTGTGTGTACGGGGTGTACTCTGTGTTCAGTGTGTGTACTCTATATCCAGTGTGTGTACTGTGTGTCCAGTGTGTGCACTGTGTGTAATGTGTGTCCAGTGTGCACTGCGTGTACTGTGTGTCCAGTGTGTGTACAAATGTGTACTGTGTGAACTCTGTGTCCAGTGTGTCCAGTGTATCCAATGTGTGTGTTCTATGTGTGTTGTGTGCAATCTGTGTCCAATGTGTGTACTGTATGTTATTTTCTTTTGTTGTATATGTGCTATTTCATAAATGCACGTAGTTATATCTGTAGTAGGTCTGTAGTAGCTCTAAATATTAACTATTACAAAACCGCTTTGTTTTTATAAAACATTTTTCAAGGATTATTGTTCCTCCCGTAAGTGTAAAGCATGATCCGTTGGTCAAAATGCTTGGAATTTATTTGATCGATTCTTTAGCTCTAACAGTAAGAATACTTTGTCTTTACTGGCTGGATATTACCTAGCTATCGACAAAGATGGTCATGAGGTTTGGAAATGTCTGTTCTATACGACTAACATTGTTCATGACCTGGTCTCGTGCTCCGTTAACACTTGGCCTTTACGTATAGCATTTCACATGAACTGGTCGGAATGTATTCTAATTATCGAAATATTAGACTTCCATGTTAGGCATAGCGACAGCGTATTTAATTAGTGGGACAGGTATTTTGTCTAGTGTTGTTTTTGGTAGAGTGAATGATTAATAATCTCCACGAAAGGTAATGGGAAACAGAATATAAAATTTATTTAAAGCTTTAGTTATCCTTATCACTGGCCGAGAATCAAACCAAGGACGAAAATTTGTTGCGTTAATCATTATTTTAATAAGTGAATTTTTTGATAAATTTTGGAACTTTCCCGAATTTCTAGGTCAATAAATACAAACTTCCAAGATGGTGGACATAACGACTTATTTAAGGCTGGTATATGAGGAACTTAAGCCTCTTTTAGGATTTTGAACATGATTTATTAGATAAGTCTTTTTTACATAAAATTAAAATACCTCTATCAATTAGTCAAGGATCAAAGCAAGAACAGGAATCCATCAATTAAATCAGTAAAATAGTAAAATTTCTAGGTTAATTATTACGAATTTTCAATATGGCTTACATAACAACATACTGAAGGCTGGTAGACTAGGAAACTAAGCTTCTTTTAGGACTTTCCACCATATTTTATTGATATTATTTTTACATAAAATTAATTTTTTTGCATCACCTAAGGATCTAACCAAGAACATATACTAATCGAATAATAGTTATATTAATTGCCAATTTATTTAATGAATTTTGGAATTTTTCCTGAAATTTATAGCTAAATAATTACGAATATCCAAGATGACACCAAAATTTCAAGATGGCGGGCCCCACAGTTATAATAAAATATTACTGCACTCTAGCAGGTACAAATTAAACTAACATTATGGTAACGCACTCTAGCAGATGGCATGTGTACTACATTACACTAGCGCTCTTTACATCGATTACTGAAAACAAGATGGTGACAGCGCTCTCTAGCAGATGCCATGTGTGTTAACCAGCGTTCTTGATAGCATGTATCGAAAACAAGATGACGGTTCTGTCTCGATCAGATGGTGCTATTATTCCTTCAAATTAACAACAAATACAAGTTCGAAAATGTGTGTTATTTTTTATATACCTTATTTAATTCTCAGTCTGGTAAATTCTTAATGGTCGAGCGGTTAAATCCATGTTTTCCAAGCAAGTTTTCAGAGCTGCGATTATTTGAATCACAGCGCTTCCAGTGTATTTTGAAAAAAAAAAAATTATTTTACTATGTCGAAAAGGACCATAATAGCTCTGGTGCATAATGGAACATCGACCTTATGTAATGAGACAGTGCGCCGCTGGCACTCTATAGGAGTAAACATCAGTAACAATGTCGTTGGTATCTAAGATGGCGGCCTCCATCGGAACAGGTAAAACCAAGATGGTGGATGTGTTGTCATCCAAGATGGCCTCCAGCAGACGAAAACCAAATGGCGGAAATGATGTCAAAGCAAAAAAAGTCTGTGAAATTAAATCCAAGATGGAGGTCATGTTATTAGAATTCAATATGATGACCATATTAAAATTGAAACATTCTATAATTCAATATGGTGGCCGTAACAAAAAGTGCAACGGTGATGTCATACACATCCTAGATGGTGGGGCAAAACGAAAAGTGAAGCATTAGTGAGCGCGGCGCTCTATTTAAATATGGCAAATCCAAAATGGCCGCCGAGGTCAAGGTCAAAGGTCAAGGTCATACAGGATGGACACCGTGACGTCACACTCCAAGATGGCGGTCGGCACCACCACCATAGCCTAAGCCTGTCCCAGCTTCGGCTATCCTACACTACTAACACTTTCTACTTGAACACTATAATAGGCAGAGAGTGTCAACACAATTATGTTTACACACAAACCCACGCATATATAATAATGCATGTTATCTATATTTATGCATACTCCTAGATGCATAGTATATGTTCAAACACATTAAGTCATTAAGTATAGTTATGTGGTTTTAAGATACAATCCGACATGTTAGAGCCAGGTATTTTCTCGAAATCATCTGATCGCTTACTATACTGCAATAACGTAAGTAGGTGAATATAGACGGTGTGAGCACACCGGGTCCAGGGTCGAGAGTCAGGGAGCCGAACCACCATCTGGGATTGTGACGTCATGGAGGCCATCTTGGATGACCGTGACCTTCACCTTTGACCTTGATCTTGAACCCAGTGGCCATTTTGGATCAGCCATCTTGGATCTGTCAGTTTGGATTATGTCATTTTGTTTTCTCGAACTTTCCGCCATTTTGTTTCCCACCATTTTGTTTCCCGCCATTTTGTTTCCCGCCATTTTGAATTATGATGTCACTGTTGCAATTTCCCTTATGCCTGCTATCTTTAACTTTTTTATTTATTATCCGATTTTAATAAAAAAATTTAAATTTATAAAAAAAATTCAATTAATACAATTTTTATAACAAATATTAAAAAACATACTTTTTCGATACGGAGCTTGGAGTCCTCGGTTCGAAATAAAATGCGCCAAATCCTTCCCACACAGTGGCTGCTGGCAGACTGACCCCCAACACCTTTTACCATGCATATTATATCATCAGGTAGTATGATGTCATGTCTGTCATCTTGAAAATCCATAATTTTTATGTTATAAAGTCGGCAAAAATTTAAAAATCATAAAAAAATTAATCAACCGAATTAAATAATAAAAATCTTTAAAACCACCGTTGCACTTTTCGTTACGGCCACCATCTTGAAAATCCGTAATTTTAATGCTAGAAATTCGAGAAAAATTCCAAAATTCATCAAAAAATTCACTCATTAAAAAATTTATTGATTCGAAACTTGGTACGATCCCTGGCTGGTACAAAACAACTTTAATTTAAAAAAAATACAACAAAAGTGACAGGTTTGGGAAAATAAAAACATCAAGTTCAAGTTTTACACATTTATTTATAAAAATTACACAAATACATATTAGGTTAAAGAATCAAGCATTTTCGCAAGCAAAGTTTAAAATGACGCACGAACTGCCTCGTTGACTCAGGTTCCAACTTGTTCGCAGGTCACGGGATCAGGAACACAGGTTTCCAGCTGGTCATCTTCTGCGACGCCGTCAACTCCGGCAAGACATGCTCGATGGCGTCTGTGACCACGTCTGCGCCTGGGCTTTGGCTCAGTGCTAGTTGGGACAGATTCACTGCCTGAACTTCGATGACGAGACGCACGTCGTTTGGACGTCTGCGTAGAAGCATCACAGGTCGCAACAGGTTGCAACACTCCCATGTTTGGTGTTGCACGTGCAGACGATGCGACTACCTCAGCGATGCTAGCAGGAAGGATTGTGTGTGGTCTCATGTGATAGACGGCACAGTTTCCAGGTTCGCAACAATATAATAGCTGTTGAGTCGGTTCGCAGGACACAGGAAAGTGCGCAAACCGCCTTTGCTGAGCGCCTCCATCACAGGTTTCTGTATATGTACGTAGATACCCGGAATCCCAGTAGCTGTACTCGACACTGCTGAAGCTAAGTCTTACGCTCACGAACACGTTAGCAGGATGAAACGTAAAAATCTTCTTGCAGGTCGAACATCAACTGAAAACACGTACGGATGTACGCCATTTATATATTCAGGCTCCTACTAACACTGTTTGTGCCATTTCTGCATTAACTGCGAGTTTGTACAGGCACAGACACATTCATACTTGTCATGTGGCTGCACATCGTATATTGTACTAAGCTTGCGCAGGGAAGGACAGCCGTAGTCGGTCTGTAGGTCTACAATTTCAATTGATACATCACACAACTTGCTCAGCCATTTCTTCTGTTCAGGTCCGGCAAAGTAAATTATTTCGTTTTAAAATAATAAATCTTCAATAGTGTTTTTCACTTGGTGGTACGGAATTTTCCCTTCGTCCCACTCTAGTCCGTGATAATATTTACATAGCCATTCATTCGACCGTTTACTTTTTTCGTCTAGTAGTTTCCAAGGATACGGAGGTCGGAACGTGCGAGTTCGAGTCTTGTCTCCGGAGGTGACACTAATTTCCTTGAGCACGAATCCATTTTGACTGTGAAAACCTTGCAGGTTGCAGTACATCTTGTCGCTAGCAATGCTCGGTCGTAACTAAATTATCATCGAAAACGAAACAGTATTTATGTCAGAATTTTCACAAGTTTGTCTCGACAATTGTACGATGCAAGCCGATCGTGAAGTATCAGACAAAAAGCATAGGTGTTTGGTAGAATATTTCCGCTAGTCGTTATCTCGATCCTACAGTCGATGATGTTTGAATTTATTCGATCATCCTGTTTGGAAACGTCAAACACCATTAACGGAGCCTTGTTTTTGAAACTGTCGGGACTCAGTATCGGTGACAGTCTCCGCCAATAGTAAGCTTGCTGAAACTTGGCATACATTTGATATGCGAGAAGAAATCTTCCACTTTCAAACTCCATATTCATGTCAACGTATGGATAGCTTTCGCTGTTTAAAAATATTTTTACATTACTTATTTGACAGTTATCGAATAAGGAGCGACTTACTCCTGCATTGAGCTGTCTTCCGGTCTGAAGCCCGACGATGATGTATCTTGGTTTTTCAGAAGCGAAGCTGGACTTACCTATCCAATTGATACGCTGACTATGAGGCAAGCCAGGATAAGTTTCCAGGCTCCAGGATCGGAATGGCACATCGAAGTTCTTGCCATTTTCTATGTTCTTCAACATCTTGACTCGTTCAACGGTGCTCACTTGGATGTGGGGCAGCATCCACTCGATAGACTGTAGTGTTAGCGAGACATCTTGAGGGTTTTCTGCAGCGGCGACAATTGCAATAATGTGCGTGTTGGCTAGAAGCAGTACGAGCTCTTGTTTCGAATTAATGATTATATGCTTGTAGTCCTCAGCGAATCCAAGAAGCATGGACAGAGGAACACAAACTTCGAACTTCTCTTCGGCATAAACCGGAAGCTTATATTCATCCTCGAGAGCCCAACCGGCCATCTTTGCAGCAGATAGTTTATTTGGCGTGAGCGAAAGGTAATTTTTCATAGCAGATGTTATGCCTACATCTCTCGTCTGGTCTACCTCGACGCCATTAAGTACGTATGTAATGCGCTCGATTAGGTGAAGAATACCATTGCAGGATATTGACGTCGTTGTCGGATGCATACCATCCACTTTTGGCAGCGTGCCTCTTATACGTAGAAATGACTGGGAAGGTAAAGTACAAATATCTTGGTGCTGTACAGCAATGCGTACTTCTGATGGAAGTGCATACGGTCCGAGCAGGAAAGGTTGGTACTCGTGCAATTCCATTTTCGTAATGCTGTCTTCAAAAATGACCGGATCTTTCACGTTGAGTATTTCGTCTTCCATATTTATTCACCACTTGTCCAATACAAAGAAGATACTTTATGCTGTCAAGTGTTAATGCACCGATATCTGGTAGAGAACTGTTCTTATTCACGCCAATACGATTTCTTTTATAACTGTTCGGTGTTACGAACTTTATGCCCATCGCTTCAAGCGCAGACGTAATGTAATTTCTTTGTCTTGAAAATTCACCAATCGTC
Organism: Bacillus rossius redtenbacheri; assembly: GCF_032445375.1. Taxonomy (NCBI): domain Eukaryota; kingdom Metazoa; phylum Arthropoda; class Insecta; order Phasmatodea; family Bacillidae; genus Bacillus; species Bacillus rossius. The sequence continues at coordinate 228,440,421 of NC_086330.1, forward strand.
CTCGCTGGTCAACGATTCTGACGACGACTTCGTGTGCGCACTTCACGACGACTGGAACATAAATGATACTTTGCGGTACTTCGACCAGTTTATATCCTGGCGGGACCATCGGCGAAAACTCGTGGAGCATGTTACTTAGTCTTCCGTTCAGATACGTTCCACTTGCCAATCACAGTTTATTCTTATGACATCCACAGGCAAAATGTTTACTGTGCGTGTAGATTCGTACGTTCTTCCTGTATCACACACCTTTGATTCGAATCCGAGCATGGTACCTATGGTCCCATGTTTCGTAAAGTCAACATTTTCACTGCATGTTAGAATGCTTTTTTGAGTGTTTGGATTTTCACGCAGTTGAAAGTCTACATCCTGTGGTAACATATCCCTGATGTAATTTGCAATGTCGTCAATTTCGTAAGAGCCAACAGGTAACTGTATTTAATGAACGGTCCCATCGCTTTTCAGGAAGCAGATCTTGCAATTTTCTTCGTCGATATTCGGTATGTCATTATACGTTTGAAAATCTACGAGTCCGATACACCATTCTCCGTCTAAATCCAGAGGCGGGAAATGAACCGCCCGCAGTTCAGATGTGTGACCTGTCAAGGTGAGTGTTATCGACATGACTAATAAATTATTATCCCTGCACAACCTTTAAGTAGCAATTGTTTTTGTCAGCTAAATTTTTTTAGTTAAAAAGCGAAGACACAAGTGTCCGCAGTTTGTTTGATTAGGTGACTGTTTGGTTTCGTAATTGTAGAACAATGTAGTGGTTCGGCCCAGGTACCGCCTAAGTTCTGGTGGAGGCCGTAAATTTCCAAAACTATCGTAGTACTCGGCCATTTTTCCAGTCTTTTTATAAGCCACCCAGTGCGTACCGCGATCCACCATCGTGTCTAAATTAATTATGGCGTGCTCACGTGTGTCGCATAAACACGCCGCGGAAATTTGTTATTTTCAGTTTGCGAGCGTACTTGATTAAATCTATATTTGTGAGCGGACGTTTCGGCAAAGAACTTAGGATTTTTTCATTCGTTTATTTCTCATGCCTCGACCTGCCTTGTGAGGTCGTAAGTACAGTCCTGCGCCGTTTTTTTTACCGATGGCAATAACTTCCATGCTGGCATTGTGTCGTTGTGCTTCTTTTAACTGCTTGCGCTCATTCTTCGAAGTGTTGACTGCTCGTACTATACCGCTCGTTGCACTGATGAGGCCGCCGAGAGCACCCAATGCAGGCAAAAGCAAAGGAAGAAATCCTCCTATAATCTTCTTGTCGAGAGTCTGTAATTTTTGCTTGGCTTTTTGCACGCCTGCACCAGTCTTGCGTTTGGTTTTGCGTGAGTTAGTCTTTGACTTGATGGAGCTGGCTCGACGAGAACCCAGTCCTAATTTCGTCTTTGCCTTCATGATTTTAGATACACCCCAGGCCGCGATTTTTTCTCCAAGTCCCGCGTCCGGAGATTTGCTTATTTCTTCAGCTTCCTGTGCCAATATCTGATATGCTCTGTGCCTAGATTCCAGATCCTTGCTGAGTGAGTAGGCGATATCGTGCTGCTTGCACTTTTCGTCGAGAGAATTAATGCCAACGTCACCGCGAGCTATCCTTTTCGCTAGTTTAGTGCCGGGGCCGCAGAATCTGTAGCCGGGAATGTGTAGCTCGAATGGCAGATTGTTTATCAGCGAGATCACGAGTCCTGCACCGATTTGTTTTTTGTTCTTATTCTTCGAGTCATTGCGCACAACTGACCAGATATTATAGATGTGTTTGATTTTATACAATTTCTTCAGTACAATGCAAGTCGTCAAGCAAGAAGTGTGTTTGCCCATGCGCATTACGCAAGACGATGTATTTAGTGCGCGTGAATCACGACATGGCTTACTGTTGCCTTCTGCCGTACAATGCATAATGGCAGGTCCGTCCAACTGCGGTAAAACGTGCGTTCTACTGAGTTTATTAGAGGAACCAAACGGTCTTAGGTTCGAAAATGTTTACCTCTATTCCAAATCGTTGCAACAGCCAAAATACCGGCGTCTGACTACGGTTCTACAATCGGTGGATGGTCTGGAGTATTTCCCATTTATTGATAATGCGGATGTGGTACCTCCAAGCGGAACAAAAGCCAATTCCGTGTTTTTTTTCGACGATGTAATGTGCGAGAAGCAATGCATAATACAAGAGTACTTTTCCATGGGCAGACACGCCAAGGTAGACTGCGTTTACCTGTGTCAGACGTACAGTCGTATTCCAAAACATCTCCTACGAGACAACGCAAATGTCAAGTACTTTTTCGCATGGACGAACTTAATTTACGTCACGCTTATGATGATCACGTAAATACCGACATGACATTCCAGGAATTTAAAGACATGTGCTCCTTGTGTTGGAAAGACCAACAAGGATTCCTAGTGATAGTCAAAGACTGGCCGCTATGTAAGGGCAGGTACAGACGAGGTTTCGATCAGTTTATCGTCAAACATGAGTCATAGCATTTCGATATTCGGTCGTAGCAGTCGAGACTTACGTACTGCTCTCAAGTCTCATGACGACATTATCCGCAAATACATTTCGCTACTGGCTCAAAAAGTAGAGAGTGTGAAAAACGAATTACTAGAGTATCGCTTTGCCATCGACCAGCGCGTGGAAGCCTCGGATTCTCGCATTCGCGACATGATCGAAGTATCGAATGCACAAAGACGTGACAATTTGAGGACTTTTCAAAGTAGTCTGAAAGCATCACTAACTCACTTGTCACAAAATTCAGATTTAGCCAAACACAAGAAAGAAGATTCTGCGAACGAATAATAAAGTATAAAAGGAGGTCTTGCAATATGTTTTCAGCCAGTACAATGTCGGACCTGGCCAGTGACCTTCATCGAGCTATACAGTCTGTTCGTGAAAAATATCTACTAGCTAGACGAACCAGACTTGTACGTGAGATGGAAAATGAGGAGATATTTAAACCAATCACTAGTCGCCTCGACGAACTTAAAAATAAGGAAGAACCAGCCATCAATGTGAAGACAGAAGTTGAAGATGAAATGCCTACTGTAAAGAAGAGAAAGTATGAAACAGATCGAGAAGAAGAGGACTTAACGAGTACAGAGTCCATGCACAAGAAAAAAATACCTTTAAAGGGACACCAAGTTAATGCAATGGTCTGACCATACCTGATATCGTTTTAGAGTCGGAATAAGGACACGACCTACGGAGTGTACAGAAAACATAATAAGTGGTTCCTCGGTGTTAAAGAAATAGACTTTCTACCAGGAAATATCGTGCGCGTAGAAGAGTTCAAAACGCGCGGGACTCCAGGTCTGTACGAATTGCTGTTTCGCAGGGAGCCTAAAGGATATTCTCACAAAGACTTACAAGAGTACAAAAAACTGCTAGAGCTAACCAATGCACATTTTCGCGATAACGATCCAGATAGTGGTGTATATAAAGACGAAGATCATGAAAAAATCGACATTCTCGCTAATCTCTTCTGTAAACTAACAATAGCTACATGGTGAAGGTTTAAAAAAGCTAGAAAGTGATCAGATATTTGACTATGTATATTGGGACGACCCCAATGAATTAGTTGATCGCCTTAGAATTCTACATGCTTCGCTTAGTGTAGGAAACTATTCGCACATCAACGAAATAGTCTCCATACTTGAAGAACTGAGGGAAGCCAGTTACATACAATGAGTCGAACCGGAATCGCTCGCGAACTTCATGCTCCTGCTAGACGAAAATACCTTCGTCGCAAAGTCATAGTTCGTGGAATTGATTATTTATTCCAGGCGGACCTTGTTGAGATGATACCGTATTCCCGATTGAATAAAGGTTTCAAGTACCTACATGTTGACAGTCATCGATGTTTATAGCAAGTTCGCTTGGGCTAGACCTGTAAAATCAAAGACTGCAACTGAAGTAGCCAAGGCCATGAACAATATTTTGCGGGATGGACGTGTACCGTCGCACCTGCAAATTCACCTCGGGAAAGAATTCTACAATGCAACCTTCAAGGCTTTAATGAAGAAGTATGGCGTCAAACCCTACTCTACATTTAGTAACGTCAAAGCCTCTGTTGTCGAAAGGTTTAACAGAACTTTGCGTTCCAAGATGTGGCGACAGTTCAGACTAACAGAAATTACAAGTGGCTTGACATCTTGCCGAAACTCATAAGCGAGTATAATTCCACAGTGCATTCTACCACGAAAATGAAGCCAAAGGACGTAAAGGACGCATGCTTCAAACAGTGTTTTCCAACACGAAGAAGAAAGATCCACGAAAGCTTAAAGCTAACGACGGTGACATTGTGCGAATCTCCAAGCGGAAATGTATCTTCGAGAAAGGTTTCACTGCGAACTGGAGTCCTGAACTTTTCCGTGTGACACATGTTCGTGAATCAGAGCCTAGGACCTACTACCTCGAAGATTTGGACCACAAACCTATCCGTGGCGGCTTCTTTGCCGAAGAGATTCAGCCTACGTTGTATCCCGGTTCGTACTTGGTGGAGAGGATTATAAAACGAAGAAATGGACGGTCCTACATCTAATGGTGGGGCTTTCCACCTCGCTTTTATTCGTGGGTGGCAGATGCAGAAATCGAGAAATCCACAAGACTTTAGTAATTATTCTGTTTGTTTTTTTGTACGTGTAGTAGTGTAGAAGTTATGTAATAAAATTTTTGTTTTTTAAAAGAGCTTGCAGTGTTTTTATTTTCTCCAAACTGTCACTTCTGTGGTATTTTTTAAATTAAAGTTGTTTTGTATCAGCCCGGGATCGTACCAAGTTTCGAATCAATAATTTTTTTAATGAGTGAATTTTTTGATAAATTTTGGAATTTTTCTCGAATCTCTAGCATTAAAATTACGGATTTTCAAGATGGTGGCCGTAACGAAAAGTGCAACGGTGGTTTTAAAGATTTTTATTATTTAATTCGGTTGATTAATTTTTTTTAATGATGTTTAAATTTTTTGCCGATTTTCTAACATAAAAATTATGGATTTTCAAGATGACGGACATGATGTCATACTACCTGATGATATATATGCATGGTAATAAGTGGTGGGGGTCAGTCTGCCAGCAGTTACTGTGTGGGAAGGATTGGTCGCAATTTTTATTTAATTTTTTGCCCTTACGGGTTCGAACCGAGGACTCCGAGCTCCGTGTCGAAAAAAGTATGTTTTTTAAATTTTTTTATTAAAATTTTATTTATTGAATTTTTTTTATAAATTTTAAAATTTTCATTAAAATCGGATAATAAATAAAAAAGTGAAAGATGACAGGCATTACGGCAATTGCAATGGTGACATCATTATTAAAAATGGCGGGATACCAAATGGCGGAAAGTTCGAGAAAACAAAATGAAATCCAAAATGACAGATCCAAAATGGCTGATCCAAAATGGCCGCTGGGTTCAAGGTCAAGGTCAAAGGTGAAGGTCACGGTCACCCAAGATGGCCTCCATGACGTCACAATCCAAGATAGTGGTTCGGCTCCCTGACTCTCGACCCTGGACCCGGTGTGCTCACACCGTCTATATTCACCTACTAACGTATACCTACACCATAAGTTTCTTACTTGTGATTGGCGGTCATCTACGAGAGAAGCCACTGCCTTCTTTTTTTTCAGGCCATTCAGGACACGTTTGCTTCCACACAGAATTGCTATTATTCGTGTACCGACAGTATCCTACATGTTACTTAGAGAAACCCAACCAATCACGAAACACAGACGATGATACAGTGTTTCAACACTCAGCTAGTCTCGAAATATTTCTCAGAAAACACATGGTGCTATTGACTGTTGACCTTGTATACTGTCTGGAGTAGTTGAGAGAACATAACTCTGGTTCCTTCCACCTTGCACTACATATTTGTGTCACCGCAATTAGCAGAAGGGAAAGCTTGAACGGCTGCCAATCTATCACCTTATTGGCAGAGCCTCGATTATTTCACGGACTCCTTGGGTAGCAAAGTAAACTTAAAGCACATATCATCTGCTTCACGCTGGTGATTGGACTTCAGCGCTCCTGACACATCCTTGATGTACATGGAACAGTTGTGAACCAGGAGGAGTGGTTATCCAATCACGCGTAACACGCCAAAATATGTGAACTTGTTATCAACCAATGGGCACACAAAATTGGCTTTATTATGTGTAGGGTATTTTGAGTCCATTATGGAGTGAAATGAATTCGCGAAATAATGGTTACTCTACTTATTGGGATTCGATTGGGACACGTTCTGGAATACGACCCGCGAGTTAGGTTTAAGCCTGTGGCGCATATTCGCTACTTCTTGGAATACCGGCCTCTGATATCTTTATTCGGCCAGTGATGTTGTAAGTCGGCGCCTGGACTCTGTTGAGCAGGTTGTTCGGCTACTGCCAGGGACACTGGGTCCAGGGCGACCACCCGCCAGTGAGCAGTGAGAGAACACGAGAGTAGTATAGGATAGCCGGTCCGAGGACAGGATGCAGGATTTGGAGCCGAGAGCCGGCTCCGCCATCTTGGATTTGTGACGTCACGACGGCAAATATTCCTCAAAATTCCTCAAAATTCCTCAAAAATGACTCAAAATGACTCAAAATTTCCCGTTTTGAGGAAAAATTTCCCGTTTTCGAGGGAAAAATTCCCGTTTCGAGGGAACATTTCCCGTTTTATTCCGTAAAAATCCCAGAGGCTAGAAATGTCCTGATAGAGGCTTAAGCATCCTTAACTCAAGCCTCAGTTAAGCCTTTATCAGGACTTGACCTTGACCCCGGCGGCCATTTTGGACCCGCCATCTTGGATCAGCGTAACGGGACACAGCGTAACGGGAAACAACATAACGGGACACAACGTAACGGGACAAGTAGATCACGGCGGCCATATTATATGAGCGTAACGGAACCATGTGCGCAACGGGACACTACTTAACGGGACACAGCATAACGGGACATAGCGTAAAGGGACACAGCGTAACGGGACACATCGTAACGGGACACATCGTAACGGGACACATCGTAACGGGACATATCGTAATGGGTCACAGTGTAACGTGTCACAGTGTAACGTGACACAGTGTAACGGGACATAGCGTAACGGGACAAAACGTAACGGGACATAACGTAACTGGACAAGTAGATCACGGCAGCCATCTTGGATCTATCATTTTGGATGACGTCATTGTGTTCTAGAAAATTCCGGCGATGTGTTATCCGCCATTTTGAATTATGACGTCACCGTTGCAATTTTTGTTACGGTCTCCATCTTGAAATTTGGACGCCATCTTGAAAATCTTTAATTATTATCCGATTTTAATCAAAAAAATTCCAAAATTCATCAAAAAATTAACTTATTCGAATTCTGATTGATTATATCGATCACCGTCCTCGGTTCGAACCCGGTGAGTCCAAAAAAAACCTAAAAATGGTGACAGGCTCCTTCCTCAATGGTGGATGCAGGCAGACTGACTCCTACCACTTTTTTTCAAAGCATATATATCGTCAGCTGGTATGACGACATGTCCGCCATCTTGTCTTCATCCGCTGGAGACCACCATCTTGTTTTTCGTCTGCTAGAGTGTGCCGATACAATGTAGTATAATTATCTGGTCACCATACTTTTGTCCTCAACTGTTGACATTGAACATAGACCTTGGCCTTTGACCTTGACCTTGAAATTTGACCTTGACCTTGAAATTTGACCTTGACCTTGAAATTTGACTTTGTCCTTGTCGAACATCATGGATCCGACATTTTATGTTCAGTACATGCTACCAGGAGCTACCACATGCTGGAGTACGCCATATTGTGTGTGTACTTGTATTATAGAGTAAATTTCCATCTGGATAATTTTATTCTAACCCGCTACAGTGCAGTAATCATTTATTATGGAGGTGCCCCCCGCCATCTTGAAATTCGGCCGCCATCTTGAAATCATGTAATAATGTAGCTAGAAAAGCGGGAAAAAATCCAAAATTCATTAAATAAATTAGTAATCCATATAATGATTGATTGGATCGACTAAGGTCCTTGGTTCGATCCCTGGCCGATACAAAACAACTTTAATTTTTAAAAAAATACTAAAAAAGTGTTAAGTTTGAGAAAATAAAAACACCACAAGTTCTTTTAAAAAAAATTTATTACATAAATTCAATACACAACTACAAGTACAAAAAAAAAATACACAGACAAATTACCAAAGCCTTTTGGATTCCTCGATTCAAACAGTCTTCTTATTGTACGGACTAAGCCTTTTACATGACTTTAAATGTCTATCCAATCCGTTCATCACCCCAGCCAGAGACGGACTGAAGTTCATAGCACATATATAGTCTCATTAGCCGGTACAACACATGAGTCAAATCAATAACCATGTTCATTATACGTCTCGGAGCTTTTTTTATAATGACGATGCAAACTATCGAGACGCGAAATTAGTTTATTGCACTTATTGCACTGAAATTGTATTCTTTGAACATTATTAGAACAACCGCTTCTTTCATGTCTGCGAGCATTTGAGGTGATAGTAAATGATGCACCACAGTATTTGCACTGATGCGAAGTACGCTCTTCATTAATTGAAGTATTCAATGCTGATGAAACTTCAGCTGATGGTGGAACAGCACATATCGAAGTCTCCTCCAGTTTTGTCAGAGGCGTTGCCAACGGGATCTGCTCCAACATCGTCGGCGCCGAGGTCAAGATTCCCGTAGTCGACGATACATCCTCCATCGAGTACGACGTTAAAGTCGGTAAAGATGCCATCGAAGTCTCAAGAACAGGCAATTTCGCGACTTATGCACCAGAAGAAACGTGATCCGTACACCGTCGACGACAGTAACAAACTGAGCGTCCTGCTATCTAGGACTCGTGTATATACATTAACCGGTTTGAATAATACGCTAGTCAAATCAAGAACAATTTACTAAAATACTAGAGTCAAAACAACATTAAAAAAATAGAAGCACCATCAACAAAAAAGGAAGCACATTTGGAAGCACCTTCAAAAAAGGAAAAACAATAGGAAACACCGACTACGAAAAAACAGCACATTTGGAAGCACCGTCATCGAAAAGGCAGCACATTTGGAAGCACCGACTACGAAAAAACAGCACATTTGGAAGCACCGTCATCGAAAAGGCAGCACATTTGGAAGCACCGACTACGAAAAGGCAGCACATTTGGAAGCACCGACTACGAAAAGGCAGCACATTTGGAAGCACCGACAACGAAAAGGCAGCACATTTGGAAGCACCGACTACGAAAAGGCAGCACATTTGGCAGCACCGACAACGAAAAGGCAGCACATTTGGAAGCACCGACTACGAAAAGGCAGCACATTTGGAAGCACCGACAACGAAAAGGCAGCACATTTGGAAGCACCGACTACGAAAAGGCAGCACATTTGGCAGCACCGACAACGAAAAGGCAGCACATTTGGAAGCACCGACAACGAAAAGGCAGCACATTTGGTAGCACCGACAACGAAAAGGCAGCACATTTGGAAGCACCGACTACGAAAAGGCAGCACATTTGGAAGCACCGACAACGAAAAGGCAGCACATTTGTAAGCACCGACTACGAAAAGGCAGCACATTTGGCAGCACCGACAACGAAAAGGCAGCACATTTGGAAGCACCGACAACGAAAAGGCAGCACATTTGGAAGCACCGACTACGAAAAGGCAGCACATTTGGAAGCACCGACAACGAAAAGGCAGCACATTTGGAAGCACCGACTACGAAAAGGCAGCACATTTGGAAGCACCGACAACGAAAAGGCAGCACATTTGGAAGCACCATCATCGAAAAGGCAGCACATTTGGAAGCTCCATCAACAAAAAAAAGGCAAAAAGGAAGCACAAGTTACGAGATCTAAGTCTTAGTTAGAAATCAGAATACAAGAAATAAAAACATTAAATTCTTATAATTTAAATTATTTATTTTATTGCTTTACATTATACAAATGCAAGTAAAACAAGCCATTATTGTATGTAGGCAGCATTCCTCAGTTCCTTGAGTATGAAGTATATTTCTTTGATGCACGAATAGTTTCCTGCACAAAGCGAACCATGTAGAAGTCTTAGCCGGTCAACCAATATGTTTGGATCTTTCCACGATGTGTAATCATTCTCTTCTACCACCATCTTCCTTGCACCTTTATAAATATTATGATTTCTGGTGTCTTCCGTTTTACCACCAACCTCAGGGTAACTTTCATGTTTGAGACGGTGATCATCATAAGCTTGATCAGATTTATTTAATATATCACGTCGTTTCCACCGTTTCGGTCTCAGGACACCGCCACATTCTTCGATCTTGGCAGCTTTAGGTGCTTCATCATAGTCTATGTCTTTGTCAACAGCCTCAGAGTCACTGTAACAAATCCGTAGAAGTAATCGTCTTCACCCAATTTACCGTAATAATTCGATGTTGATGATGTTGAAGTGTCTTCATCGTCTTCATGCTTCCTTTTTAGGAGTCCATCATTTTTACAAAGTAGGAAAGATCTACTTGAATTAGGCTGGAATATATTCTCACTTTTCATGTTAAGGATTCTTCCATTGTCTTCATTCTTCCGTAAATCATCAACCTCCTTCAATTTAAGTTCTTTGTCAAGATCGGAAGAGCCAAGAAAATTATTGTCGTAATGCAGATCACTTTTCCTTAGGCTAGTAGATTCATCGTTGTCCTCTAGCTTGTACGCAGGCTTGGCGCTACAAGTTCTGCCATGTCTTTTTAGGCTCTCTCTCCGCGTAAACGACTTGCTACATCGAACACAACTTATCATATTGCGCAGTGGATTTTAAACACAGTCATTTTTCTCATGTTGTCTTTTATTCTTTCTCAAGATAAACTCTTTACTGCAAAACTTACAGCTATGTTCTTTCGATACAGCGTCAGATCCCAAATCAGAATTCATATTAGTTACTGAGACTAATGCCAGATACCAATTGAGTGTTTTAAATTAGATTCAATACTTAAATAGAAATTTTTTCATATTTCATCAGCGAGAATTAATATATCTCATGCAAAAGTACTTTATGCATGTAGTTCTGCTTTTTAACAACAGATGTCGCCACATGTTGCTTGCAGGTAAATAATATTAAGTTCTTTTATGCTGGATGCGGGATGCTCACTTACGATCGCAAAAGAAGGATGGCTTCGCTAGACTCCAAGGAAAAGGAAGTTCGTCTTGCATGTTGGTGCTCCACAGATGTCTCATGGAATAGTATTAATTTGACTGAGTAATGATATGTGTTAATTCCACCTGATAAAAATATTGCAAGTTTTGATTTAGTAACAGAAATTATCGAATTAAATGTAACTCCAAATAAAATGACATGTCTCATTAGACAAAAAAAAAATCCATGCATAGAGCGGGATCTCAGAATAGTCAGAAACACTTGAAGAAACCACAGGAATGATTACAAGAACACGGGATAAACCATCAAAATATTGACAAGAATAATCAGGAGCACACGGAGAAAACCACCATAATATTGACAAGTATAATCGGAAGCACACGGAGAAAACCGCCACAAGTTTTCTTTGTTATCATAAAATTAAAGAAAAAAATTAATAAAAAAACATAACAAATTCAAAACCTGATTCTGGCTTGGACTAGAACTCTATCTTTGCTCAACAATGAGAAGTTCCCAAGCTAGCATAATCAGTTTTTGAATTTGTTGTGTTTTTTTATTAATTTTTTTCTGTAATTTTATGATAACAAAGAAAACTTGTGGCGGTTTTCTCCGTGTGCTTCCTATTATACTTGTCAATATTATGGTGGTTTTCTCCGTGTGCTCCTGATTATTCTTGTCAATATTTTGATGGTTTTTCCCGTGTTCTTGTAATCATTCCTGTGGTTTCTTCAAGTGTTTCTGACTATTCTGAGATCCCGCTCTCTGCATGGATTTTTTTTTGGTCTAATGAGACATGTCATTTTATTTGGAGTTACATTTAATTCGATAATTTCTGTTACTAAATCAAAACTTGCAATATTTTTATCAGGTGGAATTAACACATATCATTACTCAGTCAAATTAATACTATTCCATGAGACATCTGTGGAGCTTCAACATGCAAGACGAACTTCCTTCTCCTTGGAGTCTAGCGAAGCCATCCTTCTTTTGCGATCGTTAGTGAGCATCCCGCATCCCGCATAAAAGAACTTAATATTATTTACCTGCAAGCAACATGTGGCGACATCTGTTGTTAAAAAGCAGAACTACATGCATAAAGTACTTTTGCATGAGATATATTAATTCTCGCTGATGAAATATGAAAAAATTTCTATTTAAGTATTGGATCTAATTTAAAACACTCAATTGGTATCTGGCATTAGTCTCAGTAACTAATATGAATTCTGATTTGGGATCTGACGCTGTATCGAAAAACATAACTGTAAGTTTTGCAGTAAAGAGTTTATCTTGAGAAAGAATAAAAGACAACATGAGAAGAATGACTGTGTTAAAAATCCACTGCGCAATATGATAAGTTGTGTTCGAAGTAGCAAGTCGTTTACGCGGAGAGAGAGCCTAAAAAGACATGGCAGAACTTGTAGCGCCAAGCCTGCGTACAAGCTAGAGGACAACGATGAATCTACTAGCCTAAGGAAGAGTGATCTGCATTACGACAATAATTTTCTTGGCTCTTCCGATCTTGACAAAGAACTTAAATTGAAGGAGGTTGATGATTTACGGAAGAATGAAGACAATGGAAGAATCCTTAACATGAAAAGTGAGAATATATTCCAGCCGAATTCAAGTAGATCTTTCCTACTTTGTAAAAATGATGGACTCCTAAAAAGGAAGCATGAAGACGATGAAGACACTTCAACATCATCAACATCGAATTATTACGGTAAATTGGGTGAAGACGATTCCTTCTACGGTGATTGTTACAGTGACTCTGAGGCTGTTGACAAAGACATAGACTATGATGAAGCACCTAAAGCTGCCAAGATCGAAGAATGTGGCGGTGTCCTGAGACCGAAACGGTGGAAACGTCGTGATATATTAAATAAATCTGATCAAGCTTATGATGATCACCGTCTCAAACATGAAAGTTACCCTGAGGTTGGTGGTAAAACGGAAGACACCAGAAATCATAATATTTATAAAGGTGCAAGGAAGATGGTGGTAGAAGAGAATGATTACACATCGTGGAAAGATCCAGACATAGTGGTTGACCGGCTAAGACTTCTACATGGTTCGCTTTGTGCAGGAAACTATTCGTGCATCAAAGAAATATCCTTCATACTCAAGGAACTGAGGAATGCTGCCTACATACAATAATACCTTGTTTTACTTGCATTTGTATAATGTAAAGCAATAAAATAAATAATTTAAATTATAAGAATTTAATGTTTTTATTTCTTGTATTCTGATTTCTAACTAAGACTTAGATCTCGTAACTTGTGCTTCCTTTTTGCCTTTTTTTGTTGATGGAGCTTCCAAATGTGCTGCCTTTTCGATGATGGTGCTTCCAAATGAGCTGCCTTTTCGTTGTCGGTGCTTCCAAATGTGCTGCCTTTTCGTAGTCGGTGCTTCCAAATGTGCTGCCTTTTCGTTGTCGGTGCTTCCAAATGTGCTGCCTTTTCGTAGTCGGTGCTTCCAAATGTGCTGCTTTTTCGTTGTCGGTGCTTCCAAATGTGCTGCCTTTTCGTTGTCGGTGCTGCCAAATGTGCTGCCTTTTCGTAGTTGGTGCTTCCAAATGTGCTGCCTTTTCGTTGTCGGTGCTTCCAGCCTTTTCGTTGTCGGTGCTGCCAAATGTGCTGCCTTTTCGTAGTCGGTGCTTCCAAATGTGCTGCCTTTTCGTTGTCGGTGCTTCCAAATGTACTGCCTTTTCGTAGTCGGTGCTTCCAAATGTGCTGCCTTTTCGTTGTCGGTGCTGCCAAATGTGCTGCCTTTTCGTAGTCGGTGCTTCCAAATGTGCTGCATTTTCGTTGTCGGTGCTTCCAAATGTGCTGCCTTTTCGTAGTCGGTGCTTCCAAATGTGCTGCCTTTTCGTAGTCGGTGCTTCCAAATGTGCTGCCTTTTCGATGACGGTGCTTCCAAATGTGCTGTTTTTTCGTAGTCGGTGCTTCCAAATGTGCTGCCTTTTCGATGACGGTGCTTCCAAATGTGCTGTTTTTTCGTAGTCGGTGCTTCCTATTGTTTTTCCTTTTTTGAAGGTGCTTCCAAATGTGCTTCTTTTTTTGTTGATGGTGCTTCTATTTTTTTAATGTTGTTTTGACTCTAGTATTTTAGTAAATTGTTCTTGATTTGACTAGCGTATTATTCAAACCGGTTAATGTATATAAACGAGTCCTAGATAGCAGGACGCTCAGTTTGTTATTGTCGTCGACGGTGTACGGATCACGTTTCTTCTGGTGCATAAGTCGCGAAATTGCCTGTTCTTGAGACTTCGATGGCATCTTTACCGACTTTAACGTCGTACTCGATGGAGGATGTATCGTCGACTACGGGAATCATGACCTCGGCGCCGACGATGTTGGAGCAGATCCCGTTGGCAACGCCTCTGACAACACTGGAGGAGACTTCGATATGTGCTGTTCCACCATCAGCTGAAGTTTCATCTGCATTGAATACTTCAATTAATGAAGAGCGTACTTCGCATCAGTGCAAATACTGTGGTGCATCATTTACTATCACCTCAAATGCTCGCAGACATGAAAGAAGCGGTTGTTCTAATAATGTTCAAAGAATACAATTTCAGTGCAATAAGTGCAATAAACTAATTTCGCGTCTCGATAGTTTGCATCGTCATTATAAAAAATGCTCCGAGACGTATAATGTACATGGTTATTGATTTGACTCAAGTGTTGTACCGGCTAATGAGACTATATATAAGTGCTGTGAACTTCAGTCCGTCTCTGGCTGTGGTGATGAACGGATCGTATAGACATTTAAAGTCATGTAAAAGGCTTAGTCCGTACAATAAGAAGACTGTTTGAATCGAGGAATCCAAAAGGCTTTGGTAATTTGTCTGTGTATTTTTTTTGTATTTGTAGTAGTGTATTGAATTTATGTAATAACATTTTTTTAAAAGAACTTGTGGTGTTTTTATTTTCTCAAACTTAACACTTTTTTAGTATTTTTTTAAAATTAAAGTTGTTTTGTATCGGCCAGGGATCGAACCAAGGACCTTAGTCGATCCAATCAATCATTATATGGATTACTAATTTATTTAATGAATTTTGGATTTTTTTTCCCGCTTTTATAGCAACATTATTACATGATTTCAAGATGGCGGCCGAATTTCAAGATGGCGGGGGGCACCTCCATAATAAATGATTACTGCACTGTAGCGGGTTAGAATAAAATTATCCAGATGGAAATTTACTCTATATTACAAGTACACACACAATATGGCATACTCCAGCATGTGGTAGCTCCTGGTAGCATGTACTGAACATAAAATGTCGGATCCATGATGGTCGACAATGACAAAGTCAAATTTCAAGGTCAAGGTCAAATTTCGAGGTCAAGGTTAAATTTCAAGGTCAAGGTCAAATAACAAGGTCAAGGTCAAATTTCAAGGTCAATGTAAAATTTCAAGGTTAAGGTCAAATTTCAAGGTCAAGGTCAAAGGCCAAGGTCAATGTTCAATGTCAACAGTTGAGGACAAAAGTATGGTGACCAGATAAGTATACTACATGGTATCGGCACACTCTAGCAGACGAAAACAAGATGGTGGTCTCCAGCGGATGAAGACAAGATGGCGGACATGTCGTCATACCAGCTGACGATATATATGCTTTGAAAAAAAGTGGTAGGAGTCAGTCTGCCTGCATCCACCATTGAGGAAGGAGCCTGTCGCCATTTTTAGTTTTTTTTGGACTCACCGGGTTCGAACCGAGGACGGTGATCGATATAATCAATCAGAATTCGAATAAGTTAATTTTTTGATGAATTTTGGAATTTTTTTGATTAAAATCGGATAATAATTAAAGATTTTCAAGATGGCGTCAAAATTTAAAGATGGCGACCGTAACAAAAATTGCAACTGTGACGTCATAATTCAAAATGGCGGATAACACATCGCCGGATTTTTCTAGAACACAATGACATCATCCAAAATGATGGATCCAAGATGGCTGCCGTGATCTACTTGTCCCGTTCCGTTATGTCCCGTTACGCTGTGTCCCGTTACACGGTGTCCCGTTACACTATTTCCCGTTACACTGTGACCCGTTACGATATGTCCAGTTACGATATGTCCCATTACGATGTGTCCCGTTACGATGTGTCCCGTTACGCTGTGTCCCTTTACGCTGTGCCCCGTTACGCTGTGTACCGTTATGTAGTGTCCCGTTACGCACATGGTTCCGTTACGCTCATCCAATATGGCCGCCGTGATCTACTTGTCCCTATACGTTGTATCACGTTATGTTGTGTCCCGTTATGTTGTGTCCCGTCACGCTGTGTCCCGTTACGCTTATCCAAGATGGCGGGTCCAAAATGGCCGCCGGGGTCAAGGTCAAGTCCTGATAGAGGCTTAACTGAGGCTTGAGTTAAGGATGCTTAAGCCTCTATCAAGACATTTCTAGCCTCTGGGATTTTTACGGAATAAAACGGGAAATTTTTCCTCAAAACGGGAAATTTTGTGTCATTTTGAGTCATTTTTGAGGAATTTTGAGGAATTTTGAGGAATTTTTGCCATCGTGACGTCACAAATCCAAGATGGCGGAGCCAGCTCTCGGCTCCACATCCTGCATCCTGTCCTCGGACCGGCTATCCTATACTACTCACGAGAGGCCCGAGTCAGGCCTCACGGCGCCTGGACTCTGTTGAGCAGGTTGTTCGGCTACGGCCAGGGACACTGGGTCCAGGGCGACCACCCGCCAGTGAGCAGTGAGAGAACACGAGAGGCCCGAGTCAGGCCTCACGGCGCCTGGACTCTGTTGAG
This sequence comes from Bacillus rossius redtenbacheri, assembly GCF_032445375.1. Classification (NCBI taxonomy): domain Eukaryota; kingdom Metazoa; phylum Arthropoda; class Insecta; order Phasmatodea; family Bacillidae; genus Bacillus; species Bacillus rossius. The sequence continues at coordinate 228,457,313 of NC_086330.1, forward strand.
CAGGTTGTTCGGCTACGGCCAGGGACACTGGGTCCAGGGCGACCACCCGCCAGTGAGCAGTGAGAGAACACGAGAGGCCCGAGTCAGGCCTCACGGGGCCTGGACTCTGTTGAGCAGGTTGTTCGGCTACGGCCAGGGACACTGGGTCCAGGGCGACCACCCGCCAGTGAGCAGTGAGAGAACACGAGAGGCCCGAGTCAGGCCTCACGGCGCCTGGACTTTGTTGAGCAGGTTGTTCGGCTACGGCCAGGGACACTGGGTCCAGGGCGACCACCCGCCAGTGAGCAGTGAGAGAACACGAGAGGCCCGAGTCAGGCCTCACGGCGCCTGGACTCTGTTGAGCAGGTTGTTCGGCTACGGCCAGGGACACTGGGTCCAGGGCGACCACCCGCCAGTGAGCAGTGAGAGAACACGAGAGGCCCGAGTCAGGCCTCACGGCGCCTGGACTATGTTGAGCAGGTTGTTCGGCTACGGCCAGGGACACTGGGTCCAGGGCGACCACCCGCCAGTGAGCAGTGAGAGAACACGAGAGGCCCGAGTCAGGCCTCACGGCGCCTGGACTCTGTTGAGCAGGTTGTTCGGCTACAGCCAGGGACACTGGGTCCAGGGCGACCACCCGCCAGTGAGCAGTGAGAGAACACGAGAGGCCCGAGTCAGGCCTCACGGCGCCTGGACTCTGTTGAGCAGGTTGTTCGGCTACAGCCAGGGACACTGGGTCCAGGGCGACCACCCGCCAGTGAGCAGTGAGAGAACACGAGAGGCCCGAGTCAGGTCTCTCGGCGCCTGGACTCTGTTGAGCAGGTTGTTCGGCTACGGCCAGGGACACTGGGTCCAGGGCGACCACCCGCCAGTGAGCAGTGAGAGAACACGAGAGGCCCGAGTCAGGCCTCACGGCGCCTGGACTCTGTTGAGCAGGTTGTTCGGCTACGGCCAGGGACACTGGGTCCAGGGCGACCACCCGCCAGTGAGCAGTGAGAGAACACGAGAGGCCCGAGTCAGGGCGCCTGGACTCTGTTGAGCAGGTTGTTCGGCTACAGCCAGGGACACTGGGTCCAGGGCGACCACCCGCCAGTGAGCAGTGAGAGAACACGAGAGGCCCGAGTCAGGCCTCACGGCGCCTGGACTCTGTTGAGCAGGTTGTTCGGCTACGGCCAGGGACACTGGGTCCAGGGCGACCACCCGCCAGTGAGCAGTGAGAGAACACGAGAGGCCCGAGTCAGGGCGCCTGGACTCTGTTGAGCAGGTTGTTCGGCTACGGCCAGGGACACTGGGTCCAGGGCGACCACCCGCCAGTGAGCAGTGAGAGAACACGAGAGGCCCGAGTCAGGCCTCACGGCGCCTGGACTCTGTTGAGCAGGTTGTTCGGCTACGGCCAGGGACACTGGGTCCAGGGCGACCACCCGCCAGTGAGCAGTGAGAGAACACGAGAGGCCCGAGTCAGGGCGCCTGGACTCTGTTGAGCAGGTTGTTCGGCTACGGCCAGGGACACTGGGTCCAGGGCGACCACCCGCCAGTGAGCAGTGAGAGAACACGAGAGGCCCGAGTCAGGCCTCACGGCGCCTGGACTCTGTTGAGCAGGTTGTTCGGCTACGGCCAGGGACACTGGGTCCAGGGCGACCACCCGCCAGTGAGCAGTGAGAGAACACGGGAGGCCCGAGTCAGGCCTCACGGCGCCTGGACTCTGTTGAGCAGGTTGTTCGGCTACGGCCAGGGACACTGGGTCCAGGGCGACCACCCGCCAGTGAGCAGTGAGAGAACACGAGAGGCCCGAGTCAGGCCTCACGGCGCCTGGACTCTGTTGAGCAGGTTGTTCGGCTACGGCCAGGGACACTGGGTCCAGGGCGACCACCCGCCAGTGAGCAGTGAGAGAACACGAGAGGCCCGAGTCAGGCCTCACGGCGCCTGGACTCTGTTGAGCAGGTTGTTCGGCTACAGCCAGGGACACTGGGTCCAGGGCGACCACCCGCCAGTGAGCAGTGAGAGAACACGAGAGGCCCGAGTCAGGCCTCACGGCGCCTGGACTCTGTTGAGCAGGTTGTTCGGCTACGGCCAGGGACACTGGGTCCAGGGCGACCACCCGCCAGTGAGCAGTGAGAGAACACGAGAGGCCCGAGTCAGGTTCACGGCGCCTGGACTCTGTTGAGCAGGTTGTTCGGCTACGGCCAGGGACACTGGGTCCAGGGCGACCACCCGCCAGTGAGCAGTGAGAGAACACGAGAGGCCCGAGTCAGGGAGCCTGGACTCTGTTGAGCAGGTTGTTCGGCTACAGCCAGGGACACTGGGTCCAGGGCGACCACCCGCCAGTGAGCAGTGAGAGAACACGAGAGGCCCTAGTCAGGCCTCTCGGCGCCTGGACTCTGTTGAGCAGGTTGTTCAGCTACGGCCAGGGACACTGGGTCCAGGGCGACCACCCGCCAGTGAGCAGTGAGAGAACACGAGAGGCCCGAGTCAGGCCTCACGGCGCCTGGACTCTGTTGAGCAGGTTGTTCGGCTACGGCCAGGGACACTGGGTCCAGGGCGACCACCCGCCAGTGAGCAGTGAGAGAACACGAGAGGCCCGAGTCAGGCCTCACGGCGCCTGGACTCTGTTGAGCAGGTTGTTCGGCTACAGCCAGGGACACTGGGTCCAGGGCGACCACCCGCCAGTGAGCAGTGAGAGAACACGAGAGGCCCGAGTCAGGCCTCACGGCGCCTGGACTCTGTTGAGCAGGTTGTTCGGCTACGGCCAGGGACACTGGGTCCAGGGCGACCACCCGCCAGTGAGCAGTGAGAGAACACGAGAGGCCCGAGTCAGGCATCACGGCGCCTGGACTCTGTTGAGCAGGTTGTTCGGCTACAGCCAGGGACACTGGGTCCAGGGCGACCACCCGCCAGTGAGCAGTGAGAGAACACGAGAGGCCCGAGTCAGGCCTCACGGCGCCTGGACTCTGTTGAGCAGGTTGTTCGGCTACAGCCAGGGACACTGGGTCCAGGGCGACCACCCGCCAGTGAGCAGTGAGAGAACACGAGGCCCGAGTCAGGCCTCACGGCGCCTGGACTGTCCCCAGTCTACAGAGAGGCTTGTGGACGTGAGCAGACAGAGCGGGCCTTCACCTCCGCACAGTGAGCGTCTCCTAGTTCACCCCCCCCGTAGCTCCGAGTGTGGATTTCTAGTGTAACCAATATCCAGTGCCAGTACACGCTTTTCATTTAGTTAAGTCTAGTTCAAGGTAGTTTCTGAAGTTGGTATCTTATCGTTGGAACATTATTTTCCTCTTACTTAGGAGTGGGCACAGACATAAGAAAGTACTTAATTTAAAAATTTTACGGCTTCGTCTCTTAGCTCAAGAAAATCAGGATAATTTGCTCCAGGCAGATGCTTTATTTTCTAAACTCACTTCCTCGTGGAAGCGAACCCAGCATTGCGGCTCGGCGGTGTGGCCCTGGCAACCCACGGGAGCGAGATGACTCGGCACGAAGCGGCGGGCGAGAGAGGACTGAGGTCGTCGCCCGGTGCTGGCTGAGCGAGCTGCCAACTGGGCGCGCCAGGAGACACGCAGCGCCATTTCACAACCGCGCCAGTTTTATTGCACTTGGCGCAGCACGTATAGCACTTCTTCCTTTCTATCGTGGTTTTTTTGGACAGCGAAAGTGTTTTAAATGGGTGTTTCATTGGCAAATTGAGGTTATGAAAATTGTTAGAAGTACACATACTTGTTTTAATATTTCATTATAATATTACAGGGTCACCTCTTCTAGTCCATAGAATAAGGAGTAGGGTGCAGTCTGATCTAAGGGAAAAAACTGTCAAAGTTATGGCAGTTCTAAATTCTGTTGCTCTAACTTTTAATAGTTCTAAGAAAAGTGTTTCCGACTTGTGACAGTTTTCAGTTGTGTGTTACTAATTTATGTGTTTTTATAACTTATTACAGTTCCAAACTCCGTTTTTGCTAAGTTTTGACAGTTGAAAGTTATGATTTTCTAAGGTGTATTTCGGCGTAGTGGCCGTTCCTATTTATGACATTTTTAAAAAAATGCTAAGTATGTGTTTGTATTTCGGTAACTCAAAGTTATGACTGTTCTAGTTTGTGAGTTTCTAAGTTATGTGAAGATTGAACGCCATTTATATGTGTGGCGCGTAGAGGCGAAGAGGCGTGCGATGCGCGGACAGTGTCGCCCTTAGCACCCCCGTGCTTCCAGAGCCCGAGCACTCAGCCAGGTGACCTCCTGAACCTCGACAGTCTGCACTATCTGCTTCCCTTGTCGCGGGCTCGTGATTGGTTCAAACCTTAAACTCTTGTATTATTCGAATAGTTTATTTCACATAGTGAAAAGCTAATAGCTAAATCTTTATTATCAAGTTTCTGCTAGTAGCGTGTATATGCGTCTGGGTCGAAGCCACGTGTATAACATTGTGAATGTGCTCAACGTTTCGGCAAGCTTAGTTAAAGCCATCTTCAAGGGCAATTAACAATTGAAGGCTGGTGTTCTGGCACACTATTTACATGGGTTCATTCTGTGTCAGAATAGTAGTCGATGGATGTGTTACCAGGGCTTTGAATCTACATCGTGGTCTATCGTGGGTTTTGAAATTACAGCAAAATGAACTAGTTGAAACTATTAGTAAACTAAAGCGACTAAACAAATCAGTTTGTAAGCAATATTTCACTGATTCACATAAAAAAATCAACTGATATTGTATTATTTTCCATAATTTAAAGTTAAAATTAACTGGTATTACAAGGCAAAATATTTGAATAATGCCATTCTGTAATAAGCTAGTGTTAACAAGGCTACATGCACCTTATACAGGAAGTTTCGGCACTTCATCATCCGGAAGTGATGTATATTCCACACTCCGTTGTCATTCATTACTGTGACTGGCCACAACCATACTCAGAGACACAATTACTTGAAACATATAATTTATCTTTTGTAAAAGTGATTGTGCCATGTTATTTTAGTTCGTCCCGGACGCCCTTGGCCTGGTAAAACCAGTGGCAAGTATCGTGACTGGATCATGTGAATGCGACCCATCAGCGCAGAGCTGTGCACAGTTGCGACAATGGCGGATAATCATCATATAACTTTAATAATTTGAAAAGTTATTGGAAAGCGATGTCTAGCCGGGAGCGGCAAGAATGCGCAAAATAATTTCTTACGTTCCGTTACTTTTCTTTTACGATTAAGCTGTGCCATTTATAGCATGGCATTCTTAACTTCAGTGGGAATTGAGCAAACAATTTAATGGAAACACTAGCCTCTGTACCCGTACTTTACCACAGAAGTTAAATGTATAGGAAATGTACCGTATTTGTATTTTACATATTCCATACAATTGTATAGGTTAATAATTTCTATTACAGTTTTAGGAATACGTATTACCAAAGTATTTTTGCAGTGTACTGTAAGCAGTTTCAAACTGGTACAATCTGATACAAAGCCACTACAGGACGTGTAGAGGAAACAACAGTGCTTCAATTACCGAAGTAGTACCGAAGTCCAGTCCTCCTCCACACCGAGGTGACGTCGGCACGTGACGAGCCCACGAGCCGCGGAATGAGATTGTCTTCAGTGTAGTATCTTGTGCAGGACGTTCAGGATAATGGTACACAGGCCAAAATAAAGTTGACAAATATGTGATTTAATTTAACCAAATTATTTAATAGGTCATAACGTTCTATTGTTAGTGTCGAATAAAACAAGTTAAAAAAACCAAAAGAAAATAATTATTGCCTAAATAATACATTGTTGGTATTTTAAGAATACTGTTTCATACATTAAAGGATGAATTAAGTTTTTAATAACAACAATATTAAGAACACTGTCTATTAATAATTATTAACATCCTTTTTTTTTTCATTGTGGTTACATTGCTGTGAAATAATGGCAAATGTTCGTACCATGGCTTTACTTTATATTGATGCATGATAAACAAGGCTCAACAACTACCATGATGACGTCAGGTCTAACAACCCTGCTGTGACTTACTTCGCGTGAAATAAACTGGTCCCGTCTAACAACCCTGGTGTAATCTCCCGAGTGAGATTAACTTTCCATGGGTAACAAATATGGGTTGACCTTCCTCGGGGGTCATGAACGTGTAGCGACTGAAGACCCTGGTGTTAAGTACCACGGATGACATGAATTTTTCAAGTCAAACATTCCTTGTGTGACCTGCCTAGGGTGATACTATCATGTCACGTGTAACAACCCTGGCGTGACTTCTCTTGGTTGACGTGAAATTGTCACATCAAAAAACAATGGTATGACAGTAGTATATACATAATAGCCGGAGCATGGCGGTCGGTCATTGACCCCAACCTCAATCCTCGCACCGACACCAGCGCTAGCTCCGGCTATTGCATATTACTTATGAACTACTGAGAGCGACATAACGTCCCCATTTAGCAACACCAGTGTGACCTACCTCAGGTGTTATGAACTTGCCACATCTGTTAACCCAGGTGTGACCTCATTCGGGTGACATTAACTTTTCATTTCTGACAACCCTGTTGTAACCTACTTCGGGAGACTTGTACTTGTCACGCTTACACGATTGGACGTATTCGAATCCTCTTAGAAGTTATCGATCTTTGGTGAACGTTTTCCACTCACTGCAGATCTGCGCAGAGGTGTTTGCAAGTTATTGTGACTATACTTCACTCTGCAGCCTGTAAGAAATTACTGATCACGGTAGCAATCCGCGGATATCACGTAGTGCAGCGTATGTGTTAATTGGCTCATTCAAACACTGCACAGGCTTCGGTTAGCGATCAGAGCCTGCGACTAAGGGCCGGTTTCACAAAGTCTGGTTATCGTCCGGTTATCTTCTGATTAAAATTTAAGTGCTGGTTAGCAGAATTACCTGTTTCTCAATATAGGGTTAACAGTAATCGGCCGATTAACTGATGGTAACCAATGGTTAAGTTAAACACAAGAAGAGGTTCCGATTAGTTGGCTACTGCTGATAGTTTTGAGGTTATGTATATTTTTGAAGCTGTTTGAAACCACATAGTGTGCAAAACAGAGATAATTGATTGAAGTGCCGCAGTGATGATGGCGAATGAATTGAATATTTTGTTTGAAGATGATGATGAAGAAATTATTGATTATTTAAATAGACCACGAATATTTCGAGTAAGGCCAAATCACTTTCAAATGAATGACAGTGAATTTGCAATGAGGTTTCGGCTTAGCAAAAATCGATGGCTAAGAGCACAAAGGTTGTATGTCCAAAAAATTTCAAAATCGAGTTATCGGTACTGACTGATTCTCCTTGGTGTACACTTTCTTCTGGACAAAGGTGTTATGTCCTTTCTTCAACATAGTGCTTAACATTGCTTTTTTTTCACTTGCAGTATGTCCAGTGTATTACTAATCATTATGAGGACAATGGTGGCATGTCCCACATACTACCTTTTCATTTATAAAGAAGGAGTTGTTTACGAGCACAAAAGTAGTACGTCCAGTGTGTAACTTTTTCTGTGTACAAAAGTAGTATGTCCGATATGTATTACCTTTGTGCTGGAAAGAATCCAACTGTGTCCAAGGATGTTGTAGACAAATGTATGTTGTATGTCCACTAATACTACCTTTGTGCTGAAAATAAAGCAACTGTGTCCGACGCTGCTGTAGACAAATGTTATGTCTTCTAATAATATTATAACCATTGTGTTCGCAAAACCGGGCATTGTTTTCTTTTTATGTAATTCATGAAAATAATTTTCAGTTTCCCTCGCCTAGAATCACATTATTGTCGGCGTGTTTCTAAAAGGCTTTACCTGTCCCCAGAACTAAGTGTTGCTGAGCTCTATAGACAAATTACTGTCCAAACGAAAACATAATACCTGTTAAGGAAAATGTATTTCGGCGAATCTTTCATTCTTATGACTCACAATAATCAACATATGTGCCCAAAAAAAGACAGATGTGCTACATGTAAAATTTATTATGAGGCTTCAGATAAGACCAAAATGGCAGAAAAGTGGATAACCCATGACAGAAGGAAAAAAGAAGCCATGTCAATGAAGGAAAGTGATATGAAATGTGCCAGAGAAAGTGAAGGAAAGAAAAGGACTGCAACATTTGACCTTCAAGCGACTCTCTACATTCCCCATGCCGAAGACTGTCAGATTTACTACAGTAGGAAGTTGTTGATTTTTAATTTCACAATATTTGACTCAAATGGTGATGGTTACTGCTATGTCTGGGAAAACTGAAGGGAAAAAAGGGTCCTCAGAAATTGGGTCCTGTATTTTTAACTACCTGCAGATGCTGCCTGATTCTGTTGACCATGTGACTTTTTATTCGGACACAGCTGGTGGACAGAATCGCAACCAGTTCATCACAGCAGCCATGCTATATGCAGTGCATACTATAGACCACCTCAAGATATGTGACATGAAATATATGGAGTCAGGTCATTCTTATCTTGAAGTTGACTCCATGCATGCCACAATTGAGTGTGCCCGGAAGTACATTAACATCTATTCACCCAGAAATATCAAGTTGTAATGGAAATGGCCAGAAAAAAAAGAAGTCCATACAAAGTAAAAAATATGAGTTTCAAAGATGTAAAAGATATGAAGAATCTAGGAATGAGGGTTCTATCAAACACCAAAGAAGATACCAATGGGAACAAGATATCTTGGCTAGGGATAAAGTGGCTTCGGTTTCAGAAAGAACTTCCATACTCTGTCCAGTTCAAGAACAATCTGAGTGATGAGACCTTCTTAGAGTTTTCTGTTCTTGGGCGTAGGGCAAAGAAATTTAAATGGAGCACCATTACTCTGAGTTCTGCGAACAGTAAGAGGATACCGATATTAGTCCAGAAAAAGCAAGATCTGTTAAAACTGCTGGATAAAGGTGTCATTCCAGAAACATACGCTGCTTGGTTCAAAGCTCTTCCTTGTGAAAAGGGGAGGAAAGATGGTGTTCCCTACAACACTAGAGAAAGTGAATCTGAAGAAGTGTGTGAACACAACAAAAGACGTAAACAAGAAAATAGAAGGAATTTTGTTTTGAGACAGGTGATCAGATTTAATTTTTTTGTGTAAATGAGTTTCACAAGCAATTTCATTGCAAATTTCCCCTTGAGTTTATGCATTATGAACTGCATAGTGAACAAGAGGCAAAATAAATATATTAATTAGTTCTCTTTATGTGAATTTTTTTGTGTCTTCTTTGTGATGTGTTTTGTTTTTTTATAACCATCTTTATATTGTATTTCATTAGAATTCTGCATTGTAGAAATTAGTGCAACGTAAACAATTTTGTAAGGAATAGTTTTAAAGGGACACTATCATTCAGTACAAAGGTTTTATGTCCCACCATCACATAATAAAGACCTTATTTAAAAAATAATTTGTAGGGAATAGTGAGTCAATGACAATGTAAACAGTACATGGATACTGTCAGATCTATGTTAAAAATAAATCAATTCAACATATATATAATTCACAACAACAGTAAAGTAAAACTCTTTAGGTGACTTGTCACAAAACATTCTTTTGCTGTTTCTTCCATTGTTCTGTTTTTGGACATACAACCTTTGTGCTCTTAGCCATCGAAATACGGTCCTAGCACTGTTGCTTTGTGCCATATTTTTTGTATATTAAGCGCCCCGTGCTTTTTTCTCATTTATACTAGTATTGCTTATATACTATTGTCATAAATTAAATTTTAAAATTATTTTTTACTTTTTAGTTTGATAATTTTTAAAAGCATGTTTCTTTAGTTTTTTAAACTATATTTATTTTTAACTTTTTAGTTTGATATTCTTTAAAGGCATGTTTTTTTAGTTTTTTAAACTATATTTATGTATAATTATCCAGAGGTGCCCACCCCCCCCCCAAACACTATTACTCACCCCCCCCCCCTAACCTATTGATGCGCCCCCCCCCCCCCCGAAATTTTTTATGCCATTTTCTCAATGATTTACTCAATTATTTTATAATATTATACTTTTTTAGTATTATATTTTATCACATTTTGCATTAATTAAAACTGATTTTCTAATAATAACTTTGGTCATATCAGGTAATATTTCCATCCTGAATCGACAGATGCCAAACTGCTTTTGTTGAGGAAAGTGCGGGGTGGCCAATTTGATTTACAAGATCCCTTTCAATTATCAAAGCACCAGAAACATATTTTCACATTATAAGCTATAATTATGTAAATAATATATACATTTTTCTCGTCTTTTAACCCCCCCCCCCCCCCTCCCTCCCCAGAAATTTTAATGACGCAGTCTGCGTCGTTACCCCCCCTTGTGGGCACCCCTGAATTATCATAGGGAAATGAGTTACCGACACTACCTATTACCATCTGAGATAACTATTTGGAGTTGCAACGTCACAAAGAAATGGTAAAGTCTCTCCGAATCATTTACAGTTAGATGTATGGATATAATCTTAGAATTTACCGGAAAAAAAAAAAAAAAAATTTTTATCGGCGTGGCCGGGAGTAGAACCCACAATCGCTAAATCCGAAAGCTGAGTAGTCGCGCGCCTTAGACCGCTCGGCTAACGAACGTAATGAAATTGGTGGGACATTTTACAGTGATAAGTCACTTACTCTTAGTCGAAAGAGTTACAGACGGACAGACAAACAAACATAGCCTACAGGTGAAGCTAATATAAAGCATGTAAAATAGAAAGACAGTTGGAAGTGTTTGACATTGTTTTAGGTAAAATTTTCCACTAAAGATATAAGTAATTCCGTTTCCGAAGCAAGAAAATTTCCGGATCGTGGCCGCTTATTTTCGTCCATATTGATGTTTGTTTACAATTTTCTCTAACCGAACCTTAAACACTGGCCAAAAGTAACAAACGAAGGTAGCACGACAGCCAATCGCGATCCAATACGTCATCGCCTGGTTGCCATATTTCCCTTAACCGTTGTTTAGTTAAACACTCGTTAAAAATACGTTGGGAAACAGTCAAATGATAATCAGTACTTTAATGTCCTGTTTAAATTAATCGTTCGATTAGATAACCGAAACTTTAAACAGACTTTGTGAAACCGGCCCTAAATATCGCAGACTTAAACGAAGGGCAAATATCATCATCTAAATCCACAATACCAAAAAATATAGATTATTATGTTTTAAAATTGACACTTGACTTATCAGGGATATTATCTTAACTCCGGTAATTCAATAATTATTTGCCTGCACTGACTTCGGGAAACCATTGAACAGAAATTCAGAATAACAGGTTGGGTTTTAACTCGGGTTCAAAAGAATGCAATTCCAAGAGTTCGTAAATGCACCACTACCTGCTTTAGACATTGTAATCAGTTACTTAATATTTGTACTACACAATACACTTGATAGGCATTTACTGTATCTTTTATAATTAAATATAACAGTGGTCACTCGAGAATGTAAAATGTTTTACGAAGATAATAATAAATCTGTTTTATAAGGTAGGTAATACAAATTAAAATAATCAATGCATTGAAAATTTAAGTCTAAGATAAGATAAAAAAATAATCTTATCATTTCTGTGTGTACATTTAATTAAGTTATTACTGCATTATTACATAATGATACGAATTCGTAAAAAGATACGAGCTATTCTGATTTCTTTATTCCTTTAATGAGCAGATGTATATGACTAAATCGGTTGAAATAAAAATAAATAATAACTATTTTGCATATTTAAAGTTCGAGTGTCAAGGTTAAATTATGTTCTATAAATCGTTTTTAATATTAGCCAGATATAAAACGCAAAAGGCCCCAAATTAGACGATACAATATGCATGAAGTCTGTCTCTGATGACCCTATGGTATTTGTAGTTTGTAATTACACTGGGTATGCAGAATAAAATCTTACGTTCTGCTTATAATTTGAGATGATTTTTCCTTCAAATGGCCGTAATTTTTTATCTTTCATTAAGTTTAGCAAGAAAAATATTGCTTACGTTTATGCCTGCTGCGTCAAATAACGTCTATTTTGAAAGAAAGAAAAAAAGAGAGACTCTTACGTAGTGGATATAAAAATGAAGTAGGTAGTCGTTTGTAATTCAAATCGGATATCTTTATCGAAAGGCTAGATAGTCATTAAGACGGATTCACATTGACTTAAAACAGAGCTCGTTACGTTAATTTTACTTTATCGATTTGCTCAGGTATAAGTCACGAAGCAGTATTTCCAATTTAATTTTTTAACGCAAATTTAAATTTAACTTATCACGGAAGTTGATACGTAACCCAAATGTAACGTAGTGTCTGTCAGTCAGAGTAGATATACGATTGTGTTTATTTTGTTTTCTGTATTTATGTTCATTGTTATCTACGTCAACTGGTAGTTGTGACAATGGAGATTAAATGTTAAAATGGATTCATAATTAACAATGTATGTTTTGTTTTATATAAACAATACAAGTATTTCAAAAAGCTATTAAACGAAACCGAAAATATGGCTTCCAAAAAGCGCAAAATAAATTTAAATAGGTTATAGATGTGTTTATAATAAGTGGTCTCGTATGAGGAAGATATAATGATGTACGAAATATAATTTCGATCTTGTGCCGAAAGATTTTTTTGATAACACTAGCATTAAATTTGCACCTCACTTTTTAAATTTTTTTTGAAAACTAAAATAATAGACAGTATTCCTCCACAACAAAGACTGAAATAATATGGCATTCTTAACATCAATGTGAACGGAGTTAACGATTCCGTTCAAACACTAGCTGATGCGTCCGAGCTTCGCTACAAGAGTCTGCAGGTAGAAAAACCCGCACTGCTCATTATGTATGAAGGGTGTGAAATATACTTTATAAGTGCTGCTCTATCACCTACCATGAACTTACGTACCAATCATAGCTATAAGCTATGTAAGCCGTTTGTATTCAGCGATACAGCGATCAGTAAGTGAGTAAGCTGGTTCTGTATTCCATAGTCAGCTTAAATACAATTGAACCTGGTCCTTAATGTTTACAAAATCCCAGACCGCACATCTTTACCTGATTCCATTTATTAGTTAAACAAGAAAATGTTTAACATAAGATATTTCTGTTTTATGGCATTTAACCAATTTAAACAATAGCTGAATTTTATTAAGTCCTTTATTTGTGCGATTATAGAGTCTAAGATAAACCCGTGTAAAGAATTTCCTCTCTCTAGGTTTTTGGGCCTGGGGAGTTCATGATCAGTCGCTGAGGGGCGTGACTTCAAGTTCACGTGAAGTTATCATGATGAGTCCGATGTTAACTTCAATGAGGATCATCCATTAGTCATCGCCGCACAAGCAACTAAAAGAAAGTGTGTGTGTTCGATCATCTGGTTCCAGAAGAGCTCTTTGCCTCAGAGAGAATGTTTCGTTGTTATTTCCAACCATTAAATTCATGCAGAATTAATTAGCTATACAAGCGCGGCTATGTAGGGTTTGTCTAGAATTATAACTGCGAAAACGTCTGCGAGCACAAAGGCTTCTTACGAACAAGTTTGAGTATCCCTTTTAAAAAAAACTGTCTTTTAGATTCCGCTCGACGGAGAATATCACAATATTCTACACAGCTGCGCATACTCGTTTGGTTATGTAGCGAGAGACCATGGTTCTGCAAAAAATTCTAAAAATTTGAATACATTCTGCACACAGTAACTGTGATTGGCTGACTAAATAAGGCCTGGCCCGAAAGGAAATGCATTAAAATATGTATCCTCGGAAACGCTGGCTGGACCATAATGACCTTGGACAATGAGAGCAATTTGCAGGAGTTGGACGTATGCGTTTTTGGCACATGATTAGTACCGAGTCTTGCTGTGTCACCGTGTCACGTGTGTGTGAGAGAAACACCACGCACAGGCTGGGTTCCGAATAAAACCTTTCTTCAGTTCAGCAGTAGAGAGATGTGCGCTTTATTGTTGGAGTAGAGGTTTTTGTCGGGGTACTCCTGTTTCCCACAAAATAATTATTCCACTGCTGTTCCATATCATCGTTTCATCCTTGATTCGTTTCTAATGATCTTGATATAACTGAGACTTTTCATATTTCAATTCTAGCATCCATTCATTCAATCATTGACTAAATGCTAAATATCTCATAATATGTCTTCAGGACAATTTTAGCTCGCAACAGTTAACTGGGGAGACTTGAACAACTATCTCAAGGATAGGATCTAAGACACGTGCCTTTTTATCAACGAAATGGAGTTAAGTGGCGATAAAACCACGTAATCTACAGAGTGTCTTCAAAAAGCCTAAGTATCTCACTCGCTTTCAATTATTCTCTCCAATACCTCTCCCATTGCTTCAATTTAAACTCCATTATCGATACATGTGAAACAATTTTTTAATAAATATTTATATTTACTTGTAACAATCCATAATTTAACTTCGAATATCTTCTGTGATACAATCTGTAAGACGTTAGCTATTACATCATAGATAATTTATAATAAAACATCCAGAGATTTAGAATTACTTAAGGTTTCCAATATTGAACTTCAGTAGTATAAAAATGTGTGTCCGGCGTCAGGCTTAAGGCTGAAGTGCCAAGATGCTGACCACTATTGTGGAATTTGAAGTCACAGTGGCCATCATGGTGTCAAATTTCCTCAAAATTCCTCAAAAATGACTCAAAATTTCTCCTAATTCCTTAATATTTCCCTATTTTGAGGGAAATATTTCCGTTATTAGGGAAAATTTTCCAATTATTGGATTAAAAAATTTCTGCGTTTTAATTTTCCACTTAGAGGCTTAATTTTCCTCACGGAGGCTTAACTTTCCCCTAGTGAATGACATTGACCTTTACCGTAAACTTGAAATTCTATAATTATTTAACTAAAAATTCGGACAAATATTTCAAAAATTATTTTAAAAATCTTTTACTTCAAACGTTTAGTAATCTAATCGATTACGGTCCTCGATTTGAATCCCGGCGAGAGGAAACAGTAATTTATGCATAAAAATTAATATATATAATTTCAATAAAATTTTAATATAAAAACGTGCTAATCTCACATCCGCCATCTTGGATTCTAGAGCCTTCCGCCTTTTATTGAAGTAGGTACCTATGACTTCACGCCCACCATCTTGCAAATTAGTAATTGATATCGCGAAAAATTGGAAAAATTTTAAAATTTATAAAATGTAATTATTAAAAATATTCGTAATAAAAACTTTGCCCTCTTGAATAATGACATCACGTCCGCCATCTAAAACACGTAATAATAATCCAAAATATACTGAAAAAAATTAATTTAATAACAAATTATTTCAACAGAATTTTAATTAAAAACGCACATACAGAATGGATACTTCGGTTCGAACCTGCTAAAGACAAAATAAAAATGGCGATGGAGCCTTCCTCCATGGAAGTCATCGACAGACTGACCTCCCACACTAATACCACATCCGCCATGCTGTTTTCGTCTCCTGAAGGCTGCCATTTTGTATTATTACATCAAAGTTGCTATATTGTTTTCGTCAGCTGGATGCCGCCATCTTGAATTATGACATCATAGTCACCATCTGGTTATCGTCTGATGGAGGCAACCATCTTTATTTACAATATTTGCTATCAGAAGTTCTAGTGTCACGTCGTCTGCCAAAGTACAAGTAGTATATATTGGTTCCTCCCGGCACATGGTACATGGTGAGGTGTGAGGTGCGGTCAATGACTGACCACCTCTGACGTCACAGCGGCCATTTTGGTGTCATTTTCCTCAAAATTCCTCAAAATTCATAGAAATTTCTCTAGTTTGTGGCAAAAATTCATATTTTGAGGGACAATTTCCTGTTTCATTTCTCAAAAATAAAAAAGTCGATTTTCGAAATTGTAGACATTATACATTTCCTGGCATCTCAGGTTTTTAATTTTTAATAACCTCTTGATATATTTTTTAAGACAAATAAAGACAAAGAAAAGGAAAAAAGCACTTGAAAAAGTATAAAGCCACAATTTTTTTACTAATATTTACGAATAGTAAATAATATTAATCAAAATATTCAATTGAAATCACTACTGAATATAATTTATTAGCACAAATATAATTCGCACATGTATGAAACTAAAACACGTGTTGTGAATGTAGAAACTAGAAACATGTGGATAAATAATATAAATATGATAATAGTGATCAGAGGCGACGAGCGTGCCAACATGCGCGACTAATAGAGGTTCTATTTCTATTTTGTTGGTAGATTTTTTTCGAGAATTAATGAGCGATTTAGCGGGCAGCTGTTAATTTTTGTGTTACAGTGATGCGCGCGCATCTTAAAATTTCACTATCATCATTTTTTCATAATGCGCCTAAAGCAGTATAACTTTAAACATATATAAATATTTGTAAAAGCAAGATATTAAATAAAAATATATTTTATCATATCCTTAAATATACCCTGCACGGTTTCTTAACTAATGTAAATACATATTAGCAACCTATAAATTAAAGATACAAGGGTAAAATTAGTTATCACAATGAATTGCAAATTATTTAAAAAAAAATACAATTTCTTTTTTCTTTTAGACGTATCGTTGAAATATTTCTTAATTAAAGATTATGTACTCAAATTTATATTTGTGGGAAGCCTGTTTATATTTACGTGAGATTGGCCATTATTAAAATAAATCGTTACAAATTAATTCATAGTTCCGCAGTGTAATGTGGCTGAAAACCACCTCTGTTCGCCGCGGCGTAAGGAACCACGCACTGCCGGGCGAGCATGGTTCTCTTTTTCGCCCGTCATAGGGATGACGCGTCATCGGTATGACGCTTCGCTACTAAACGCGAGCATGGATCTTTTTTCGCCTTCTAGAAGACGCCTTAGCTACGACATGCCCGTCATACGTAAGGCGCAATGGCTTGTCAGTCATAACCCCGTCATACAGCCGACTACGTGTGTAACTTTCATTTAATACTGAGAAATAATTCTTTCAAATGAGTTTGCCTTAATTATATTTACTCAGAAATTACGTATGTGAGTTATTCGATGTATCTAAAGAAGGGTTATGTTTTTCTCTGTCTGAACAAACTTCGAAACAACTTGTTTCCGATAATAATCACGCCGCATAAATAAATACTTAGTTTCTATGTTTCGTGTGAATAAGACACATTGATTCTTTTTTCTCGTTATTTTTAACTGCACAATACTCAGTTAACCAAAATATATCATACTAAGAAAACTGCCAATCTGCCTACTTTTGTCATATCACTTAATAAAAAAATAAAGGTCAGGACAAAATAACGTAATATTTCAACTAGATAGAAGATAACATCACATTAGTTAATTATTCTGTATAAAAGTTAAGTGTAAAACACCTATACGTGTGTGGCTTATTAAACTTCTAAAAACAACTCATTTCCCCTTCAGCTTCCATACGTGTAATAAAAAAAATCACTTGTAAAAATAAAATACATGCATTGATAAGGTTGAAAATACACAAGAATGCCACTGATAAATACATAGTAGTCTGATGGTTATTTTAAACCTTCGTTTTATCGCATTTTAAACACAAAGCATTTCCTCCAAACATTTAGTGACTTTTAGGTTAGGCCTACTCCCCACCCTCGTTGGTGGCTAGGTTTGCTCCTGCTGTATCGCATATTGAAACGTGTTTTATTCTCCTAAGATTCGCTCAAATACTTTCAGTATGATAAAATGGTAACAATGTAGGAATAATAGTGTTTCACGTAGAGTTGAGAGGTTTCGTGTTTATAGTTCATACGAAAATTGTAATTTGTGAGAGGAGCGGCTTATGTGAAAAGAAAGTAATTAAGTCCGTTAAAGGGTATTTTTAGTTCCTATACTCTTCTGGTAGTTATAAAATGCAGACACAATATTGTCAACTACAGTTTACGTAATAAATTATATTCAGGCATTTAATTAACAACACCGACTTCGTGTTATATTGTTTCAAGCTTGCAAGATGCTAAATAAATATTATCAGCGTATTCACCAAATACATATGCTACGGTACAAAAGTGTGAATAAAACTTGTAGTGCACTAGAAAATATGCTATAAACAAGTCTAAGGATAATGTAATTAAATATAACAGTAGTTTTTTTTGAACAGTGGGACGTATAGCACACCGAGTTGTTTCGGTACCTTCAAATCGGCAAATTAACTTTAACGGTGACGAAAATTACCAAATAATGATTAAATCAGGTCTAGTATTGTAATGTTTCACGTCGAATCACAAAAGTGTTTTAAAATTCTTTTTTCATCATATGATTTAAAGTAATAATAACTGACCATTGAAAACAAAATTAATAATAACGGGCAACACATTTCACAAGATCGCTAAATAATATTTTCATATTAAAAACTACAAACTTTCACAGTTTCTAATGCACTCCTTAACCTTCTTATATACTATTTAATAATTATAACCGACTTTGCTATGTAAAATGATTTTATTATATTTTAAGACTGAGAAGTGACGGGTGTTTTACTGAGCAAAAAATTGTCTGTAAAACTTATATTTACGGAACGCCAACAGGCGTACAATGAAAAATGATATAATAGAATATAGTTGTAACCCTTATTGTTCTATGGTTGTAGAAAATATATAATTCGATAGTCACATCATGCCTAAGTTTTACGAATGTCCACAATCTTGTTTTCGTGTAGGTAGTTTTCTATTGGCTGTAAATTGCCAGCAGCTACACCAACTGCCAAATAAAACACATCCTTTCTGTAAATTTACTGCCAACCTCTGCATATTATCGATTGCCAAGCCGTCGTATGTAAGGCGCCTTAGCGATGACGGGAGAGATATGACGATGGGATCCGTGCTCGCATTTTCCCGCGGCCGTCATAACTCCGCCGTCATACCGGCGACGCGTCGTCGCTGTGACGGTGGCGAGGAAAAGAACCATGCTCGACCCACTGGTTACGTGTGCATACTTGAACAAACTACAATACTGTTACTGTTATTCCGACGCATAAAGCACACCTAAATGTTTTATCGAGTCAGGGCGGGTGACTTACTTGATGATGCACTGGGCCAAAGTAGCTCGTATAGTTGCGTCTCGCAACTTTACTGGAAGGCGTACCAGACACAGCCTTGCCTGACACATACAAGGACGTATCTTGTAGCTGAAGTCCACAGCTGACGCTTGACGATGCACAGATCTATAATGGCAAGCGAATTGCAAACCACCAAATTGCTGATCATTTTTGCAACGCGCCCGAGCACCAGACGTCTCGTGCATCCCTAAAATTGTTTACAAGTTTGCAACGTACAGCACGTTGGAACTGTGCAGCTACGCCCCGGTATAACTCGAACAGCATATCCCCGGGCGGGTAAAGCCCTCCCAAGTTCCGTCTGAGAGCTCCCGCCTCACTGCGCTGTATTCCTGCGAGACAGAAAGTAGTCACTGTCTTCCACTCTCCCACCACACACCAGCGTGTTACAGGCATGCCCATAAAGTATGTTTCACGCTGCCCATTAAAATATACCGTAAAAATACCTTAACTAACACACTAAAAATACCTCAAATAAACTAAAATGATAAATTAGCTTCTCACAGTCTTCTGGTGTTTTTTCATGATCACATAGCCAATAGCAACTAAATTTAACATAATTACAAACCGAATGTCAAAACTAAATAGTAAAAGTATTAGACAATTAATTAAAATCAAACAGCATCAAAAACCATAATGAAAGGTGATAAGAAAAATAACGGACAATAATTTAAATTCAAATAGGAAAAATAAAGCGTAGCAAAAGTGACACATGCCACAGTCGCTGATACGGTATCGCACAAATGCACAGACAAGAGATGTGGGACGAAACTCCGCCATGCTACAAGCATGAACCCCATCCAATCACTGCCTTGAGTTGTTTATGGAGAACATGGCAAACAGTGGCGAGGCGTGAGGTTTACATGAGGGGAAGCAACAACTCCGTTCACATCAAAACATGATGGGGTAGGGGGGGGGGGGTCCGGGGCCCTCCCCCGGGAAAATATGGATTTCAAGGTACAAAATGGTGCTATTTAAGTAGTTTTCTTAACTGAACATTGATTATTCCACAAGTAGAAAAATTGACTTTTTTTTAAATAAATTATTTTTAAAAAATAATGTTTAACTTACATTATTCTGATAGTAAAATACCTACTCTACATTACTTATATACTAAGTGGGAGTGTAGTATCATCGATATCTGGTACAAAATATATAAACAGACAACACATGGCAAAGTAAGTACTTAAAATAAAGAGAAGAACCTCATAAAAATGTACTAGAATAGTAAAAATTAAATCTTGGTATTTTTCGTACCAACATAAAAGAAATTATCTTCATACGTGATCAGAAACTCTGTTAACTGGTACGTGTACCAAAAAAACTGGCACGTCAATCATTCCTGAAACGCCACGATTTTTTTTTCTAGCCTAAATTATTCTAAGTGTTAGGGGAGGACCTAAGTGTCTCAGGCCTATACACTCTTCCATGCGGGTTTTTAACCATGCGGGACAAGGGCGCGTGCATCGTATGCTATTGGGGTTTACTGGCCAGCCATGGCTGCGATTGGCGCCATGACTGACGCCCCATTGGTCGCCTAGCTTAAAATCTAGCTAAGTGTGACCCAGGAAAAACCTGCATAGACACAGGGAAAACCCTGGGCCGGTTCATGCGGGGATCAAATAACATGCATTAAGCAAGCAGGTAACTACTGGACAAGAGGAAGAAGGGTCCAGGTAAGAAGAGTTGGAGGGGCTGAAAAATCAACCATGCTGGAGTTGGGTGCTTGGGCCTTGCGGCCCGCATTTAAATGTTGGGTACTCCTGGGTTATTATTAACCAGGGGCGCATGCGCCCCCAGGGACGGGCGACTTCACTCGTCAGCCCAGCCACAGCTGCCCAGGCAGCCACAGTTAAACCAGATGTGGGCAGACGAGCCAGTAAACCGGCTCGAACTGCGAGCGTACGGGGCGAAAGGCAGCCTGACATTGCGCCATCTTCATCTTCCTTCTTCCAGTCAACAGCCAACAACCTTTCAAGCCAGGGTGGGGGTAAGTCGTTCAGGCGAATGAAGTATCTTGCGAGTCGGAACCTCTTGTCCTCCAAAATTTCGGGTCGGTTGAAGGTCGCGCCGCCCAGGCTACCACTGGCTCCAACAGGGCTCCAACTGAGTAACGATGCTGTTAAGTTACGTTGCGCGCGCGGTAGTTCACAGCTCCGCAATTTCCAGCCCGCAGTTCGTCTACACTTCGCATCCAGGGCACATCGAGCTCCCCTGCGGTGCCTTCGCCGACGAAGCTGCTTCCTGCCACGCGCCGAGCTACATTCAGGCTACCTTTCACCCCGATAGCCGTGATAACGACTCCACAGGCCGGCCATTGGTCCGCGGACTGCTATTGGTTATTCACAGTCACCCCAGCGAGATTGCAACTCTCGAGATGGGATCCCGCATCCGCCACCCGCGGGACGCGTACGCCCACAAATCCCCCACGCACTGCCAGCTAACAGCCCGCGGGAGAGATGCACGCGCCCCGAGAGACGACCGCCGACTGAAACGCGACCTCGCCATCTGCCCTGCCGAACTGTGGCGGACATAGCCGAAGCAGTCGGCGGAAGAATTCCACCGTCTGCTTCGGCCATGTTCGCTTCAATTCGGCAAAAAAGCGCTACCTCCGTAGCTTCTACCACGTATTTTTACAGCCAATCCCCTCCTCGAACCTTTGTACCATGCCACCCCCCCCTCCCGAAAGGAAACTACTGCGGCAGCCTTCCTGCTGAAAGCGGTCCTACCAGCGCTTCTAAACCTAGCAACGCTTCTAAAACAGCATGTTTTGTGTGTCAACGAGTTATTTTCTTATAGCGCACAGCGCACAGTACTGGGTCCCAAGAAGATAGTGTAAAAAATACATACACCTAACTGCACGAGCCAAAGTAAAATACTATTCTGAATAAAATATTTATTTAAAAAATACAATGTCTGGAAACTGCCTGGGCAAGCACTGCTTGCCTTGCTTGCCCTGACGAGACGCCACTGATGGCAAACCACAGCAAGTATTTTCGGGCCGGATATCCGATAGAGTGTGAGTTCAGTGTCTCACCACTGTGCCTCATCTTTACTTTTCCTTATTTGTGTTCGAAGTTAGGTCCTGAAGCACATTGTGCAGTGAGTTGGTAATCCCTTACTGTTCACTGACGTGAGTCAGTCATCTATAATTACAAGTCCGTCGAAGCTCTTGACTTTTATCATTTCTAGTCGAGCAGGACATTGTGATGATAACAGCGTAGAAACCCGTGGAGGCTATTTTAAATGCCTTGTTCCTATGATAAAAATACATATGTCAAAATATGTACGTAGTTCAACAAAAAACACGGAGAAGTCTATGATGGCTTCTGAAAGGCAGTCGGTGAATGCTGTTGCAGAGAACAGGGGTCGGCGGTGAGTCACGCGGGCAGGTGTGGAGGGCAGCGCTTCGATCCCGTCGCGCAGACCGTGAGTCATGTGAGTCAGCGCTCAGGCCACGCCCCCTCGAGGTCGTGTCGCCACTCAGCACTTCACGATGGGTCGCGTGTCGCATGCATAGGCTAGATGAATACCTATAGGCCAATGAGTGGATTTACATCTATCACATAGAGAAGTGGGGAGGGTTAGGGGGGGAGGAAATATTAAATAATTTAAACAAATATGTGTTATGTTCTACTTAAGGCTTGTCCGGGCGAAGAAGGTAGACGATACCGAATTTTAAATCACAAAGCAGCGGTACAAGGAAAATAACGAATACAAAGTAACAAAAGTTATCACAAAAAAACCATTTAACTACTAAACAGTACATTTTCATATGTGGCAAAGTAAAGCGTGTAAAGGTGAAGGTCCAGAGTGGCCACTAGGTGCGGCCTAGCTGGAAGCCTACAGGCTGCTACACTGCGGAGGTGACTGGCTGCCCTCAGAGGACTCGCCAGACGCCAGGCAGGACCGGCGCCGGACGCCAATTAGCAACGCTCTGCGCTATTAATATTTCGCCGGCGCGGCCCCGCCCATTAGCATATTTTAATTGAGGCCGGCGCATCCGAACGAGCCTAATTCCCGGACGTACTTCCGGTGTCGGCGAGGTGAGCACGTGAACCTGCTCAGAGCGGAGACTGACTCGTCGGGTGACACCGCGAGCAGTCTGTACAGTGACCGCGCGGTCCTCGTCGCCACTCGCCCTCGTCCCCTCCTGCTATAATGCACGTGAGCGAGCCCCTCAGGGGTGCTCAGTGACCTGTCTAGGCCGCAGTTCACGGGACTGGCTCAGGGGTCTGTACAGTGACCGCGTTATCCTGTGGCGCCAGGTGAGACTACAAATGCACGTCCATGTCAAGTCTGCTTCATGTCACCTTCTCTCCGGGTCGCTCATGATTTGTCATGGCGTTTTATCCGTATACAACGTTATTTAAACTATACAGATTATTTTCTGTCAGTTTCGAAAAGCCCTCTACTACTCAGTAAAGTAAAGGAGATGTATATATGCTTCCAGTCCACTTTGCTGCGCACGTAATGATTGCACGAAGTACTCCTGCCTGGGGTCGCTAACTGCTCTCTTACCGTGACGAGAGGTCGCTGGTTCGACTTCAGCACCCTGGCGTGTGCTCCGGCTTCACTACATCACATGTGATATGTTCAATGATTTTACTTCACTAACTTCATTTTATACACATTACTGAAACTAAATTAATGTATCATAACTATCATTTATTGTTTGTAAATGGTTTTATCAGTAATACATTGCAGGGCATAAATATGACGGGTAACATGCCTAATTAAGTATTTTTTATAAAGGAATATATGTCCAGGGGACTACTCCACTAGGCAAATGTACTAGCATCCCTCAGTCTGTGTACGTTGACTGTCAATGGGTACGGTGCTGCGATTACAGAACTGACTAGCAACTATAATTCCGACCATACATCCGCACATAGCCGATATGTTAATGGTGTAAGGGGGGGAGGACTAAAGAAATTGCAGCAGGGCACTTTCCCAACAGACGTGTGCCGAATGGGAAGACTGCCTGAAGCACACCAGACTGCTGGTGGCTGACTATCAGACGTCTGAGCCTGGCTGGTCGCTGTCTCGGCCAGAGCTGCGGGCCCTGACACCCGCCTCATTCAGTCTCGTGCGCCTTTTGTCTTGCTGGGTGAGTTCCCCAACATATAACACTGGACAAACATTTGTTTTATTTGTTTTGGCTTTCCTTGACACCCATTAAGTTTATGCCCCGCTTTTCTGAACATTTTGTGTAAGTGTGTATTTAATAATTTTGGTAACCTTTAAGCTAGTTTATGTTTCGGTCCTAGCATAAATCGTGTGGCTTACAGTTTCGAACAAATGCTTGTATGTAGCCTTTGCCATAAATATTTTTATTTTTAGTAAGCAATTTATAGATCTTCTAGCTTTAAAACCCGCGGCTTCGCTGCACAAGTCCAGATTATTGCTAATATCTTATCATTTAAAGAAAAGTATGTGATTAATTCCAAACATTTTTAATAAATAGACACAATAAATTTGTCAAGTGGATAATAGATTTATTTCATAACAAAACAGTTTAATAATCATATTTTTAAAGTGTACATGCAAAGGCCTTCTAAATTTTTAGTATAATCACGTATCTGATTTTAAAACTTCGATTTTAGAGTGTTAGAGTGTGTATTTTATGTTGATGAAATCACACTTACCTCCTTTTCACTTCACGAGAAAAAAAATTTAAAAAAATGTTATTTTAACTATGTTTATGTCAATCACATACACTAACACTTTCAATTACTATGGCTGAAGGTATGCTTAGAAAAATTAAAAAAAATATATTATTACAAATACTGTCCATTATTTAAGGATGCCTGATACAGTCGATTCTTTATTTTAAATAAATATTATACATATCAAATTTATTATCCAACGTATTAGTTGATTCTTAGTTTGCTTAGTATTACTTAAATTAAATACCCAAATTTTTTACGCTTCACCTATTTTCCCACATGAATGCAAATGTAAACATTCAGTATTAAGTAAATATGATAATATCCTATATTCAAACAAAAACTAATTTAACTACGTTTTTTTTACCGCAGATGTGAATACAAAATAAATATAATAAAATTATATTTAAAATAAGCTTAAATTTATCTTGGCAATATTAATTGAATGATTTACATATTAAAAAAAAAATATTAACCCCTTTTAAAAATATAGATGATATTTCGGAAAACGTTCAATAAGAGATGGTAACTAGAAGTATGATTATTTATAATTTACAATATCTTAAATTAGGTTGATTTTGTGAGAAGGTATTATTTTTTGATGTCTAACTGTATTTACAGTATTTCACCGTTTAAAAAGTAGAACTTCAGAAAATTGTAAAAGAGAGTTGGTAGTTTCTGCATGTTTATAAATCATACCATATAACTTAAATCCTGATTGATTAGTTTCAGAGATATGACTTCTTATATAATTTTAAAAAATGGACCGCATTTTC
Source organism: Bacillus rossius redtenbacheri (assembly GCF_032445375.1). Taxonomy (NCBI): domain Eukaryota; kingdom Metazoa; phylum Arthropoda; class Insecta; order Phasmatodea; family Bacillidae; genus Bacillus; species Bacillus rossius. The sequence continues at coordinate 228,482,723 of NC_086330.1, forward strand.
ACCACCTCTGGTGGCCGATTATGTTATTCTTGCTCAGTTTCTTACTTTCATCTTTATTTGCTTGGATATATCATTTATTACTATAAAAACTAACGTGTCCCCGTTTAACTTTTGAGATCGAATATCGAACAATTCTAGAATAATTCTACGTTATTATTTTTTATGTTAATTATGCTATGGAGATACGAATTTTTCGTGATAAAACAAAACATACTCCCTTTTCACAACCTTAAAAGACGAAATCCGGAAAAATTAAAAAATACAATTTGTAACTCTGTATGCTTAGCGTTCATTTTTAATTTCCAACACTAAGATCTAGTAAATTCTGAATTATGCATTTTTTTTCTTTAAACAAAAATTAACTCCTTTACAACCTTTGGGGACAATAACTTGCCAATATGTTAAATAATAATTCAATAGTTGGTAATTTTTGTCATTACCTAATTTTCGTTTTACTTAATTCATTCTGGAGATAAAGATTTTTTTAAAAAATAAATGAAGACAACACGTTTTCACCCGCATTATGAGCCCTATTTTAAAAATTACACAAAATTAGCAATGCGTAACTCTGGACGCAAGTTTTTTAGTATTTAACTTCTTATTCTAATTGAATTTGAAGTGTTATTTTAAAACACAACCATACCTTATACCAACCTTAGGGAATTAATTTCGGAAACTGGTAAAATTGTGGTTTGTATTTTATGTATGTTTATTATCGGTAACCAACAAAAATTATTATGCTTAATTTATTTCATAAATATAATTAATAACCATGAAATCATACTTACCATTGATCCCCCCCTTTTTTTTTTTAGGAGTTGAATGATATTATTGTGGTTGGTAGTTTTTGTGTTTTTATTACTGATCCCTTGTATTATTTTGCTATTCTTGGTTAGCTAAGGAGATAAAAATAATTATCTTCAATCCATATTTACCTCTTTATCACCCATTAAGGTGTCGAATTTCACAAAATAGTAAAATTGTTGTTGGTAGTTTTATTTTTATTATTGGTATAAAAAAATATTTTTTTTGCTTAATTTTATTCTGAGATATAATTATTCATCTTGAAACAATTTTTAACTTCTTCACCCCTTAGTGTTTGCATTTCGCAAAATATAAAATTTGTATTTAGTAATTTTCGTATGTTTATTATTGGTACCCAAAATAATATAGTACCATTATCAAATTCAGAGATATAATTAAAAATCTATATCATACTTCTCAGTTATTCAGCCCTTAGGATTATAATTTCGACAAATATAAAATTTGTTGTTGCGTATGATTATATTTGGCACAAAAAATAATATATTATGCTTAGATAAACTCTGAGATCTAATAATTATTCATAAAAACATACCTACCCCTTTTATACCCCTTAGGGGTCGAATTTCGCAAAATATAACAACAATCCCACTTATATTATAAATGTGAAAGTTTGGATGAATGGATGGATGTTTGTTACTCAATCACGCCAGAACGGCTGAACGGATCTGGATGAAATTTTGCCTACAGCGAGCTCATAACCTGGATTAACACATAGACCACGTATTGATATGAAATTCCATCCCTAAGGGAGTGAAAAAGTGATAATTTAATTTTATAACAGAAAAAATCATAGGTCATAGACGTACAAATAGTGAGTGAGTGTCATTTCTCTATGTCTGCCACACGATCATACACATAGTAAGGTCTGGCAAATTCATATTTTTATCCTTGGTGAGACCAGCCCGCTTAATGGAGCTCGCAGCGGCTAGCAAAATAAAGGCGCTAATAACAGTTTTGTTCTTAACTTCGTCAATAGATAGAGTTGCCTTGAATTTTAAACGCACCATCGTTTGATGCGTTTGTCATGTCTTTAATTTTCGTTTGTTTGTGCCGTATGCGTTCCTATACCATTCATCCGATTGCGATGAAATTTTGGTGAGTTGTTATGCGCATGCCCGTGAAGGTTTCTGAGACGGTATAACTATTTTGCAATAGTTGGAGCACGAATCGTTTCAAAAAATGTGTTCGGTTGGTATTTTCTGTATTGTTGTTAACGGTACTCAAAATCATTTACCACTCTTAATTATATTTTGAGATATAATTATTAATATTTAAAGCTTACTTACCCCTTTTTCACCACTTGAAATTATTTATTTGTTTATTATTGGTACCAAATTACATTTATTACTTTTAAAAAAATTCGGAGATGATAATAATAATTATTCTTAAAAACTTATTTACCCCTTTTTACACTTAGGGATTGAATTTCGCAAAATATAATATTTGTGGCTAGTAAATTTCGCATTGTTACTAACGATAGGCAAAACCCTTAACTATATTCGGAAAAATAATTATTAATCTTTTAAGCCCACTTACCCCTTTTTCACCCTTTAGGGGTTGAATTTCGGAAAATATAAAATTTGTATTCAGTAGTATTCTCATTGTCTTTAAAGGGTACCAAAATCATTTACTACCATTCATTATATTCGTAAATATAATTATTAATCTTTAAAGCATACTTACGCCTTTTTCACCCCTTACGGATCAAATTTCGCAAAATGTAAAACTTTTGGTTGGTAGTTTTAGTTCTTTTATAATTGGTACCAAATATAATTTGTTACGCTTAATTAATTTCGTATTTAAAATTATTATTCTCAAAAACATACTTCTATCTTATCTCTTTGGGGATGAATTTCGAAAAAAATTAGAATTGCGGTAGGTAGTTTTTGTAATGGTTTTATTGGTACCGAAAATCATTTACTACCTTGATTATATTAGAAGATATGTTTATTATTCTTAAAAACAATTTCAGTTATTCGGAGTTGAATTTCGCCAAATATATAATTGTGTTTTTTTTTTTGTATTCATATTGTTACGCTCGTCACTTCTAGAAGGGCTCCAGGGTCTATATAATCCTGGACGCCGGCCTCTGCGACAGTGACTCGGTGAAGGAGTGCGACGGCGGCGACGGAGTACGACGAGAGTTCGGTGACGGAGGTCTACGAGGGGTGCTGCGGCGATAGTTGCGCGAGGAGTGCGATCCAGCGAGGTGTGCGGTGTGTAAGGACTTGAGTTACTGAATGCAAGTAATTTATTAGTAGGCATTTTAAGTAAGATTATGTATTAGTGTTGTAGATATAAGCAGTTAATAAAACTGTTCAAAAAAATAAATAATTGGGCTATCCCTATACGAACCCAATTCTTCCCTCTTAACGATTATTAAAATCATAACAATGTGTTTATTACTTGTACTACCAATATAATATCTTACGCTAATTAAATTTGGAGATATTATTATTGAGTATTTAACATATTTACTACTTTTTCATCCCTAAGGGTTTGTTTTGGGCAAGATTTTAATTTTTGGTTGGATGGTTTTGTATGTTAATTGTTGGTACCGAATATATTTTCTTCAGCTTGATTAGTTTCAGAGATATAATTAACTATCTTAAAACTTTATTTACACCTTTTTCACCCCCTTAGGAGCGGAATTCTGTAATTACATACAGCTGGGTATTTTTAGTTAGCCAAAGACTTTTCAGAAAATATTTGTCAAAATCCGTCTAGTAGTTTTTGATTGATGCTAGAACAAACCGACAAAACTCTTAAAAACTATATTTTTGTTATAAATATTGTAAATAGCCTTTTCCAATATTTCTTCTTCATTTCATCCAATGTACAGACCTTTTGTCTCGAACAGTTTTACAATCACTATAGAAGCATAGATCAAATATGTTGTCTTCTCAAAGATTTAATGAACTAGGTACCTAGGATCGTAGGACAACAATAAGTGTTTAGGGTTATGAATAATATCAAAAAAAAATGAATTGTTTAATGAAACATACGGTTATTTCAAATTTAAAAACCATAACATTGACTTAGTTCCTGCTAGGTTTGAAATATAAAATGATATTAAAGGTTTTAAATCACTTTTAAAAAGTTAATTAAAATAATACAATTTAATAAACAATTAAAATAGTTTAGTTATTAATTTATTTAAATTCATGAGCAAAATCACAAAAGAAAAACATAGATGCAAAATATTTTAATATCCTATCCCCTAAAGTAACTAAAATCACAGATGCCCGCACAAATGGTAGGTAATCATTTTACTACCAATATCAAACTTTTTTTTAAATGGAGATTCTCCCGTCCTGTGACCAGAAAAGTGCTTGGCTACTAGGTAAGGCAGTGCCTCCATTACAGTACCTTCAGGAAGGTGGCGTCATGACCTATAGGTAGAGAATGGAAAAATTAGCGATTTTGAATACCTCTAGGATAGACTCCAAAATCCTCTACTTTTTCTGGGAAACACTCATTAATAAAAACTGTTGTCCAATCACTGAAGCAGCATGAAGGTGTTTTGATTCTAGCAAATCATGAAATGAATCCGCGAATGCTTCCTGTCTCTACCTATCGGCAGGCCCACCCTGCATTAGCTTGGAGTGATCTTGGAAATTATTCCGTGCTAGCGAAATGCTACACTGGCGAAACACTTTCCTAATTTCCGGAGTGCCTGTCTTGGAATCCTTCCCCCCCCCCCCCCCCCCCCCCCCCCCCCCAATCCTTCGTACTTATGGTTCACCAGCCGATGGTTCACTGAGGTCACTGCAGGCGAAAGCTAGGGTGGTACCTTCCTCCGGTTGCCTTCCACTGTGTCGCTGAGTAACCATCTGTGTAGTCAGGAGTGTATTTGTTTTAGTGAGGCTGGTGGTAAGCGCGGCGCTTGCTGGTGCTTCTAGCGCGACATCGCCTCTAAGCGCTAGGCTCTGAACTGGCGCGCAGACTTCTCGACGTACATAAGGCAACTACATATGATATTTGAGTGGTAACCATACCATTATATACTGGAGAAATAAGTTAAGTGCAAATACCTCAAGTGCTTTCAATTTATTGTGCATAAAATTTATTTATTTGGAAAACAGGCCTATAATCCTTTTTCACTTTTATAAAAATACAGCTTAAAAATGGATTACGGAAACAGAACTACTCATCCGCCCTCAGAGTGAACACACTCCACTCTAATACCTTGAGCAGTTTTCAAATCGCATGGGTTTATCTGAAGTTATGCATACTGTGTGTGTGCCCGGGTAGGCGGTCAGTGGACATTGGTGCACCTTACTAGTCTCTTTGTCATCTGTCTGTATTGTTCACAATGAAACATACCATTTAACCTAACATTTATGGGGTTTACTAAGGGAAATTAAAATTTCGATGCAAAAATGTGAAGGAAAAAATCTTCAATGGACAGGCATGTACATGCGACGAAATTAGTATGAAGTATGTCACAAACGATTATATGCATACAGAGCTGGGTTTTTTTTTTCGTGGAAACATTGTGTGCTAAGATGTTCTCAAACCACTTTATCAGATTCTTACTCTTGTGATTGGTAGCATCGTATCTTTTTAAAAATGAGAATATACTTAACTTAAATGTCTTAAAAGCAGTCCAAATGTTTCAAGAAATGTAAAGATAATTGTATATTTCTGAAGGCGTCTGCTGAGCCTGTTGTATAGGTTTTTATTTTCAGAAATTGGCGTAGGTACTGGACTTTTTCGTTTCTGCGTTTATGCTCAGAAACTGTCCTATCCTCCTAACAGAAGAAAATTACAAATAAAAAAAATGTCGTTGCCACAATATTTGTGTAAAAGTAGACAGTACCAACTATACCACGGTGACGATATAATTTTGTAGTCCCAGAAAAAACCATGATTAGTGACAATAACATTTGACTGCCATTAATAAGCAATCTTACGGGAATAACTGAATAAATTTCGTTCGATTCTTATGTTGGTTTTTTCACGGTTTGCCGAGATCGCTCGATGGCGATGTGCCCTCGGACTGTGTCGACTGAGCGAGCTGTGTCGCAGCTGGCCACGAGGTGCAGAGGGTGACTCCCCCACCGTGGGGAGGGTCAGTGTCTGCACCGTCACGCATCGGCGTCATCAGCATCGTCATCGTTGCCGCTCGTGTCCGCCAATTACACTGCAGGGGCTCGCCAGGGCTGCCAGGGCTGCCAACCCCGCGCGCAGTGCTGGGACATGTCGCGCAATCTCACACTCTCCTGGCGTCCTTACAAATCTACGTCCGTTTCACCTAAGGGTTTCAGACGCCATTTAGATTTTTTATTTATTTTCGTAGGTAATTGCAATTTGTAACTGTATTCTTTTGTATATTTACTGATATACCTGGGTAGTATACCAATATATTTACTGACAGGGTACAGGATGTGGAGCCCGTGGACCCGAGTCCACCATACTGGATTTTGAAGTCACGGTGGCCATCTTGGATGATCTTTGACCTTGAACCCACGGGCAATTTTAGATCCGCCATCTTGTAATTGAATACCCCACTCCCTAATTATGCACTTTCCATTACGGCCATAGTTGCATTTTTTGTTAGGGTAGCTATATTAGATTATAGAACGTTGCAATTTTCGTTACGGCTGCAATCTTGCATCCTGATGTCACGGGTGCCATCTTGGATATGATGTCACAACCACTTTTTTTCGATTCTGATATCATGTCCGCCATATTTTTGTCGTCTTCTGGAGGCCACCATCCTGGATGAAATCACGAATGCAATTTTTTTTTCTGTTCTGCTGATAGCCGCCATCTTGGTTACCGCTATCTTTGTTTTATGCTCTTTGTTCTGGAGAGCGTCAGCATAGCTCTCTCTCATGAATGTAAGGTCGATGGTCCATTACCTATCAATGTTATTGTGGTCCTTATCGATATATTAAATTTATTTATTTTATACAAAATACAGTTTAACCACAGTGATTCCAACCATGACAGCTCGGGCCTCTGGTTTTGAAAACATACGCCTTAAACGCACGGCCATCGAAACATTTACCAGACCGAGAATTAATTAAGGTATATAAAAAACACACATTCGGACTTGTAAATTTTCTTATTTGAAGGAATAACAGCATCACCCGCTAGAGGGCTTTGCCACCATCTTTATTTCAATACACACTACCAGGTGCGCTAGTTAACACACATCACCAGCTAGAGGGCGCTGCTGCTATCTTGTTTTCAGTAATCGATACAAAGAGCGCTAGTGTCACGTAGTACACACACCATATGCTAGAGTGCGTTAGCCAACATATTGATTTAATTTTTACCCGCTAGAGTGTAGTATTACTTATTAACAGACAGTCAACTGTCACGAAATCTGCCATCTTGAAATTCTATAATTATTTAGATAGAAATTCGGGAAAAAAAATTAGAAATTCATCAAAAAATTCGCTTATTAAAAAAAGATTGACTTAGTCAAGTGTCGTCCTTTGTTCGATCCTTAACTGATGTAAAAAATAATTACCAAAAAAAATTGACAGGTTCAAGAAAATTCATAAAAAGCTCATGAAAATTACCAAAAGAAAGTGACAGGGTAAATAAATAACACAACAAAAATTAATTAAAAAAAATAGTACATGAATTCTACAAGTACAAAAAACAAAGTACTACTGTTACTAGATGTCTACAGTCTACTTAGAAGGTAGAACGAGTCCTTTACATGCATCTGCATGTGTTTTCAGGACATTTCTACGTGACAGTCTATTAATCAGACACGACCAGTTGGTGGTCAGACACTTCCAGTTTGTGGTCAGGCAAACACATCCAGTTGGTTATCTAGGAACGTCAGATAGGTTTGTCAGACACGCACTTCCAGTCGGTTGATCAGGCTGAAACCTCAAGTTGATTGTAAGGTATGTCCAGTCGGTGGCTAGGAACGTCTATTCAGTAGCCAGGCACACATGTCCAGTCGGTTGGTCAGGCTAAGACGTCAAGTTGATGACAAGGTACACCCAGTCGGTAGCCACGTAAGTCTCTTCAGTGGCCAGTAATGCTTGTTCAGTTGGTGGCCAGCCACATCAATTTGGTAACCAGACACATCTAGAGTGGTCAAATACATCTTGTCAGTAATCAAGAGGTATATTTCGTCAATACTCGGCGAACTTGTTAACAGTTCATGAACAATATCATGGGCATAGACAAAGTGTCTCGGAACCACGTAGCCAAGTCATGTAAAATGTGAGGCCAAGCGTCTCCAAGCCGAGGTATTATTTGTCGATACGGAACCAACATTTTAATCAGGTCATGTTAACTATGAGGCGTATAGACCAGTCGTCTCCGAACCACAAGGCCAATTATGTCCTGAGCAAAGAGGTATCGAAGCAAATTTACAAAAAGGAAGCACATTAAATAAAGATAGTAATATCGTCCAAAAGGAAGCACAATAAAAGCACATGTGTTTGACCACGTTCTGGATGTGTCTGGTTACCAAATGGATGTGGCTGGCCATCTACTGAACATGTGTTTATGGCCACTGAATAGACGTGCGTGTCTACAATATGGAAGTGCCTTACCACCAACTGGTCGTGTCTGGTTAGTCAACTGTCATGTGGAAATGCCCTGAAAACAAATGTCAAGGCATGTAAAGTATTCGTTTCGCCTTCTAAGTATACTGTAGACTTCTAGAAAAAAATATGACTTTGTACTTGTAGAATTTCTCTAATTTTTTTAAATTTTTATTTTTTTATTTTTTCTCGGACCTGGCAATTTTTGATATAGTTTGATTTCCGTATTATTATGCAGATATTCCTTAATATTTCAATTCATGTGCATTGTTTTACTTTTGAAATAAACAAATAATTAACCAAATTATTGAACTACAATTTGCAAACAAACGCTCGTATTAACGTTAACAACATCTGATTTGAACAGTCCTGAAAGCAAGTCGTGAGCCAACAGTGGCCTCATGCGCACAAGACGAGACTCCTCTGGTGGATGGTGGCGACGCTGGGTGGACGAGTGGTCATCAGGCAGGCGGCCGTCGCGGGACCGGGCAACGTGGCCAGGCCATCTCCGTCAATCGGCCATGGTTATGGTCCACTGCCTCCCCGCTCCAAGGGAGAAAAAGTCCGCGCAGTTTTAACATTCCTGCCTCTACAGGGCGAGATGACCTCTTTTTATGTGCGGCACGTGATTTCCTGCAGCCATTGGTTGTCGCTATAGCTTTGTAGCTTTTTGTTTGGAAGTGCTTGAGCAGGGCTGGCCAACTCTTTATTACAAATACAAGATGGTTGCCATGTTGATTTTAAATTTATTTCGTTCTTTGAAAATTGGCCGTCGGTAAAGCACAGTTAACACACTTAGAATTATTTCGAGTTGATAAAACTATTACATATTTTCAGTCTCAGTGATTATTAAAATGTTTGAACTTTGATGAATTCACATGAGAAAATAACAATACGACCAATTACCAACTATTTCCTGTGTTTCATTCAACTATACGCTGTGCCTTAAATAAGTCCAATATTAAATTAGAAATGTACCTGCACCGAGTGTGTTTCTCTTCAGCTTGGATACTTAAATAATTTCGGGTGACTAACACATATATCGATGACATTGAAGATAAATAAGTCTGATGTAGTCACATGCGGAGCAAGTGTTTCAAACAGAGAAGTGGCAAGTGAGACATATTGACAGCCAGGCCGTATCTAGCAAAGTAATCTGAATAAACAATATTAATGTATACAATCAAAGAAAATATTGACTCTGTGGTAGTTTCTGCTGGTTTGCAATAGTACTGAATGAGTATGCTTACGGCAGTGTCTTTTAAAATACATTTAGATTGATGTTTATTGAATGTTTTGTTAGAGTACTGAAAGATTGTGGGGTCGCTTAGGGCGATAACTGCTGCCTCATTAGAAGCCGCATCGCCTCTACTCACGAGGGAATCGACTAACGAGCAGTGTTTTCGAGTTTGGTTATCCTCTTGTGACCATCTAATTTCGTACACGTAGATTTTTTTGTAAATGCAACAGAAAAATTTATGTAAAATTACAATATTTGTAAATTTGTACATTTACATGAAAACAGCTCTATAACTAGAAGGAAAAGAATGTCACAGTAATACTGGGTTCGGATTATTACCCTGGCATTTTTGCTTTGTGTTGTCCCAGTACCTCCAATAGATAAAGTTATTTGTAAACCTTTCCCTGAATAGCTTTACATTATTAACTGCGCACATTAATAAGCGTAATAAAACAATATAGCCAAATTATTGAATATTTGATTATCTTTTCCATGCATCGAAAAAAATTATGCTTGAATGAAACATCAATTTAAATCTAAAATTATTCACCAATTTTCGTAAGTAATGCCCAGTATTAACTTGAAAAAATTGGCATATATTCAAAAATAACCCAGCAATGTGTTGTACAAAGTTACATTTTTTTTGTAGTATTACAAACTATTTCTTGGGAACTAGTTTCGAAGGGAATCTTTTTTAACAATAACGAAATATTTTTCTGTGTATTATAATCATGACGATAAATGCCTGGTTCTCATCCTACCGACTGCACTTTGCAAACTTAAAGGTTATAAAGTTAATTTTTTGCAATCCTTTCTCTAACGACTAAGCTGACCTGACATGCACATTACTATAACCTTAAACATGATGGTTAACAAGGTTAAAGGTTTATCGTTATTTGGAAACTGCTTTGCAAAAGATTGCGTCAACACTTCTTCCTGACTTTAACTGGCGGAGAGTCACCCATGACGTGTTAAGAGAACTTTAATCCAATGTGGCCAGACCATCTCCGTCAATCGGTTTATCGGTCATGTGCTGTTCTGGCATCTCCAACTATTCTTCAAAGTTTTCCTGTTGAGCCTCTTGATTCAAGACTTCAATAGCATGAATTTGGTTAAAAGCATTCTCTAGCTGTCTGTCACGCTCCCTAAATGTCTCCAAGCGTGCGTTAGTTGCGCGGAGATCAGATTCTCTTGCCAGAAAAGCTTCTCTTGCTGTATCGTAGTCAACAATTAATTCGTTCTCATTTCTGCACGGAACATACTGAAGAAGTAAGCTATAGTAATAGTTTTCTGGGTCATTGGCAGCCACAAAATAATGTACATGTACGACGGCAGGAACATTTCTGATTACCATTTTACTATTATCTGTAAGTGTAATTAGTCGCTGTCTGGTTTGCCTTTCTGATGGTTCATACATATCAACACATTCTTCCGTTTCTTGGTTTGATTTAACATAATGAGGTTAAAAAAGAATTGCAAATTCCAGAAGGCACATATTATCAAAATCGTAATTGGGATGCTCTGCAGGCCGTTTTTCGTAACGTTCGAATATGTTACTGCAGTATCTGGTAGCTGTCCCATTCGAATCAAATTTAAGAACCTTGTACCTCTGTTCCGGTTTTCTTGTGTTTAAAAACGTATCTACATTTTCTCGAACTTTCCCTGAAATTTAAATGACAGAGTCTATAAGCACATTCTCACGCCGACACTGCATTTCCTTCAATATCCGCATACATACTTTAAACAATTTACGTGATATATCTGTTTCTTCACGTTGAATTTCGCGTATTGCTTGAGCTATACTACTATCAAGCTGTGTCGTCTCAGATTTTGAAACATATTTGGCTATGTAAAATGCTATGGCTTCATTTGTTCCGCATGGCATTCCAGACTTTTAAAAGAGTTGGGTTATAATTATTAACCCAGCCAGCTTCTGGTCCTCGCTTCAGAATACAGATTCTGCCTCCATTACGAATAAATTCTTCTGATGAATGAGACACAAGACGAGTTTCAGCGCATTCTTTTCTCGGAAAACCAAACCTACATGTCGATGTTTCTGAATTATTTTTATGGCATGTATGTGTATGTTTGTGCAATTGGTTTTTCTTTTCCAGGTAATGCATTTCAGATGTCTCAGGCGGTAAATCACAACTACACACTTGATTAAGCTGACTTATCCTCTCATTCGTGTCGAATGATGCGTGACCTTCCACCCAAACTACCATGTGAACATGGGGACTGCCACGATTCTGGAATTCGATTCTCCACCAGTAGTCTTTTATACAACCATTTAAAACTTGATTGTTGGTTACAATAAATTTCATAAGGGCATTGAAACGATACATGAAATGTCTACTTACTACGACAGGATATTGTTCTATTAACCGCTGCGTAGCTATCATGTCCAAATATATATAATGTCCATGATGAAGACGAGCCTTTCAGACCTGATCCAGATACTGGCGTTGTCACAGTTGTACCATTTCCAGGCATACTCTTATGAACATCAATGCCACGTTGTTGTATAGAAACCTTTACTTTCCGCAGCACAGCAGCACCTTTACAGGTCTTCAAGTGCGTGTTCATATTATCTTTTCTGGAAAACTGCTTATGACATTTCTCACAACCAAACATGTTGTGAGGAGGATTATTAGCACATTCTCTCTTCTCGTGTCGACGAGCATTGCTGATGTTTGAGAAAATCTTTTCGCAGTAACGACATCGATGTTCTTTAGTTGTTCTCGATTCGCCATCCATTGAAGTCTCCATCGAGAGCGAAACAGCGTTCGTCGAGGTTTCCTGTACAGCCAGCACTACTGGCATTAGTGTCTCTTCTGCTGTAGTTCGGTCAATTTAGACATCCAAGGTTACAAAAATTCCCACTTGGCTGAAAATTGGTAGGATTGCTCAATACACTATTATAAAAGAAATCTTAAAAGTCCTCATCGATCCGTCTCGTGCAAAAAATTTACTCGGTGTCAAAGGTCACAAAAACGGGTTTTTCACGATTTTCAGCAAAACGGTAAGTTTTATCAAAAAATTAGCTTAAACAAACACATATTATGTGTCGATGTTTGCAGGGGACTTAAGGCGGCTGCCTGGCTGGGTGCTCGAACCCTGAAAGCGTGGTGCCGCTAAGGGCGACACTGGGCCGCGCATCGCATGCCTCTTCGCCTCTACGCGCACACACTGAACTGGCTTGCAGTCTTCGTGTCGGTAACGTGCCTCTGTGGGAATTTAGAGGTGATCCTATAGTTTTAAAGAGGAATATTAAATATAAAGGATCCTTGCACTTCCCTGTGCTACTTGAAATACTGTGTGTTGAATTTTTGGTACCTAAAAAGGTCTGTGAAAACACCTGATTTAGTCTTCTTCACTGTCATGAAGGTACACGTTGTAGACGAAACCATGGAACTAAACTTGTATAATCCAGTGTAGTGGCTCTTAAAAGCTATTTGTAATAATACATTGTGAAGAAATGTCGAGCGGCTTGCAGAGGCCTCCAGGCCGGGCGGCCCCGGACTGTGGATCACAAGGAGCGGCTGGAATCACCGCGGCACGGCAGGCTAGGTGTTGGACGCGACATGAATGAAATATTTTTCTAACCAACAGAGTTCGACACGTCGGAGACGACATCGCGAAAAAAAAACCACGGACGGAAGCGCTAGAGTTCACAATTAGAAAGTTTATCTATTTCCATTTGGTTTTATAGTGTGGGAAAAACTGATGAATTAGTAATAAAATTATTACTCATGTGTATTGAGGTTATGTTTATTCAAATCGTTTGGGAATTAATTAAATAAGTACACGTACAATGCTGTTTCTGGATAACTTTCCCACAAACAGACCAGTTGAAAAAAAAACTGTATAACTAGACGGCTGTCACATTTCAGTTGCGTATGTAATTGCAAAAAAAAATATATATATATATATTTATGTGTATTCGTTGATTTTTCTTTTTGTCACGTGGTTAAATCGCGCTCTTCGCTTTGCGTCTATCGGGCGCTTGTGGTCCCAACATGATTCTAGCAAAGCTGGCAAGCACAAAGCTGTTGCAGGCAATATGAAAAAAAAAATTAAAATACCTGCCAGTAAAGTAGTTTCTTTTTGGTGAGATAACAAGAAATAATGACGAAGTAATATATTTTTAAATATAAAAGGGTCTGCCAAAAGTATATCAAACAAGAAAATTTCGATTTATCATCGAAATGTATGTCAATTTTGGTTTGTATACAATATATAATTGCTAAAAACATTCCTAAAATTCTACTGTAGATTGGGTAGTTTTTAAAACTGCAATAGTCTTAATAACATACTCTAGTTTCCTTTTCAAATGTTACAAGTTAGTTTACACTGTAGTAGACTAAATGGTGACTGTTGGTGACAAATCTATGGGAGCGACCTTTTCTACAAGTGTCTAGATACAATAGGCGCAGGATGTCTGAAATATTAGAGATCTTTGAACAGGTTAAGCTATTGTATTTAAATTAATTAATATATATTTTCAGAAATCTTGAGGGCTCTTAACCAGAGAAAGGCATTTTTCGCGGAAAAAACAACAACAGAACACTCATTAAAATGCAATACTGTATGCCTGCGCCAGCTGTTTCTTCGTTGTGTTTGGCGGCCGTCTGCAAGAGAAGAAAATTCTTTATTCGGCTGGACCATTCATGACACGTTTGCTCCCATACAGAATTGCTGTGATTAGTGAGCTGAAAGTGTGGTGGGTAAGTAAACATAAAGGAAACTCAACCAATAGTAAAACACCTGGACGATGCTACAGGGTTTTAACACACGGGTGGTCTCGAATCGTGACGTGAAAAATAAATGCCCCTACAAGAAATAAAAAATAGTCTATTATTTGCGGTCCTTGTCCAAGAATAAATTTAATGGTCACCCTGTTTCATATATACAGTATGTTCATAAAATAATCTACCAGTTATAACATTTAATAGTATCAACTGTAAGAGTTATAGTGTTTGGTTCAGAGTCACAATTAAAGAGTAACTCAAAACGTTTTAGATAAGCGCATGCGCGAATACTGTTTTGTAGTTTTCTCACTTGCAGAGTGAAAGAATGGCTCTTTCCCCAAACAGTAGAGTGTGAACCTGTTAACTTTATTTGGCAACAGTATAGAGCCCCTCCCCATTGGAATCTTGTACGAGAGAGGTTGAACGTCGAAGTCCTTGACCGTTGAATCGGTCGTAATGCTCGAGATGACAGAGCTCTTTATCACTGGTCTTAACATAACGGCATGCAATTTTTCTCCTTGGGAGTTTTAAAAAAGATCGTGTCTACGTTCCGCCACTACCTAATGAAGAAGATTTTACTTTCATTATTCTGGACGTGTTAACCAAAGTGTGGGAATAATTGGACTTTAGGTTGGAAGTGTGCCGTGGAACTAAAGGTACAAATATTAAACATTTGTAAAAAACTGGGTTAGTTTACCTTCAATTTGAGGTATGATTTGTTTTAAATAGAATAAACTGAACTGTTATAATATCCCATTGAAAATGAGACAGTATTTGATGAACATACTGTATTGTGGGTGAAGTGTCAGATATATTCCGACCTAGCGGCCGGCATTTCTCAACGTTCCCCTCCCAATATGCGCCCTTGAAGGCTAGTGTGGGAGTATCTTCCAGTTCTCTTTTAAACATTCCAGAGCTTTTAATAGACAGAACTGGTAGGGATCGCTCCCTGTTGTGATCGGGAGGGTATTAGAGCTTCGGCACCGACCAGCGCAGCGGCGGGGGCCACCAACCCAGCATAGTCGCCGCCTCAGCCCCTCTACCACACTCAGCTAACCAGACAGTTAGCTGTGTCCTGAGGCCTAAGACTTTGTCAGCACTGCTGGCGCCTTCCCCGATCTCCCACATCACGCTGGGACCCCTCAAAACACTTAGTGAACCCGTGGTCCGGTGGAGGCCTATCCAACCTCTGCTAGCTATCCAGGCTAGTACCGGAGCTGTGTCGTCGCTCACCACGTCGACTCCGCATAGGGCCAGAGAACCCTTGGAGCCTGCTCCAAGCGATCGGAGCACCACTACCAAGCACGAGTCCTACCCAATCAGAATCCAGGGCCTTGGAGGAAACCTCAAGGGGACACCGTTCTATCTTTCATGGATTCTTCCCGTGCTACTACCAACTTGGCGTTGAGTCGGCAGACTGTTCGCCAGCTTCTAACCGACCTCCACTCTTCAGAATTACTCCATAGGGAACGTATCACACCTAGTCGAGCGGTTTACAGCTCTTTTTAAGCCGGGGTGCACCCGAACACAGGGGCGCCTTTAATAGTCCTTCCATTACCATAGGTCTGATCCATTCACTATGGAGCCCCTTTGGACTGTGACGCCGGTGCTCGGCAGTCGAACCCCCCGAAAGGTTTCAATCGAATCTGCTGTTGTCCGCAGATTCAACAATCCACCAATGCTAGTCCTATACATGCAATTGAGAATGCACTGCGGCAGGGTTACGCCTGGCATTGTCCTTTTCAGTTAAGGCGGTGCTATGACCAGAGGTTGAGGCTACCAATCCCAACATGGTCACCACGATTCGCCCCCAACAGTGGTGCCCACGTAGAGGCAGAGGATTGCCACTTGGTGCGGAGAGGCTATATATTCGCATCCTTGCACCCTGTTGGATTATGTCTCGGATACTAGAGCCGGCAACAGCTCTGACACCTCAAGGGACAGTCACCTTTCCCCCAGGGCCAGGTCCACTCCCGCCTAGGGTGAAGTGTCAGTAGGAATGCAGTGCGACAGACACGGCCTCCTGGAGCGGCACTGTGCCTGCCCGTGTTGTGTCTGGCCCGCGCGGAAACCAGACACGGCTCGTTTGAAGTTCCCCGGGCCACGATCACCTCCTCCCTCCCTCTCGCTCGCTCAATCCCATGCTCGCCTGCGGCAACACTGTGCGAGGCGCGAGGAACCGCCGTGAGCCTGCAGTTCACTGACCTCCGATCACTCGTGCCACTTGGCGCTCCTGCCACTGCTATGCGAGTTTAAAGTGTTTGAAATGTCGCTCTCCTAACTCAACAAACCTTTCATTTTAGTTACAATCACTTAGACGAACAAAGATCTACCATTCCTTAAAAAAATGAACGAATTTTTACGAGAATTTTGTTTATATAACAGATATAACTTAAACAAACTGTACATTTTTAACAGTAAAAGAACTGTCAGCGCGTCTTTAGTACTCGTCAAGATGTGTAACATCTAACCTCGGTAATGACCATATGCTCACGTTGCAAATAAACTTATAATACGAAACTCGGACACGAAATTTAACGTAGAATTCTTTAAAATAATTCCAAGCGTGATAAACAAAAGAAAAAGTTGTTTTAAACTAAATTTCTGGACGCGAATCACATGTAGTTTCCTCATCCGCCGCTATTCATTGCCGGAGCAGCTATGTTTACTATCGAATAATTTACTGTGCAAAACGAAAGGTTAAACTATAGAATGAAACTGTTTAGATAAAAGCGAAAAAGACTTGGAAAAAATTCTAAAACCCGGCTATGGACCTGTTTCGACAAGGAATTTTATTAAAATACTGCTCATCTGGTTAAAAATCATAAAAAAGTTAAAAATATAAAGTTGTTGGGGAATACTGGGGGTACCTCCAAAAATCTTCAAAAATTACTAGCGAGGATGTGCTTTGATAGCAACAACAGCATTTACTAACAACAACTTACATAGAGTTAATCAAGTAAAAAACTTAACAAATGGGGTAAGTTAAGCGCTTGATAGGCTGACAACATTCGCTTAACTCCTCTAAGATGGCTCCAGACTTAAGGTTCAAACAGACAATCAACAAAAATCAGTGACATCAATCTTTAATAAAAGCAGCCTTCAAATTAGGCGAACCCCAAAATGAAAGAGGATAAACCACCTATAGCCAATCAGCGCACTTGTTTAAATTTATAACCAAGTTGTTTTTAATTGATATATTCTTTAAGATTATTAAGTTTATGTTTACCACTGAACTAACCTACTATATACATGTTCCATATTCAAGGTGCACAAACAACCACTACTAAATATTTGCACTATGCCTACCCATATTAAGAGATAATTCCTAAATGGTCTTAAATTTACTTTAGTTACACACAACAAATAAATAATAAAAATAAAGGTCAATGTCAATTGGTTCACGTACTTAACGAACTGAAGTGTAAAGCCACTCGGAGTAAAACAAGTTCCTACTTGGGAGCGAATCCCGCCCCGTTCTTAGTACGTGACGTGTGCTGGTTCACTCGTCTTGCCAACAACCACCTGCGTCCCTGTTGGCGCGATGTGCGTCAGACGATGAGTGGTGACTGCGCGTGCCAGGATGCTGTAGTCCGGAAACGTCCGCTCCGTCTCCACACAGCTGCCGTGACAGCCGCGGCGGTGGCACAGGCGGCTCAGCTGCTCGTCCGCGACGACCTTCTTGAGCTGGAACTGGGCTCGCTCCAACCGCTCCTCCGCTAAACAGAGTGGCTGCCGCCACTTTCTGAACAGCCCAGGGCGTCCTCGTACTTCAGGTACCTAGTGTCGGCACTTACACCACGCCTCTCAGTAACTACTAGCGGTAATAAACATCAGCACTTCTTCTTCTCCCCACCAAAACCAATCGCCAGTAATTCTCACTGTTTACTGCGTAAGTTCTTCAAGTGTGGGAGCGTAGTACCTTACCGCTGCACTTACCAGAGTACCTCTTGGCATGGCTGCCTTCTCGAGCAACTTAACGTCTAAGGCGGGCGGCGAGGGTCGCATCCAGGGCAGTCACTTCGGTGCGATCCCACGTCATCTAGTCCAGGAATTAAGTTATCTGTGCCGCCGCTTTTCATCACTGGGGCGAAGCCCCTCAGCGCGGGGGAGGTACAAGCCTTTTGAGGGGCTCTTGTCCTCCCTTTTTGGCATCATACAGTGGCGTGAGGGTGAGAGAGGGAAAGGCCCCCTCCTCCTCTCGTCTGTCAATTGTCTTTCTGAGCCTGCAGCGCAAACCCAGCCGTCATCTCGAAGGAGAGGGGTGTTGCCACTCCTCTCCTTGGTAAAGTTATCTGTGCCTCCGACGGGCCCCCTTATATACCCGAAAAGAGTCGCTAAAATATCCGGTTCATACTTTCGGATCACCGTTCAGTGATCCGGTTTTCTTCTGGGCTCTTCGACGATGATCTCGGCCGCGACACTTAGTGATCCGATTCACGGGTCCTTTGGATTCGGATCCTGCGACCGGGTCCCACCATGTGCCTTGAGGTAGCCGGAAGGGGGCGACGGAAGACTACCATAATGGGAGTATTCCTCCTGGTCTCTTCGAAAAAGGCGGAAAACTACCATAACGGAAACCTGCCATACGTCCAAAGGACGAGACGGAATTCTTCCATATTTTCTTACACCCTCCATGGAATGAGTACGGCAGCATTGTCCTTGAAACAGTGTATAGAATACTCCGTAGGTAGCGCTGTCAACCCTCTAGCTGTTTCTCAGGTTAACTTTAAAGCTTACAGATAGCGCTTCTGACGGTGATAGTTGCAATAACAAATCATTTCCAGTTCACGGACGAGAAGAAAGAAATGTTTCCGAAAAAATATTATAGATAGCACTGTATTCTTATTACGACGATTAAAAAAAAAAAACACGTGGCAGTATTATATTCTGCCAAAATTTCTTATATATTATACGGGATAAGGAAAACGGCCTTACTCGTAAAATCGTAATGTAACTAGCTTCATAGAATTTACATTTTTGCACACTGGAATAATTGAAGTAATTGTAGATCATTATTTAATGAGTGCAAATCCAACGCAAATATTCAAGGGTTTTATTTAGGGATGGGACGAATCCACTTTTTGGTCGAATCCGAATCCTTGTTCGAATCCTCAGTGTTTGTCATCGAATCTCGAATCCCAGTCCCACACTAAACTTCACCACATGTTATTAAAAAAAATCACACATTTATTTTAAAAAATTACATAGGCCTATGTATTAAAAAAAATCACATGTGTATTTATAAAATTATAAAATAAGTGCATAGTGTATACACCTGATATAAAATAGAGACAAATAACCTCAAAAACCACACACATAAGTTTGCATCTGTCTAATTCTCTGTTAAATTAATCCTTCCTATATTTTCAATAAAATATGTTTGTATAACAGACACTATTTAAAAAAAGTTAAGTTTTTTCTGCAATGTTATATTATTGAAAGTTGGAAATGATAGAGTAGTTATGATAATTGACAAAATGCAGCGTAGTTTATCTTATGTTTGTGCCATTTCCGTTACCTTTATAATATAGTTTAGGTATACCTACAATTTTCTAGAGCTGGACGAACCTCAGTTCTCTGGTTTCGAGCCAAGCCGAACCGAACCTCATACAGATATAATTGTTTTCAATTAAAATTAACCGATGACCAGCATTTTGGTCTTTAACTGAGTGGTGAGAAAGAAAGATTCTCCAGCCATATGTAAAATTAAAACATTATATAGCTTAGCTTTTATATATATATATATATATATATATAATTCGTGAAGAAGTTACATCTAAATTTCAAAAAGACTATAATTATTCCTTTTTAAGTGTACACTAACCTTCATTAAAAAAAAATATTATAAAGATGACGAGCATTCAGCATAAGGCCACATAACATATTTTTGTGTTAGACATAACCTAACATTTTTAATAAGTAAAACTTTTTAATAGGACATAAAAAAAGACGAATGTGAATTAAGTTACCTATCTACATATTTTTGTGGTAGACATAACCTAACATTTTTAATAAGTAAAACTTTTTAATAGGACATCAAAAAAAGGCGAATGTGAATTAAGTTACCTATCTACATTACAAAACCCGCTGTCTGCAGTTGCTGTTTTCTTGGAAGAATGCTGCTTGTTAGAAGAAACTTTAGACGGTTTTTTTGGGGTGGTTCTGGGTCATCCGGGTCGTCATTATCTTTTCTCCATTTGGAAAACTTAAACGACGTTAGCCTGCTCATCGCAAATCACCTCAAGAACAATAATATTGTAAACGTAACGTAAAAAGTGTGGTTATAGAAATTTGCGTCGGAAAAAAGAAAACACGAGATATAATGATGGCTGCCGCGACTACGCTAGTCAACTTAGTACCGTACTGTAAAATTTACTGGACCAGTACTTTTAATACACAAGATTAAATTAATATTTTCATTACCTGACTGTTATAACCAAAAATGGCCAAAGAAAATAAATACATCCCAGTAATTTAAAATACGTAATTTACGTAATCATTTCCTACCGCATTTGTCTTGTGTTAACTTGATCACGTTAGTTTTGCCGAAATACGAGAGTTCTCGTACATGCGCTTTAGTTTAACGTATGGGGTACGCAATGTTTGGTGATTTTACAACACTTTTCGTATACGCACTATAGTTAAAGGTATAATATACAATACCTTTGGCATTTGTACGATAGTTTATGTTACGTAGTACGACAAATGCATACAAAATTCTCTAAAGTAATCAAAAAACAAAGCGCGCCCATATGAAAAAATGCTATGCGAGTTATGCGACGATTAATAATTTTATTTTTATTTTGTCTGCGCTTGAAACTGTTGAGGCGACGATTATGCGATAAAAGTCGGAATATTACAAGTAATAGAATTTTGTTGAGCTGTTTTGTGAATGGTCTCAAATGGGGGTTAGAAAATTAGAAAAACGTATTTTTTTTTAAACGATCGTTCGGTATTTAGAATATATTTTAAGAGGTTTCGAACCGAACCGAACGTAAGGGTTCGGTTCGGTTCGGTTCGAAATTTTCAAACTTCGCCCAGCACTACAATTATCAAGAACTACCTAAAACTCTTAAAAACCCACCTCGAATCCCACCTCGAATCCCACCTCGGATCCTACGAATCCTCGAATCCATAGGATTCGGTATATTCGACGAATCCAAGATTCGAAAATCCCATCCCTAGTTTTATTATGTAATGTTCTCATTATTACGGTGATATAAATTTAAAAAAACTCAGATATTAAGGTTTTAAATATTCATACTAAATTATTTAAAGTCTACAAAGTGTATTTTTAAGATGCTGAAATTCGAGGGAAATATTTTTGTGTAGTCTAGAAGGCACAGGTCAAGCAGCACAGGCGCTCTAGGGGAGACATAGGCTCGTTTATCGAATGTTGGTGGTCTTTGCACAGGCTTGCAGTCTTTCAAAAATAAACTCTGCTAAATTTTAAGTAATTTTTCTATTACGAAATAAAAAATATATTACAATGCGTAGCATATTATTCTGCTTCTTTAAAACTGTCAGATCAAATTTAAATTCGGTTTTTTGTGCCTTACGACACTTATAAACGTAATATGACACATATATTAAAAAATAGTTACGATATAAGCACATAGAATAACAACCTAAACACATTAACACAAGACATACACTGATACTGTGATACATATCAATAACTTTACGACAAAACACGAAACAACATAACACACAGATAAATAAAGATTGATTAAGTTCATATTAACTAATTGGTTATAATTGGTTACTTTGGTTTTCACAAAAATCTTAAGCAGAAACTAAAATGGTGTATACAAAATAAATATGTAGATTATAAAAGTTTGAAATAACTTTTTGCTTAAGTTTTTTTTTTACCAATGAATGTTTCTAGATTATTCAAAAACAGTTGTAATTTTTTTTACAAATTTTGTAGTTACTAATGGTTTTAAAAGTGTCACTAATTCTATAGTTGCAAGTTGAAATTCTTAATCCAAACCGAGATAAGTCTGAAGCATCAAAAATGGTAATAAAACGTATATAATACAATGTGCATCACTGATTGAATGTATAATAAATAGAAAATGCAAATTAAATTTATATAGGAATGTAGCATATTTAAAAGGAATTTAAAAACTGAAATTTTAAAATATTAATTTAAGAATTTTTTTCTGCATATTTTCAATTCTATCACAATCAAAATTAGTTATTTAATTCCAAATAACGACACAATATTATACTTTATAGCTAATCAATTTGAAGAATAAAGTATAAAATCAGGTATTTATGCAGAAAAGTTATAAATTGAATAAGAACTTAGAAGATCTTCAAGTGCAACTAATAGTATTATCTACATGTTGGTGAAAAAAATAGCTTGGCATCCAATATAACTCGAAGGTATTACAAGTGGACACCACGCTTGATAATTCTAATTAATTGAATTAGTTTTTTACTAAAGGTTATACAATAAATACTATCGTAAATCAGAGACGTTTGTTAACTTGAAAACCAGATCTGGACAGCTGAAATATCTTGCTGAATAGTTTCACAAACATATTTCTCAATTATAAATTTTTTCATCAGCAACTATTCTTGATCAATTCTTGATTACAGTTAGAAAATAATTTATTAATAAATATAAAAGAGTAGTGGAGATAAATAATATGTGAATTTGCAAATTTGATTTTAAAGCATATATTTGTAAAATAATTAAAACATATGTATGTATATGTGTATATATACATATATATATATACCCCACATATTGCTTGACCAGGCCTAAAATTGATAATTTTTTAATCGTAAGATTGTGTTGGAAAGTTGAAATAAATAGAATATTTTTATTATATTCTAAAATTCTACATAACAAAGATATTGGTCAATAGTTTGTGACTAAATTTTAACTGTCAATAATACTTCAAGAAAATATATACCGATAAATGGATGAACACTCAACATTGGTATTGGTATACAACCATTATTTTAATGAAGTGGTAGCTGGAATATCGTAGAAAATTATGGCACAGCTTACTACTGCCTGAATCCAAGTCCGAAACATTAGAATCTTAAATAAATACATACAAATTAAAAATATTAATGAAAACAAGACACATCTTAGATTAAAGTGAAAAATTAACTAATTTAATCAGCTGCTGCCACCCAGTGAAAAAGAAATATGTAAAAATATTGCTGCCACACTCGTGTGGCATTTTCAGTTTGCTTGTGACTACCGCCGGAAGGAAGGGGGGGGGGGGGGGCAGTAGGCTGTTTTATCGAACACTATAAAATATACATATTGTATATACCTACATCTTTCCGTTATTCCATATTTTCAAGTAAATCAGTGTTGTAATTAATTATAAATAATTTTCAATATGAAACCCCGAACTAATTGGTAAAAAGGCAAAGTGCGAGTAATTTTAGTGACTGTAAGCAAAGCTTACGGTAGTTTAAATTTAAATATTAAAGATTTTATGTCTGTAAATAAAAAAAATATTATACGTAAGTTATTTATGTAATGATTTATGTTTGAAAACATTGAAAAATCAAGTTATGATGCAAACAAAATATATAATTTAGAAATTATATTAAACTGTAATCGAAATGCTTTATTAGTTTTAGAGAAATGAAAGTGGTAGTTGTACGGAAAAGGCCTGGGTTAAATTTCACAGTTGGCCTCCCTGTGTTTGTGATGTCAATGTCCTTTTAGCGAAATAATGTTTTTATTTGTCAAAATATTTACTGAAATAATAATTCTGGAATGTTGAAATATATATTTTTACATCAATTGACCTAACCTGGATGAGCAAGAAACTTATAAATTTTTCATTACGTTCGAGCCCTGTAGCCTCTTGGTATGTTTGCATGTCTTATGTGTTCCCCGGCAATCCGTCAGTGGAGCGCCTGAGTTTCCGTTCTACTGTTGTTGGTTCCAGCTCGAGTTCGAGTCTTTGGTGAAGAATGTCGTTAGGAGGAAGGGGAATGGAATCCCGTGAGTCACAGCGGAACGGGGTGGTTGATGTTAACAGGAGGAAAAGTACCATATTTTTATTTTTACAGATCGCGGTTATAGGTACATATACAGTGCTGCTTTCTATAAACCATTTTTGGAAACATTTGTTTCTATTAGTGCGCGATCTGTTGAGTTGATTTATGACTGGAACTACAGAAAGTAACCGTCAGAAGTGCTATCTGTAGCCTTTTAAGTTAACCTAAGAAACAGCTAGGGGTTTACAGTGCTACCTACCGAGTATTTTATACACTACTTCGAGAGCAAAGCAACTGTACTCATTCCATGGAGTGTATAAGGAAATATGGTAGAATTTCGCCTCGTCCTTTGGACGTATGGCAGATTTCCGTTATGGTACTTTTCCGCCTTTTTCGAAGAGGCCAGGCTGAATAATACCTTATGGTATATTTCCAGTATGGCAGTCTTCCGCGCCCCCGACGGAAGTCAGATGGTTTGGATGACTCGGTTCACGGGTCACGGGCCACACATCACTGAACTGTGTCCCTTCCAGTCTTTTCGACTCGGGTCTCGCGCTGAACGACAGCGTCATAGGTCTCGGGTCTTCGTTCACGGAACACGAATCACTACCAGTAAATGATACAGAAAACTCAGTATTTCTAAAATTGATACAAAAAAAGTTACCGTGCGACAAAACACAAATAACTAAATTTCCTTTGCCTTTGTGAACTTGTGAACTTTCATTCGCACCATCCGCCACAGTGGTTACACATTTTCGTTCCATGCGACTTCATTTACATTCACGAAATTACTTCTACCAAAGGCTAAGATGTTATAGTTACATAAAAAAATCCCTTTTAGCACAACCTACAGGCGTAGGTAGATTTCAGAGGAGTACCTATTTCTTCTGGAAATGTATTGGAAACTTCTATAAACTCTGCAACTTTCAAGAACTCAATGTATATGACATTCGATATGTTCTTCAATATTCCAAAACAATTGTCATAATATCCCATGCAGCGAATGTTTTTTAACTCAATGAATTTGGCATTTAGTAGCTTAGAACGAATTTAATTTTTCGCCTACTAAGAAATATGGAAAAAAACCTGTCATATCTTGCATTAATGTGTGGTAGTATAAAAATTAAACCATGGTTTAAGAAAATATAAAGATAGTTTCAAATAAATACGAACGAATTTAATAATAAGAAAGTAATGATTTTTTTTAATTTAACGCCTGTTTTAACAGTATTAGTTCCGATTCATTAAAAATGTTATAATAAAATATTTTAGATAAAATTTTAAGTTATGCAATAAATTATTACGGATTTGATATTAAATCTATTTAAAAAGTAATGACTTTGTGTCTTTCTACCCTTGTTATTTCCACCTCTTGAGTTATGGTTTGTTACATAAAATTAATTTATACAAAAGTTTACAACAATATTTAAAAAGTTAAACAAAAATAAACATTAATTCGATAAAATAAATGGTAAGGAAGTTTTATTTATTTTCTTAATTCAACCCTAGGTTTTTCCTACCCCTTGCAGTAATGGTGTGTATTATCATTATTTTTTTTTCTTTCAAAAAAACAGTTTTATATAAAATATTATAAGATTTCTAAAGAAATAACTAAATTGATGGTATGCCTGCTAAGAGAATTATTGATAGTAGTATGTTTTGGGGGCTACTGGCACAGGGTTCAGGGTGTGGAGCTGTGTGTACAGGGTTTTTTTTTGGGTGGAGCCGGGTCAATTACCGATTGCTCTGACGTCACGGAGGCCATCTTGGACTCAAAAATTCCTCAAAATTCCTCCAAAATGACTCAAAATGACTCAAAAATTACCGTTTTGAGGAAATATTTCACGTTTTCTTCCACAAAAATTAAAAAAATTAGGATTTCGAAAAACCTCAAAAGTCTTTTGCCTTAGAAAGAACACAATTTCCTATAAGAGGCTTAAGCATACATGTCTAAAGCCTCTTATAAGCCTCATATAGAATTATGACGTCACCGTTGCAATTTCCGTTACGGCCGCCATCTTAAAAATCATAATTTATTATCCGATTGAAAAAAAATTTAAAGTAATAAAAAAATTCAATTAATAAAATTTTAATAAAAAAATACTTTTTCGACATGGAGCTCGGAGGCCTCGGATCGAACCTGGTGAGGGCATAAAATTAAAAATGGCGACCGATCCTTCCTTCACGGTGGCTGCTGGCAGACTGATCCCCACCACTTTTTTTCATAGCATATATTTTGTCACCTAGTATGACGTCATGTCCGCCATATTGAAAATCCGTAATTTCAATGCTAGAAATTCCGAAAAAATTCCAAAAATATTTTTAAAAATTGCCTACTTCAAATATTAAGTTACTTAAACGATTTCGGTCCTCGGATCGATTCCCGGCGAGAGTAAACCATTAATTTATTAATATATTTAAAAAAAATCTCAATAAAAAGTATTAAAAACATCTAACACCAGACTCGACATTTTGCATTGGCACCACTGTATCAATTA
Organism: Bacillus rossius redtenbacheri; assembly: GCF_032445375.1. Lineage (NCBI taxonomy): Eukaryota > Metazoa > Arthropoda > Insecta > Phasmatodea > Bacillidae > Bacillus > Bacillus rossius. The sequence continues at coordinate 228,509,544 of NC_086330.1, forward strand.
TCGTTACGGACGCCATATTGAAAATCTTTATTTATTACCCACTTTAAATTTTAAAAAGTTCAAATTTCATCTAAAAATTCACTCAATAAAGTAATGATTGATTATATTGATTCCTGTTCTTAGTTCGATCCCTGGACGATGCAAAAAATTTAATTTTATGTAAAAAATAATATTTCAACTAATCATGACCATAGTCATAAAAGAGACTAAAAATCATCTACTACCATCATCCTATAAACCAGTACGACCACTATCTTAGATATTTGTATTTATTGACTTATAAATTCAGGAAACATTCCAAAATTCACCGAAAAAATCACACATTACTTTACATATTGAATCGATACTTGGTTCGATCTATGGACGAAGCTAAAAATAAATTTAATTTAAATACCAGAAAAGTGTCAGGTTCGAGAAATAAAACACCACAAGTTCATTTACAAGCATAATATTTATTACATAATTTCTATTCTACTACAGGATCACTTGCGAAAGCCAGCAATATTATAAACATTTAGCCCTGCATAGGCGTGAAATGACTAATTCTTAGCTCCAATCGGTTTGTACTAGATGCATCACATCGTCAGAACTGTAAATTACTGCAGCCAATGTCTTGAATGCACACTTCTTCACTTTTTCATCGAACGAATATGACTTTCCATATATACAGTCCAACCACAAGTTATATTTCAAAGGTCCGTTTGTTGCTACGTCATCAGTAAGCTGATTGATTATGTTCTGTCTGATATCGTCAAGAAAATTACAAATGTCTTTCGACTCACTAAGCGTATTTAGATAATAGTAGTCTTTCAATGTTCCACGAAATGCAGACTGCGCCAAGTAGAAGCCATTATCATTCACCTGTAAGGCACCGATCACAGTCTTAGGTTTAGTTCCATGTCCAGATACCATACCAATCGGTTGCTGCGCATCAGTTTTTTGCTGGTACACTTTCGTGCCTCCAATATAAAGCGAGCAGTCGAAATTTCTGCAGGTAGTTCAGCAGTAGGCGCACGGAGTTCACCTTTACAGTTTTTCGCATGTCGTCGCAAATTATCAATTCGAGTAAATCATTCATGACACTCATCACAGCGAAACTTCGTGCGAGATGGATTCTTCGTACATTTACTCCTCTCATGTATCCGTACATCATGAGCAAATGCGACGTCATATCGCAGTAGCTGCAAGGATACCGGGGTGATTGAGACGAGCCCTTCAGACTCGATCCAGATACTGATGTTTCCGCAGTTGCACCATCTCCAGGCATACTCTTTTGAACATCAATGCATCGTTGTTGTACAGAAACCTTTACTTTCTGCCGAACAGCAGGACCTTTGCATATATTCATGTGCGTTTTCATTTTATCTTGTCTTGCAAATTGCTTGTGAAATTTCTCACAATCAATCATTTTGCGATAAAGGTTCTTAGCACATTATCTCTTCTCGTGTCGTTGAGCATTGCTGTTGCTTGAGAAAATCTTGTTGAAGTAACAGCACCGATATTCGTTGTTTGTTGACGAATTATCACAAATGTAAGTCTCCATCGATGACGGACCAGCATTCGCCGAGTTTTCCTGTGCAGCCAGCACTATCGGCATTAATGTCTCTTCTGCTGGTGGTACCACGACTGTCGAAGTCTCCTCCAAAGTTGACGTCGTCGTTGCCAATGGGATCTGCACCTACTTCGTCGCCGCTGATGTCAGGGTTCCCGTAGACGATGGTACAACCTCGAGTTCGACGTTAAAGACGGTAAAGATACTAGAGAGTTCACAAGAACAGGCAATTACACGACTTATGCACCAGAAGAAACAAACTAGGTGATCCTTACACCGTCAACGTCAGTAACAAACTGAGCGACCTGCTGTGGTGGACTCGCTTATATACATGCACCGAATGGAATAATACGCTAGTCAAATCAAGAACCATTTACTATGATACAAGAGTCAAAACAACATTAAAAATAGAAGCCCATTCAACGAAAAAGTCAGCTCATTTTGGAAGCACCATCAACAAAAAGGCAGCACATTTTGGAAGTACCATCAACAAAAAGGCAGCACATTAAAAAGGCAGCATATTTTGGAAGCACAATCAAAAAGGCAGCACATTTCGGAAGCATAATCAAAAAGGCAGCACATTTTGGAAGTTCCATTAACAAAAAGGAAGCACATTTTGGACGCACCATCAATCAAAAGGAAGCAATTTCTACAAAACGAAAGCTCCTTTAACGAAAAGGAGGTACATTTTCACGTACATTTAACTCGGTAGGATGCGATCGTCAATGTTGTTAGGATATAATGTCTCCATCAGTCTATGAATCCATCAGTTTTTAGTTCCATAAGTCATTGGCTACAATAGTCATTGGCTCCATCAGTCATTGACTCCAACAGCGCCAACCGCTCCAACTGCTGAAAAGCTCCAACAGCTCTAAATGCACCAACAGCTCCAAATGCTCCAAATGCTTCAACAGCTCCAATCTTGCAATCGCACCTGTGTTTTCGTACCATGTGCGTCTCTGCCTGAGGATTGGAGCAGATAGCAGTTCCCGAAACGTCGCTTGTTTCTGTTTTAGAAAACTGTTGTGTTTGTTTCGTCTTTTCGTTTTGTTGTGTTTTTGCCTAGTTTTGACTGTTGTGCTGGATTTTTTTTGGTTCAATATTTTTGTGCTGTCATCATTTGTGGGTTTTTTTCGTTCTCTTCTCTTTTTTGGAAAACTATTGTGTTTGTTTCGTCTTTTCGTTTTGCTGTGTTTTTGTCTCGTTTCAACTGTTGTGCTGAATTTTTTGGGTTCGGTATTTTTGTGCTGTCATCATTTGTGTTTTTTTTCGTTCTGTTAGTCCATTTTTCTTTGTTTTTCTTTGTTTGTTGACCATATTCCTGTTGTGAAGTATTGTGTGGTGTTTATATCTTGACAACAGCAATTTTTTGCTTAACTTGTGTTTTTGTCATTTGCGTTTTTTGTAGTTTTCTTCTACAGACATACATGTGCTTAGCAATGGCGTATGTCCAAAAGCTTACATCAAGTATGCTCCACTGGCTGAGAGACAGCGACCACAGCCAGTGGCGTCCAGAAGCCCCCGGTAAGCAGGCGACGAGCCAGGCTGAAACCTTCACAGCGTTGTACGAGCAACACTTCCTTTTTCAGGCTGTCGCTGGTTAGGCCTGTTCCGCAGAGGCTGTGACGTGCTCGTCTCCCAGATGGGCGCTGATAGAGCTTGTTTACTTTCGACGCGACGAAACATTTCACACAAGGTTTGTCACAACCAATTAATTATTTTCCAAATATTGTCATATATTTCTCCCGTCCATACGATTGCATGTCCGTCTGCTTTACTTCAATGAGGAGCCTGGTACAAATGACGAATATGCATGGCACAGTTGAGCCCCTGGCATGGAATGAAGAGTACTGGTTCCATAAATGATAGTGGAGCGACATGCTACATACAATAAAAGCTGGTGTTACAGTATTCCTCGTGTGCTTAGGCTCAGGTGACACAGTTCTCAAAAGTAGCAACAGCTGCAATCATTTTCCAATCGTCTCTTACCCACCAAGTATCATAAACACTGATCACCACATGGAGTTGTCAACGAACGCTGTTGCCAGAAGCACGCTGGCACGTGGTCAGTTCCAGGCTGAGAGGTTTGACCGCGAGGCATGGACAGCACTACAACCACCAGTGGCAGAGGCACTCCAGTTGGGCTCACGCTCGTTGCTTGGCCGGGAAAGCAACATCACTGACTTGCTGACATCACTGCAGTAGCGGGCCTCGTGTGGACCCGGCTTCGAAGCGCAGGACCGCGGAGAGTTCCGCTCACTATTTTGTTTGTTGTGCAGCTGGATAAGTGGGCGGGGTGTGTGGAGTGTGGGTGGAACTGGAAGAGAGGGCTTCAGTGGAACTCAGGAGCGGGAGCAGTTACAGCTGTGCTGGCCGCCCGCGCTCTGTAAGGCAGACACGGCTGGAGCACAGAGTATATAAGTGAACCAGAGACGAAATAGAGGCGCGGTCTCTTTGATCTTGGCGAACTCGACAGCAGACAGTCGAAAAGTTGGCCGCCATGTTTGTGGCGTGTGCGCTGCTCATAAACACATGAATGCTACGTTTTCCTGAAGTATGGATCATTATACCGTAAAATTTCTACTCGACACATAATTATATTCAATTTGCCATTAAGGTTTAATGCGTGGACCATACGTAACGAATGCATTCAGTTACGATTCATGCGTAGATTGGCTATTGGTGAAGTATTATGAGACGGTGATTTTTTGTTGTGTTAGAGCGTGTTTAATTAAGTGACGAGCCTATTTGTCCGTGTGTGACGGCGTGTTTGCATAGGCAACTTACGAAATACTTTATTTGCGTGAAATCAGAGGTTATACAGCACACAATCCATGACCATATCTGCATACAAGAAAAAATAGTGGCAAGACCTATATCAAATTTGTTGCATTTGATCCTCCATAAATATAAAAAAAAATACACAAATGACGTGCACACTAATCATTCCTTTCTTTTGGTACGTACCTACCTGAGTAAAGCATGGAAAGTATTAGGCCTAGTTCTAGGACAGTAGGTAGTCAACCTGTTGCAATAAATTCAAATTATATAGTAAATATCAGGAATAGCTTCTCGTGCTAAAGTCTTGAAAAAAAATCCCTGTTTTTACTAAAGAACTAACTTAATCTCATTTGGGTGAAAGTTACGTATTGCGTATCCAAGTTAACCCTGTGGTCCTGATGGTACGATTCTGGTGGCACGGTCTTGTACAGCTGACCCCGTGGTACATGATGCTTATTTTTTTTTAGCAGTGGGAGAGACACGTAGCGCTGAGGCGTAGCGCGAAACCTGATGTAATTTATCTTACAAATAATTTATTTTTTATATCAGCTTTCGCGCTGTAAAATGCGTCGGCGCTACGCTCATCCCCACTGCTAAAAAAAAAAGCATCATGTACCACAGGTTCAGTTGTACAGGATCATGCCATCAGGATCATGCCATCAGAATCAAAGGTATATTTGGATACACCTGGATACGCAAAACGGAACATTTACCCTCATTTGTTAAGTATGATAAGGTTAGATTACATTGGGATAAGGTTTATTAGGGTACAAATATGTTTGGTTAGGTTTACCTTAGGTTAGGTAACAACTGATTATGTTTCAATGTTATGAAATCATTACTCAACACTATATGTACCCACATGAAAAAAGTACATATTAATGAAAATTTTAGCCCATCACTTATGTTTTAAAGCACTCTGATGGTTTTACTCGAACACTTATAGGTCTATAAGCAGCTATTTTATTTTAACACGCTAGGCCAATTTTAATCGCGATAATTCCTATATTCGTTTACTGCATAAGTTAACAAACCCACATTACACTCTAAAATATTACTGATAATTAATATAACAAATAGAAGAAGGAAAGTAACAGCCACATTTTGCAAGTTGTGGAATCAACATTGCAGAACAGGTACTAGGTTGACACGTTATTTTTACTTACAGTATTTAATCTATAGGAAATCTGAAGAAGCTTCTTTTTTCAGGTTGACCACTGTTGTTTGAACAGTTTGGTGCCGAGCACCAAGTGGCTCCAAAACGTTTACGAAACTCATTCATTTTCATAAAACTGATCTCTGCAGCATCCCAAAGTTTAAAACGCTATACCAAAGCCAGAATTATACTTGCCACAAAAATGGCGGCTAGCCTACGATGTGTCAACACGGCGAGTTCGGGTGTGCACAGCTTATTTCGCCTCTGGTTGTTATCTCCTCTGTGGCTGGAGTGTGGAGAGCACGGCGCGAGTGGCCAGGCGAGAGAGCGACCCGTCACCGCTGAGGAGCTCCTCTCTCCGCCAGGCAGCGAGCGTCACTTTCTTTCCTTTCAGTTCATTCCTAAAGAACACTTATTTTACTGCTGTCAAATACAAATTAATGCAATGAAACATTAATTTACCGAGTTCCGAAAACTCTATTTCATACACTAGGCTGAATGACCTAATTAATAACAAACCAGATAAAAAAAATTCATTTGAAATTTATTTTCATTTCTAGATTTTTTTTAACATTAAGAAGCGTGAGGGGACCAGTATCGTCCCGACATGCGTGGATCAGTTAACCATCGGTCTGTCGAGTCCCGCTGATACCACGCGCGAGCCACTGTGGCAGCCACTAACAGTCCACAGCCCCCAAGAATAGTCCCGCCGGTCTAGAGTCATTCTCATTGGCTACAGATCAACGTTATCGCTAACATGTTTCCCGTTGAGATAGTCTGAAATTCACAACTAATTTTGGTTTGTTTTCTCACTTATTATTAGAATAATTGTTTTCTTAACTTGGATTGGTTATTCTTGGGCGAATGACAAGCGTTCTGTAATATAGTATCTATAGTCTGCCTCCAATTTGTCAGTTCTCAATAAGAAGTTTTGCCATTAGTCTATGTATCATTCTGCCAGCAGTTTGTAAACAACTTCATGTGGTCGCCAGTGCTCGTAAACAAACAGCATGTAATGTTTTTCAAGTGACAGGGAAATATGTACTACTGGTACTAGTTCTGGGTTATCTGTTTGTTCTCGCATAAGCTGAGTCAACTGTGAAACGATGTAATTACATCGATCACAGTCAATCACGTAAGAAATGTCGTGGACATGAACAAAAAGGCTTGTAGCCAGACAAATAGGTTAATTTCTACGCGATGCATCACCACCTCAAACCATGGACTTAGAGGCAATATTGTGCAGCGAATGGCTATCAAACCGAAATACCACAGAAATGTAAGCCAAAAGCACCTCAATACATCTAAATGCAAAACGATATCCATCTGAATTAAATAATGTGTATTCAATGAAATATTAAATCCTCAAACAATTAGATAAAAATTTATTAAGTAAAATTAAAACAATTACTAGGCCTACTAAGTTCCTATATTTATTTGGTTCCAAGTGTATTGTTATTTCTAAGTAAACTTCTGAAGTAGAATGTAAAAATAGTTCTAGTAAAAGAGTTAAATAACAGTCAAGTAATAGCAGTCAATATCTGACGCATCACAACATTGCTTCCAGTATTGTGTATGGATTATTTTATTCGTATTATAGTAAGTACCTATTGCAATAATGAGACAGTGACAAAAAGTAAGTTACAAATTTGAAACAATGTCAGTGCCAGAAAAGATATAGATATTTTTTTTTTTTTGCCTACTGGGCGGTTGTCCAAAATATATGTAAATTTAGTAGCTCCAATAACATAGTATCTTGTTTTCATAAATAAAATGTGATGTATACCAATTTTGATAAATTGTTACATTTACAACATTCACAAAAATAAAATAAAAATTTAAAAAGAAATCTCAAACATTTTTACGATAGTTGGCATGCCATCTCCGATAACGGTAGCATTGTAGCGTGCCAGTACCATTGTAGTGGTACTGGTGCCACAGTTGTGGTACTCCAGCAGGTGGTTGCTGGAGTGACAAGGCCTCTGCGGCCTCCAAATGCCTGGGTCCAGTTCGAGTCCCGCCTGGCCGGCCAATAAGGGTGACACTCGCTCGCGCATCGCGTGCCGTATAGTCTCTACAGCTGGCGTGCAGTCTTCGCGGAGGTACCCCACGTGCGCGGATTCTAGTGGACATCCTATCATTTTGCGGTATTTTACCTCTTACAACACATTGTAACAAGTTCCTCAATCCGTTCATACCTGTAGACTTTGTTGCTGTTCAAAAAATATTTCTTAAAGGAAATTAACACAGGACAACGCAATACTCTTAAAACGTTCTTCGTAATCAGAAACCATTATTAAATCTTGAACAGCCATGACTAAACTAAAAAAGTTTATTTCTATTTGCAGATATAAATGAGGGGAAAACAGGAAATCCGCTTTTAAACGGTGGTCATTGCGCAATAAGTGAAACAAACCGAACTTATAGTAAAGAATATTTGCCTGACTGTTTCAAAAAATGAAATATCGTGGAATTTAAATTTTTTAAAATTGAGACAAAACTTAATTTAGTGAAATATTTGTAAGAACTGGGAATGTAATTAATAACCTACGAAACTTCGTCTTTCCACGACTTATATGTCCATCAACATTGTCCGTCAACGAAAGGCACATCGCTCGGGTTTTGAAGTGTCACAGCTCACCGCCTGCGCGAAGAATTGTAAATAAATATACTTTCACGTTACCATTTTATGTACAAATGTTAACAGTGACAGGACTTACAGTGTAGGTAAATGCAAGAAAAAAAATTACATATTTGTTCGTTCTACAAATAAATTATTTGAAACTACAACCGCAAAATTTTTCCTGTAACACAACAGGTTAAATATTATATATTTCTTGCCAAATTCTGTACAACAAACAAAATGTCTCCTGCAAATCCATATATTCAATAAATTGGAAACTACAGTATGTCCATAAATAATGCCACTGCTATAAATTTTAATAGTGTTACGAACTATAATGTGGGGAAGAACTGGGTTCCTAAGGGATAGCCCAATTAAGTTTTATTATATTTTATTAATTAAAAGTATTTATATTACTAATAAATAATTGTACTTAAAAATATCTTATTACCAATCACTCGCACTTAAAAATGTTTATCCGCAAGTCACTCAATGTCTGTCAAGTTTCTCAGTTCGCACTCCTCACTGGAACTAGGCTCAACAGTGGTTCGCCCCTTAGCTCGCGCCTGTCCACACACACAGTCTCGCGCCACTCAGTCGCACTCTCTCGATTACATCGCTCCGTGTCGCGACACTCTCGCGTGGGTCTCTCACCCTCTTCGCCGATGTCGCACTTCCCTTCACACGCGGAACTCTCCCACTCTAGCCATTCGCTCGGAACTTCCGCGGAGGACGGCGTCGCTGCTTAAATACCTGTGGCGCCCTTCTCGAACAGAAAATAGCGGCTGTGATGTGTCACGTCAGCCCGGGCCGACCCGACGCCCGAAATATCGAGAACAGCGACGCTTGTTCACGCCACTACACGCGGCGGATTCTGTAAACCCAGAATTCCCAGTCCACTAAAGGCGGTAAAAGCCCCAGACGGGATCAGACAGGGGTAGAGGAGTGGGGGGAGAGTAGCGAGGACCCTTGTAATCTAGCCAGGCACGTGTGACATGCCATACGTCTTAATGATTTTTATCATACGCCATTAATTTTTGCAATTTTTATCATGGAAAAATTCCGAAAATCAGTCTGTTTGTGCCTGATGACGTGAATAAATGTCAGTTCCTGAAACGTCGCAACTATTTTCATTGGAAACATTCTTTGTTCGCCAGTGCTATCGTCGTTGTGTTGTCCATAGTACTTATTTATCTTCATTGCTGTGTTAATCTGTTTGCTGTGTTGTCCAGGTTTGTTGTCTGCCTGCATTTAATCTGTCTCGTCGCTTTTAGCCCACTGTGTTCGTCTGTGTTGTTATATAATTTTTCATGACTTATTTCCTTCAATGGAATTCTTGTGGTGTCTGATGTTTAGAGGTTGAAATTTTTTGTCCGTGCTGTCGTTGTGTTGGCCACAATACTGGTTTAGTTTCATCGTTGGTTCCGTTTGTTCAACATGAGCGGATTCAGTCTTGTTTTTGTAAAGTTTTTATCTTCATAGTTTAATTTTTTTATTTTCTTAATTTTTCCATGACAAACAGTGCAAAACTACAATGGCGTATAACCAAAAAAACTTCATTAGATCAAAATTCTTCATTGCATAAATCATTTAAATAATGCATCACGTCAATGGACGGCGCGTGACGTCAGAGGCCGTGTGTAGCCGCCAGCTCGCTCTGAACCTGGCGCGCATCGCGGTCTTGTCTCTCGCATTCGTAACAATAGTATCAACTATAAGCGTTTCAGAGTTATTTTTCAAGGTCACACTTAAAGAGTAGCGCAAAAAGTTTTAGATAAGCGTATGCGCGAGTACTGCTTTGTTGTTTTCTCGCTTGTATCGCCACCTACGCAAAATGGCGACTCCTGAACGTAAAGCGTTTTGTGTTATGCATTTGCTAAGAGTGAATCTATAATTTCAGTACAACATGTGTTTCGTTTAAAGTTTAATAGTTGAAGTCCCTGACCGTTGGATTGCTCGTTATGGTCGAGACGATAAAGCTCTTTTTCGCTGTCCTCCACATTCACCTGACATAACGCCTTGCGATTTTTTCCTTTGGGCTTTATAAAAGATCTTGTTTACGTTCCGTCGCTACCTAATGATTTGCCTGAGTTGAGACACATATTTGAAGAGCCTATTGCTTCCATTACTCCAGACATGTTAACTTAAGTGTGGGAAGAATTGAACTTCAGGTTGAATGTGTGCCGTATAACTAAACGTGCTTATATTGAACATTTGTTAGAAAAATAAGGTAGGTTTACCTTCAATTATATGTATGATTTTTTGTAAATAGTCTAAAATTAACTGTTTTAAAATTCCATGAAATCTGGGACATTATTAATTGACATTCTGTATAAATAAATAATAAATAAATGAAATTCATCTAATCGACAGGATTGTAGTATTCAATTAACGTTTTTCTATCGGTAGATACACAATAAATTTTGAAAAAATAATTTTAAACATTACTATCTGAAAATTATTTTGTCTAGCTCTAGCCTCTAGCGTGTCTGAAGTTGTCTAGCTCTAGCTGCTGGTGTTTCTACTATCTACCACGGAAGTACTATCTTATCTTGCACGATGACTTCACAGTTTGTTTCATGTGGCTAAAATGTGTTACTGTCGAGAGGTTGGTTGCGAATTCACGTAATCATTCTGATAGCAGATATCTGCCGGAACTCAGGTAGAACACAGCATGTTTTTTTTTAAAGATATAATTTGACAAATAGTTTTCAAACATGGCCTCATTGGACTCTCAGGTAGGAATTGGCATTCTGGCAGATAGGAGGAGTGCTGGCCAGCTGGTGGTAGTGTCTAGGTTACGACACAGGACTATTTTCGACTCTCCAGGTAGACCAAATAAACACCTTACTATAGCGTGGCTCATGCTTAGTTTGCAGTACAGAGTAAATAGCACCCACTGTTACCAGATTTATACTATCAACTTGTTGACATTAAAATCTTATTTTGTATACCATCGTTATCATATAAATTTAATTTCACTATTTGTTAATTTTTTGAAGACCACAAACTGGTGTCTATTGATAGTGTTATTACAGTTTTAGTCATTCAAAAAACGTTCTATGCTAAACAACTGATACAATTTTAAAGCACAAACTATTTGGATCAGTCAGTGACTATTTATAACAAGGTATCCCATTAAATTATATGCTATGCTCAAGCAGAGCTGACATTTTTAATATTAAATGATATTAAACAGTTGAAATCAAGACCACACCTTACAGTTACGTCTACTTAGAAGTAAAAATGAAATTTCATTAGGGGCATGTATTTGACACGAAAATATTTTGAGAACAACCGTGTGTCAAAACACTGAAGCATCGTCTGAGGTTTATGATTGGTTGAGTTTTCTTTAAGACGCTCACACTATTGGTACACTAATCACAACACTTCTGCGTGGAAGCAAATACGTCGTGAACGTCTTCTCTTGCAGACGGCCGCCAATCACAGCGAAGAAACAGCTGGCGCGGGCATACAGTATTGCAGTCTAATGAGTGGTCTGGTTTTTCGCGAAAAATCCATGCTCCTGATCATCAGATTACGAATTACAACATGAAAATGTATTTCCTAAATTCTAATTCCAATTTTTCTTTTTTTCAAATACAATGTTTCTTATATACTTTGAAACATTTTCATTACATTAACAATGTTTGGTATTAAGCTTTCTTGTATCAATGTTGTAAGCATGTATATCTGGCAACAGAGCGCCCAGAAACAAGGACAGCGCTAGAAGCACGGGCGGGGAGCTCTCGCCCTCTGGAGCCGTGCCTGGGCCCAGTGCGGTGCACACTGACAACCAAGCCGCGGAGATGAGCCGGAGTAGCACCACCGCAGCAAAGTGCGTAGCAACCACCGAGGTCAGAGGTCAGGGCACTCGCCCGTGCGGGGCGAGGTGCTCCCGTGTCCCGTCACAGGCCATCGCGAGACGTCAAGCCATGCACGCTCACGTATAAAATTAATTATTACGTTTGATATACTCAATGTAATTTCCTTTTATACGTCAGATTACGTGCAATCGCATGTAACAACTCGGCGTTTCGCGCCTCCGTACTGCTAAAAAAAAAAAAAGAAAACCCTATCAATGGTTCATTCACACTTGGGTTTGGGTGCATAGTAGGGAATCACGTAATTTTTAAAAAATATTATTTACGTTCTATTGAATTCCAATATCCAAATGCAGAATACATACGTTCTTACACATGGAAAACCACAGGATCGGCAACGCAATTAAAGCACATGGCGATGGCTTCACTGAATAGCTATCAGATGTGACCTACAAACGGTAATTTCTCAGAAACCAGTAGGAATTAGGAAACGCTGTTTACACGGTCAATAGAGGAACGTCTTTAGTGTGGAATAAACATATTTTCTGAATTTTATATATATATTTTATTTTACGGAAAAGCCGAGACGCGAATAAATTACCTAGGAAATTAATTTGTAGCGAAAACGTAATATCTGGCTAAGCCCGCAGCAGTTTTGTAAGACAAACTGCAGTAGACTTCATGTGCGCTTCTAGAACATTCGGAACCAGTCTTAGTGGACGCAGTGCACGACGCTGCGAGTTATCGGCGCAGAAACATCGCTGCTTCACTGGCTCACGGGCTCGACGTGAAGAGCTGTGTTGAACCGAGCCTTCACTGGACATTGCCATTCCGGCACTGACCGAGTTGAGTGTGACTCCGCCGTTCCTTTGACGAGATAACCTTGCGTAAGGCCAATCAGAGGAGTGTCCGTGAAGAGATACTGACAGCGTCTCCCGGGCACACATACCTTGTGCAGAGCTTCAGATGAACCGCAGCGATGTGAAAACTGCCCACGATATCCCAGTGGGGCCTGTTTACTAAAATCTACTGCGAATATGCTGAGGCCTGATGACTAGTTTTGTTTCCAGATTTCATTTTTCAACTGTATTTTTAGAAGGTGGAGATATTTAGCAATGCAACATTTGACACAGATTATCTTGTAATCCCCGCCAGGTAACGTTGTGGTCGCCACTCAGCTGTTAGAGACGCTAGCAGCACAGCAGCCCGCCTCGCCCACTGTCCTCAGCACAGGCAACTGGCGGAGGAAGCGGCCATGCAGCCAATCAGCAGTCGCCTGCAGCTGCCCAGGGGAAACCACGGCGAACCATCAGGCTGGCCACTGGACCGAAACTCGCTCCCGCGACCCGCGTGTTACCACTGCAATACACCCTCACTATAAGCTGCGGGGCTGAGAAACAAAGGGGTGAAAGTCAATTTAAAGGTGTTTTTTTTTTTCAGAAACCTTTTTTTGGCGTTCGTTATCTCAGAATATTTGTTTATACATTAATACCAGCGACGCCATCTCTTAAAAACCAACTGGACTATGGCTTGCGTCACTATCAAATTAAAGGTCTACAGTGGTATCTTTAGGAATGGGATTAATAACTTAACGCTAATTTCTTACTACTAGCTTAATACTAGTGACTTACACCTCATGGTTAAACATAAAATCATACACAGAATTTTTTTATTTTTTTCATTTTTGAAGTAGGAAACGTTTCTATGGATGCACTAAAGTAGATGTAGAGCTAGTTCATAAATTTCTGGTTATTAATATACTGAGTAGCAGGTAATGACCAAATAAACAATTTTTTGTTAAGGAACGTACGTCCGGAAACGTAATCCTGGAAATTACAACTGCGAACAGCAGCGCGAAAATTTGTATCTGAGGCGCATACAGGCACGGAGGCATCCAGGCACCACGAAGGAGCATCCAGGCACCACGGAGGCATCCAGACACCACGGAGGAGCATCCAGGCACCACGGAGGCATCCAGGCACCACGGAGACATCCAAGCACCACGGAGGAGCATCCAGGCACCACGGAGGCATCCAGGCACCACGGAGGAGCATCCAGGCACCACGGAGGCATCCAGGCCCCACGGAGGAGCATCCAGGCCCCACGGAGGAGCATCCAGGCCCCACGGAGGAGCATCCAGGCACCACGGAGGCATCCAGGCCACACGAGGGAGCATCCAGGCACCACGGAGGCATCCAGGCACCACGAAGGAGCATCCAGGCACCACGGAGGAGCGTCCAGGCACCACGGAGGCATCCAGGTACCACGGAGGCATCAAGGCACTACGGAGGCATCCAGGCACCACGGAGGCATCCAGGCACTACGGAGGCATCAAGGCACCACGGAGGAGCATCCAGGCACCACGGAGGCATCCAGGCACCACGAAGGAGCATCCAGGCACCACGGAGGAGCGTCCAGGCACCACGGAGGCATCCAGGTACCACGGAGGCATCCAGGCACTACGGAGGCATCCAGGCACCACGGAGGCATCCAGGCACTACGGAGGCATCCAGGCACTACGGAGGCATCCAGGCACCACGGAGGCATCCAGGTACCACGGAGGCATCCAGGCACCACGGAGGCATCAAGGCACCACGGAGGAGCATCCAGGCACCACGGAGGCATCCAGGCACCACGAAGGAGCATCCAGGCACCACGGAGGAGCGTCCAGGCACCACGGAGGCATCCAGGTACCACGGAGGCATCCAGGCACTACGGAGGCATCCAGGCACCACGGAGGCATCCAGGCACTACGTAGGCATCCAGGCACTACGGAGGCATCCAGGCACCACGGAGGCATCCAGGTACCACGGAGGCATCCAGGCACTACGGAGGCATCCAGGCACCACGGAGGAGCATCCAGGCACCACGGAGGCATCCAGGCACCACGAAGGAGCATCCAGGCACCACGGAGGAGCGTCCAGGCACCACGGAGGCATCCAGGTACCACGGAGGAGCATCCAGGCATCACGGAGGAGCGTCCAGGCACTACGGAGGCATCAAGGCACCACGAAGGAGCATCCAGGCACCACGGAGGAGCGTCCAGGCACCACGGAGGCATCCAGGTACCACGGAGGCATCCAGGCACTACGGAGGCATCCAGGACCCACGGAGGAGCATCCAGGCACCACGGAGGCATCCAGGCACTACGGAGGCATCCAGGCCCCACGGAGGCATCCAGGTACCACGGAGGCATCCAGGCACTACGGAGGCATCCAGGCACCACGGAGGCATCCAGGCACTACGGAGGCATCAAGGCACCACGGAGGAGCATCCAGGCACCACGGAGGCATCCAGGCACCACGAAGGAGCATCCAGGCACCACGGAGGAGCGTCCAGGCACCACGGAGGCATCCAGGTACCACGGAGGCATCCAGGCACTACGGAGGCATCAAGGCACCACGGAGGAGCATCCAGGCACCACGGAGGCATCCAGGCACCACGAAGGAGCATCCAGGCACCACGGAGGAGCGTCCAGGCACTACGGAGGCATCAAGGCACCACGGAGGAGCATCCAGGACCCACGGAGGAGCATCCAGGCACCACGGAGGCATCCAGGCACTACGGAGGCATCCAGGCACCACGGAGGAGCATCCAGGCACCACGGAGGCATTCAGTCACCACGAAGAAGCATCCAGGCACGACGGAGGAGCATCTAGGCACCACGGAGGCATCTAGGTACCACGGAGGCATCCAGGCACTACGGAGGCATCCAGGCCCCACGGAGGAGCATCCAGGCACCACGGAGGCATCCAGGCACCACGAAGGAGCATCCAGGCACCACGGAGGAGCGTCCAGGCACCACGGAGGCATCCAGGTACCACGGAGGCATCGAGGCACTACGGAGGCATCCAGGCACCACGGAGGCATCCAGGCACTACGGAGGCATCCAGGCACCATGGAGGAGCATCCAGGCACCACGGAGGCATCCAGTCACCACGAAGAAGCATCCAGGCACGACGGAGGAGCGTCCAGGCACCACGGAGGCATCCAGGTACCACGGAGGCATCCAGGCACTACGGAGGCATCCAGGCCCCACGGAGGAGCATCCAGGCACCACGGAGGCATCCAGGCACCACGAAGGAGCATCCAGGCACCACGGAGGAGCGTCCAGGCACCACGGAGGCATCCAGGTACCACGGAGGTATCCAGGCACTACGGAGGCATCCAGGACCCACGGAGGAGCATCCAGGCACCACGGAGGCATCCAGGCACTACGGAGGCATCCAGGCACCACGGAGGCATCCAGGCACTACGGAGGCATCCAGGCACCACGGAGGCATCCAGGTACCACGGAGGCATCCAGGCACTACGGAGGCATCCAGGCACCACGGAGGCATCCAGGCACTACGGAGGCATCCAGGCCCCACGGAGGAGCATCCAGGCACCACGGAGGCATCCAGGCACCACGAAGGAGCATCCAGGCACCACGGAGGAGCGTCCAGGCACCACGGAGGCATCCAGGTACCACGGAGGCATCCAGGCACTACGGAGGCATCCAGGACCCACGGAGGAGCATCCAGGCACCACGGAGGCATCCAGGCACTACGGAGGCATCCAGGCCCCACGGAGGCATCCAGGTACCACGGAGGCATCCAGGCACCACGGAGGCATCCAGGCACCACGGAGGCATCCAGGCACTACGGAGGCATCCAGGACCCACGGAGGAGCATCCAGGCACCACGGAGGCATCCAGGCACTACGGAGGCATCCAGGCCCCACGGAGGCATCCAGGTACCACGGAGGCATCCAGGCCCCACGGAGGCATCCAGGTACCACGGAGGCATCCAGGCCCCACGGAGGCATCCAGGCACCACGGAGGCATCCAGGCACTACGGAGGCATCCAGGACCCACGGAGGAGCATCCAGGCACCACGGAGGCATCCAGGCACTACGGAGGCATCCAGGCCCCACGGAGGCATCCAGGTACCACGGAGGCATCCAGGCCCCACGGAGGCATCCAGGTACCACGGAGGCATCCAGGCACTACGGAGGCATCCAGGACCCACGGAGGAGCATCCAGGCACCACGGAGGCATCCAGGCACTACGGAGGCATCCAGGCCCCACGGAGGCATCCAGGTACCACGGAGGCATCCAGGCACCACGGAGGCATCCAGGCCCCACGGAGGCATCCAGGCCCCACGGAGGAGCATCCAGGCACCACGGAGGCATCCAGGCACCACGAAGGAGCATCCAGGCACCACGGAGGAGCGTCCAGGCACCACGGAGGCATCCAGGTACCACGGAGGCATCCAGGCACTACGGAGGCATCCAGGCCCCACGGAGGAGCATCCAGGCACCACGGAGGCATCCAGGCACCACGAAGGAGCATCCAGGCACCACGGAGGAGCGTCCAGGCACCACGGAGGCATCCAGGTACCACGGAGGCATCCAGGCACTACGGAGGCATCCAGGACCCACGGAGGAGCATCCAGGCACCACGGAGGCATCCAGGCACCACGAAGAAGCATCCAGGCACGACGGAGGAGCGTCCAGGCACCACGGAGGCATCCAGGTACCACGGAGGCATCCAGGCACTACGGAGGCATCCAGGCCCCACAGAGGAGCATCCAGGCACCACAGAGGCATCCAGGCCCCACGGATCCAGACACCACTCCACTGGCTGAGAGGACGAGCGATCGCAACGCATGGCGTTCCAATACTCACAGGAAGCAGGAGACGAGCCGGGCTCAGGTGTTTGCAGTTAGTCATACAAGTAGCCAGCACCAGTCTGGTGTATAGCATCCCTAGAGGCAGGGAAATCCCAGTTTCAGTCTTTCTCTGGTTCTGCCTATTCGGAAGACATCTCGACTCTCCGTTGGTAACTGGCTCATTGTTTGAGCTGCAGGAGTGTACAGTCACGAGTAAGTCCAACATCTTACCACCTTTCACTTCCCGCCTACTGACTATACCTGCCTTATCCCAGATTTAAATCCCTGATTAAGTGTTTTAATCTATAATTCTGGAAAAGTGATTGTATTTTAAAGTACCGATATCACGATGATTATCAATGAAGGAAGTAGATCGAAGAAAGTTTATGAATGAGACTAGGGTGGGAGGAGTTTCCAGAGACACGAGCCCTTATTGGTTGTCGATGACGGTGCACAATGAGGCTGGGTCGAGTACCTCCGGCAGTAACAAAGGAAGTACGGGTGTGTTCTTTGAGGGCTCTAGTTTGATTACTATCAGTTCGGCGAACTGAAGTCTCCGAGCTACCGCCAACGGCACATGACTTCTGCGTGTACATTTGCACATGTATACAACTCATGGTCTAAAGGTCTGGTATACGTCTGTGAAGCTGTAGATGAACAACAATGTTATTGTAAACTATAGAGGAGCGTCAGGATTATGTTTAATTAAATGATGTTAAACAACCACCGCGAATTTTGTCGTTGTAGCAAAAATTATTTCACGGAAATAATTAGGATTAACACCTTTATTTTCCACGTATTTTTCGCGACGTGTTACTACACTTTAATTATTTAAATGAAATATTTTTGCTACAGTGACAAAATTCGCAGTGGTTGTAGAACTGCATTCAATTAGATAAAATCCTTAACAAATAAGCTACATACAGATGTTACATCATAAATACTTTCTTAGTTTTTTTACAGTAAAACAAGTGGTTTGTCCCCCAACTTGAAAGACGTACACCAGCCTTGGGAAGGATGGACCTGCAGCCGAGATGGTCGGGTCCTGTAGAGTGTGCGCAGACCCTCGCTCGCTCGGCGACACCGCAGCAGGTACGCTGCACACTCTCCTGTCTGTCGGGGGCTGTCATGGCTGTACAGAACACGACACTAGCTAGGTAGCTAGGTAGCGCCATGTGGGTGGCACATCGAGGAGGAAGGGCAGAGTTTATACCAAACGTTCTGGTGTGCCAAATGAAACTTCATGTTAATCAAAATACCCTTGAATATATTTGGTAAAATAAAATAGTCATAGTAAAAAGTAATCACATTTTTAAAATACCTTATAAAACTGGCATTACATGTTCATAATACATAGTCTCCTTCCCGGACAAGTGTCGTTCCGATAGCGAGTGCAAACCTCGTTCTTACATTCCAGGTTGGCCCGGCTATGCAACCCAATAGTAACAAGACACTTTCAATCACTTGAAAAGTTTTATGATATACGATGATTTTGAGTTATGGTTTTTAAGTTCGTTTTTTATTGCCAACATTAGAGATTAACCATTTTCTTAAGATGTACGTTTCTATTTAGTTGTATTAAAAATAATTTTTTTTGGCAGTCTTGTTTATTATTACTTCTCATTAAAAACAGTACATCACAACTTACATAACAGGTCCTACCCATGTAAAACTAATTCACTGAGCGCGCCACTCGATTACAAAATAAATTCAAGTCACTTTGTTTAATGTTGAACAAAAGTACCAAAAGCCCGCGGAAAATATCCCGGGAGAGCGACAATGGTCACCCTCGGCCGATGCCGACGCCTGGGGTCAAATTTTGAGTTAAAATCGAAAATCTAAAATTAAAAAGGTTACGTTTCGGCCTCGCCCTGACCAGCAGGCGTGAAGTTAGCTATTCGTAACGTCACTTCATTGTTTCCGACGAGCTGCCAACGACGATCGAGCGACAACTAACAGAACAACGAAGTTGTCTTCCCTTACAAAGGTGACATCAAAGGGGAGACAACCCCGTGGCGACTGACCAATCACAGGACAGGCTCCAGAAAAATGACCATATAAGGAGAAATACTGTAAAAAACTATTTTCTCTGAAAGTCTGGGAAGACACATCACGCCACCTCAAGGCTCGCTCTGATTGGCTGGCGAGGCAGCGCCCAGTGAAAGATCTAGTTCATTGTGACGCAGCCGCGCGCTCACGTGCTGGGTTCCCACTAATTCGAGGCGTGTCTCGCCCTTGTCGTCCTTTATTTTAAACCTTCTAGAACCTTCTGGAATGTTACAGTCTTATTGCCCAGAATATGCTTTAAAATTTGACAAACGTAATTAATAAATATGTTAATTTTAAATGGTCAAGTTAAGTATAGTGAAAAATAATTATAAAAAACACGAAATTCAGATTTATAGAAAACCTAACCAAAATTAATAACAAATAATATTTTAGCATTAACAAAATACCTTAAATTACTATACATTAGAGAAAAAACATGGGTTTATATTAATTACGAAACATTAAGAAAACATAATCAACATAAAGAATTCTCAGTGTTATAAGTAGCAGAGAGCAGGAATTATGCTATGTTACATAACACCATCTACCATTTAATTGAATTTGAAAAATTGAATCAAAAAGTACACAAAAAGTGAAGTGTCACGAAAAATTCCATAAATTTGCAAAATGTTATCAGCTTATCACACAATTTATCATAGCTTTTATCAATGCATTAAGAATTATTTACAAGTTTATCATAAATATCAAAATTTAAATTATGGTATTACCACTTGCTACATAAAAAAATACAATAATTTTGAAATATGATTATGTACAAATATTTTCAAAACATTCCATCAATGATAATTTTTTTAAATCCCCGTCAAATATTTCGAACATATGTTCGTTTTGTGTGTTGTCTTATTTACAATATAATAGTATTGCTGCTTCTTTAAGTACAATCAATAAACATTGGCTACTCATTGCCAGCAAACAACATAAAACACAATACACTTCAATAGAAATATGGAAGAGACCAAGGGGGAGGGACTCTGTCCTGAAAAAACAAAATTGGGTGTTGCCTGATTACATTGAATTAAATCCCCTTGTCTTCCAGTTGCCTTAAACATTTACACAAAATATAAAATGGCTAAACTGCTGGACATCAAAATACCGTATTGGCCAACCACATAAAATCAACTCTGAAATAATCAGAACATAACGATACTCAGTTATATCTCATATGGACCACACATTCACATTATATTAGAAAAATATAATTTCCTTCGTTACTTGAAAATAATTAAAAAGAACCATATAATTTTTGTGAGTTTAAGAAATGAAAATTTTTCACTTATAGTATAGAATATTGACAACCCTTTTATTCCGTTCTAAAACATTTTAACTTATTATTACATTGAAGAATAATCTGTACTTCTGTGCCTTTAGACTTGTTGCCTTATATGCCCACAAACAAAGTGTCAGACCTCTGATGCAAACCACGATGCATTGCATGTTTACCTTGATTACTCGTCAATACTTCCTCTCTGCACTGTAAGCAACAACGACAAAAAATATTCGAAAGTGAGGGGTGGGACCAAGGAGAAGAGAAGGTTCGGAGCTGGCTGGCGGCCCTGCACGGCCACTGGTGTCACGTGCCGCATCACGTGACGCAAGGCATGCCAAGCCACTGACGTCACGCACCGTGTCACTAACGTAAGACATGCCACACGTGCCTGGCCGGATTACAAGGGTCTTCGCTACCCCCTCCCCCCTCCGCTCATCGCGCATTTTCCTTTCTCGACGCGGTTATCTATCGCTGAGCGGCCTTGAGAGTTCCGCGGGCTGCCGCGCGGAGTGACGTGAATGAACGCCACCTTTCTGAACTGTTTGGGCGTCGGGTCGGCCGGGGATGACGCGACTCGCCACAGCCGCTCTCGTCGGTTTTGGGAAGACAACCCACTAGTATAAAAGGGCGATGCCGGCCTTCGTGGGAGTTCCGAGCGAGTTTCAAGAGTTCGGAGAGTTACGCGAGCGACGAGAACCGCGACAAAGGCGAATAGGGTGAGATACCCCCCCCCCCCCCTTAAGAGTGGGGTGACGTAGAGCGACGGGATCCAGAGAGTGCGACTGAGTGGCGTGAGACTGTGTGTGTGAACAGGCGCGAGGTAAAGGGCGAACCACTGTTGAGCCTAGCTCCAGTGAGGAGTGAGAACTGTGTTACTTGACAGACATTGAGTGACTTGCAAATAAACATTTTTTAAGTGTAAATGATTAAATGATTGGTGATCTGACCTTTTTAAGTACAACTATTAACTTATAATATTAATATTAGTAATTAATAAAATTGTAAACAAACCTATTTGGGCTATCCCTTACAAACCCAGTTTCCCCCCCACATTAAATCGTAACAATATGTTACTGCAAAATCTTCCAAACACTCCATAAAGCCTCATAACTTTAAGTAAACATTGGAATATACCATTTTGCATTTGCAATAAAAGCACTTCAGCATGACTCTAAATAACATGTACAATTTACCCTCAAGCATAGAAAAAAAGAATATTACTTTTCAGTATCATAATATTTCAAAAACCTTTTTTTTTTGCAAAAAAAATATCATGCATCAATTTATTAAATTGTGCAGATATGCAAATGAATAATTTGATTGTCATCTCAATTATTTTATCGTGACACAGAAAACTAAAATGTCAACATGTAAGAGCATGTGTAGGTATGTGTGTGTTTTAATATTTTTTTTCAAAATTAACTTATAACATTGCTTACAAATTTAAAATTATATTTCCGTTTTAGAATCAATTTGATTCATCAGTTAATAAATAAATGTCCAATAATTTAAGGTTTCCAATTTTTTGAAATGCAAGATCAACTATCTTCAAAACTGCATCTTTGTCATGTATATTAATATTAATATTTCCCCAACTTGTCAAAATTTAATCTTATGTTCATATTTAATGTAAGTAAAAACTTATTTAAAAACATTATTTAGAATACTCAAACCCTACACCAAAATGCATGTGCAGTCAACTCAATCCATCTATCCAAAATCCACCAACACTAAATGTAAACAAATCTTTGTTAAAAATTTGAAATTATTCATCATTTACCTCATAGGCTTAAAAAAACAATGGCAAAAAATTATTGACACAACATATCAATTCATTAATTTCTAATTACTTTTAAAAACCACTAACAGATACATAAAATCCATCATAGCATAACATTTGTGTGGTTCGTGTAGTTAATTCAGAATCCAAATTTAATGCAGTAATTAATTTTATAAAATAATTACTTTGTAATTATTTCACTATTGCTTTTGATTGGGTGTGCAGATGAGAGACTGGTATGCGCACTCCCAACATCTCATATTAACTTACCCCCCCCCCCCCCATCCCAAACCAACCAATACATGAAGAAAATTACAAGTCACAAATGTAAACAACCCATCAAAAATATTTATTATAATTATTATTATTATTACTCTTTATGGGCTAAAAAAATGAACAACTATATTGAAAAAAATTGAACTGTAAATGTCATATAAAATGTAATCATGTTAATTAACAAAATGTAAAAAACAAAATTCGGCCCAACTAACCACTTTAGGGAAATCCCACAGTATAAAGCAATGGTCATTAATAAAATATTTTTTCGTGCTCTCACTCCTGTCAAGCAAATTTAAATCTGTCGTTTTCGAATATGAGAATTTAAATTCGTGCCTATATAAAATTGCATGTATCAAAAGGTCCCTAAGAGTTTGACTTCCATAGTCAAAAAACATCATTTATAAAACTCACTTGGAACCTCAGACCCTCTAGGTCAACACCACATGAAATCCCTGGCACTTGGCCCACAGAACAATGAAGAACAGCAATCGGCCCCATAAATGGCCAGAAACTACGACAACCTTGGCACCTTGGCCAAACAATGACGGCATACCTCCAATTAACTAAACTCTCGTAGAAATTCATATGCAGCTTGATTAGTTCAAGAATATCCCAACATTACTAAACACAACAAACAAAACAACCTAACAAGATACATGAAACAGAAAAACCTTCATTACAATCATGGCAAAAATTTTCAAAAATCTTACCCGTACTTGATATCAAAATTACTATAAAGCTTTTAACTTTTTTAAACAGTTGTAGCATAATTATTATTCATTGTCATACTTATAGAAATGATATAACTAACTAACCCATAGATAATTCAGAGTAAACAAGAAAATCGTTAAAGAAAAAATTAAAATTTCAAAAATTAACTGGTCAGTATTCCACAGAGTGAATTAATGAGGTGGCAAACAAAAAGCACGGGTTGATCAGTCCCAATCACTTCTCCGACCCCTCCAATCAATCAACATATGAAATCCCACTCTACAGCAAAATGTAAACAAAAATATGTAAATCTCAAACATTTGTTTGGATCACAAAATTGCTATATTACCTTATGGGCTTAAACACATTAAAAACTCTGCTTTAAAAGTAAAAAAAAAAAAAAAAATACCGAATGCCCAAAGTAATCTGCAAACATTAAGTTACGTCATCAATGAAAATTTATTTCTACTTTACTTCAAAAATATCTCTGAATTATCCACCAACAGCCTAACCCCTGAACTAACCGAAGGACTAAAACCCCTTCGAGTCGCCAGTCGACTTCAGCTAACCATTATATATATAAACAAAACAATCTAATAAATTTGTCATGCTAAAAAATGGTTTACTTAATTGTGAATTAAAATGGACCTAAAAAAAGTGTACAACACCCATTGAAACCACTAAAAATGTAGCTAGTCGACGTCACCGAACACTGTATGCGGCCAGCCACACACAATGTTTACGTTTGGCGCGTCATTCTGTCGCCCCTCTGCACGGCTGTTTTGTACGCGGGAGTGTGGCCACGTGACCTTGGACTGACAGCCATTCGCTTACTTCCCTCTCCCACTCCGTCAGCTGTTGACGGATGGAACGACCTTGAACCTGCGCATTCCAGGCCTGTGAAACAAGGGAACGCACCCGTTTCTCACACCCACCACGCGTCTGTTTCCGTTAAATGCCTGTTCATAATG
This sequence comes from Bacillus rossius redtenbacheri, assembly GCF_032445375.1. Classification (NCBI taxonomy): domain Eukaryota; kingdom Metazoa; phylum Arthropoda; class Insecta; order Phasmatodea; family Bacillidae; genus Bacillus; species Bacillus rossius. The sequence goes on from NC_086330.1 coordinate 228,534,210, forward strand.
AAAATGTCTCGTGTTCCACACAGTAAACGTTTCTTGCAGATCCTAAACGTTTGCGTTTTATCTGAATGGCCGACTTTATCACTGCTATGTATTCTTCACCTGGTTATCATGTTTACAATTTCAGTAAATATTTTTTCAACTTTATCCTGCGAATTTTCTTTCAATATCCTGAATTTTTTTTTCATTTACATACATATTCCTCCATGTTCATTTACTTTTATGCAAAGTTCTGTGATATCACTTTTATTTCTATTCTGCTAACCTAATTTTGTATCTGATTGCATTCTTCCCCAATTTATACAATTTTTTTCTGTGTTCTTTGATTGTTTTACTTGTTACTGTGAAATTTTCCTGACATTTGTTTACTTCTTTTTCACATTTTTCCAGCCTAACCTGTACATCTTTAACTCGTGTTTCACATTGATCTACTCTTAGAACAATGTATAAATCTGTTCATTTAGCTAATTTTTAAGTGTACTTAGTTTATTTTCTACACTATTTATTAGTTCCTGCTTAGTTTCAACTAATTTTGTGGTTTGTGAAAGTTTTTGTCCCAACTCTTTCTGTGTCTGTTCAATTTTGTGTGAGGTTATGTTGACCCTGTTTCATTTCCTTAGTTTCTTTATATTTTGATCTGATTTTTGCTATCCCTGTTCCGTTTTTTCGAACAATTTTTCCATCCACATTTGCAGTGCCAACTTTGACCCCCCCCCCCCCCCCCCCTCTAAACATTACTTGATTACTGGTTGCCTCAGGATGTTGCATGTTTTCAGATGTTTCCTGATTACATAGAAAATCGTATACTATCAAATCAACATCCAGGTTAGCCTGGTCTTCTAAATTTTCCAAGTCTTCTGTGAAACCCAAAAAATCCTCTCCTTCGGTACTATTACTCATTATGAAACAAAACACTTATCACAATTTGCCAGGATTTTACATATACCAAATAACAAACTAAACAGTTTTACCTCCTAAACGAGTCTAAAAAATTGTAATATTAAGTACGTCCTTATATGACTTGCTGCTGCGTTGTCCCGCGGCGTGAAGATCTCAACGTTCTGTGTGATCAGACGGCGTTTATCCGGCGATGTCCCGCGATGTAATGTTCTACGAAGTTCTGCTTCGGGTCGTTGATTGTAGTTTGAAACGTCCCGCGACGTCCCGCGACGTCTCGCGATGCGACGTTCACGTACCAGGAAACTGGATACAACTGGATCTCGGCGATATTGCCAACACTGCTCCTTAATGTGTAGAAAACTCGTAGACACGTGATGATCGTTCAAACAGACTATTTACTCACTTAACTAAGAAGTAAACAACAGGTGGCGATGTTGCAACATATGTCCAACAGTTCAATTTTATTAATTTCTACAATTTGGCGATAATTGCTTGATCTTGGGGTGTGTAGAAGTCCGTGCCCGCCCCACAGGTCCAGACGTATCACTAATTCACTTAGTGCATCGCTCGATTGCAAAAAAAAATTCAAGTCCTTTGTTTAATGCTGAACAAAGGTACCAATAATAAAGATCGCAGGATTTTGCGGCCATTGTCTGAAGTTCTTGGCTTCTGGGTTGAAACCGCGTCCAATGCGAATATATCACCGACGTTTCGGTCAACATAGCAGTCGCCATCATCAAGGTAGAGTTACCTACTGAGGTTATTACAAATTTTTCTGTCTTTAATACTCTCACCTGAGAGGAGTGTTTCCCGATTGGCTACAGCTGTGGGCCAATTAAAGCCTTCCTTTCGTCTAGTTGGACTGTTGGTTTGCCCAATTGGAGTTGGGCTTCTGTGATTGGCTAGGAGTGCTGGCAAATCAGTGGCCTCTTCTTTTCTGATTGGCTGGGCTGTTTGGCCAAACAGTTGCGACCAGTCTTTTGTTAGATGCAGAACTAGGTTTTGAGTTTTTCTGAGGAGCGGATCTCATATACTGCTTAATTTGAAGCCATTTTCTCGATTTATTTGTGCTGTGTGTTTTAATATTTCTACTGATTCTCGAATATATTTTCTTGTATTGTTGGATATTGGTTATGGTGTAGAATTGGTTGAAATCAATGCTGTGTTGTGTTTCCAAGGAGTGTTCTGCTGTAGCTGTTCGTGGGATTTCATGTTTATAGTCGCTAATATTTTCTTTAACCCTTGCGATTATTTGTCTAACCTTGCCACAAGAACATGGAATCTTGTACTCACTAGCTAGGTTTTCTGCCGGAGTTTGTCTTTCACAGATGTCAGAGACCGTCACTCTTGTTTATAGGTTTAAGAATTGTATGAATTTCATTCTTCCTAAGAATTCTTGCCACTTGGTCTGAAATTCCTTTAATGTAAGGAATTAAAGCTTTAGTAGGAAGATGCTCTTTATTTTACTGTTGAGGTGGCTTCATGGATTTCCTAATTTATGATCTTGAATAACTATTAGCTTGAAGAGCATTTGTTAGATGTTTCACTTCTTCCCCAATATTGTCTTCTTCTCAAATTGCTTTAGCTCAGTTGACCAAATTTGAGATGACTGTTCTCTTCTGAAAAAGAGGGTAGTGTGAACTCGACTGCAGATACCTATTTGTGTGGGTTGGCTTTCTGTAAACACAGTGGCCGATGTGGTTATCATCTCCTCTTGTGATCAAGACATCTACAAAAGGCAATTTTACTTCTACTTCCATGACCATGGTGAAATTTATTGTTACGAATGCGAGAGACAAGACCACGATGCGCGCCAGGTTCGGAGCGAGCTGGTCGCCACGCACGGCCACTGACGTCACGCGCTGTTCATTGACGTAAGGCATGCCACGCGTGCCTGGCCGGATTACAAGGTCCCTTGCTACCCAATCCCCTCCGATCCCCACGCACCGTCCCACCCTGGGCTATTGTCACCTTTTAGTGACCTGGGAATTCCGGGCTTACAGAGGCCGCTGCGAGGAGTGGCGTGAATAATCATTTTCATTCTCAATCTTTCGGGTGTCGGGGCGGCCAGGGATGACGCGAAACGTCACAGTCGCTCTCGTCGGTTCGAGAAGGGCGCCACAACTATATAAGCAGTGACGCCGGCCTCCACGGGAGGTCGAGACATCCACGAGTGAAGGGAAGTGCAACATCGGCAAAGAGGGTGAGAGACCCCCTCGAGAGGAGTTGCGTGGCGTGAAGTTCGACGGGACCATGAGAGTGCGAATGAGTGGTGCGAGGCTGTGTGTATGATGACAGGCGCGGGGTAAGGGGCGAACCACTGTTGAGCTTAGCTCCAGTGAAGAGTGTGAACTGTGGAACCTGATGGACATTGAGTGACTTTTGAATAAACATTTTTAAGTGAAAATGATTGGTGACAAGACATTTTTAAGTACAATTATTTTATTATTAATGTATATATAAATAATTTAATACAACTTAATTGGGCTGTCCCTTACGAACCCAAATCTCCCAAAAAAAAATTCGTAACAATATGCTTTAAAAATTGACAACTGTAATTAATACACATGTTAATGTTAATTGATAAAGCAAATTATAGTGAAAAAGATAAAAAACACACAACATTCATATTTATTTAAAACCTAACCCAAATTAATAAATAGTTACTAAGCATACACAAAATACCTTAAATGCCTATACATAATAGAAGAAATATTAGTATAAATTAATTATGAAATATTAAGATAACATCATCAACATAAAACATTCTCAGTGGTATTATTAGTAGCAGTGGGCATGAATTATGGCATGTTACATCATAACAAGAAATTTTTTTTAATGTTTAATAACGAATTACTGAATTATAGAAATTGTGCTTTAAGCAAATGTATATATGAATACAATTTATGTATTTATATAATATAATATTCACTGAATATATTATTTCATACTAGGTAGACCTATAACCTTTATTTTAATTAAAATAAAATTTAATTAAATATATGTGTTAGGAAAGTAATGACCATGTGTAGTGAAAGAATCGCTCTTTTTTTATATGTACCGGTAGTCTAACATCCTAAGAGCAACATTCAATATATATTATAAATGTATCAGTTAAATTATACCTTATTTTTCCTGCAGTCTAATATTTTGGTGATCGTGGTAATTCTGATATTTCCAACAGTTTGCTGCTATACATTATGTAAGTTATTCTTTTATGTTAAATAGTAATATTGCATTCAGATGAAAATATTTCTGTGTAATTGTGTTCTGTTTGAAGAACTCAAAAATTGAAATCTTTCGATTAAGAATCACTTAAGTTAAACCTACTGTTCTGAATAATATTTTATTATCAGACGGGATTTTATATCGCTGTGAGGTTGGCCGGCCCAAGAAGACACAGCTGGAGGGAGCCTGGAGCTAGGCGCGCCTCCACCGCAAGGCGCCCGGCTGAGTGGTTTGCGAGTGCGTGCGAACTGCGAGCTACAGGGCTGGGGCCAAGTTAAACTAGGTGACAATGGCGGTGACAGGAGCGACAATTCTGGAAGGAGTCTCGGTCAAAACGTGGACGCTAATATTTGGACTCAATATTGACCAGTGTTGCAACCTTTCATGTTTACCAATTCTCGCTAATCATGTTTAATTTCGCCATAGGATACTTAAACTTTTCTTTCAATGATGTTACGTTTAGTCTGATAATACACCGACATGGGTAATTTAGTCATTAAACAAATTATTAATATCGTATTTAGTTTTACCTAATCTGATACTGAATTATTTCAATTTAACTGTCTGGTATTTATTCCTAAATCACCAATAACTAATACATTAATCTTGAAAAATATTATTTTAATTCTAAGCGTGGGATTAAATGCGTGTAGTTTGGTTAGTTTGACAAGCCTTTTAAACTACAAAAAATAAAAAATAAATAAAACATATTGAAACGTTTGAAATAGGATTTTTCTAGCAATACATATTTTATAGTTCTCACACAATTGTAATTATTAAATGTGCCATCAGAAGAGCTACCCGTGACAATAGTCAGTCGTAGAGGTGACCATAAGTTACTGTGTTCAATATTATTACAGACTTATGCACTAAATATTACAGGCATTCAGACTTTCCTGTTTACAGTGGAAATATAACTACTTAATTACCCAATAAAAAGGGATTATTTTTAAACAATATGACTGTAAGATATCAAGGAGTAGCATATGGTTCATTAAAATTAGTTTGAAAGTAATACCTAACTACAATTTATTCTTTAAAAATGAAATAAAATAATCTCACTGTTAAATTGCAGTGTAAAATCCTGTTTTAGATTGAAAATTTTGTATCTAAATGAAAATAAAATTAAGGAAAATTGTAAAATAACTAAGTTAAGAGAGGTAGATATCAGATTACTCTGGTAATTAAAAATGTCTAACATTTCCAAAACGAAAGAATTTACATAGTTCTTTTAACTTAATTTTTATAGGTTTAATCAACTGGCTTTCATATAGTAATAACTGTCTATCATTTATACGAATAACCATAAATTTAGAATATTTTACAATTCTGAATAAATAATTCACTGAAAAAAATTAGTAAATACACTAGCAGCAGTTAGTTTCATTTTTAAAAAATAATAACAAAACAGTTTTTTATTAACACATAGGCTTTATTAAAATTTTTGATTTAGAAATTCATAAACATTTTCCAAGCATAGAAACTAGAACATGCATAGTTACTGATGATTTTAGGTATTCCATCGCTTTATCAACCATAAAAGAGCTTGGGTTATTGATCTGTCAACTGCCAAAGCTGCGCTTAAAATACAAGGCTGCAAGTTGAAGTATACACACATTAAATTAATCGTTAGGTTGACTCTTTGTAGCACGACACAGTTTTCTGGTCTATGTTTCACAAACAAAACTTTTTTTAACGCGTTGTTCGAAATCCATAATTAGATGTACAGAAAATTCGCGCATTCATTAAGTCGCACGTTAGAATACAAATATTCATAATCTCGCACTATGTTCATGAGTGTACCGCAGTTGTTTGGACACAACCCTCTACGACCGTGAGCCAAAGATGCCCAGATAGGAGAGAGGTAAGGGAATCAGGCAGTGCCAATTAACAAGACTAAAAATGTTCTCTTTGAAATCATACAATGGGGAAAAAACTTGGATTGAGCACACCTATGACTTTGAATTCTACCCTAAGGCCAGGCGAATCCGCGAAATTTCCGCGGTTATCCATGATGCGCGACAGAAACTGTAAACACGACCTCACTCTTCCGGCTCTGGAAGCCGACTGACAAGTCACAACTTGCTCCAATTTGACACTGAGTTTCTCAGTGGATCAATACTCCAAATAGATGCATCTTCAGTACTTGCTACTACTTTTTTTTATCACACATCTTATGTACAGAGGCCGGAAACAATCTAAAGTTCATTTCGCGATAGGCTGAGATTCAAACACTTTTTCTCTGCTTTTGCGATTTTCTCACAGTTTTTGAGGAGAACTCTGCTGTTTGTTGAGTGAATGTAGACATCAATACGCGGGACTCGGACCCAGAACCTGCATCCCGCGCTCCGGAGTTGGCCACCGCCGAGCCAAATAATAGTCAGTGTATAGTTTTGCTTGGCAGCTGCCTCCAGAGGTCGGCGCGCCGAGTGTTAGCCTTGGGCGCGATCACGGCCTCCCGCAGCCTTGCCGCGGGTCGTTCCCCTGCCTCAAGGTGCGTGGTCAACACGCCCGCTACTGCGCCGCTGCTCAGTGCCGGCGTCTGCAGCACGAGTCACTGGCCGCGCCTCAGGCCGTCCCATTGCATGTTTACCTTCCGCACGGTTCGACGTGCCCACTTGTAGAGTGGCTGAGCTTTCACAACGTGAAAAATATATGTGTCGCATACTTTATGCGTAATTAGCTGAAAATGTTTCTTCTTAATGTTTTTGTGCAGTATGGATAAGGAGAATTAAATGTAATGTAAAACTTGAACTTTTAGCTTTAAAATCAATTTTACTGGCTAATATGTAATATTATGGTTGGTTTATTTAAAAAACAATATTTTTTATTTTAGCTAGCCTTTTAAAATCCTTAGAAGTTTAATGATTATAAAAGATAAAATAATTTTTAATAATTTTTTCCGAAATAAATTTGAACCATACCACATACTAGCCACCAGCACAGTTATTTGTTCCAATTCATTCTCCTTAACCATACTGCACAGAAATGTTTAAAATTCAATTTTGTCAGATAATTATGCTAACATTATACATTGCATTTTTTTTTAAGTTCGGCTACTTCAAAGACCTAAAGGTGTAACATAATGTTAAACAAAAAATAAAATAATGACCTGAAACGGACACACGCCCTTAAGGGGCCTGCCTACCTGGTCACACAGACGGTGCGCAGAGCTTCAGGAAAAACAACGCGATTTCAAAACTACTCAAGATATCCGAGTGGGGTGTGTTTACGAAAAGCATTTAAGAGTTCGCTGAGGCCCGAAAAGTACTTTTAATTTTGTATCATGTTTTGAAACTGTATTTCTAGAAGAGTTAAAATGGCTGAAACGCATGTTTTCAGAGTAATTTTTAGGTGTAATACAAGTGGTACAGATTCTTGAAAGCACTTAAGGGGCTTGCATTACACCTTTATCTTCATTTCCCCGTAATATAAAAATAAGGTCACCGCACAAATTTCACAGTTATCAATTGACGACGAGAAGACTGCGCGCCAGTTCAGAGCCTTGAGCTTAGAGGCGATACCGCGCTATAAATACCATCGAGCGTCGCGCTTATCATACCGCCTCACTAACACACATACACCCCTGACGAGGCGGGCCCCTTAAGAACAGCCACTTCCATACAGTACAGTCGTTTGAAACTGTTTTCACAATGCAATCACTACAACTTGAGCAATGTTCTGAATGTCGCGCGGACCATCAGTTGGAAAAAAGGCGCGGCTCCACGGTGAGTTGATGTAGTGATACAGACACATCTGTCTACACCTTTGAGTAGATACACAGTATAGACCGAGTATTGTTCTCTGCGCACTGTAAATGTTTGTAGCATTATTTAATGTGCTGTGTCTGTACGTCCCGTCAGCGATGCCATTGTAGATGGAAACACTCAGGAACACAGTTCGAAGACTGACCGGCCGAGCATGCCCATGGAGATTCTGGGAAGCACAGAGAACTGGAACCAGAATGGCCGGTCGGGGCTGGAACTCAGGTCAGTGGTGGGCGCGCATCTTAAAATTTCACTCTCATCATTTTTTCATAACACGCCTAAAAAACAAGGAATTAACATTTTCTCATATACCGTGCAGCGAAAATATGTTGACTGTTTTTAACTTAATGCATACAGCATTGAATATCTCAAAGAATCTCATATTATGCCTACTAAGGTGGTTATACAGTTATTTTAAACCTCCAAACACAATTTTTGAAGTTATACTTCTTTAGGCGCGTTATGAAAAAATGATGAGAGTGAAATTTTAAGATGCGCGCGCATCACTGTAACACAAAATTAACAGGTTGAAGCTGCCCGCTAAACCGCTCATTAAGTCTCGAAAAAAAGCTACCAACAAAATAGAAATAGAACCTCTATTAGTCGCGCATGTTGGCACGCTCGTCGCCTCTGATCACTATTATCATATTTATAATATTTATCCACATGTTTCTAGTTTCTACATTCACAACACGTGTTTTAGTTTCATACAAGTGCGAATTATATATGTGCTAATAAATTATATTCAGTAGTGATTTAAATTGAATATTTTGATTAATATTATTTACTATTCGTAAATATTAGTAAAAAAAATGGCGCCTTTATACTTTTTTAAGTGCTCCAATATAATTGAGGTTAACTATACGTATGTATTATTTATTGATATAAATTAAAATATTATTAGGTATTTAATATATTTAATACTAAATATTAGGCATATTAAATTATTAATGTTAAATATTTATTATTGGTTATTCAATATTTACAAAATAAATTTAATAATACATTTAATTAAAAATTTGTGATAAAAATTAAAATCGAACATCAAATAAAATATTAATTTTTATTATTTATTATTAAATTGAATAAATAATATTATTTATAAAAATAAATGAACAAATTTAATAAAAAAAATTTGATAAAAATGAAAAGTGAATATTAAATTAAGAAAATAATAAATATTTAAAAAATGTTAAAACTTAAACTAAATATTTTAGTTTATTATTAAATTTATTTATTTTCTTTTAAAATATTAAATAATCAATAATAAATATTTAAAATTTAAATTGGGTTCTATTTCATTCTTTTTAAAGATAACATATTTTTCATTGCAGTTTCACTCCAGTTCGATATTAGGAGATTATAAAATGCATGGTGGTGGCAACGATGTGAATAATCAGAATTAAAGATATACACCTCTCTATTCCTGATAGCCTAATACTATCATATCATATGGATAGTTAGTTACGCTCATCACTGACTTAATGATCGCGTAACGCTGTGAGGCAGCGCCTGCCTGCAGAATGCAGCGTGGACGGGAAGTCGCCCACCAGGAGTACGAGGCCGGCACTCTGCAGGTAGCCGCACTTGCTGCTTGCTTTACACTCAGCAACACTTTCATAATCTTATATCTTATAAGAAGTGCATTTGAATTATTCACCAAGTGATGACGTTAGAGGTTAAAGAAGAGCTTTTATTTATATTTAATTGGTGTAGTTTTAATCTCACAAGATAAAAATACTCCAGTTTCTCATAACTATATGACAGACGTTAAATTTTTGACAATACTTGCGTTTTTTGTTTTTTCATCGTAGTTTTGTTTTGCGATTGTGTTTTGTTTTCGAGATAGCGATTTGTTTTATATAATTGTAATTTTATGATAAAATTCATAACCAACAAAAACTATTTGTAACTGACATAACATAATGATCTGTCTAATTAAAGGCTTGATTAGTATACTATATAATTATATTGCAGCAATTAAACATAAAATTAAACCCTTTTTTGATAACCTGTAAGACCTACTAAATACTTTTATTAAGTTTATTAAGAAGGGGACTATTTAGCGTATGATATATAGGTACTTGAATATTTTATAGACGAGGTTACATACGGTAACCTTATCTCATGCCCTGCGAAGCGGGTGAGTATCGGCGAGTCAAACACAAAATCATAGATATAAGTACTGCGGTAACAGTTCCTAACCACGAATATTACGCTAAATTTAATTGTTAATAGGTTTGGATCCACACACACCCAGCTATGTTAACAGAAAATCGTCTCACTAAAATGTCACTTTATTTAATACTGATTATAGTTCAATCACATAGCTAACCTCTTATTCGATTCATTACACCATCTGATACACACGTTATATATAAAGTAGCAACGATTAAAACCGTCCGAAAAGTGTGTTAATGTTCCGATATTATGGTACATATCGATACAACGTCATCAATAGTCGGAGTTTCACGACGTGTTTACAATCAGCGCGCTGGAGTCCCTGGAGGCGAATCCTGCTCGTGACCGTAAGAGATTGTGAAGGGGGGTAGGGGTTACCGGAGTATTTTCAGTGCGGAGTCCGAGATTAAAAAAAAGGCCTTGACAATTTTGGGAACAGATTTCGATTCTAAAAGTCACTGTCAAACTATAGTTTTGTCTCAGTTATAGAGTACCAAAGTTTAAAAATATCCTACACAGTACAGTAGCGCTAATCATGTAAATAGAGTTAAACATGATTTTAAAAAAAACCAACTACAAAGGTCAGGTGTGGTCTGTGATCGCCCCCACTGGTCTGCTGCGCTCTCCCCGCACACGGCCCTAATGAGCTGCTTGTGACGAGACGTGAACAATTAGCAAGGGCAGGCGGTCTTCCCTGGACGAGGAGCAGGCCAGGCGGCGAGCCAGTCGCGCCAACTACCGCAGCCTCGCAATTAGTCGCGACTGGATAACTGCAGACTTGCGGGGAGGGGGGCGGGCGCTGGCCTTGTGCGCGCCCGAGCGACGGCCAGGAGGCACAGGAGGCGTCGCGGGTTCGAGCCCAGCCCCCACCTCACTCGACTCCACTGGAACACGGCTTCCCTGCGCCTGCCACACATGACGAGAAACTAGGACAACCCCTTCCGAACACAACGGCGCGACGGCCGCCACGTGACAGCGACAAACAAAATAAACAATTGTATTTCAAATTAATGTTTCTGCCCCCCCCCCCCCCCCCAAAACTAAAAATATCCAATTGTACTTTTTTTTTAGAGAGAAATATTGTTTATCCAAATTCAACATTCATTCTTAAAAAAATAATTGTGCTGAACACATTTCAAAGAATTCACAGATATATTTAGCAAACAAAAACTTTGAATACATGCGAATAATAACATTACCAGTGCATCACTTTAGCCATCATTTGAAAAGAAAATTCTGACGTTCATTTCAGCAACGTCGCGCCCGCAACGCGATGGAAATATTAAATATCTCAGATCAGAAAGTCTGTCATATCCACGAATTTGTCACACTGACGTTGAACGTGACTAACTGGGAATTGATTTTATTTGCGTTGCGTGGGTCGCGTTGCGTCCACCGCGCTGTTGTGGTCTCTACGTGAAGGAACACACTTGGCATGAATTAAAAACTTGAAAGTCGGTTACAAGATATTATTGGAGGTCCCACGGGAGGGGCAATAGTGGCCATAACCCCCCATGCCTTGTAAGCATTACATTAATTAGGAACAGCCAAGTCTGGGACAGTGTCCAGGGTGTGGTGCGAGGTGCAGGTCAATAACCGACCGCCCTGACGTCGCGGCGGCCATCTTGGTGTCAAATTTCCTTAAGTTCCTAAAAAAAAATTACTCAAAATTACTAAAAAAAAATTCCTAGAAATTTTTCTATTTAGAGGGAAAAAATCCCATTTTGAGGGAAAATTTCCCGTTTTTCCTTTTAACAAATTCCTGAGGAATATGTTCCTGGAGAGGCTTGATTTTCCTCATGGAGGGTTAACTTTCCTCTGAGAGAGTTAGATTCCTCAAAATGCCAAAACATTAAGCCTCCAGGTCATGACCATGATTCTTGGCCTTTGACCTTTGACCTTGACCTATAGACTTAACCTTAGATCTTTACCTTCAAAATTGGCCCAAATTTGACAAAAATAACTCAAAATTCCAAAAATTCGAGCACTTGGAGCACTCGGAGCTGTTGGAGCTGTTGGAGCTGTTGGAGTATTTGGAGCATTGGAGCTCTTGGAGCCCATCAGAGCAATTGGAGCATTGGATCTGTTGGCCAATTGTAGTAATTGGAGCTTTAAAGCATTGGAGGTCTTGGAGCAGTTGGAGCACTTGGAGCTCATGGAGCAGTTAGAGCTGTTGAAGTAATTGTAGCACTTTGAACATTTTTTCAGTTGGAGCCTACTGCGATATCGTATTCCTGTGACGAGCCCGTATCACACCATATTAAATTTTCGTCCATATGTAGGAAGTCCGTGTAATTTGGACCGGCGTGTAATTTGGTCCGGCTCTAGTTCAAGAGCTTGTTTGCAGATAGCAGAACAATGCAGCACCTCACAACCAGTGCCGCTCAGAAGCGGCGTACCTAGGAACTTTCAGTTGTCGAGCGCTAACGACACACATGTGACGCTGCTTTGTTTGCGAACGGTGATTTTGATCTTATTTCGTGCCGATTTGGAAATTGTGTTCGTTTGTATTCATGTTGCCTATTTTGAAATGTCAATAAACCTGAAAAATATTCAATCCTCTGGGGTAAGTAACCTAATGCATCAAATGTCTGTAAAATGTTTGTTACAAATTGTGCAATGTTTTCGGTGCCTTTTACCTGGTGTGTAATTTGGACCAAAGAAATCCGTGGACCAGTCCAAATTACACGGACAGTAGAAATGACAACACAAAAATTCGGAAAATTCATATTTCTATATAATTTTATACAGTTCTTAAAGTCAAATAAAATATTTGCAGTTCACGAACTACAGTTACACCTAGAGTGTATTAATTATGTCTATTTTAATTTTAAGATGACAACGAGAGAAGACCGAAAGTCGAACGGAATTTACTGTAAATGGACATTAGAAAACTTGAGTGAAGCTTAAATGTGTAAAGAATGGTGTCGGGTTGAATGAGGCAGCACAGAGATTTAATTTACATCCAAATACACTTAAGAGGTATGCGGCCGATCAAAAAAGTCTATTGTACCCATTGGACGACCAACAGATTTACCTCCTGAATTAGAGGAAGATCTAGTGCAGCATATTTTGCACTTGGAGAGATTGTTCTATGGGTGAGTAAATTAGCATAGGATAGGCTATGAAATTTTTAATGCTATTCACAATAGGGCTAATTGTAAACTCTAATGTAGTTTTATTATGCTATAAACATGTTTTATTTGTTTCAGTTTAACCCGGAATTCAGTAATGAAACTGACATTTGAAATAGCGAAGGCAAATGGAATCACAACTCGCTTTTGCGATGCGACAGAGACAGCTGGAAAGGAATGGTTCTCTGGTTTCATGAAACGTCACCCTGAAATCAATCTGAGAAGCCCTGAACCGACCTTTCTTGCAAGAGCTTCTGGATTTAACAAAGTTGTTCAAACGTTTTTTGATACTTTGGAAAATCTGGTTGATAAACACATCATCACAGCATTCAAAGTGTTCAATATGGATGAAACATCGCACACTGTTGTACAGCGTCCAAACAAAATTGTTGCAATGGGGGGCAAACAAAAAGTTGAGGCAGTCACAAGCTGTGATCGTGGACAGAACGTGACTGGTGTTTTTGCATTCAGTGCATCAGGGGTTTATCTTCCACCTATGCTTATCTATGGCAGGAAATGTATGAAGGAAAGTCTTACAATTGGAGCACCGAATGGTACAATTTTCTGTTGTCAAGAGAAGGGCTGGATGAATACTGATTTATTTTGTGAATGGATGAGACATTTTATTTCCTTTGTGAAACCATCACTCGAAGAAAAGGTGTTACTGATTCTAGATGGCCACATCAGTTACACCCAAAGCTTAATTGCGATTGAAATATCACGGAAACATGGTGTCATAATGTTATCACTGCCATCCCATTGCACGCATCGCATGCAACCATTAGATGTGGGCTTTTTCAAACCACTTAATACCGTCGTGAGTAGTGCAATTTCTACAAAACTGAGAGAGAAGCCAGGGAAAACTTTGACAACAGAACACATCGCATCACTGGTTGGAGTGGCATTTCCAAGGGCTGCAACAATGTCAACTGCAGTAAATGCATTCAGGACCACAGGATTATGGCCAGTTGATCGACATTTCTTCTCAGATGCTGACTTTGCTCCATCCGAAGACACAGATCAGCCACCATTAATGCTTCCATAAAAAAAATGACAGTCATTGATCACCAAGTTGGGCCCATTGCTCAGGTGAACAAAGATCCTACACCAGATGAATCTGTTAGACCTACTGCTAATGTGGACAATGTTCTTTCGCCAAATTCAACAGATAAGTCCTATTCCATCGACATCTGGAGAATGCTTGAAGAGGAGAACAACAAAGCGACGTTCTGCTTCCGGTGTGATTCTGACAGGTACACCCCACAAGAACACCCTGTTGCAACCCCCCCCCCCCCCACCATAACCAAACCGAAGAAACGAAAATTGTTTCAAAAAGAAGAAACAGTGTCTCACCAATCAACAAATACTGTATCGTGTATCGTTTGTGAGGATTCAAATGATGAAGACTGGATCCAATGTCACGAATGCAAAGGATGGGCTCATGAAGACTGTGCGGACATAAGTTACCAGCTTTATTACTTTTGTGATGTGTGCTACAAAGAAAGGAAAATGTAAATCTTCATGCAAAAATTAGCAAACATTAATATCCTACAATTGAATCATACATACTTTTTACGTTAATTTGGATTGTAAAATGTATTTTTATCATTTATCATTTTAATCATATTTATCATTACAGTCAAAGATATTGTTTTCATATTAAAGAAATAAATCTGAAATTTAGTGTAAAAGTTTGTAAAATCTATGGTGCAGTCCAAATTACACACCATGTTGGGCCAAATTACACGCCATCGGTCCAAAATACACGCCTCTGAAAATTTGATATTACAATTGTTTTCTAAGAAACTACTGTCATTAAAAACATTCTGGTTTTCAATGGGTGTCATCCCAATCAGTCTTTCAATTTCCCAGTATCGTTGAACGCCCAATGGTTTTCCACATGATTGTATTGGCAAAAGAAGTTAAGTGGTCCAAATTACACGGACTTCCTACTTCCTTTTTTAATGTAATTTTTTTACTAATGTGTTTTATTTTTAGAAAGGCTTCCTTTTTGTCGATGAATGAGCATAGATAAGTCTGTACTCTGGACATGATTGGCTTCATGGTTCGGAGACGACTGGTATATTGTCGTGGCATTGAACATGACCTATTTAAAATGTTGGTCGCATATCAGTGAATGAAACCACTTGGTCCGGAGATGCTTGGCCTATGCAAATGATTTAGTACATAAACTGTTAAAAATGTTCGTCGACTATCGGCAAAAAAATACCTCTTGACTGCTGCTTGGATGTGTTTGACCACCTACTGGATGCGCTTGGCTATCAACTAGATATAATCTGCCACCTAATGGTTGTACGTACCTGAACGCTGAATAGATATTCTTGGCTACCGACTGGACGCGCATTGTCACCTACTGGATGTGCCTGGCCTCCAAATACATGCCAACTGGTCGAGCCTTGTTGCTGACTGGACATGTCTAACTGATAACTGGGCATGTCGGCCACAACTGAATGCACCTGGACGTCGATTACATGCCTGGCTACTGAAAAGAAAGTCTTAACTAGCCACGGGATACGTCTTGTCACCTACTGGATGTGCTTTTCTGGTCACTGAATATACATGCCCGGACACCGACTAGATGTGTCTGGCTGTCTATTACGTGCCTGGCTACTGAATAGACATGACTGGTAATCAACTGTTATGTATAACTGACTCGAAAACATATGTCAAGGCATGTAAAGGACTCGCTTTGCCTTCTAAGAAGACTATAGAAATTGATAAATGCTAGTAATTTATTTGTTTTCATTTATAGAATTCATGTAATAAATTTTGTGTTTGTAAAATAACTTGTGTTTTATTTCTCTAACCTGTGACTTTTGTGGTATTTTTACATAAAATTACCCTTTTTGCAGTGACCAAGGATCGAACCAATGACAGAACCGATAAAAATAATTTTTTTTTATGAATTTTGGAATTGTTCCCGAATTTCTAGCTAAATAATTACGAACTTCCAAGATGGTATTCAAATTTCAAGATGGTGAATGCCACAGTAATAATAAATGATTACTGCACTCTAGTGGGTAAAAATTTAATTAACATGTCGACAGTGCACTCTAGCAGATAAAAACAAGATTTTGGCCTCCAGTAGACTAAAACAAGATGGCGAACACGATGTTATACTAGCTGGTGATACATATAGGCTACTTTGGCATATGTGGTGGGGGGTCAATCTGTCTGCGGCCTCCGTGGAGGTTAGGATCTGTCATAATTTTTTTTTATTTTTGTCCTCGCTGGGTTCGAACATAGAACGTTTGTGCATGTTTTAAATATTTTATTTAAATTGATTTTTTATTTTTTATAAATTTTATTTTGTTCCCATTAAAATCGGTTAATAATTACCGATTTTCAAGATGACGACCGTGATGCCATAAGCCAAGATGACGGAGTGTTTTATATAAATCTGTATTATTTTTTATTTTTTAAAATTTTTCCGATTTTCCAGCATAATAATTACAGATGTTCATCTGTCAAATATACCTTGGCATTAGTGGTGTGAGGTCAGTCTGCTGGTGGTTTCAGTAGAGGAAGGATCTGACCTCAAAATGGTGGCAATAACGAATAACGAAAAGTGGAACAATCTTGAATCCAAGGTGGTGTAATAATTTTTATTAAAAGAATTATTTATGAATTTTTAATTTTTTGCAATTAAAATCTGATAAAATTTACGGAAATACAAAATGGCGGCCATAACGAAACATTTAAACAGTTACATCATAATCCATGATGTCATCAGAGTCTTATCGGAGGCTCTAGATATGGATTCTTAAGCCTTAGTATGGACATTTCAAGCTGTTGTCATTTTCAGGAACCAAAATGGGAAATGTTTCCCTTGAAAATGGGTATTTCTTAGGAATTTTGGGTCATTTTGAGTCATTTTGGTGACATTTTGAGTCTTTTTGAGTCCTAAATGGCCACCGTGACATTGCAATCAAAGATGTGTTTCGGCTCCCGGCTCCGCACCCTGCAACCCTGTGCCAGAATGCCCATTTTTACACTACTTTTATTACTAATCACAAATTCTTTATAGAGTCTACCTATTATAGGAGAGCTAACACTGTGTGATTAACCACTATGAACAATGGATGACTTTTACTATAGAGGTCCTACATATGGCATATGGAAAATTAATTTGAACTATGCTTTTTAAAACTGTTTTCATTATTATTATATGTCTATAGTATACAACAATAAAGGGCCAAGCACTATAATACATTATTCTACATTTTATTTTTAACTATGCCTATATTCATCCATGGTCATGTTTAAGCATACAGGTTATACTATGCCTTTATATTTATAATTACCTCTATACATATAGGCATATGTGTTACAAACAATATTTCTGATGCGTGCTTCTAGTGCAAATTAGGGAACGTATTCTTAGATGCACTATGCCTCTCCATCCAAGATGGTATCTTTTTTTCAATCTAAGATGGCGAGAGATTATTGTTGCGCTCTGTGCACTTAAAGGAACGAGTCCCAGCAGACGAAAACAAGATAATGCCCTCTTTTTTTAAATGTGGCACCCTCTGGGAACGAGAGTTGATATTAAAGACGGTGCTCTCTCTCTTCACTATTGTTGAAATTTTAATGTGGCAGCCTTTGGGAGCTGGATGTGGAATTAAAGAAGGCTGCATTTATTTTTTGAAATTTAAACATATCTATTACTATTGCCTTAACTACTTACCTTATATTCCTTACCAAAGATAGAGCCCTCAATTTTTTTAAATTTAAACATAGCTAGTACTATTGCATAAAAGACATACCTTATATTCCTTACCAAATATTGCACACTCTATTTTTTCTTAAATTTAAACATAGCTAGTAATATTGCCTTAAAGTCATACCTTATTATTCCTTATTTCTTTCCTTACTTCTGAAATGACCTCAAAGTCTAGTGGCTAAGGTCTCTGCTCTCTAACCTCGACTTACTCATTTCTCCTGGATCGATTCCTAACCACTGCCAGGTTTTTATGCCCTCGGAAACCAAATGGCGGACGTCAACGAGATGGCGGCCACAAGCAGACGAATTGTTTGAATACCCACATGCCATATGAACCACACTGTCCCCTCCCCTACCCTTCTTCGCAATCAAGGAAATGCTGATCATTTCCCCTCTCCACCAACAGTAGTCACTGGTGTTTGTCTGTTTGTTTGTTACCTTTTCCCGGCTGAACGGCTGAACGAATCGTAAAGAAATTTGGCAAGGAGATAGATTATATCCTGGGGATGGACATAGGCTATATTTTGTCTAAAAAATAAATTTCAAACGTGTTAAAAATATATATATCTTAATTTTATGTAATGTGTGTCATAGATATACAAACTGTTAGTGTCATTCCTCTATGACTGCCGAGCAATAGCTTTCAAGCCATTACGTTACGTTTTGCTATTGTAAGGAACTAAGTAGAGAGTAAGAAAAAAATAAAGATCTTGACAGTTTGTAGTGTCGCCATATTTGTTTCAATTTTCAATACCGTTTTTTAAATTGCAGAAAAAAATCATGTTTCATAGACACATAAATAGTGAGTGTGTGTCATTTCTCTATGTCCACGAGGTCTCGCCACGTCAATTATCTCCTTGGGGCGAACCCGTCCGCTTAGTTAAATAAACAGCTTTTATCGTTGAATGATTTCATGATTTATTTCATGAAAATTTGCTCTCATAAGAAAGTTAGTTTTATAGACATTCAATAGGTCTCTCTCTCTCTCTCTCTCTCTCTCTCTCTCTCTCTCTCTCTCTCTCTCTCTCTAAAGATCAATCTATGAATCGTTACAAATTTATTTCCTTTATTTTTTAGTTTGATTTGATACAATATGATTTCACTAAAAAACAATTTCTACCCCTTCCTATTTTCATTTCCACATTACGAAGTTTCACTTCTTCCGCACGGAGGGACTCCACGCAATATTTTTGCATGCAATTAAAAACTATTTTTTAATGATGCCAAAGAAGTATAACTTCTCATGCGCGTACCTAAGTACACACACCCATTTTTTTATTTAATTTCTTCTATTTATAATTTTTCTCCCTACCTAGGGCACTCATAATTCTTTTAAATTTCACGTGTATGTTTTCAATGTCATTCGAGTTGTACAATTTTTTTTTGTCAAATTGGTCATTATTTATACTTTGTTTCATTTTGGAAACATACGTATTTAAGGTATTATGACAAATAAAAAAAATTAGTTTCACTAACATTCTTAGGTTTTTATTGTGTTGATAGTTTCAAGTTTAATATTATGTAGATACATAAATTCTTAAACTTATAAATTTCTTCGAAATTTATTCATAGGTTGGTAGGGCCTACTAATATTTCCTATTTGTCAATATTGTTATTTTTTTTACCGTACCTACTTATTTGAAAGGAGTTTGGTTTAGTGTTTATAATTTAACTGCTAAGCGTCAAGAGTCTTAGGGCTGCTGAGACCGAAGACCAGAAATATTTATCAATTATGTAATATATTGTTGAAAAATTTGAATTTTACTATTTCAGGAAAGATGATTTTTTTTATTAATTAGAATAGTTAGTGTAATTGCCATCTTCCTTTATTTCATATTAAACATTATGTTTGGTTGAGTGTGAGATAATTTTATTTATGTATGTTGTAATTTCATTTAATTTCTTATATATATATATATATATATATATATATATATATATATATTCTTACCTACCTACTTCTATTAAATTTCAGGCGGATGTTAACATTTTAATTCCAGTTGTATAATTTTTTTGTCAAATTAGTTGTTATTTATACTTTTTGTTTCATTTTGGACTTTTTTTTTTTACTTAATTCAAAGATTTGTGGTGTGTACAGGGAGTGATATCTTTATTAATTTCTATACTCCTTTGGATAAGCGGAATATTGCCACCATAGTTTTACATATAAACAAATCCTACAAATGTTTTAAACATTATGACAAATAAAAAATAGTTTCACAAACATCCTTAGTTTTTTTTTTGGTGTGTATAGTTTGAAGTTTAATATTATGTATGTACGTAAATTCTTAAACATACAGTTATTTATTAATTTATTTAGATAATTATTCATAGGTAGGTAATAAGCTTTCTATTTGTCAATATTTTTATTATGGTAGATATGAGTATACAGTAAATGCCTACATTCTTAAATTCATTTATATCTCTTTCGATTTGGAGTGTTTCCGAGCCATTCGGGGTCCTCAACATCACCCCCTCCCCCCCCCCCCCCTCCCCGTTCCTTAATGCCCCAAAATTTCGAAAGTTTAAAAATTTTTTAAAATCTATCTCTTTCGATTTTAAGTGTTTTCGAGCCATTCAGGGTCCTCAAACCCCCCGCCCCCCTCTGGGAACAAAGCCCCAAAATTTCGACAATTTCAGGAATTTCAAATATCTTTTCTTTCGAGATGGAGTGTTCCAAACCATTCGAGGTCCTGAACATCCACTTTCCGCAAAAGTGAAAGCCCTAAAATTTCGAAATATAAGAATATATATAATTGGATGTTGGCATGGATGACGTCGATAAACTCTTACACCGTTTGACCAATCACCATGAAAGTTGGCACATCGAAGTGTTTTTATCATGGAGAAGGTTTTTATGCTAACCATTTTTTTTGTAACTCGCCGCTAGATGGCGCTGTAGCGCATCAACAAACCTTTCAACCGATCGCCATGGGTAAACAGAAAACCATAGGTCACAGATACACAAACAGTAATTATGTGTCATTTCTTAATGGCCACCACACTGGACATATCGCTATCCATTGTGCTGTAACTCGCGGACAATATATCACCCGGTGTTCAGCCCGGGCAAAGCCGGGTACTGCAGCTAGTTAATTATAAAAATAATATTTTTTAAAAGTGTTTACTTATTGTCAAAGGTTTTTTTTCGGGTAGAAAAACAGGTTCTTAAAATTATCCCAGTTAATTAACTACATTTTTATTTACAAACTACAATTTACACTGTTAATAAAAAAAATTCCTTTTGGCCCATCCTACAGGCGTAGGTAGATTTTGAAATACCTATT
The DNA here is from genome assembly GCF_032445375.1 of Bacillus rossius redtenbacheri. Taxonomy (NCBI): domain Eukaryota; kingdom Metazoa; phylum Arthropoda; class Insecta; order Phasmatodea; family Bacillidae; genus Bacillus; species Bacillus rossius. The sequence goes on from NC_086330.1 coordinate 228,555,448, forward strand.
TCTTCTGGAAATATTTTGGAAACTTCTATAAACCTCTGGAACATGTTGAGAACTAAATGTACATGACCTATTTATGTTCTCCAATATTACCAAGTTATTGATTAAATATTTACCTATTTTTCATGCAGCAAAAATATTGCAAATATTTTTATATGAATGTATCCAGCATTCAATAGTTCAAAACGCAGCTTTAAATAACTTAGAACGAATTTTATATTATATGCCAACTATGGTAATTATTTTTTTTTAAATTTCTAACTTAATTTTTTATCCCTTGCATTAGTAAAGTGGTCTAATAAAAATTTTTTTAACACCAAGATTTAAGATAATATTAAGATGGTTTGAAATAAATTTTTTAAAAAATTGGAACATATGAAAGATTTGATTATTTTTAAATTTCAATTCATGTTTTACGGTAATAATTCATTTCATGAAAAACTATTTCACCAAAGTTTTACATGAAGTTTAGGATTCGTACACTAAATTATAACGTATATGAGAGTATCTATTTTTAAAAAAATAATTATTTTTTACTTTAAATCCTTTTTATTTCCACCCCTTGCAGTAATGGTTGGGTAAACAAACATTATTTTTTAGTCAATATTTAGACAGTTAAAAAGAATAAGAGAATGGATTCGATAGTGTACCGGGAAAAAAAGTTTTATTTATTTATTTACTCATTCCAACCCCAGGTTTTATTTCAAACCCTTGCAATTATCGTTTGTATTATCAAAAATTGTTTTATGTAAAAGGTTTCGATAAAAATGATAAGATTTTCAAACAATTTTAACGTATTCGATTGTGTCTTTCTAATGGACTTAATTTTTTTTACTCCCAACCCGTTTTTTTCCACCCTTTCAGTTATGGTTGGTCGAATGGTAAATAATTTCAGCAGAATATTGTAGATAATATTTATATGCTTTACAATAATTTGAACGGATTTAATAGCGTACCTACTAAGGGGGTTGTAATTTTTATGTCATTTTTTTTTAATTTTACCTATCGTTTTTAGAACCCCTTTCAGCAATGGGTCGTCCAATAAAAAATTGTTTCAAACGAAAGTTTTAGATAACATTATGATATTCACACAAAATACGTACGAATTCGATGTTATGCCTAAGATGACTTTTTTGTCCTCCAACCCTTGTTTATTCTACCCCTTGCAAAAATGGTTGGGCGTGTAAATAATTATTTTAGACAAAAGTTGTAGATTATAATTTAAAGTTTTACAATAAAACAGGACGGATTTTAAAAAGTTAATGATCTACTTTTTAAATTCTACCCATTTATCTTTTTAACGCCTTCAACAATGCTTCGTCTTAGCCAAAAATATTTTCAGACAGAGTTTTAGATAAAAATTAAAAGATTTACAAACATTTTCAACGGAATTTATGGTGAACCTTTTATGGGACATGAATTTCTTTCTTTTTGTCACAACTTCATGGTTTAATTTTTACGATTTCCGCGACTTTCTTTCACTCTTTTTAACACACTTCTAGCATTGGTCTTTGTACAGCTACGGATAGTTTTGCCAACCAATTTCTAACCAGAGCGACTTCAACCTTAGAACACACACTGTGTCTTTAATACCTGAGTGTGGAACACTGACTGTCTCTTTAATACCTGGGTTCATGGGTGTAAATATGTACGATTTCCCTTGGGGGGGGGGGGGCATAATGTTTACCATTCCTATTTTACAGTTATGATTTTGCAAGCGCAAATGGGCCCCTTCAGAGAGTTGCTTTTTAATTCCAGGTGCCCCCCTCCATTTTTAAACGTCTGTAATGGCCTCGCTGACGACCCTGGCTGACGACCAGAAGTTTAGCGCCAACAAAAAACCACCAGAAAAATAAACCAATTCTTAAAGTCGCCCGGCGTGTCGGCGCTAAAGAAGACCGCTGGAAGCCTCGAAGCGTGCAGAGCTGACTTTTCAAGGAGTTTTTTTTTGTGTAAGGAATAGAGTTCTAACATGTTTACTAAAGCTAGCGTATTGCACTGTTGACTGGCACAATGAGTTTACGGTTCTAAGTCAATGGCAAGCGAGTGAATAACCGAATAATGTACAAACTACAAACTACGTGGAGAAGCAATTAGCTTACACAAAGAAGATTTTGAAATGCAGTCTTTGGGGGCTGCACGGAACGATAATGTAGGGAAATGTTGGTTAACTGTGTTTTGAGTGTAAAGGTTGCTAGTGAGGAGACGGGTGACATTGAGTTTTAAGTTTAATAACAAAAAGACTCGCTGGTACTCTTCTTGCAATTGTAAAGCGAAATTTATCTTGCTTAATATTAGATCAATTATTTAACTCCTTTCATGCCGAAATGATTCATGTTCCTGTAGAGTCTATTTAATTTTTTATCAACTTGCGGAACTGTTAATTAAAACATTATTTAAACTTGAACTTGTTTGTAATTTTCCTGCCAAGCTAATCTAATAATTAAATTACTACATAGTCAAATTTATTGTGTGTGCTAAGAAACCAGGGCTGACAAATACACACTACGCTGAAAAAAATTTACACTTGTTTAGTTATAGCAGATACTTTGTATGTTACATTTCAATGTGTAATAAAATACAGAATTTTTACTTTTATCATTAATATGAAAGGTTTTGGCAAATTGTTTCCAAAAAAAATCTCTTTGTAATTCGTAGATACATATTTTGATTTTGCTGTGTTAGTACAGAACACAATTGCTGTTGTAATGAGCATAAAGAATATAAGTTAGCAAAAAGATTTTCCCGCAGAAGGAGTCAAGGAATCAAGTCAGTAGCAAAACTAAGAGCAGACCCGCAGAAGAAGGGACGAATAACGAGTGGGCAGTGTGCTGCTGAAGGTCACAGCTGTCGCAGCTCCCACAGACCAACAAGGCTGGCATCTGGGCCACTAGAGACGGTGACACGAGGCACGCAGGCACGCGGTGCCGTCCGCCACGCTTCTCACTTGCCATTCGTCCAGGTTTCACTTCGCCGGGAATAACACCCCAGGTTGTCCATGTACGCGAGTGCTCTGACCACTATTTTACGTACTACACATTTATTTAAGATTTTATAACTGTGCAATCTCTTTGAAGAACATAGTCAGGAAAAAATGGTTACATATTACACATTTAAATTTTATATTTCCCCCAAGATATGACTGTTAAATTAAACACAGTTACCTATATACTTGATTTGCAAAAGTCACTGCTTCATTAAACTTTTACATGACAGGGATGTTTTTTCATTGCAATCTATACATATAAGCTCGGAAGTATTGTCAACGTGTTATGTCTGACAGATTTCCAGAAAGCCAGGCGGACGTGTATAAGTTATTTCGGTTGTGTCGGTCTTGTTACAAGGTCTGACGTATTCATTTCCCAGTAGCTATTCGCGTATTAATTTTTGTGGCTATTATCTTTTATGTGTATCATCTTAGCTCTCGTTATACGGCATTTGATAAGAGTAATTTCGTGAATGGTTAGGAAGTCTCATAGAACGGAAATGTGTAACCAAGGTGCTGCCATCTGTAGCGGATGGCGCAAACCAAACTTCACAAAGCCAAAGGGAAACGTATAGTATTAACGGTTTATTAATTTTAACAAGATGGGTATTTAAATAAAATGTCTCATCGGAAATCAGGTGCAGAGCCCGGATTTAGAATTTTTTCAAGTCTTTTTTTTTTTCTTTTTATCGGAGTCGTTTCATTATATAGTTTAAAATTTTGGTCTGCAAATGAGATGATTCGATAGTCGTCGTAGCTGTTGTAGCAGCAAATTCTAGCGGCGGGTGCGAAAACTACGTGTGATTCACATTCATACATCTAGTTTAAAACACAATTTTGCGTGTATTTATCACGCTCGGCATTAGTGTTAAGATTTTATCGTTAAATTTTGGGTCCGATATTCACATTATAAGTTTATTTGCAACATGATAACAGACACATTTGCTCGTAACTGAGGTTAGATAGATGTTACACATCCTTGGCGAGTACTAAAAGAATCACTCTTTTTTTGTCCATTTCTACACGTTTCGAGACACTGCACAGACAACTGCCTCGACCCCCGCGCGCCATTATATAATTAGCATCGAGGTATTGGCTCACTAAAAATAAAACTAATTAATAATTAATCAGTATTAGCTCTTCTGCAGTTGCACACCGAGTGCTCTGATGCGCCTGAAGGATAGACTGCCTGTGTGCAGGCCAGAGGCGGGAATGCCCAGCGCCGGGGCTCAAGGTTGTTACAGTTATCGCCCGGCGATAAAGGCCAACATAGTCCGACCCTCCTCTGCCGCTGCTTTGCCACACAGCGAAGACAGTTGAACCGGCAATACATCATTTCAACACGCCTTATGTGGCGCGTTGTTTTACCTCGTGAAAATATCTTGAACACTAATCAGTTAGTTAATGAATTCAAAAACTGGGTAGGTAATGGTGTGATAATAGATTAATAATTTTTGGAGTGTAAGTATTTATAGTTTAAAGCATTGCTCAAATTACAAACATTTCTAAGACATCCGGTATGTGTTTTTATGTATATTCAAAAGAAATATTACCCAAGGAAGCTGTTACCATAGTACGACTTTCGGAAAAATTTTATATGGTTATTCGTTTCATGGTCCATAGACCCCAAAACCATCGTCAACTCAAAAGTTTATATATATAAATTAATATGTACCACAATACCAAATAAAATTACTCATCCAAACTGTGTAAAATCAGGCATACAGTGTATATGTATTTTTTATGCATAATAGTTAAATTACCTGTCAGTGTTTGGTGTTATTTTACTTTAAAAATGTGTCTTTATAGATACATGTATAGGTTAAAATACACTTATGGATGTGCGGTAAAAATACAGCTGCCAACTAGATCGGTGTAAAGAAACTTTTATTTTTTACAGTGAATAGCAAAGTCACGTTATAATGTAAAAGTTGAAGTTTTGCAAGCTCGGTCTCTGAGGATCGTGTCCGAGAGAGGAGCACCACGCACGTAGGCGCAGAGCGGAGTATGGCGGTGCTACTCCACACCTCTTCATTGGAGAATTCTCTTGTAAGTTGAAATTTCCCGTGAGAACTTTTTATTTTTTCTTATATTCTCTTTTTCACAGCTTTTACTTCCTTCACTTATGATGGAGCTATAACACAGTGCGTCCATAAAATAATGTTCCAGTTATAAATTTTAATTGTCTAAACTGTAAACCTTGTAGAGTGTTGGTTCATGGTCACAATTAAAGAGTAACTCAAACAGTTGCTACTCAAACGAGTACTGCTTTGTTGTTTTCTCGCTTGCAGCGTGAAATAATGGCTCTTTCCCCAAACAGTACAGTGTGAACCTGTAAACTTTATTTGGCAACAGGCTGAAGCCCCTCCGCATTGTAATCTCTTTGTACGAATGTAGTTGAACGTCGAAGTCCCTGACCGTTGGATTGGTCGTAACGGTCGAGACGACAGAGCTCTTTTTCGCTTTTTCCTTTGGGGCTTTATAAAAGATCGTGTCTACGTTCCGCAGCTACCTAATGATTTGCCAGAGTTGAGACACAGAATTGAAGAGGCTATTGCTTCCATTACTCAGGACTTGTAAATCAAAGTGTGGGGAAAATAGGACTTGAGGTTGGATGTATGTCGTGTAACAAATGGTGCACAATTGCGCATATTACAATTTTTTAAGAAAAATTGGTTAGTTTACCTTTAATTTGATGTATGATACGATGCAAATAGTCTACTGTTGTACTGTTGTAATATCCCATTGAAACTGCGACACTGTGGGTTTCTGACTCGCCGCCCAGGTGTAGGCGGTCGGTCGCCATGCCGACTATGGAGCCACACAACACGAACAACACTCGAGGCAGGGTCAGCGGCGCCCCTCGGTCCCTGCCCAGAGCGGCGCGCGGCTCTGTCGCGCTGGCCTGTACAGTTCACACCTGTACAGTTCACACCTTGCCTCTCTTGCATTTCGTATTCTGTCGCAGATGATTTCAACAGATATTTGCTTAATAAGTTGTAAAGTGTCGCGCAGATAACAGTGGCAAACACTTGCGCGAATTTTTATACCCATTACGTAACACTTAAGTTAATATCTCTGTTGAAAATATTTGTGAAAGAACAGCAAATCCAACAGAGATATAATGTTAAGTTGACAGAAATAGAAATTAAATAATAGTAATAACGAAAAAATGAAGAAAAGAAAGTGAACGAGTCTTTCAATACTAGCAGTAAAGAGTAAACACTAACGTGGGTAAGAAGCAAATTCATGTGTTCTCGTGGTGCAAATAAACTTATAATTTGTGTTACTTGCTTTATTGCATTTCTTGCGTAGATTATACACCCGGACTTTAGAAGACCACACGGCAATGCATCGCGCTGTTCAAAGCCGAGCGTGATATGTATTCGCTTTCCAAGTACGTACTTTCTCCACCCGCAGCAATAATTCGCTGTCAGAATCGTGAATAATGATGGCCACCATCTCCCGCATATGTCAGCAAGAAACAGCACGAAACTGAAGGAAATTGAAAAGGCTCCGATAAAATAGAAGTCTTGATATAAATACTAAATCCCTGCTTCGGATGTGGTTTTGAACAAGGAATTTTATTAAAATACTTCCCATCATGTTAAAGTTCATCAAACAGTTAATACAATAATGTTTCCGCACACGTTACATGATTATAAATTATAAGAAAGTATTACAGGATAGGAGTACTATTATAAAGTTTTATTTTTAATACCTATGCGCATTCATGGACATTCATTTCCTAATAAACGTACTAATTAATTTATCTTTATTTTAAGTAAAAATAAAGACCTGCTTAGTAGGCAATAATACAATCGACTGAGCTTTGTATTTAATAATATTATAGTAATAAATAAATAAATAAAACGTATTCAAACATATTTGCTTTAAGTACAATTTGTATAATCCAGTAATCGATTATATTTTTTTTTCCTGTAACCTGTCGTGTCAAACGCAAGAGGAACAAGGGGTGATATAGTAGACAGAGGTGTGCTAAGTGTTAGATATCAACTTTTTGATTCTTCAAATACACAAACCCTTCATTACAAACAAATATTAACTTCAAGATATAAACAAATCGCATTTGTTTCCAGAGCTTTCACTTGTTACACAGCTGGAAAGTCTCTGTGAACAGAAAAGACAAAAATGATTAGGACAGCCCTTACTTAAATGAAAGCGACTTAACAAAAACACTGCGCTTGAGGCTAGTCAACTAGTACATAACGCCCGCGGCAATGCGTCGGGTTACACTGTGAATTTAAATTACGTGAATTTACAACAAAATACATGAAGCTACAATAAACCATACTTTAATGCTGAAGGCAGAACATTGATGCATGTTAACGAAATATATTACAAGAATTAGGATATCTGCATTTCCTTGAAGAACGAATAGTAAACACGTTTTATGATTTTCAATCACATAAATCTAAAACTGTTATCATTTACCTTAACGCTCTTAAGTATGTTATTAATTCTTAGGAACATAATTATTAAACTTCGCTAAACCAAGCGAGGGAATGACTGCTAAGTTAATCAACGTTTAAAGTCCTCAATTTTCAAAATTCTTCTTGTATCTCCATTTACGTGTTAGTCAGTGGCGTCTCGTCAGGGCAAGCAAGGCAAGCAGTGCTTGCCGAGGCAGTTTCCAGACATAGTATTTTTTAAATAAATATTTTATTCAGAATAGTATTTTACTTTGGCTCGTGCCGTTAGGTGTATGTATTTTTTACACTATCTTCTTGGGACCCAGTACTGTGCGCTGTGCGCTATAAGAAAATAACTCGTTGACACACAAAACATGCTGTTTTAGAATCGTTGCTAGGTTTAGAAGCGCTGGTAGGACCGCTTTCAGCAGGAAGGCTGCCGCAGTAGTTTCTTTTCGAGAGGGGGGGTGGAATGGTACAAAGATTCAGGGAGGGGATTGGCTGTAAAAACACGTGGTAGAAGCTACGAAAGTAGCGCTTTCTTGCCGAATTGAAGCGAACATGGCCGAAGCAGACGGTGAAATTCTTCCACCGACTTCTTCGGCTATGTCCGCCACAGTTCGGCAGGGCAGGTGGCGAGGTCGCGTTTCAGTCGGCGGTCGTCTCTCGGGGCGCGTGCATCTCTCCCGCGGGCTGTTAGCTGGCAGTGCGTGGGGGATTTGTGGGCGTACGCGTCCCGCGGGTGGCGGATGCGGGATCCCAGCTCGAGAGTTGCAATCTCGCTGGGGTGACTGTGAATAACCAATAGCAGTCCGCGGACCAATGGCCGGCCTGTGGAGTCGTTATTACGGCTATCGGGGTGAACGGTAGCCTGAATGTAGCGTGGCAGGAAGCAGCTTCATCGGCGAGGCACCGCAGGGGAGCTCGATGTGCCCTGGATGCGAAGTGTAGACGAACTGCGGGCTGAAAATTGCGGAGCTGTGAACTACCGCGCGCGCAACGTAACTTAACAGCATCGTTACTCAGTTGGAGCCCTGTTGGAGCCAGTGGTAGCCTGGGCGGCGCGACCTTCAACCGTCCCGGGATTTTGGAGCACAAGAGGGTCCGACTCGCAAGATACTTAATTCGCCTGAACGACTTACCCCCACCCTAGCTTGAAAGGTTGTTGGCTGTTGACTGGAAGAAGGAAGATGAAGATGGCGCAATGTCAGGCTGCCATTCGCCCCGTACGCCCGCAGTTCGAGCCGGTTTACTGGCTCGTCTGCCCACTTCTGTTTTAACTGTGGCTGCCTGGGCAGCTGTGGCTGGGCTGACGCGTGAAGTCGCCCGCCCCTGGGGGCGCATGCGCCCCTGGTTACTAATAACCCAGGAGTTCCCAACATTTGAATGCGGGCCGCAAGGCCCAAGCACCCAACTCCAGCATGGTTTATTTTTTAGCCCCTCCAACTCTTCTTACTTGGACCCTTCTTCCCTCTTGTCCAGTAGTTACCTGCTTGCTTAATGCATGTTAATTGATCCCCGCATGAACCGGCCCAGGGTTTTCCCTGTGTCTATGCAGGTTTTACATGGGTCACATTAGCTAGCTTTTAAGCTAGACGACCAATGGGGCGTCAGTCATGGCGCCAATCGCAGCCATGGCTGGCCAGTAAACCCCAATAAGCACACGATGCACGCGCCCTTGTCCTGCATTGTTAAAAACCCGCATGGTAGAGTGTATAGGCTTCGGCCTGAGACACACTTAGGTCCTCCCCTAACCTGGACCCTCCCCTTACACACTTAGAATAATTTAGGCTAGGAAAAAAAATCGTGGCGTTTCAGGAATGAGTGACGTGCCAGTTTCTTGGTACACGTACTAATTAACAGAGTTTCTGATCATTATGAAGATAATTTCTTTTATGTTGGTACGAAAAATACCAAGATTTTGTTTTACTATTCTAGTACATTTTTATGAGGTTCTTCTCTTTATTTTAAGTACTTACTTTGCCATGTGTTGTATGTTTATATATTTTGTACCAGATATCAAAGATACTACACTCCCACTTAGTATATAAGTAATGTAGAGTAGGTATTTTACTATCAGAATAATGTAAGTCAAACATTATTTTTTAAAAATAATTTATTTAAAAAAAATGTAAATTTTTCTACCTGTGGAATAGTCAGTGTTCAGTTAAGAAAACTACTTAAATAGCACCATTTTGTACCTTGAAATCCATATTTTCCTGGGGGAGGGCCCCCGGACCCCCCCCCCCCCCCCCCCCCCCAATCATGTTTTGATATGAACGGAGTTGTTGCTTCCCCTCATGTAAACCTCACGCCTCGCCACTGGTGTTAGTTTATTTATAACCGAAAAACACGTAGTTCTGACTGTTGAATCCGGGAGTTACAGTTATTTGTCGAATCAAATAATGACGGTGTAGCAGTCGCGGGCAGCAGCTCCCCGCCTCGGTTGTCGTCTCGGAGCTGTCTCTCTCCCCGGGCCTCATACACTCTGGAACTCGAGGTAAAAAACTTCGGAGATTTTTCTGGGCCTACATGACCGGAACACGCAGCACACCCGATGTCCGGTACAAAGCCCGCCCAACGAAGTTCGCCGAGCATTTCCGAGCGGCTCCGATGCTTTCCGCGCAGCGTGCGACAACTGGTGTTGAACAGGTTGCATCCAGCGCGCGGATAGGCACCGAGCTGGCGTCATCAATGTATGTATGCCGGGCATACGTAACATTCCAACCACAAGGTTTGAACCACATCCATGACTACCCCTTTAACGCACATATCCAATTCAGAAGATTTATTTACATATAAAGTACACTTTACAGTGGATGTGTTACATAACATTATTGACACTCCAGCACATGGTGCTCTTTTACTAAAATTTACATTTGTAAATTTATAGTTTAATGAAATGAAGATAAAACAGTAACCATCCGCAAGTTCTACCACTGCGCTATCGGGACAATTAAGGTTTGGGAAGGAGACTATGTATTATCAATATTTTAATGCCAGTTTTCTTAAGTATTGTTACGATTTACTGCGGGTTCGTAAAGGATAGCCCAATTAAAGATTGTTATCACACACACAGTTTTATTTATTGCCACTACTTATGTCACTTAAAAATAATATAAAATGGCAAATAATCAATTGCACTTAAAAATGTTGCTTCCCAGTCACTCGTTTATTACAATCCACACACCTCACTGGACCGCACCTCTGGCGCAACCCTAGCCGCAGCACCCCTCGTGGGTCTCCACCGCGGGACTCCGTCGCCGCACTCCGCCGCCGCCGACGCACTTGCCTTCACCGAGAATCCGCTCGACGCATCGCTCGGAACTTCGCTCGGGACTCCACCGCGCCTGCGACACTATTAACCTTAAACTCCGCCCTGCAACCTTCGTCCAAGGACTTCGCCACTCTGCCGCGCCTGTGGCACTATTGCCGCGCCTGTGGCACTTTTGCCCTGGAAACTCCGCCGCGGGAAAGCTCCCACCTGAACTCTCTTCTCAACTCAAACTAACTCTCGGCCGGCGTCCTGGGCACATACATATATAGGCCCAGTCACCTTCCAGAACTCGCGAGCGCGGCTGGGGCCAGTCGCGTCATTCCGCGCCGACCAGACGGCAGAAATCTCTCGAAACATGTCGGCGGCTCGCGTAACTCCGCAGCTGTCCGGTGTCAGTTACGTGTCAAAGGCAGAGCGCCGCGCGTGGAGTGGGGAGAAGGAGGGGGGAAAGCGACAATCCTTGTTATCTTCCAGGCGCGCATGGTGCATCTCATGTTGCGGCAGCCGCCCGCCAGCACTGCACCTGTACGTGTCCCGGCCTTGCTCACGTTCGTAACAGTATTTTAAAAATAGGGAATTATTCTTATAATTATTATAGATTTCCTATTATATTCCAGGGTAATTTCGCTACCATAACGTTTCAATTGACAAACCAATACGTTTGGTATGTACTTTAGTTTTTACGAAAGTAACTATATACGGGTTTATGTTGCTACACGTGTGTCCGCCATCGACCTCAGTTCCATATTCAGAAATTAGCCTACTCCTTCCAAATGCCGTACACCGAGAGCTGAGATCTCTGCGCATCAAAGATGAACATGGCGTGTGGGGCTGGTACGGTCCACGTCACAGATGAACATGGCGTGTGGGGCTGGTACGGTCCACGTCACAGATGAACATGGCGTGTGGGGCTGGTACGGTCCACGTCACAGATGAACATGGCGTGTGGGGCTGGTACGGTCCACGTCACAGATGGACATGGCGTGTGGGGCTGGTACAGTCCACGTCACAGATGGACATGGCGTGTGGGGCTGGTACAGTCCACGTCACAGATGGACATGGCGTGGGGGCTGGTACAGTCCACGTCACAGATGAACATGGCGTGTGGGGCTGGTACAGTCCACGTCACAGATGAACATGGCGTCTGGGGCTGGTACAGTCCACGTCACAGATGGACATGGCGTGTGGGGCTGGTACAGTCCACGTCACAGATGGACATGGCGTGGGGGCTGGTACAGTCCACGTCACAGATGAACATGGCGTGTGGGGCTGGTACAGTCCACGTCACAGATGGACATGGCGTGTGGGGCTGGTACAGTCCACGTCACAGATGGACATGGCGTGTGGGGCTGGTACAGTCCACGTCACAGATGGACATGGCGTGTGGGGCTGGTACAGTCCACGTCACAGATGGACATGGCGTGGGGGCTGGTACAGTCCACGTCACAGATGAACATGGCGTGTGGGGCTGGTACAGTCCACGTCACAGATGAACATGGCGTGTGGGGCTGGTACAGTCAACGTCACAGATGAACATGGCGTGTGGGGCTGGTACAGTCCACGTCACAGATGAACATGGCGTGTGGGGCTGGTACAGTCCACGTCACAGATGAACATGGCGTGTGGGGCTGGTACAGTCAACGTCACAGATGAACATGGCGTGTGGGGCTGGTACAGTCCACGTCACAGATGAACTTGGCGTGTGGGGCTGGTACAGTCCACGTCACCGATGAACATGGCGTGTGGGGCTGGTACAGTCCACGTCACAGATGAACATGGCGTGTGGGGCTGGTACAGTCCACGTCACAGATGAACATGGCGTGTGGGGCTGGTACAGTCCACGTCACAGATGAACATGGCGTGTGGGGCTGGTACAGTCCACGTCACAGATGAACATGGCGTGTGGGGCTGGTACAGTCCACGTCACAGATGAACATGGCGTGTGGGGCTGGTACAGTCCACGTCACAGATGAACATGGCGTGTGGGGCTGGTACAGTCCACGTCACAGATGAACATGGCGTGGAGGCTGGTACAGTCGTGGCCTCCAGGCGGCGGCACGATCAGGCGCGACAGGCGCTGCTGTGACTGACAGCCGCGTGTCGAAACCTGCGCCCGGCGCCTCCGTCAAATGCCAACCCGCGACCCACTTCTGCCGACACCCAGATGTCTTAGCCCACGGTCAACGCCTCTACCTCGACGGGCTTATCTCCGCAGGAGTAGTTTCCAAACGTCACCGCCAGCTCGTGGCTCTAAAGGGAACACGGTTTATATGGTCTGTGACAAAGTAACGTGTTTCAACTTTGACCGTTCTTGAAAGTAGTGGTAGTGGTAGCCATTTCCCCACTGCCACTTGCAAAGCATCGCATGATAATGAATATTTACACGAACAACAACTTTAAGTTGTTACAATCACTGTTTACAGAACAACAGTGGCAGAAGGATACGTAGGCCTTTGGCACTACTATTGTGAAAACTTTTAAATTTTAGATAAGTTACGTGACAAAGACTGTAGAAATTTGAGACTGGCCCAGCTTCATATAGCCGTGTCACGCGGCTGTTCTATTGTTTGATATAATCGTCTCTGATCCGAAAGTGTCATATATTGAGTGGCCAAAAATCAATGTCCCAGAGTCAATGATATGTTACAACAGTTTAATTTAATCAATTTACAAAAGATAATTCATAAAATTGAAGTTATAACTAACCCAGTTTTTCTTACAAATGTTTAATATGTACACATTTAGTTATACGGCACACATCCAACATTAAGTCCAATGCTTTCCACACTTTGGTTAATACGTCCGCAGTATTGGAAGCAATAGCCTCTTCAATTCTGCGTCTCAACTCTGGAAAATCATTAGGTAGCGGTGGAACGTAGACACGATCTTTTATAAAGTCCCAAGGAAAAAAAATCGCATAGCGTCGTGTCAGGCAAACTTGCAGACCATCGAAAAAGAGCTATCGTCTCGAGCATTACGACCAATCCACCGGTCAGGGACTTTGACTTTCAACAACTCTCGTACAAACAGATTCCAATCCTTTTGCCAAATAACGTTTACAGGTCCACCCTCTACTAATTAGGGAAATTATGCTCAGGAATCGCCATTTTGCGTAGATGACGCTGCAAGCGAGAAAACAACAAAGCAGTACTCGCGCTTGCACTTATCTAAAACTGTAAGAGTTTCTCTTTAGTTGTGACCTTAAACCAACACACTATAATGCTTAAAGTCGAGACAGTTAAAATGTATAACTGGGATATTCTTTTATGAACATACTGTATTTAAGGATTAATTAAATGTTCTCAACATCGCGCAATAAGATGCTGGCCGTTTTAAAAATTCTAAATTATAAGAAATTTTCAATGATATTTATTATGTCTTCATGAATTCATAGTGTTGCTACTAATAAGAGTTTTTGGTTATTGCTTTCCTATCGTCACTGTTAAAGATGTTGAGTATTGATTACTTGAATGCATAACAATACAAAAAGATGTACGACTTGTTATTGGCGATAGAATTCAGATACATGTATCCTGATAGTCGTTATTTTCGCTGCTGAGAGTGTTCTTATAAGTAAGCCGTGTACTTGTGGGCCTTTTATAACACGGCCTCTTAAGAAACGTTACATGCGACTGTTAGAAATTACAGTAAATTTACGGACTTTTCAAACAAGAATACACCGCAAATAAACGAAGTCTTCTTCAAAGTTAGGATTTCGATTTCCGCATTGTGCTCTTTAGTGAACATTGTGAACAGAACACGGAAGGAAGAAGTATTTTTGATAGTTAGTTACCCTGTTCTTAAGGTTTCGTGGGTATTACGAGGTGATTATCATGAATTTGTGTTCAAGTTAGCTAACTCATTACCTTCATTTACAAAGACATCCTTGGTTTACGAACATCCCGGGTAATTCGTTACAAATTTTCTTCGTAAAATTAAGGTGAAAATTTTTTAACAGATGTTTTTTTTCATGCCTACTCAAGTATACTTACAGGGACGTCGAAATAATTCAACCTAATTTTTCAAGGTATGTTTATGTTCCGGAGCATGCCTGCTGGATTTTTCAGTTTTGACACATTGAGTAAGTCATGCTGTGTTAGATTTTATCATGGTTACGTAGTTTATAACCATTGGCGTAACCAGGGGGGGGGGGGTTTAGGGGTTCTAACCACCCCCCCCCCCCATAGCCACAATTATTTTTTCTTAACTGAAAGCAGGTTAGCTAAAAGCCTGGGTGTCTTATTGTTATCACCGGCCACTGCACTGGAGGGGAAGAGTAAGCGAGCCCTACCGATTCTCCTTCCCTTCCCCTACCCCTGTCACGAGCAGAAGCTATAAGGTTGTGACGCCGTGACGGGTCTTCAGCTTTAAAATATCCTACACCTACTGTATTTAACCAGCGCGGTAATTATAAGCAGGTGTTGACTGGGCTTCCAAAAGTGTAAGGAACGCTGTGTGTGTATAGAATTGAGACAACGACATGGTGTCATGTAACTCTTCAAGCTAAAGCTAATTGTTTCCAGGAATAGGCCAGTTCTGTCGAAACCCAACCCTTTTTATTCTTTTTTTTTGTATTGTCGAGTTTCGAGCATGATTTATGATTTTAAGTGGACGTAAACAAGGCACTTGGATTGATAAAAATATCTTTAATTAATTTATTACTTCATTACTCAAACAAATTTTTAATTAAAAAATTAATAATTTTTTTACCATTACAATGTTTAAAGTTAAGTACCGAAAACTGCTAAAATAGCACTATTTTACACCTTAAAATCCAAATTTTTCCCGGGGGTGGACCCCCGGACCCCCCGCTTTATTATGGGGGGGTCATGCTTCTTAACCCCCCCCCCCTCATCCATACACAAATCCTGGCAACGCCACTGTTTATAACTACAGTATTTTATAATTGTGGATATTAATTCTCCTGCTAGCAATACTTCTGACAGCTTACCTTCTGATTTGCTGCGAGGCTTATAATAACCTTGTGTAGTATGCCAACAAAAGGCACAAATATAATATTGTTAACATATCTTTCACCATTATGCTGTAGGAAAATGTTCGAATTAAAGAGCAGCACTTTTTATATGTGTTTTAATATTGTGTGGTTGAATTTTTATGCAACATGACACGAGCAAATCTTAGACTACTACAGTAATTGAATTTTTGTTAAGATATAGTGAATTCACATAGAAAATAATTCCCTAAAACATGACGTAATGTTTTGCTAATGTGACGATGCTATTGCAGAGAACCGAGTTGAACAAGCGACACCGACGTACGTACTGCTTAGGCTCGCCAACAGGTCATCGGCCTGAGCGCTCTCCCTGTCACTCGCAGTAACACGTGCTGGACACCCCTGCATTAGTGCGGCACCTGCAATAGTACAGTTGCGTGGATATCTATCAGCCTCACAGCAGACGTGCGGCGCCCGAGTCGACACGAAGATAAACCAGCTATCTCTCCCGAGGCAAGTGCGACTGTCACATTTCAGTTCCTGTCCCTGGCGATAATCCCCCACTGTTTCGGTCGACGTCCCAGGAAGTGCTTGGGCGGTGGGCGTCTGCTCGGAAGTTAAAGTCACTTCTGGGGCCTATTTCACAAAGCTACAAGTCTACACGTTACAGGCAAATTAACTTGTAACTAGTAAGAAACAAAATATTTCGGTTTCACAAACCTACATGTCTTGTCTTGTAGCTACAAGTAAATTCCTACAAGTTACAAGTGAGATTTTGAATAGTTACAAGCGTTTTCATTTCACAAACATACCTACTTGTAACAAACACTTGTAATACTTGAAATTGTTGTGACTAGTAACTAAAGGTGGGTAGAAGGTATTACAAGTAGGGTTAAGTAAAGTACATATGTGAAGTATTTGTTGTATATTCATTATTTTCTAAACTTTAAAATGTTTAGTAGTGACTCGGAAGAAGATGCCCAAGCAAATAATGAAATAAGATTAATGCGACGGGGAAGAATATTTAAAGACAGAGTGAATATGCACTTTGGGACTGAGTTAGAATTTAATGAGCGTTTTCGTATGTCGTCTGAAAATTTACTTACAGACATTGGACATATTTTAACATAAGAAACTAATAGAAGTGCTGCATTAACTGCTAAAAGTAAATTGTGTGTTGCCCTTCACTGGTTTAGTACTGGATGCCAGTATCATGCAATAGCGGACATGCATGGGGTGTCGAAGGCAACTGTTTGCCGCTGCATAAAGGAGGTCGTGGAAGCAGTGAACATGGTTAAGTTTCCTGTAATTGTGGACTGGCCACAAGACATGAACCGCGTTGTTACAGACTTTCACGAAATAGCTGGAATGCCTAATGTATGTGGTGTTGTTGATGGAACTCTAGATAAAATTGATGCGCCCCATCAACATGAAGAGCAGTTTGCCGACAGACATGGAAACAATTCAATAAATTGTATGGTTGTGTGTGGTCCTGATTTACTGTTTTATTATGCTTCAGTGAACTGGCCAGGCAGTACACATGACGCACACGTGCTGCGAAATAGTAATCTATATGCTCGCATGGAGGCAGGCGGGCATCGTTTTGACTCCTCAGTAATACTCGCTGATTCTGCATACCCTGTGAAAAATTGGTTAATTCCTCCATCAAGAAATAATATTGAGGAAGAAGCTGTCCGTCGTTTTAACAGAGCACATAAACAAACACGGAGAGTAATCGAAAATGTCATTGGAATCTTGAAAGAGAAATATCCTTGCATTAATCACCTTCGGGTGGATCCTGTCTATGCCGGACGTATTGTGACTTGTTGTGTCACTTTGTGCAACATGTCTAGATCGCCAGATGACATACTCCATGTTAACAATATAGGCCTGTTTGAAGTTGATGACGGAGATATTTTTGAGCAAGATGATGGCGATGGAGTCGGACATCGTATGCAACAGCTAATTAACCATTTCCGTTAACAACCGTTGGTTACATGAAAATCAATTTCGAGGATAAATATTTTCTGTGGGTTTCAGTTGTACAAAGAAATTTAATACAGTATTTTCACTTGCTGTGATTTAATTACAACAAACAGGTTCAACAGGTAATACAAGATATATAAATGGAAAACTAGTATTTATATGATTACTGTGTGTTTAATATTCAGTCGGATTTATAGCATCTTCTTCTAAGCATACACTGTGACCATCGATTGTTATCACTTCATATTGGGACTGTGTGGAAGGTAATTCTGCAGTGAACTCGGACCTGGGCAGTTGAAGTGCTTGTTCAAGGTGGAGACTTTCCAGTCTCAGTTTGTAGTTTATCAGTTTTAAATGCTCCACTTGAAGTGCTAGCTTCTCGTCGAGAAGTCGTTTTCGAGAACATGCTGCTTGCTCGTCAACACTCCGTTTTCTCTTCTTACCTTAAAAAAAAGTTTTTTTTGTATGTTAGTTTGTGTACTACATGTATATAACCGCAGCAATATACTCAGTAAATTATGTTTTATATGTAAGTTTAGTAATGCAACTATGATAATAAACATTGGAACTACTGACGGCTTAAATATTTTCTTACCCAGGCCATTTCGTTCTAGTTGTGACTCTAGCATCATGTTTGTTGATACTCCAATTGGCTCTTCATTAATTAGAACTGGAGCACTTGCAGTGTCACAAGACCATGTTTCTGCAACTCCCAGGCTCGTTATTGATGGAGAATCCTTACCAATAATATATAATATCATATGGTCTAATTCTGTGAATTTTGATGTTTTTCCGCCACTTGAACCGGTTTTTTTTGCCATTGTCAACTTTTGCCTGTAATAAATAGTGTTTTGTCAGTGGTCACGTTACAGTTATTATAACTTTCACACAACTACAACAAACTGCTATTAAAAAAGTTGCATTTTAATTTAAAATGTATTCATACAATAAATAGCCTTTTTTTTCTCAGTACTTACCATTGTAAGACTTCTTCAAATTCGGCCAGAATGTGTCTCTCAAATAGGTTATGTCTTTTTCTCTCGGTATAAAGCCAAGTGCCAAAGCTACCTCACGTATTTCTTCCCATTTTCTAAGCTTATCGTTTTTTGTTAGCTTGTCCGAAAATGCCCCAAAGAGAATACGTTTCGCTTCTTTGATTTTGGTTACAACAGCTAACTTGTTTTCGTTCGGTGATGGCATTTTGTTTACTTGTAATTCCAACCGGCTGACTTGTAGCCAAGTACTATTACTTACAAGTGTTTCAAAACTATATGTGAGACATAAATTACAAGTACTTGTAAATACTGGCGCTGTATGTGAAACGTAATTTATAAGTACTAGTACATACCAGTACTTGTAACTTGTTACTTTTAACTTGTTACTTGTAACTTGTAGACTTGTAGCTTTGTGAAATAGGCCCCTGGTAGCAGTCGCTAATCATAGCTGTATAAAGGCTAATCTAGAAGTTTGTTAAATGGCTTGAAAGGAACTCGCTAGGAAGAATCTTGAAAATCCCGCCAAATTGAGTATTGTTAAACAAACATGATTAACGAAAAATCATCCAGGAATAAGTATCCAACACCACAATAACCACACATATTTCGTTATCGACATTATTATTAACATTTCCAAGAGTGCACTTGCTCACGTCGACTTCTTACCTCCATGGGCTGACCAATGGTGTTTGGCGGCAAAACAGAGAGCAGCGACGAATGAAAGGGCGACCTTGGAGTACAAATGACAACGCAGGTTTCATGGCGCTACAGTGCTTTCAAAGTGTGTCCTTGGGGGGTTGTAGTGGTCGTGCTGTCACGAGAGCTGCTGGACGCAACAGTTCGGCCACCGAAGAACTGTGTCGTGTCAGTGGCGCAAGCAAGCCTGGCTTCAGGCAACGCACTCAGCTCATCTCCAATAACTAGAGACCGGAAAAATTCGCGGGTTCATTGACCTTCAGGATAGACTCCATTATCCTCTGCACACTCGGGCAAATGCCAACTGTTCATTGGCTGCTGACTTGTGAGTCGTCTCGACTGGGTGGCCTGTGATTCGACACTTCTATGAGTGAGGGTCTCTAATTAGCCCCCAGTCCTCCAGATTAACATTGAACCAATGACAGAAGCAGCACTTAGGTAAAATTATTTGAATTTTAGCATAACACGAAATGAATCCGCGAATTTTTCAGTTCTCTACCAATAACGCACGAGAGAGAAATGATGAATGTTTAAGTTTAGTGTTTAAACCCACTCCTTGTCCTTCGCTTAGCCAACAGACACAAATGCGAAAGATGTTAAGCCAAATAAAATAAAGAATAAAATAAATTATTATTTTTTGATCAGAATGTTAGTAAATAAACTCTACTTCTGTTGCAATTATACTGTTTTATTTCTCTTTTCATCGTACGATAATAGCTGAGATCACCCAAATCAAATGGGTAACGGGTGAGTGAAACGGAATGTAAGGAACTCAGATAAAACATATTGGAGAAGGTTTTTGTGGCTGCCAAAATATATTTTATTAATATAGATCAACTATAAATTTAGTGGTGAGAGCCAAATACTTTTTTTCCAACAAAACGATTTATTACTGACACATCATTTCGTGTACATTACAAGATTATGTTTCTTTCAACAAAAATATTAGGTAAGGTCTGCATTGACAACATGTTGTAATGGCCGCAGAACAGTTGTATGAGCATGTGTAAAGAATGCACCTCGCAGGAACAGGCTGTGGCTAGCTCCCTCGAGCGTCGAGCGCGGCTATTATCGCGACTGTCGCAGCTGCGGGCGGGCGCAGATGAGTCCTGACCTTGGCCGCACTTGTTTGTCTCGCCGCGGCGCCGCGGGAAGCAGGCCGATGTCGAGAACAACTTCCTGTCTCACGAAGACGCTCCCGCGCACAGCCGTCCACCGAGGCAGCGCGGCGCGGCGGCAGCACCATTACCGTGGGCGCGCTCACTCGGGCAGCACAACGCGGTTGCAAAACAAAAACTGTTGGAATATTTTTACAAATTCTTATATCCTCATCGACATTTCTAAACGTGTTTTCTGTAAATTACATACATATAATAATTGTAAATATGACGACAAAAAACCGTATCATTGTATAATTTATTATCTCGAATAATATAATCCTTGATTATGCGCATATTTATAGAGTAATTTCTCCTAAGTAGCTCATTGCTCGGATTGACTGAAGTAAAGTACATGTTTTGGCGCCACAGAGCTCCGGTGCTCACGACCCAGTAGTCGCTGTGAGCCTGCGGGCGTGTCGACTGCAGTCTCCACGACTCGGGTATAAACAAGCATTTACATCATGCAGTAAACACAGACGAAATACCGCATTCTGTCATGAAATAACTATTGATGACGGAGTGACTATATACACATTTTAAATTAAATTTAATATTAATAATCTGAAATTATACATCAAATACTAAAAACTGATACAAGATTGTTTGTAATTGATCTGCCTTAAATTTTGAAGTTGTAAACAGAATTAATATCAAATGAAACAAGCATTTACAAAATACTGCTTTTAGTTTTGAAACAAAACATTTATAAACTCTTATGGCAAGCAGTACGATGAAGAAAATAAAAGGTGCAGTCTTAAATTATAAGTAATGAATTCCATGTTGTAAATATTGTTTTTAGTCGCCAAGGAAGTAAAAACCATTACTTATAGCCATAACATATTTATAAAAAAAAAAATATTAAAATTCACGGAAACCTATACCTAATGTTAAAAAATTTCCTGCTTAGTTTTTGTTAGTTTGTACCCAGTTTCTCATGTATACAAGCTGGTTGAAGCGCCATATTATCTTAGCAAGAAACACCTAGGAGGGAGATACATAAAGTCACCCCAGCCCTCAAAACAAAAATTTATTTGCCTTTGATATATTACATATATATTCAAAGGAATTTTGTCTGTTATATTTAAATTGTCACTGTAATCTCTAGGGAGTGGTACCTAATTGAATCCAAGTATAATTATCGTATGAAAATAAGTGTGCTTAAAGTTGACGCGCGACAGAACTTAAAGTTCTTGCTTAGAGATAGAAATAAATTATTAGTATTTTTTTATGATGTGAAATGAAAAAAAAAAAAGCTTTTTACCGCGTCCTGTACACCGATCCCTCACTTAGCACGACTAATGCGTTCCTAAACATGTTCGTGTTATTAAAAATCGCGTATTTTGACGTATTAGTCTCCATAAATAGCAAGGCAAATTTACTTAATGTGTTCATAAATGTATAGGGAAAATTCTTTACGTAATATAAATGCGTAGAATAACACTAAATGATACATATGTCACACCGTTTATCTTTATAAGCCTACCAATGAATACTTTGTATAACACAAAAGACACCGCGTAACGGGAGACAATCATCAGTCGGCTGGCTGACTTGCCCGCCCGGGCGTGACCTTCAACTCACGTCGCGTACCTTTCCAAACCATCCTTTACTGACAGTGAAACCGATATTACTGTCCGGATAGTTAAATTTTAATATTTCAAAAATTGAAGTGCTGATTCGCGTATCACCACTGTGATATCCTGTGAGGCACTTTTTTTTTTTAAATTGCACCATTCATTTAACAACTTTTACAATGTGAATCATCTGTTAATTTCTGTTCCGGTATCTAATGTCAAATATATTCCAGCTAATACACCCAACAGCATCGGACTTATATAAACGTCCTTATTCCGTACGATTGTGGACACAGTTGACTTGCTTAAAATTACCACAAAAAGTATGACCTCCATGACATTCTGCAAGCCATAATACTTCTAGTTTTGTCTCATGAAGCATTATGCTTTCACTTGGAAGCCATGATTCCACTATGATTCCAACTGCAGGTGCTTGTGCACGTACAGTTGCCGGCAGACAAATGGGCAGGAAATTGCTTTGTGTTTGTGCGTGCGAGTTCCCTGCCACTGGCTAGACTGAGTTCATCACGGCCTGATCTGTGGCCGGGCGACAACGGTACGGCTCGACGGAATACGCGCGGACGTAAAAACATTTGGTCCTTTACACTCCATAGCATCAACTATCACGCAACATCTGTTGTTCACCGAGTTAAAGTAGACTTCGTAGCATCATGCCCGATTTTTTTTTGCCTGTGGCGATTTAGAGCTAACTGGCATTTACAGACGTGCTATTCAAGTCTAGGACAGCAAATTTAACATCGCGCTAAATGAATTCGCGCAATTTGAAGACGTGATAAGTGAGGGATTGTATTATTCTCGCATCCGTTCACTGGCATTTTTTTGCGCCTCTTTTGTTGGTTTTACACGTTGCCTTTGATAATAACTCTTATCTGCTTCTGCATTATTATTATTTTTAGGCAAGATGTTAAATCAATATCTCCAGCTGAATAAAACGAAAGAACAAAAAAAAAACACTCCAATCGAACATAAATTACACTGATTAAGTTTATCACACAAGCCTTTAAGTCCTTTTGAAATTTAAAATCACAGTGTTCACAAACCAAAAATTAATTACACTTATAAAGCTAACTTCTTATGTCTATACGTCTTTTAAATTTTCAGTCACACTATTTACATAACAATAAATGAACTTATAGAGATAATTGAACAAATCAGTAACTATTCTCCACGCGAATAAATAAATTGTATATACTTAAAAAAAATGATAGTGTCGATTGCTAGCCGTTAAGAAAACCGGGGAGAAAAAAACACAAGCAGCGTAACGATAAATCCGTAGCATCACTGTTGCGTCATTTCTACCTCTCTTCCGCCGGTCGTTACAACTAGCATATAGCATGCTACGCCAGAGGCTTGCCAGGAGGAAGGGGGGGTGTTATCCCCCCCTTAGCCACTATTTTTTTTCTTATCTGAAAGCAGGTTAGCTAAAAACCTGAGTGTCTTAGGCCCTCCTCACACGGGGATACTGAAGTTGCCTACAAAACGATCGCTGGTAGCCTGGAGACTAGGCAACTGTGTGACTGGGTGACTCTAGTCGCCCGTTATCTTCACACGACGCTACTAAAATATCAGAGACTGGGAGGAAAAAATGCATCGTGAGTACAGCCCGAGTATCTTGTGGAACCGTGAAGTGCCTATATATTGTATGTAATGTCCAGTGATAACAGCAGTGACGATAGTGATATTGTTATCCAATATTATCAACATTATAGAAAACGAAGTAGGAAAAGATTGTGGGTTCATCCATATATAGAAAGGAACATTAATTGTAGATTATTTGTCGCGGCCAAAGAATTGCAAGAGACAGACTCAAAATTCATCGCTTTCTACAGAATGACGAAGGAGACTTACCAAATGTTAACGGAAATTGTTACACCTGCGATGTATTATAGGGATACCACTATGAGGGAATGCGTGAGCCCCGGTGAACGATTGCTGATAACTTTGAGGTAAGTAAGTTAAGAAATACAAATTATTACGAATTTTTGTTAAGGCACTTCTAAATGTTTCCCTTCAACACAAATCTATTTCTTTCCAAGTATTTTAACGTATATACTGATGCTTGGCGAATAAAAACAATGTATGCATTTTAACTTGAGGCCGCAATTACTTATTTTATCTGTGGAAAATGGCTGTTGTATGGATCTTAAGAATGTGCACTTTAACGTTAACAGGTTAAATAATCTAAAGTTATTTATACCCAAGTATTCCAGTCAACTGAAAGGTGAAAGTATAAACATATCTTATGCATAAATTCATTCCAATGTTTAATTCAAATATACCTAAGAAATACACATTCAAATAATGTACTGCAAAAGAAAAAATGTATATATATAAACTATTTAAAGAATACCCATTACACAAACATTCAAATCATGACTGTAAACACAAAAATAAACAACATAATAGAGATAAAAACACGTACACCAAAGTTATATGTTTACACACCCAACAAAACATCACATCACATTATGTTCCTGCTCATATTGTAAAGTCTCTTGGATGACTTCAAAATACTGTTGCGTTTCAGTATCTTGTACTTTCTGTGGAATAGTTTGATTTCCAGGCGACGAACAAATTGAAGCATTATCTGTAGCCAACGATGAATGCGTGGAAACACTGTAGGAGTAAGTTGGGGTCTGTTGGTAAGCTGGTACGTGTTGGTGCATGTCTTTTGGATTCGTGATGTCATCAATAAGCTGCAGAACCCTACGTCGGAATGATTTCATTTGTGCATCTGTCAAAGGTTCGATTTCTGGTAAAAGGCTTAGAAGAAACGACTTTTTTACTTGCCTATCATCGTTTGAATTCGATTCAAGTTTCCTTTTCTTTGCATTCATGTATTCCATAAAGGACTTGTCCACTTCCGTCACTGTTTGCTTTTTACGCTTTGATAAATTATCTTTTGGGTTGGAAAAGGGATCATGAGTCATTTGTTGGGAATGATGAGCATGTTCTTGCGAGAAGTCAGTATTTGGCAGCATAGGTGAAGGAAGGGAAAGTTGTGGTGTTGTAGTTAGTATTGCGTTATCTGAGATATATTCCTCCTCTTCAGCCGCAACGTCTTCCGTATTTTGTGTTGGGTCAGATGAACTGTGTTCCAGGTTTTGTTCATTGATGACTTCTGGCAAATTCCCCGATGGTGTACCAAGCGTTTTTATGAATGGTAGGGTAAATTTCATTGCCTCCGATAGATAATATGGTTTCTTATTTTTGGAACTTGAACCACTTGGAGGTGGCTTTATGTGACGGACAAAAACTGAACGGAGATTTTTCCATTTTTCTTTGCATTCGTTAACTGAAAACAAACAACATTGTTCACATAAATATAAATCGTTGCAATGGATGAATTCCTAACTAATTTACAGTAAACAAAAAACAAATACAAAAGTGAAGTAGTATTAAGTATAATCCAGATATATACAACATATGTTTATTATTTGAAGAAAAAATATATAAATGGTACATGGGGAATGTATTATGAAGTAAAATTTAATTTAACTTTGTTGCAGGTATTTGGCAACAGGAGGTACATTTGTATCGCTGTCGATGTACTTTGCTAGAGGAGAAAGCACAGTTATCAACATCATACGAGAAACTACCAAATTAATTTGGGAATCGTTGAAAGAGTCCTACATGCCTGTCCCAGGAGAAGAAAAGTGGAGAATGATAGCACAGCGTTTCTATTCACTGTGGAATTTACCCAATTGCTTGGGTTCATTGGACGGTAAGCATATTCGAATAGAAAAATTACCTGGAACTGGCTCAAGTAACTTTAATTACAAAATGTATCACTCAATAGTGCTGCTGGCTAGCAGTGATGCAGATGGTTTCTTCACTCTTATTGAAACTGGCTATGCAGGTAGAAACAGCGATGGAGGAGTGTTTCGCGCATCAGCTGTCAAACACTGGATTGCAAATGGAGGACTAGACATACCACCGCCTTCACGATTACCAGATGACGACAATGAGATTGACTTTCCTTTTTACTTTGTTGGAGATGAGGCCTTTCCATTGTCACAATATTTGCTGCGTCCTTACCCTCAGAGAACACTTGATGATGTTAAAAGAATATTCAATTACAGATTGAGCAGAGGACGGAAAACAGTGGAGTGCGCTTTCGGAATGATGGCAGAAAAGTTCCAAGTGTTGAACACTGCTATTCGCTGCCGAACTACGGAAAGAGTGGTTGATGTAATAAAATCTGTCTGCATTCTTCACAACTTCATTCGGAAAAGTGAAGGTATTAAATATTTTGCTGGTGAACCATTTGGCAACTCAGAAACGCCCAACATCAATCCACAGCCACTAGAAGACCTAACGTTACATGATCGGTCTACTGCTCATGAAGTGCGGAATTACTTGGCAAACTATTTTCTAACACCCCGGGCTTCTGTTCCATGGCAGTGGAAATACTGTTACAATAACTAATTAGGTATTAAAGTATTTCATGTGTTTTTGTAGGTTACTGTGAGTATGACAACAACTTTGAACATGTGGTAAGTTTTATCGAAGTTCGTAAAAACCATGCGTAATTCCCTTGGGAACCAAGAAAAGATATCAATAGAAAGTAATTTTTATACGTTACAAACGTTTTAGAATAAGGTATTTCTTCGAAGGACGAATAACCATTGTATAAAAACTATATTTCTTTTACTAATAATGTATTTGTGAGATACTAAATATAAAACATGCTGTTTACATATACATTTTGGTTTTTCACAAGTTAGTTTATTATGATAGATATTTTATATCTAATTATTGTTGTTTAAGATATTGTCAACTTACCTGTGAGTTGCACTTCTTTTGCGACATCATTCCATGCTTTGTCAGTCACATCCTTTTTTGAATACCCTTTCAACTTGTAGTTATAGAGTTCTGGGTGTTTCTCAACTTCGTTTACAAATTTGATATTAAACGCCTGCTCGCCCATTGTTCGCTACAATACAGTATCGCGCCGCGTAGGCTACTGGAGTAGCGTGGAGACCAGCATGCTGAGTCGCCGGGATTTACGTTGCTTACGACTTCCAGTCTCCGCCACTCCAGTATCGCCGTCTGAGTGACGCCATGCCTATCTACATGACGAGTCGCTCGGTCGCCGAGTCTCGCGGTATCTAAGCAACTTCAGTATCCCCGTGTGAGGAGGGCCTTACTGTTATCACCGGCCACTGCACTGGAGGGGAAGAGTAAGCAAGCCCTACCGATTCTCCTTCTCTTCCCCTACCCCTGTCACGAGCAGAAACTATAAGGTTGTGATGTGACGGGTCCCAAGCTTTCAAATATCTTACACCTATTGTATTTAACCAACGCCGTAATTATAAGCAGGTGGTGACTGGGTAACTCTTCAAGCTAAAGTAATTGTGTCCAAGAATAGGCCAGTTCTGCCGAAACCCAACAATTTTTATTCTTTTTTTTTTTTTGTATTGTCGAGCTTCGAGCATGATTTATGATTTTGAGTGGACGTGGACAAGGCACTTGGATTGATTAAAATATCTTTAATTAATTTCTTACTTCATCACTCAAACAATTTTTTTATTGAAAAATTAATAATATTTTACCATTACCTACAATATTTAAAGTTAAGTACCGAAAACTGCACAAACAGCACTATTTTACACCTTACATTTAGTTGTGGACGCTGCCGCGCCGCGCCGCGCTGCCCCGGTGTGTACGGGTCGGCGCCGACAAAAGCGCGTCGCCCGAGACAGTTGCGCGGGCGGGCCCAGATTCCTGACTGAGGGGGCGTCACTTCCGGTCCGGCGGGCCCGAGACGAGGCGACAGCCTCTTGGGGAGGGCTGCTCCCCTCTCCCACGCGTCAACCTTTCAACAGACGGACATTATCAACCTTACTCACTGAAACTGAGGAAAACATTTTCTTGAAACTAGGACATGTTTGAATGGTTGTAGGATGTTTGCTTGTGACTTTAATGTGTTCATTTTGCCAGACTGTGCCTCACATGCTAATGTTATGTCCTAATGTATTATTTTTATTTGGCTTAAGGCTAAGTAGGTTGAACTTAACCAGTTCCTGCCAATGATGGCGTCTTATTTACTTCGTTCATAGAGTGGCTGAACTAGGATTGGGTAAAATTAATTATTTCTTTTGACGATGCAGTTCAGTTTTCGCCTCTGAAAAGTAAGGGTAGTGTTTAAAAGTTTAGGAAATTATAGATAGTAAACATTTGTACCGGTAAAGTTTCGGCGCATGAACTCTTGTTTGATCCTAGAGACACCGTAACTTTCTAAATCACCAAATCCTGGGATCTCAGTTTTGGAACTGCATTCTAATTATTTAAGTACTGTGTGTAATCGCCAGCTTAATTATCTCAATTTTAATGCCAAAAATTGTTGACTAAATCTCTGTATCAAACTACTCATTTGGACAAATCACTGTAGCTGATTAGGTAAAAAAAATCAATCTTGAACCTCAAGAAATTTGTGGGGGAACTTGATTTCATTCAAGATTTATTTTAAATCCAATCCCAAGTTTCAAAATAATAGTGATTTAGCTAAATTTACACCAGTGCCATTAGACAAAATTTCGCCAAAGAAATAGCTGCTACATAGAGTAGGCATTTTGTGTTCGTTTTGAAACAAATTAACTTAATTACATTCATATATATATCACATTTTTACTGTTCTCAGTTATTTTGCGTTATGATGAATAGTGTGTTCTCTCAAGGATAATAAATTAAAATATATGAACGTACGCTATTTGTGTTTGATGTCAAGTAGAATATTGTTTCATCTTGAAGTACAACAAAATATCGAGTCCGTTCATGTGTGGCTATCATTACAATTAATTTGCACATTATTATTGATCTGCTTTATTACACACCTCAGAGAAAGCTAACAAAGTACTTTTACCATAATAGATGACACAAATAAACGGTACTCTTACACTACACTGCCGTATTACACTAATTAATCTATTCCTCAAATGACAATTTAAATTCTATGAGTGCTCATTCAAGGTTAGTTGTATGAGAATACCTTAAACATTCGTAAAATAATATGAAGGAAAAAGGTTTTCTCCCTTCAAAGATGTCATGATATTACCGCACTCGTTCATAAAATTGTTATGCATGTTATACGGTTTTTACATGAATAAAATCAAAGCAGACATGAGGACTGCCGACAGAAGTGAAAACGTTTTGCAAATTTTACGAAAAAATATTATCACAACAAATTTGATTAATCACGTTAGTAAAATAACTCCTAAATTACTATAAAATACGCATTGCTTAGTAAATGTAGGTATTAAAATAAATAATTGTTTAAAAAAAACTAAAAAAATACGCTTTATATAGAAAACCAAATCAAAAAATAGAAAATAAATTTTAATAAATTTGAATGAAGTATAGTGTAAAAAATTTTAACAAATATAATTTAATAATAGTGTATATAAGAAAAAAATTTATCTTATTAAAAAAAAAGCGTGGGGTGCTTTTTAAGATATTATCGAAATGATAATTCTTCTACTCATATACGTCAATAAAATATTTATAACTATTGACACCATCCACCCTACGCTTTTTTTAAAAATAAAATACATTTTTTTTCTCATATATACTATTATTAATTTATATTTATTAAAAAAATTTACACTATTTTTGATTCAAATTTATAAAAAAATATTGTCTATTTTTTATATTGGTTTTCTATATAAAGCGTGTTTTTAGTTTTTTTATATATTTTTTTCTACTTTTTAGTTTGGTTTATTTATAATTTAAAGTGATACTTCTTTATCGACGTATGAAAGAAATTTTATAACAATGTAAAAAAAACTTGATAGTGTTTACATCAATTTACTATTTAAGTAGATTTTGAATAGATATTGGCTGCAGTTAAAATAAAATCGATAAATATTGTTTTATCTCAGAAGTGCCTCTAGATGTGTCTCAATTTTTTGATTTATTACATGACTTTACTATTTAAGTGAATTTGAGTAGATATTGGCTGCTTCTAAAATATATATCCAATATAGCGTGTTGAAGAACTACAGTACTCAATAATTTCAATATCCTGCTATGAAAATCAATATATTCGGGAAGTCATTGATGTTTATTCTAAGTCAGCATATCTGATGGGTGACCATCCTTTGTTTGCAAATGTCTCACAAAAAACTTTCTCCCATTTGTTCCAGTCCGATTCCACTGTAAGTTTCATTTGCATGCAGTTGTACCAAACTACACTGGAGTATTCTAAGAAATGTTTTAAAATTTCTATTTTCTTTTTGTCTTCTTTGATTAGGAAACGTTCACATTCTTTGTTGAAATCTTTAATCCACTGGTAAGCATTTAAGTTTATGCCCGTGAATTTCTCAATCATGAAATCTTTTGCAATTTTCCCTAAATTTTGTGTTTCAGATACATTTTTTTTTTCTTCAAGAAATTTTTCTAACAGTTTTTCCAATTTTTTATTTTATCCACTAGGTATAGATTCAGCACTTTTTGCTTTTTTCCTCAATTTCTTCCAGGTAAAAATCCTTAAACTGTAAGTTTTGCTCTCTATCCAAATATTTTTTTGATATACCTATCACCTGTCAAACTTATCCATATTTTCCATGTTTGATGTCTTTTATTTAATGATTTACTGACCATGGCATAGTATGGAGTATTTGTAACTGCTTGGTGTAGATTTGCAGGTTGGTGTTCGAGTGGAATTTCAAAAATCTGCCCATCAGGTGTAGCTATTGAGGTTATGCATATGGTGTTTGATTTCCCATCTGCTGTTGGTTTCACAGCAAAATCAAACCTCCATTTTTCCATTTTTCGTGAAATATTTGCAGAAAATGTTGTGCTATAATAATGTTTCTCTCTTGGTTAATTGGTAAAATGAAACAAAGACGTATTTGTGTTTCTCTATTTAACGAAAGAAACAAAATTTAAAGCCCTTATTTCAGTTTTTTTTCTTTCATATTTTTACAAATATAGATAATATTCTCTTCAAGAAAGTATATTGTTCACAATAATCATAACCCACTCTCACTCATAGAGTAAGTAAAGGGAGAGGCGCCACTCCCATAGTAATGATCGTTTGCTTAAATTTGTAAACAAAACCCTTGCGATCATACCATTTCTTTGCAACTTGACAACGAAAAAATTACAGCCAGATACAACCTGAGAAAAGTTTAGCGTGTGATAGTTGGCACAGTTGGCACCTTTGTAGTCGTCATATTTTATATTTTTTCGATAAAGGCTACTGATATTGTAAAATTGCTTTATGTTAGTCCTTATAATGGGACGTTAAACTATTTCCGCAATAGAAAAAAAGTTTTGAACTATGGTACATTCGAACTCTCAATCGTCAGTTTCGAGCTATGACGCCTTTACCCACAAGACCACCAATCTATCTTGAAATAGGTTCAACAAGTGTATGTACTTATATTATATTTTTCTGCACTAGTAAAGTCCAAATTAATTATACAGCCAGATTGAAACTGATGATCGTTTAGTAATTAATTTTATTTCTGTTTATTATATTTATTTTCCATTCCATTTTTAATTTTTTTTTTTAATTTTCAACTTCAAAAACTACAGTAGCAGCCCTAGCAGGTAATATGGAGAACGACAGGCCAACGTGCTCTAATTTTCGTTTTCGGCAAAATGCCACGCAGCATCTAGTTTTCAGTGACATTTAAAATATATATACTTTTACTTTCAAATCCCATTATTACCACGAGACAATACAAAGATGGCCGTATGTAATTATAATAACTGGATATGTAATAAACTAAAGAGATCAAAACTTGTAATTTTTTTTTTCCGATGTTGGTGAAACATGGTATGATCTCATTTTTAAGGATTCAGTTTGTCCTATCTACTGTCACCCCCCCTGCTCTCACTTTTAATTTAATTAAATGTCACAAAATTTAGTAGGCTTTGTTTATATCGCGCCAAAGACAAACTGAAAGAAAAGAGTTCGCACATGAGCGAAATGGTTTTCTTTACAATGTGCGAACTCTTTTCTTTCAGTTTGTCTTTGGCGCGATATAAACAAAGCCTACTAAATATTGTGAAATTATATAAATTGACAACAATCTTATTTTTTAATTTGAATAATGGAATGATCTTATCAAATTAGTGTATTGTCATCGGTCATCGATAAATCTACAAAGTTTGAATGAAATCTGGCAATTTAAAGTGGCTCAAAATCGCACCCAAAGTAGTCGGTTAAAACATACAAATAAACAAACATACAGGTGAAGCTAATATAAAGCGTGTAAAAATAAATAATGATGTTCTTAATTTTTAGGTTATATTGTTACAAAGACTATGTTTTCTTCGTTATTCAAACTATATATCTATATGAGAATATTAATATATTTCTACTCTCATTTTACTGCACAGTAATCGTATACTTAGGATTTAAAATCGCAATAAGTTATACTAATAGGAACACATATAGTGTTGTTATACTAATAGGAACATATATAGTGTTGTTATACTAATAGGAACATATATAGTGTTGTCGTTAACTCGTCACATGACCATGTCCATGACGACTTACATGAATTTACGACCTATCATAACCTAAACATAATTCGTAAATGCATCGGCCAGGTATTACACATTCTCTTCTGATATCTTTGCTTAAGACCACAATCAATGTAAACCAAATAATTGTTAAATAATAATTATTACGTACCAATAATAACTATTAAATTAATAATGGCAATTATTAGGTATTAATTGAATATACTAAACACAGCGACACAACAGCGTAGAGCAGCTGACCGTATCTTTCTCGCTCGGGTACACTCGGCGGTCCCGAGTTCACCCGATCGAGCCTTTCACCTCAGAGCGTGACGGATCAGCCTAACTTACTACCTACGAAAAAATGTGTGTGCGGTGCTCCAAAAGAAGTTTTCACTTCAAAAAAAAGTTCATTAACCATCCAATATTTCTCCGCTAGCTTGGCAAACACGTAGTCGTAAGTGCAGTGGGAAGACTCGAGGGTCAACTTGGAAGAGGAAGGCCTTCTAACCCCCCCCCCCCCCCCAGGACTGCCCACCACGAGCGGACGTCCGGCTGGGCAGCGCACTTACAATTAGTGGCGGCCCCTGCCGCACAGGAAGCCAGTCCGCAGAGGTTTCCCTTTCCTTCTGCCCTGCGGTTGGCTTTCCACAGTTCAACGAGAAGAGTTGCTCGCGATAAATCTACCAACGTGAATTATGCAGATTGCGGTCGTGGACTTGATAAGAGCAATACTCGGTGTGAAATATGGACACACGCAATATATATATATATATATATATATATCTTACCAGGTTTACTCTGATTAAGTAAAAGTTTTCTTTACCCGTTTGGAAACGTAATATTGAGTATATGCAGTGCTTTAAAAAAAACCTCATTTCATTGCAGTGTGACGAGTAAAACAGACTTAAAACAGCAGGAGAAAGAGAAGCAAAATATAAAAATATCCAAAACTGAAATATCAATTTCAGTTAGTATACAGTATTATTTTATACGATATTTTCATTATTTTATAAAATAAACAAGGTAATATTGAGTGTAACAACTATTTTAAAAGGACCACTCGGTCGCGCCGCAGAGTGGCGTGGAGACGCATGCACGGTTTACTCGGTCGCACCCCATAGTGGCGTGGAGACGCATGCACGGTTTACTCGGTCGCGCCGCAGAGTGGCGTGGAGACGCATGCACGGTTTACTCGGTCGCGCCGCAGAGTGGCGTGGAGACGCATGCACGGTTTACTCGGTCGCACCCCATAGTGGCGTGGAGAAGCATGCACGGTCCACTCGGTCGCGCCGCAGAGTGGCGTGGAGACGCATGCACGGTTTACTCGGTCGCGCCGCAGAGTGGCGTGGAGAAGCATGCACGGTTTACTCGGTCGCACCCCATAGTGGCGTGGAGAAGCATGCACGGTTCACTCGGTCGCACCCCATAGTGGCGTGGAGACGCATGCACGGTTTACTCGGTCGCGCCGCAGAGTGGCGTGGAGACGCATGCACGGTTTACTCGGTCGCGCCGCAGAGTGGCGTGGAGACGCATGCACGGTTTACTCGGTCGCGCCGCAGAGTGGCGTGGAGACGCATGCACGGTTTACTCGGTCGCACCCCATAGTGGCGTGGAGACGCATGCACGGTTTACTCGGTCGCGCCGCAGAGTGGCGTGGAGACGCATGCACGGTTTACTCGGTCGCGCCGCAGAGTGGCGTGGAGACGCATGCACGGTTTACTCGGTCGCACCCCATAGTGGCGTGGAGAAGCATGCACGGTCCACTCGGTCGCGCCGCAGAGTGGCGTGGAGACGCATGCACGGTTTACTCGGTCGCGCCGCAGAGTGGCGTGGAGAAGCATGCACGGTTTACTCGGTCGCACCCCATAGTGGCGTGGAGAAGCATGCACGGTTCACTCGGTCGCACCCCATAGTGGCGTGGAGACGCATGCACGGTTTACTCGGTCGCGCCGCAGAGTGGCGTGGAGACGCATGCACGGTTTACTCGGTCGCGCCGCAGAGTGGCGTGGAGACGCATGCACGGTTTACTCGGTCGCGCCGCAGAGTGGCGTGGAGACGCATGCACGGTTTACTCGGTCGCGCCGCAGAGTGGCGTGGAGACGCATGCACGGTTTACTCGGTCGCACCCCATAGTGGCGTGGAGACGCATGCACGGTTTACTCGGTCGCGCCGCAGAGTGGCGTGGAGACGCATGCACGGTTTACTCGGTCGCACCCCATAGTGGCGTGGAGAAGCATGCACGGTTTACTCGGTCGCACCCCATAGTGGCGTGGAGAAGCATGCACGGTTTACTCGGTCGCGCCGCAGAGTGGCGTGGAGACGCATGCACGGTTTACTCGGTCGCACCCCATAGTGGCGTGGAGAAGCATGCACGGTTTACTCGGTCGCACCCCATAGTGGCGTGGAGAATCATGCACGGTTTACTCGGTCGCACCCCATAGTGGCGTGGAGAAGCATGCACGGTTTACTCGGTGGCACCGCAGAGTGGCGTGGAGACGCATGCACGGTTTACTCGGTCGCACCCCATAGTGGCGTGGAGAAGCATGCACGGTTTACTCGGTCGCGCCGCAGAGTGGCGTGGAGACGCATGCACGGTTTACTCGGTCGCACCCCATAGTGGCGTGGAGAAGCATGCACGGTTTACTCGGTCGCGCCGCAGAGTGGCGTGGAGACGCATTCACGGTTTACTCGGTCGCACCCCATAGTGGCGTGGAGACGCATGCACGTTTTACTCGGTCGCGCCGCAGAGTGGCGTGGAGACGCATGCACGGTTTACTCGGTCGCACCCCATAGTGGCGTGGAGAAGCATGCACGGTTTACTCGGTCGCACCCCATAGTGGCGTGGAGACGCATGCACGGTTTACTCGGTCGCGCCGCAGTGTGGCGTGGAGACGCATGCACGGTTTACTCGGTCGCACCCCATAGTGGCGTGGAGAAGCATTCACAGTTTACTCGGTCGCACCCCATAGTGGCGTGGAGAAGCATGCACGGTTTACTCGGTCGCACCCCATAGTGGCGTGGAGAAGCATGCACGGTTTACTCGGTGGCACCGCAGAGTGGCGTGGAGACGCATGCACGGTTTACTCGGTCGCACCCCATAGTGGCGTGGAGACGCATGCACGGTTTACTCGGTCGCGCCGCAGAGTGGCGTGGAGATGCATGCACGGTTTACTCGGTCGCACCCGATAGTGGCGTGGAGAAGCATGCACGCTTTACTCGGTCGCACTCCATAGTGGCGTGGAGAAGCATGCACGGTCCACTCGGTCGGGCCGTAGAGTGGCTTCTAGTTGCCTGCACGGGCTTGTTCCAGTCGCTCGTCAAGCCACTGTTAATCAGACGCTCAGTTAATTGCAACGTGAGGATTGCTTTACAGCGGCTTTTTTTAGTTTACGTAGTTTTTTTCATTTAAATAGTGTACAGCCCAGCAATTGGGATTCAAGATCTGATACCTACATTAATAACACTTTTCCAATGAAGTGATGAGGTGGAAAGTGTGAGCAATGTTTGTCACAGATTTAATCATGGATGCTGCAAAGCAAAAACGTTTCTATATGCATATTTCTGTATGTGTATTATAAAGCAAAACTTTAAAAAATATAGGATGCGTGTACTACTTATATAGGCACGTTAGAAGTTAAGTATACTTACTGGGGGTAAAAAAATTAAATTAAATTTTGCACGAAAATAATTTATATATAACAGTAGTATACGAATGGGGCTCCGGAAACAGGATGCAGGATGTGGATTGTGATTGTCGGTCCGCCATCTTGGATTGTGACGTCACGTCCATCTCTGACGTCACGGCGGCCATATTGGATAAGCGTAACGGGACACAGCGTAACGGGACATATCGTAACGGGACATATCGTAACGGGACATAATGTAACGGGACACAGCGTAACTGGACACAACGTAACGGGACACAGCGTAACGGGACAAGTAGATCACAGCAGCCATCTTGGATCCGCCATCTTTAAATCGAGCGCCCCACTCATTATGATGGAATTTTCGTCTCCATCGCCATATTGATTTTTTTCTGTTCCACTGGAGGCCACCATCTTGGATACCGACGGCTTTGTTTCAGCTGTTTGTTCCTAGATAGCGCCAGCATCGCTCTTGACTTTTTTCTGTTCCACTGGGGGCCGCCATCTTGGATACCGTCGACTTTGTTTCTGTTGTTTGTTCCTAGATAGCGCCAGCGACGCTCATGTTTTTTTCTGTTCCGTCGCAGGCCGCCATCTTGGATACCGTCGACTTTGTTTCTGTCGTTTGTTCCTAGAGAGCGTCAGCGTCGCTCTGTCTCATCACATAAGGTCGATGTTCCATTACCTACCATAGCTATTATGAACCTTATCGACATTTTAAATTTAATTTTTTATGAAAAATATATTGGAAACGCTGTGATTCGAACCATCGCAGCTCTGATCTCTAGGTTGGAAAACTTACGCATTTAACCACTCGGCCATCGAGACATTTACCAGATTGAAAATTAAATAAGGTATATATAAAAATAACATGCATATTTGAACTTGTATTTTTTTTAATTTAAAGTAATAATAGCACCACCTGTTCGAAACAGAACCACCATCATGGATTATGAGGTCACCGTTGCAATTACCGTTATGGTCGCCATCTTTGAAATTCATAATTTTTATGCTAGAGATTCGGGAAAAAATTCAAAATTCATTAAATAAATTGACAATAAATATACTGATTGAATAGATCTACTTAGCTCCTTGGTTCGATCCCTGACCGATACCAAACAACTTTAATACTTTAAAAAAGTACCACTAAAGTGACAGGTTTGAGAAAATAAAAACACCGCAAGTTCTTTTAAAAAAACTTTTATTACATACATACTACACTACTACAAGTACAAAAAAATACACAGACAAATAACTAAAGTTTTTGTTTAAGATTTATTTCCGCATTTAATCCTGTGCTGTTCAAGACACTGTATAGCTGTGAGTCCTGATTTTCGAGGTCGATTAGCGAAATACTTAAAGCACATCTTACACATATAAATCTTCTTTTGATGTTTTGTAACCTGGGGTCTCACAAGTCGGGAGAAGTTCTTGATGTAGCAGTAGTGTGCAGAACCGCTTTCATTTGTCACAAGCAACAAATCGAAATGATTTTTTCTTTCTTGTTTGGTTACACGAATCGGACACACTTTATTATCCTCATTTAGCGCATACACATTAACTGAGACTTCAGGGTTATTTTTCTCAAAAACTTTTATCTGATTTAACGGTGGCGGATAGCACAGTCCATCGAAGTTGTACTTATTCTCCAAAGCATAATACCTCTTATCAACACGGTTTTGATGACTTCCCTCGACAAATCTTGCCAAAATACTCCATTTAAAACAAAACTGGTCCTTGAAGTTTTGACAATTGACTACTGCTCTTTTGTTGATTATCGCCTCAGGTAAGGCAATAAATGATGATGTCTGATGGTATGGAAGCATACTATCACTTGATTCGTTTCCTATGCACATAATCTTGTGACTATCCAGACTGTTACAATGCGAAAAAACCTTATCGCATTTGCCGCACCTATATGTCTCTCGAGAGATTGTCAGAGACCTACTGCAGGTTATTGATGCGCCACAATATTTGCATTGATGCGATGTACGCTCTTCATTACTTGATGTCTGGAATGCAGATGATGAAACGTCAGCTGATGGTGGAACAGCACGTATCGTCGTCTCCTCTGCAGCAGGTATCGGGGTCTTCACAGCTGTCGTCACCATTGAGCCCTCCGCTGCCATGGTCTCCTCTGCTAATGGTATCGGGATCTCCGTCTCCATCATCGTTGCTGTCATCGAGGTCCCCGCTGCTGTCGGTAAACATTCTATTCCGGTCGACATAACTAAATGTCACGATACTTAATGGAGAGAGCACGTCCGTACTGCACCGCGGCCAGAGGTGAACTGCGGGCCCAGTCGTCCGAACCTCGCTTATATACCCGCGGTCTACTGGTATACTACATGAGTCAAAATAATGTCTGTATTTAAAATTATTTTTTTATTAGGTACCTAAAAATTGTAGAAATAAAAACACACGAGTTCAAGTTTTACACATTTATTTATAAAGAGTACACAAATACATATTAGGTTAAGGAATCAAGCATTTTCACAAGCAAAGTCTTTAATGCCGCACGAACTGACACGTCGACTCCGGTTCCAACTGGTTCGTTGACTCCGGTTCCAACGGGTTCGCAGGCCACAGGATCAGGAACACAGGTTTCCAGCTGGTCATCTTCTGTTACGTTGACAACTCCGACAAGACATGGTCGATGACGTCTGTGACCACGTCTACGCCTGGGCTTTTTCTCAGTGCTAGTTGGGACAGATTCACTGCCTGAACTTCGACGACGAGACGCACACCGTTTGGACGTCTGCGTAGATGCATCACAGGTCGCAACAGGTTGCAACACGTCCATGTTTGGTGTTGCACATGCAGACGAGGCGACTACCTCAGCGATGCTAGCAGGAAGGATTGTGTGTGGTCTCATGTGATAGACGACACAGTTTCCAGGTTCGCAACAAGCTACCAGCTGCTGAGTCGGTTCGTAGGACACAGGAAAGTGCGCAAACCGCCAATGCTGAGCGTCTCCATCACAGGTTTCTGTATATGTACGTAGATACCCGGAATCCCAGTAGCTGTACTCGACACTGCTGAAGCTAGGTCTTGCGCTCACGTACACGTTAGCAGGATGAAACGTAAACATCTTCTTGCAGGCCGAACGTCAACTGAAGGCACGTACGTAGGTACGTCATTTATATATGCAGGCTCCTACTAACATTGAGTGTGCCATTTCTGCATTAGCTGCGAGTTTGTACAGGCACAGACACGTTCAAACTTGTCACGTAGCTGCACGGCGTATATTGCACTAAGCTTGCGCAGGGAAGGGCAGCCGTAGTCGGTCTGTATATCCACAATTTCAGCTGCTCCGACGTCACACAGTTCTCGTAGCCATTTCTTCTGTTCAGGTCCGGCAACGTAGATTATTTCGTTTTGCAGTAGTAAATCTTCAATAGTGTTTTTCACTTGGTGGTACGGAATTTTTCCTTCGTCCCACTCTAGTCCATGATAATATTTACATAGCCATTCATTCGATCGTTTACTTTTTTCGTCTAGTAGTTTCCACGGATACGGAGGTCGGAAGCTGCGGGTTCGAGTCTTGTCTCCGGAGGTGACGCTAATTTCCTTGAGCACGAATCCATTTTGACTCTGG
Source organism: Bacillus rossius redtenbacheri (assembly GCF_032445375.1). Classification (NCBI taxonomy): domain Eukaryota; kingdom Metazoa; phylum Arthropoda; class Insecta; order Phasmatodea; family Bacillidae; genus Bacillus; species Bacillus rossius. Next base: position 228,595,248 of record NC_086330.1, read on the forward strand.
AAACCTTGCAGGTTGCAGTACATCTTGTGGCTAGCAATGCTCGGTCATAACTAAATTATCATAGAAAACGAAACGGTATTTATGTCAGAATTTTCACAAGTTTGTCTCGACAATTGTATGATGCAAGCCGATCGTGAAGTATCAGACAAAAAGCATAGGTGTTTGGTGGAATATTTCCGATAGTCGTTATCTCGATCCTACAGTCGATGATGTTTGAATTTATTCGATCATCCTGTTTGGAAACGTCAAACACCATTAACGGCGCCTTGTTCTTGAAACTGTCGGGACTCAGTATCGGTGACTGTATCCGCCCATAGTAAGCTTGCTGAAACTTGGCGTACATTTGATATGCTAGAAGAAATCTTCCACTTTCAAAATCCATGTTCATGTCAACGTACGGATAACTTTCGCTGTTTAAAAATATTTTTACATTGCGTATTTGACAGTTATCGAATACGGAGCGACTTACTCCTGCATTGAGCTGTCTTCCGGTCTGAAGTCCGACGATGATGTATCTTGGTTTTTCCGTAGCGAAGCTGGACTTTACTATCCAATTGATACGCTGACTATGAGGCAAGCCAGGATAAGTTTCCAGGCTCCAGGATCGGAATGGCACATCGAAGTTCTTGCCATTTTCTATGTTCTTCAACATCTTGACTCGCTCAACAGTGCTCACTTGGATGTGGGGCAGCATCCACTCGATAGACTGTAGTGTTAGCGAGACATCTTGAGGGTTTTCTGCAGCGGCGACAATTGCATTAATGTGCGTGTTGGCTAGAAGCAGTACGAGCTCTTGTTTCGAATTAATGATTATATGCTTGTAGTCCTCAGCGAATCCAAGAAGCATGGGCAGAGGAACACAAACTTCGAACTTCCCTTCGGCATAAACCGGAAGCTTATATTCATCCTCGAGAGCCCAACCGGCCATCTTTGCAGCAGACAGTTCATTTGGCGTGAGCGAAAGGTAATTTTTCATAGCAGATGTTATGCCTACATCTCTCGTCTGGTCTACCTCGACACCATTGAGTACATAAGTAATGCGCTCGATTAGGTGAAGAATACCATTGCAGGATATTGATGTCGTTGTCGGATGCGTACCATCCGCTTTTGTAAGCGTGCCTCTTATACGTAGAAATGACTGCGAAGGTAAAGTACAAATATCCTGATGCTGTACAGCAATGCGTACTTCCGATGGTAGTGCGTACGGTCCGAGCAGGAAAGGCTGGTACTCGTGCAATTCCATTTTCGTAATGCTGTCATCAAAAATGACCGGATCTTCCACGTTGAGGATTTCGTCTTCCATATTTATTCGGCACTTGTCCAATACTAAGGAGATACTTTATGTTGTCAGGTGTTAACGCACCGATGTCTGGTAGAGAACTGTTCTTATTCACGGCAATACGATTTATTTTATAATTGTTCGGTGTTATGAACTTTATGCCCATCGCTTCAAGTGCAGACGTAATGTAATTTCCTCGTCTTGAAAATTCACCAATCGTCCTCGCTGGTCAACGATTCGGACGACGACTTCGTGTGCGCACTTCACGACGACTGGAACGTAAATGATACTTTGCGGTACTTCGACCAGTTTATATCCTGGCGGGACCATCGGCGAAAACTCGTGCAGCATGTTGCTTAGTCTTCCGTTGAGATACGTTCCACTTGCCAAATTACAGTTTATTATTATGACATTCACAGGCAAAATGTTTACTGCGCGCGTAGATTCGTACGTTCTTCCTGTACCATACACCTTTGATTCGAATCCGAGCATCGTACCTATGGTCCCAGGTTTCGTAAAGTCGACATTTTCACTGCATGTTAGAATGCTTTTTTGAGTGTTTGGATTTCCACGCAGTTGAAAGTCTACATCCTGTGGTAACATATCCCTGATGTAATTTGCAATGTCATCTATTTCGTAAGAGCCAACAGGTAACTGTATTTCATGAGCGGTCCCATCGCTTTTCAGGAAGCAGATCTTGCAGTTTTCCTCGTCGATGTTCGGTATGGCATTATACGTTTGAAAATCTACGAGTCCGATACACCATTCTCCGTCTAAATCCAGAGGCGGGAAATGAACCGCCCGCAGCTCAGATGCGTGACCTGTCAAGGTAAGTGTTATCGACATGACTAATAAATTATCGTCACTGCACAACCTTTAAGTAGCATTTTTTATTTGTCAGCTAATTTTTGTTTGTTAAAAAGCGAAGACACAAGTGTCCGCAGTTTGTTTGATTAGGCTTCTGTTCCGTTTCGTAATTGTAAAACAACGTAGTGGACCGGCCCAGGTACAACCTAAGTTCTGGCGGAGGGCGTAAATTACCAAAACTATCGTAGTACTCGGCCATGTTTCCAGTCTTTACATAGGCCACCCAGTGCGTGCCGCGACCCGCCGACGTGTCTAAATTAATTATGGCGCACTCACGTGTCTTTGGCTTGCTGGGCAAAGTGTCTCGCATAAACACGCCGCGGAAATTTGGTATTTTAAGTTTGCGTGCGTACTTTATTAAATCTACGTTGGTGAGCGGTCGTTTCGGCAGGGAACTTAGGATTTTCTCTTTACTCGTTTCTTTTTCATGCCACGACCTGCCTTGTGAGGTTGCAAGTAGAGTCCTGCACCGTTTTTTTTACCGATGGCAATGGCTTCCATGCTTGCATTATGTCTACGTGCTTCCTTTAACTGCTTGCGCTCATTCTTCGAAGTGTTGACTGCCCGCACTATACCGCTCGTTGCACCGATGAGGCCGCCGAGAGCACCCAATGCAGGCAAAAGCAAAGGAAGAAATCCTCCTATAATCTTCTTGTCGAGAGTCTGTAATTTTTGCTTGGCTTTTTGCACGCCTGCACCAGTCTTGCGTTTGGTCTTGCGCGAGTTAGTCTTTGACTTGATGGAGCCGGCTCGACGAGCGCCTAGTCCTAATTTCGTCTTTGCCTTCATGATTTTAGATACGCCCCACGCTGCGATTTTCTCTCCTAGCCCCGCGTTCGACGATTTGCTTATATCTTCGGCTTCCTGTGCCAATATCTCGTCGGCTCGGTGCCTGGATTCCAGATCCTTGCTTAACGAATATGCGATATCGTGCTGCTTGCACTTTTCGTCCAGAGAATTAATTCCCACGTCACCGCGAGCTAACCTTTTCGCTAGTTTCGTGCCGGGGCCGCAAAATCTGTAGCCGGGAATGTGTAGCTCGAATGGTAGGTTGTTTATCAGCGAGTTTACGAGTCCCGCACCGATGTGTTTTTTGTTCTTACCTCTTCGAGTCATTACGCACAACTGACCAGAAAGTATAAATACGCTTCTTTTATACAATTACTTTAGTACAATGCAGGTCGTCAAGCAAAACGTGTGTTTGCCCGTGCGCATTACGCAAGACGATGAAACTATCGGTCGCGAATCACGACATGGCTTACTGTTGCCTTCTGCCGTACGATGCATAATGGCGGGTCCGTCCAACTGTGGCAAGACATGTGTTTTACTGAGTTTACTGGAGGAGCCAAACGGTCTTCGGTTCGAGAACGTTTACTTGTATTCCAAGTCGTTGCAACAGCCAAAGTACCAGCGCCTAGCTACTGTTCTACGATCTGTGGATGGTCTGGAGTATTTTCCGTTTAGCGATAGCGCCGATGCTGTACCTCCAAGCGAAGCAAAGCCTAATTCCGTGTTTGTGTTCGACGATGTAATGTGCGAGAAACAAGGCATAATACAAGAGTACTTTTCCATGGGCAGACACGCCAAGGTAGACTGCGTTTACCTGTGTCAGACATACGGTAGAATACCCAAACATCTCCTACGAGACAACGCGAATGTCATAGTTTTGTTTCGCATGGACGAACTTAATTTACGCCACGCTTATGACGATCACGTAAACACCGACATGACATTCCAGGAATTCAAAGACATGTGCTGCTTGTGTTGGAAAGAAGAACACGGATTCCTAGTTATAGTCAAAGACTGGCCTCTATATAAGGGCAGGTACAGACGAGGTTTCGATCAGTTTATCGCCAAACATGAGTCATAGCATTTCGAAATTCGGTCGTAGCAGTCGAGACTTACGTACTGCTCTCAAGTCTCATGACGACGTTATCCGCAAATACATTTCGCTACTGGCTCAAAAAGTAGACAGTGTGAAAAAGGAATTACTTGAGTATCTCGTTGCCATCGACCAGCGTGTGGAAGCCTCGGATTCTCGCATTCGCGACATGATCGAAGTATCGAATGCACAAAGACGGGACGATCTGAGGACTTTTCAAAGTAGTCTGAAAGCATCACTATCTCAATCGTCAACAAATTCAGATTTGGCCAAACACAAGAAAGAGGTTTCTGCGAACGAATAAAAAAGTATATAAGGAGGTCTTGCAATAAGTTTTCAGCCAGTACAATGTCGGACCTGGCCAGTGACCTTCATCGAGCTATACAGTCTGTTCGCGAAAAATATTTACTTGCTAGACGAACCAGACTTGCACGTGAGATGGAAAATGAGGAGATATTTAAACCAATCACTAGTCGCCTCGACGAACTTAAAAACAAGGAAGAACCAGCCTTCATTGTGAAGACAGAAGTTGAAGATGAAATGCCGACTGTAAAGAAGAGAAAGTATGAACCGGATCGAGAAGAGGACTGAACAAGTACAGAGTCCATGCACAAGAAAAAAATACCGAAAAAGGGACATCAAGTTAATGCAATGGTCCGACCATACCTGATATCGTTTACGAGCCGGAATAATGACACGACCTACGGAGTGTACAGAAAACAGAATAAGTGGTTCCTCGGTGCTAAAGAAATAGACTTTCTACCAGGAAACATCGTGCGCGTAGCAGAGTTCAAAACGCGCGGGACTCCGGGTCTGTACGAATTGCTGTTTCGCAGGGAGCCTAAAGGATATTCTCACAACGACTTACAAGAGTACAAAAAACTGCTAGAGCTAACCAATGCACATTTTCGCGATAACGATCCAGATAGTGGTGTATATAAAGACGTAGATCATGAAAAAATCGACATTCTCGCTAATCTCTTCAGTGAACTAACAATACATGGCGAAGGTTTAAAAAAGCTAGAAAGTGGTCAGACATTTGACTATGTATATTGGGACGACCCTAATGAATTAGTTGATCGCCTTAGAATTATACATGCATCGCTTAGTGTAGGAAACTATTCGCACATCAACGAAATAGTCTCCATACTTGAAGAACTGAAGGAAGCCGGCTACATACAATGAGTCGAACCGGAATCGCTCGCGAACTTCATGCTCCTGCTAGACGGAAATACCTTCGTCGCAAAGTCATAGTTCGTGGAATTGATGATTTATTCCAGGCGGACCTTGTTGAGATGATACCGTATTCCCGATTGAATAAAGGTTTCAAGTACATGTTGACAGTCATCGATGTTTATAGCAAGTTCGCTTGGGCTAGACCTGTCAAATCAAAGACTGCAACTGACGTAGCCAAGGCCATGAACAATATTTTGCGTGATGGACGTGTACCGTCGCACCTGCAAACGGACCTCGGGAAAGAATTCTACAATGCAACCTTCAAGGCTTTGATGAAGAAGTATGGCATCAAACACTACTCTACATTTAGTAACGTCAAAGCCTCCGTTGTCGAAAGGTTTAACAGAACTTTGCGTTCCAAGATGTGGCGGCAGTTCACGGCTAACGGAAATTAAAAGTGGCTTGACATCTTGCCGAAACTAATAAGCGAGTGTAATTCCACGGTGCATTCTACCACGAAAATGAAGCCAAAGGACGTAAAGGATAATCGCCTGCTTCAAACAGTTTTTCCCAACACGAAGAAGAAAGATCCACGAAAGCGTAAAGCTAACGTCGGCGACATTGTGCGAATCTCCAAGCAGAAAGGTATCTTCGAGAAAGGTTTCACTGCGAACTGGAGTCCCGAACTTTTCCGTGTGACACATGTTCGTGAATCAGAGCCTAGGACCTACTACCTCGAAGATTTGGACCACAAACCTATCCATGGCGGCTTCTATGCCGAAGAGATTCAGCCTACGTTGTATCCCGATACGTACTTGGTGGAGAAGATTATAAAACGAAGAAATGGACTGTCCTACGTCAAGTGGTGGGGCTTTCCACCTCGCTTCAATTCGTGGGTGGCAGATGCAGACGTCGAGAAATCCACAAGGCTTTAGTAATTTGTCAGTGTTTTTTTGTAATTGTAGTAGTGTAGTATGTATGTAATAAAAGTTTTTTTAAAAGAACTTGCGGTGTTTTTATTTTCTCAAACCTGTCACTTTAGTGGTACTTTTTTAAAGTATTAAAGTTGTTTGGTATCGGTCAGGGATCGAACCAAGGAGCTTAGTCGATCTATTCAATCAGTATATTTATTGTCAATTTATTTAATGAATTTTGAATTTTTTCCCGAATCTCTAGCATAAAAATTATGAATTTCAAAGATGGCGACCATAACGGTAATTGCAACGGTGACCTCATAATCCATGATGGTGGTTCTGTTTCGAACAGGTGGTGCTATTATTACTTTAAATTAAAAAAATTACAAGTTCAAATATGCATGTTATTTTTATATATACCTTATTTAATTTTCAATCTGGTAAATGTCTCGATGGCCGAGTGGTTAAATGCGTAAGTTTTCCAACCTAGAGATCAGAGCTGCGATGGTTCGAATCACAGCGTTTCCAATATATTTTTCATAAAAAATTAAATTTAAAATGTCGATAAGGTTCATAATAGCTATGGTAGGTAATGGAACATCGACCTTATGTGATGAGACAGAGCGACGCTGACGCTCTCTAGGAACAAACGACAGAAACAAAGTCGACGGTATCCAAGATGGCGGCCTGCGACGGAACAGAAAAAAACATGAGCGTCGCTGGCGCTATCTAGGAACAAACAACAGAAACAAAGTCGACGGTATCCAAGATGGCGGCCCCCAGTGGAACAGAAAAAAGTCAAGAGCGATGCTGGCGCTATCTAGGAACAAACAGCTGAAACAAAGCCGTCGGTATCCAAGATGGCGGCCTCCAGTGGAACAGAAAAAAATCAATATGGCGATGGAGACGAAAATTCCATCATAATGAGTGGGGCGCTCGATTTAAAGATGGCGGATCCAAGATGGCTGCTGTGATCTACTTGTCCCGTTACGCTGTGTCCCGTTACGTTGTGTCCAGTTACGCTGTGTCCCGTTACATTATGTCCCGTTACGATATGTCCCGTTACGCTGTGTCCCGTTACGCGGTGTCCCGTTACGCTTATCCAAGATGGCCGCCGTGACGTCACAATCCAAGATGGCGGACCGACAATCACAATCCACATCCTGCATCCTGTTTCCGGAGCCCCATTCGTATACTACTTATAACAAATATAAAATAATTAGTGTAATATTTTAAATGCGGTTGTCAAATTTATAAACTTAATCCAATTAAAAATATAAATAAATATTTGGTATTCAATATTAATATAATCATGTGAGTAAAATTATTATATAATTAAAAAAATAATTGAGATTAATTCCAATAAATAATGAATATCAATAAATATGTTCAATGTTTATTTTAATTTATTATTTTTATTTAATAATTTAGTATTTTACGATAAATAAATTACAGATTCGGAAAAATAACCTCTGTTATATAAATACACTTAAAATTCACTTACAAATGTCTATAATTACAATCTATATCACTTATATTCAGAATAAATAAAAAAAAAATTAATTATATGGTCCATTAATGAATATGAAATACCTATGTATATGATTTAAAAGCACAAATATAATTTATATTTGTATACAGACTTTTTTCAACCTGTTAATTTGTGTTGCATGCATCGTAAAAAAAAATTAATATTTTTTTTTAATAACACGTCTGAATAAGCATAACTTAACTTCAGTTTTATAAATACACTTGAAAAATTTTATAGGCATAATTTCTATCACTATTATTCACAATAAATGAATATTTTTTAATCATATGGACCATAATTTAATATAAATCATTAAAGTATAAGATTTAAAAGCACATATAATTTTTATTTGTATGTAGCTTTTTTGTGTGTATAGCTTTTATCATCCTGTGATTTTTCGTTATTTGTGCGCGTGCATCGCAAAAAATTAACTCTCGTCATTTTTTAATAACGCACCTACCCGGTTTAACTTTCAAAAACCTTATTTAAGATTATTAAAAGTTTTATTGAACCATAAAAAAAACAGACATTTATTCAAGAATTCACGCCATCTTGTTTTGCCACACATATTGAATGATTAGTTAATACAAAATAACACCACATGTAGGCCTAATTGTTACTAAAGATAGCACTTAGCATACCGAAAACTGGCGTAGTTTCAGTAATATATTATCTACACAATGAAACTCAGGTTGTGTTTTTAAAAGAAATTTTTTCTTTCATTCGATTCTGTCACCTGGCAGATCCTTCTGCACTACAAAAATAATCTGCAAACTCATGGATCACTTGTTTGCCCTACAGTTTTACCTTCATCTAGTCCGAAAACATACAAAGATTGGGAGTGTTGTCGAAGTCTATTTTACAAAGTTGTGTAGTGCAACACGACTTTATGATGGTTTCAGCATTCCACACGGTTACATTCAGCAGCCTGTGGATAGTACGCCATTTATTTGGAAGAATGTAATTGTAAATTGTCTTCCGGTGTGAAATATTTTCCCACCATATTGTATCTGCCATCTGCCTGTAGGTGGACATGTCCTCTAGGCAACACTTCTGATGTAATTGCGTGCATCCATAATTATCGCTGTTGCTACGACGACACCGACGACGTATGAGGAGAACAAGGAGAAGATCTTCCTCGCCGGAGTCCATGATCAAAATCAGGTGGGCCTAACTGAATAAGCGGAATATGTGCGTTTAAGAAATGCAAACATCAAAAATTGATTTTAAATATAAAGAAAACAAAAAAATTTCTTATACGTAATGATTTAAATAAAAAAAGTTATTTTACAAACATTCTTATTTCATATTTAATGGAATGTTGCATTAATGGATTGGCGTATTAATAAATAATATTGTTACAAACGTAAGCAGGGCCGCGGCGAGCGCAGGTTCGGAGCTGGCTGGCGGCCCAGCAGGGCCACTGACGTCACGTTGCCGCCGCAACGTGAGACGTGCCGCGCGCGCCTGGTGGATTACAAGGGTCGCCGCTTCCCCTCCCTCCGGCCACGCGCTCCCCGCGAGGCGCTCTGTCTCGGCGCCGTTAACCTGACACCTGGCAGCTGGGGAGTTCCGCGGGACGCCGCGCGAGCTGCCGACGCCTGACTCAAAAATTCTGGTGTCGGGTCGGCGCGGAATGACCCGACTGTCCCCAGCCACGCTCGTAAATTCTATAAGTGGCGCCTGGGCCTATATAAGCTCAGGACGCCAGCCCCCGAGAGTTCAGTGGAGTACAGTTCCAGTGCGACAGTTAGGGCGATAGTACCGCGGGTGCGGCGGAGTTCCGGGGCGATAGTCCGAGCGATAGTGCCGTGAGTGCGGCTGAGTTCCTGGGCGAGGAGTTCCTCGGCGATAGTTGTGTGGCGATCGTGCCGCGGGTGCGGCGGGAGTCCCGAGCGAAGTTCCGAGCAAAGCGTCGAGCGGATCCTCGGCGAGGAAGTGCGACGGCGGCGGCGGAGTGCGGCGACGGAGTCCCGTGATGGAGATCCACGAGGGGTGCTGCGGCGAGAGTTGCACCAGAAGTGCGGCCCAGCGAGGTGTGCGGTGTGTAAAAACCGAGTGACTGGGGAGTAAACATTTTTAAGTGTAATTGATTATCAGGCATTTTTAGAAGATTATTGGTTAGTTATGTAAATATTGCCGATCAATAAAACTGTTTAGTAAGATCTTTAATTGGGCTATCCACTTACGTACCCAGTAGTTTTCCACACGATACTTTATTTCATTTTAATAATTCGTAACAATATACTTTGAAATAATTTTTGACAATCTTGGTGGCAATTAAATAAGCATGGCAGCCATGTGCACCTGTGCAGACGTGTGTACGGGTGTATTTTTTACATTGAAACTGAGGTTATGATTTGCAACACATATACTTTGTGGTAATGCAGTTTTTAATTTTTTAAACAAAAGATAAAGCATTTTAACATAGATTTTTGGTTGTTCGGTATTCCGTATATGGTGAATATACCCAAAAACGTAAAACCACAAAAAAAAAAAATTAAGGTTGCCATCATTTACTTTCGAGAATTTAACGACCATTAAGTTGTTAGGTTGCTTATAAATATCGCATAGTTAGCTGATTTCCAAATACAATAAGAGCGTTAGTTATAGCATTGAGTTGCGACTCTTTTCATCCTTGCTTTGTGACCTTCCTGTGTGGCACTTCTCTGCAGCTTGTTCATTCACACGGGCCACCGAGTGGCGACAATGAGTGGCTGGCTCATGCCACTGTGACCGAATGGTTCGTGTGGAGCGCCCTGAAGCTCGCTCGAAAGACTTAGTTGTGAAAATTAACTTACTGATATGGGTGCAAATAACTAGGAAGCTGAGCAATTTGTGTTTATTTGTTAGTAGTATATAATAGGGGATCCGAGACTTACCTTCTATGCTTGCTTGCTTCTGATTGGCTGGGGTAACATCAACAAGCCATAGCTAAAAAATGGTCGAATGCGAGTCGTGCAACTATAGATGAATTATAAGGTAAATAAAAAATATACGTACTGATTTGTTTTGTGTAAGTGAATGTCGATACAGAATAACAGATAACTTTAAGATGTGTATAGTTGATTATCCATACTAGTAAACACCCACATTGTGGTCGATGAACCGCTCTCTCTCTCTCTCTCTCTCTCTCTCTCTCTCTCTCTCTCTCTCTCTCTCTCTCTCTCTGCGGGGGTCCACAGGCAGAGCAAGTCTTTTGCGCAAGTGGGAGACGTGGCGGACGTTGCTTTGGGCCGTTGTGTTAATTTCTCGTTTTCCCCGACCATCCATTCCGTCCGTGCTCTATACGCATCGCCTCACCCTCCAGCGACGTGGTGATTTGTCGCTTGACAAGTCTCTTCTTGATCGAACCAGTTTACTTTCTAACCAATTTTTAAACTAAAGCTGTTCAAAACAAACAGTAAGTTTGTGTATTTTATACGTTAAAATATTTATCAGCTGAAATTTAAGACTATTTTAAATCATTTTATTTTTTGATGTTTTATACGAAAAAGTTTTAACAAAATTTCATTTCTTATCATTAATCAATTTCATACCTTTATCGACCGAATTATTTAATTTTGTTTCGATCTTACTTTATGGATAGTTCCAATGATCTCATCAAACAAAAGTAGTATATAATAGGGGCTCCGAGATCAGGCTCCAGGTGGTGGAGCCGAGAGCCGGTCCGCCATCTTGGATTGTGACGTCACGGCAGCCATCTTGGATGAGCGTAACGGGACACCGCGTAACGGGACAAGAAGATCACGGCGGCCATATTGGATCTGCCATTTTTGATGACGTCATTTTGTTTTCTCGAACATTCCGGCGTTGTTTTTTCCGCCATTTTAAATGATGATGTCACCGTTGCAATTATCGTTACGGTCGCCATCTTTAAAATCTTTATTTATTATTCAATTTTAATGAAAAAAAATTTAAATTAAAAAAAAAAACAATTAATAAAATTTTGGATATAAATATTAAAAGAAATTACTTTTATGACACGGAGCTCGGAGTCCTCGGTTCGAACCCGATGAGCACAAAAAAAAATTAAAAATGGCGACCGATCCTTTCCCCGTGGTGGCTGCTGGCAGACTGACCCCCACCATTTTTTTCAAAGCAAATATATCGCCAGTGAGCATGACGTCATGTCCGTTATCTTGAAAATCCGTAATTTTAATGCTAGAGATTTGGGAAAAATTTAAAAATCATTAAAACAATAAATCAACAGAATTAAATAATAAAAATCCTTTAAACCACTGTTGCACTTTTCGTGACGGCCGCCATCTTGAAAATCCGTAATTTTAATGCTACAGATTCGAGAAAAATTCCAAAATTCATCAAAAAATTTACTTATTAGAATACTGATCGATTAGTTCGATTCCTGTCCTTGGTTCGAAACCGCAAAGAGAAAAAAAATAAAAAAACATTAGATCCTTTCTCCACAGAAGCCACCTACAGACGAACCTACCACCACCAATAACAAGGTAGGGTAAAGTAAGGTAATTTCGTGATAAAATTAATTTTTCGCTAATAAATATTGTTTTATTCAACAATTACTGTCGTATTTGGGCAAAATTGTTTAACATTTGTGTAATACTAACATTATAAGTAATATACTTACCATTATATACATCTTTTCAACACAAAATTTAATTTCAAATTTTAAATGGTTTGACAGGTAATTTCGTGATATGGGTATCTAATTTCGTGATAGGGGTTAGGCAATTTCGTGATACAATAACAATACAAATATTTTCAAACAATTACCAACTATAATAACAAATAATATAATTTTAACTTGTAACATGCATTCTAATTGCTTTTTTCTTCATTTCATCATAAAAAAAATTCAAATAACCTTCGAAAAATTAGGTTTAGTCTAGTTTATTTAGATGCTTACATCGCTCAACTCACTTTCAGCATTAGCACAATTATCATACATGAAAACTAGTTCCCCAGAATCAGCAGGTTGGCACTCTTCGTGATAAGGCATCAAGCAATAACAGCATTGTAGCCATTTAGCGCCATTTCTTATTTGAACGTCTCTGAAATAACTGTTCCCGCACATACCACAGATCCAATCTTCATCAAGAATTTGGACTTCCTTTGATTTTGTCTTGCATTCGCGAAGTTCTGGACCAGATATGGACGGTTCTAATGTTGGTGTCGAAGCTTTTGAAGTTGATGGGACAATCTTGGAAGTTGATGGAACAGCCTTGGAAGTTGATGGGACAGTCTTGGAAGTTGATGGGACAGCCTTGGAAGTTGATGGGATATTCTTGGAAATTGATGGAACATTCTTGGAAGTTCATGGAACAGCCTTGGAAGTTGATGGGACAATCTTGGAAGTTGATGGGACAGCCTTGGAAGTTGATGGGACAATCTTGGAAGTTGATGGGACAATCTTGAAATTTGATGGAACAGCCTTGGAAGTTGATGGGACAATCTTGGAAGTTGATGGGTCAGCCTTGGAAGTTGATGGTGTAGCCTTAGTAGTTGATGGGACAGCCTTGGAAGTTGATGGGGTAGCCTTGGACGTTGATGGGGTAGCCTTTGTGGTTGATAAGATATCCTTCGATGATGACATTACAGGATTCGATGTTAGTAGGGCAGCATCTAAAGTTGAAGTGGCAGGTCTACTGGAGTAAGGCATCTTGCACTTGAGTCTCGCTTTCTCTTTCCTTTGTTAATGAGTGTGTCTCTTGACATTGATGGCAGGACCAAGATCTTGTCAGCTACCAATATCTGATCCTTTTCCAGCTGTTCTTGAGGTAGAGGCTTGTTTGTTAGTTTGGAGGGTTCAAAAGCTTCCTTAGGAATAGCACACTTGTTGAATGGATAAATTCCCATTTTCTTGAAAGAATTTGTAATGTTCTTAGTGCAGAAGCTCCCAATAAAGGCAGTATTCATAATCGTATGAAAATTTGTTCTATTTGGTTTTTCCATTGGATTTTCCTTCATGTAGGAGTTAAGACGTTGACCCAATGTGATTTTAAGGATTTGTAAACTCCTACATCTAACGGTTGCAAAAAATGAGTTGTATGGGCTGGGAAAGTAAATAAAAAAATCTGATTTTCTTTCGCAAACGAAATAACTTCAGGGTTAATATGCGATGCGTGTGAATCCATGAAGAGGATGACTGGTCGAGCAGGAGGAATGGAGGCTACAAAGAACTGGAACCATTCAAAGAACAGATCACTGTTAATCCACCCTTTTGGAGAGAACTTCACTATTGCATTAGGCAAACAATCTCTCTTTAGGTTACCTATCGTTCCACCTGACACCTTTGAAAATAATCATAGGCGGAATCCATGTCCCATTTGCGCACACACATCCCAAAAGTGTATGTGATTCTCCCCTGTATGCATAAACTCTCTTATAAACATATCGCTTTCCCACTGCTGTTACAACTTTGTTTGCTTTCACGACATACGAAAGACCTGTTTCGTCACAGTTCCATAGCCTATCAGGTGCTTCTTTGATATCCAATCGGTCCAGTAATTCCTCTAATTTAATATAAAAATCCCAAATGATTTCTTCATTTGCCATAGAAGCCTTGTATGCTGCAAGGTTTTCTGGAGCTCTTAATGAGAGGTTGTACCTACTCTTGAAATTTGTCCACCACCATTTGCTAGCACTTTCACAGTCAGAATTTAATAAATTTTCACGGCCGGCACTTTTTGCGAGTTCATGTGCTACTTTCCTTACTGTAGAAACAGTTAAACCAAATCCTAACTCTTGCATCTCTATGATGTAATTATACAGACTAATTTCTAGGTTTGAAGTGAGAGCGAATGGTCTTCCTAGTTTTGGCAGAGGTTCATTTCTGTTTTCACAGGGGATATTTTTTAAATAGTCTCTTAGTGTACTCCATGGCACACCCATTTCCTCGGAGGCTTTATAAAGTGAACAATTTTGTTGTTTAACTAATTCAGCAGCTGCAATTAACTGTCTGGAGTCATATTTGCTGTATTTACTTCTTGCTTTATTCATCATTCAACTTTAAAATAAAAAAATAGCCAATGTATTTTTGTGATAGCATATAGGTAATTTCGTGATATAGGTAATTTCGTGATATAGGTAATTTCGTGACACACTATAATTAGCTTTCTAAGTGAAACTAAGTTATTGTAAACTTAATTTACAACACAAACTCTCATAATAATTTTGTTCTAACAAGCTTATAAATCTTACAAGATCAATTCATATTAAAGGCTTTGAAAATTTATCTTTAGCAAGGACAAAAATGCTAAGAAACGCCATGAACAACATAAGCAATAACAACTGTATGCAGAAGCACAAAATCATACAATTATTCACACTTTAAGAGGTTTATATTCTCTACAAAACTGTGTATTAAATGCTAACATACCATGTACATGGATCCTTTTATGAATATTCGAAGTTAAACCTGCAAAAGAGTACTCATATTTAACGAAACTTTGCTCACTTTTACGAAAACTTTTGTTTTGTGACGTTGACGCATTCCAAGACACGAACGATACATACCACACTATTTAGCGGAGAACGCTGAAACTACCAGACCAAAATTCAGCTCCAAAAAACCGCTGGTATTTTCGTTACAAACGTCATAAAAAATGTCACGAAATTACCTGTGTCACGAAATTACCTTACTTTACCCTATATATCGTCAACTAGTATGACATCATGTTAGCCATCTTGTCTTCGTGTGCTGGAGACCACCATCTTGTTTACATCTGCTAGAGTGTGCTGATGACATGTTAGTATAATTTTCTAGTCACCATACCTTTAACCTCGACTGTTGGCATTGACCTTTGACCTTGACCTTGAAATTTGACCTTGACCTTCAAATTTGACCTTTGCCTTGAACTTTGACCTTGGCCTTGAAATTTGACCTTGACCTTGAACTTTGACATTGACCTTGAAATTTGACCTTGACCCTGACCTTGACGACCATCATGGATCCGACATGTTGCATTCAGTACATGCTACCAGGAGCTACCACATGCTAGTGGTCATTGCCACCATCTTGTCTTCGTCTGCTGGAGGACACCATATTGTGCGTGTACTCGTCTTACCATCATGCTAGTCTAAGTTTTACCCGTTAGAGTGCAGTTATCATTTATTATTACTGAGGTGCCCGCCATCTTGATTATTTGGGTGCCATCTTGAAATCATGTAATTATTTTGCTAGAAATGCGGGAAAAATTCCAAAAAAAAATTAAAAAATTGGCAATCATTCTACATATTAATTTGATACGCTCCTGTCCTTGGTTCGATACTCGATCGATGTAATAACGTTTAATTTTATGTAAAAAATAATAATTTCAATAAACCATGTTCAACATTCTTTAAGAGACATTAAATTCTCTACTACCATCATCCTATCAGACATCAAGACAAACAACTTGGAAAATTTGTAATAATTAACCTAGAAATTCAGGAAAAAGTTCAAAATTCATTAAATAAATTTGTAAACAATATACTGATTAATAAGGTCGACTAAGGTCCTTGGCACGATCCTAGACGAAGCTAAAATAAATTTAATTTAAATACCAGAAAAGTGTAAGGTTCGAGAAACAAAACACCACAAAGTCTTTTACAAATATAATATTTATTGCACAATATATATCCTTCTACAGGATCAATTGCGAAAGCCAGTAATCTTATAAACATTTAGCCCTGCATAGACGTGCAACGACTACTTCTTAGCTCCAAATGCTCCAAATGCTCCAAATCCTCCAAATTCTCCAACAGCTTCAAATGCTCCATAGGCTCAAAACGCTCCAACAGCTCCAAAAGCTCCAACAGCTCCAACACGCAATGTACCCAATGTACGCGCAATACATGCAATTTACACGCAATAAATGTAATGATTACACAGTACACACAGGAAACGAAATGAAGAAATAGTACACACACAGGAAAAAAACGAAATATACACACAGTACACACAGGAAACGGAACGTACACACAGTACACACAGGAAACGGAACGTATACACACAGTACACACAGGAAACGGAACGAACACACAGTACACACAGGAAACGGAACATACACACAGTACACACAGGAAACGGAACGTACACACAGTACACACAGGAAACGGAACGTACACACAGTACACACAGGAAACGGAACGTACACAGAGAAAACGGAACGTACACACAGTACATAGAGGAAACGGAACGTACACACAGGAAACGGAACGTACACACAGAAAACGGAACGTACACACAGTATACACAGGAAACGGAACGTACACACAGAAAACGGAACGTACACACAGTACACACAGGAAACGGAACGTACGCACATACAGTAGCGGAAACACAGGCTTAGTTGGAAATCAGAATACAAGAAATAAAAACATTAAATTTTTACTTTCAATATTTAATTTATTTCTCAACATTACACAAATACAAGTAAAAGAAGCCATTATTGTATGTAGCCAGCTTTCCTCAGTTCTTTGAGTATGAAGGATATTTCTTTGATGCACGAATAGTTTCCTGCACAAAGCCGGTCAACCAATATGTTTGGATCTTTCCATGATGTGTAATCAATCTCTTCTACCACTATCTTGCTAGCTTGTTTATTATACATACTTTTAATATCACAATCGTCCCAGTGATCATAATAAGCATTATCAGATTTATTTATTATAACACGTCGTTTCCATCGTTTCGGTCTCAGGACACCGCCACATTCTTCGATCTTGTCAGCTTTAGGTGCTTCATCACAGTCTATGCCTTTGTCAACAGCCTCAGAGTCACTGTAGAAAACATCCTCTTCACCCAGATTACCGTATGAATTCGATATCGATGATGTCGAAGTGTCTTCATCGTCTTCTTGCTTCCTTTTTAGGAGTCCATCATTTTTACAAAGAATGGAGGATCTTATGAATATAGGCTTGAATGTATTCTCACTTTTCACGGTGTTGATACTTCCATTAGTTTCAGTCTTCCCGAAGTCATCAGCATCCTTCAATTTATGTTCTTCGTCACGGTCGGGTGAGCTAATACCATCAGGCTCAGGACAAGGAAAATTATTGTCGTAATGCAGATCACTCTTCTTTAGTCTAGTGGATCCATCGATGTCCTCTATGCCGTAAGTAGGCTTGGCTTTACATGTTCTATCATGTCTGTTTAAACTGTCAATTCGTGTTAACAACCTGCTACACCGATTACAGCTTAACATTTTGCGTAGTGGGTTTTTAGCACAATCATTCCTCTCATGACGTCTAGCATTTCTTCTCATGACAAAATCTTTGCCACAGTATCTACAGCGGATTCCTTCCGATTCAGCTGCAGATAACAAACCATGATCCGTGGTAGCTTCTGTGACTAATGTTAGATACAAACTGACAGTTTACCAATTGGAACCATTTTTTTAAATATAATTTTTTAAATATTTCATCAGCGAGAGTTAAGTTATCTAATGCAAAGCAAATTGATGCAAGTAGTTCTGCTTGTCAACAACAGATGTCGACACATTTTTTGCTTGCAGGTAAATATTATTTATTTTATGTGGTATGCGGGATGCTCACTAATGATCGCAAAAGAAATAAGGCTTCGATAGACATCAAGGAGAAGGAAGTTCGTCCTTCGTGATAGTGTTTCTCTTCCGTCTTATCAGATATTTTTGGACTAAGTAATGTTTTTTTATTTTTTGAAATCCACCTTATAAAAAAAATATCAGTTCTGATTTAGTACCAGAAATTAACAATTTATTTGCATAACAGGATAAAATGACATAACTCATTAGGTAAAAAGTCCTTCATGCGGAGATCAATTTCTCATCTGTAACCAGAAGCACTTGGAGAAAACCATCATAATATTGACAAGAATAATCAGGAGCACACAGAGAAAACCACCATAATATTGACAAGAAAAATCAGTAGCACACGGAGAAAACCACCATAACATTGACAAGTGTAATCGGAAGCACATGGAGAAAACCGCCTCAAGACTTCTTTAATTATATGAAACTACAGAAAAAATAAATAAAAAAATAAAAATAAAAACGAAAAAATACAAAGAATTCTGGCTTGTACTAGAACTCTAACTTTGCACAACAATGAGAAGTTCACAAGCTAGCAGAATCCTTTGTATTTTTTCGTTTTTATTTTTACCAGATAGTGGCAATGACCACTAGCATGTGGTAGCTCCTGTAGCATTAACTGAATGCAAAATGTCGGATCAATGATGGTCTTCAAGGTCAGGGTCAAGGTCAAATTTCAAGGTCAATGTCAATGTCAAATTTCAAGGTCAATGTCAAATTTCAAGGTCAATGTCAAATTGCAAGGTCAATGTCAAATTTCAAGGTCAAGGTCAAATTTCAAGGTCAATGTCAAAATTCAAGGTCAAGGTCAAAGTTCAAGGTCAAGGTCAAACGTCAAGGCCAAGGTCAAAGTTCAAGGCAAAGGTCAAATTTCAAGGTCAAGGTAAAATTTCAAGGTCCAGGTCAAATTTGAAGGTCAAGGTCAAATTTCAAGGTCAAGGTCAAAGGTCAATGCCAACAGTCGAGGTTAAAGGTATTGTGACTAGAAAGTTATACTAACATGTCATCAGCACACTCTAGCAGATGTAAACAAGATGGTGGTCTCCAGCACACGAAGACAAGATGGCGGACATGATGTCATACTAGTTGACGATATATACCTTGTTATTGGTGGTGGTAGGTTCGTCTGTAGGTGGCCTCTGTGGAGGAATGATCTGATGTTTTTTTATTTTTTTCTCTTAGCGATTTCAAACCAAGGACAGGAATCGAACTAATCTATCAGTATTCTAATAAGTACATTTTTTGATGAATTTTGGAAATTTTCTCGAATCCGTAGCATTACAATTACGGATTTTCAAGATGGCGGCTGTCACGAAAAGTTCAATGGTGGTTTAAAGGATTTTTATTATTTAATTCGGTTAATTAATTTTTTTAATGATTTTTAAATTTTTTCCCGCATCTCTAGCATTAAAATTACGGATTTTCAAGATGGCGGACATGATGTCATGCTCACTGGCGATATATATGCTTTGAAAAAAGTGGTGGGGGTCAGTCTGCCAGCAGCCACCACGGGGGAAGGATCGGTCGCCATTTTTTTTTGTGCTCACCGGGTTAGAACCGAGGACTCCGAGCTCCGTGTCATAAAAGTAATTTCTTTTAATATTTATATCCAAAATTTTATTAATTTTTTTTTAATTTAAATTTTTTTCATTAAAATCGGATAATAAATATAGATTTGAAAGATGGCGACTGTAACGATAATTGCAACGGTGACGTCATAATTCAAAATGACGGAAAAAACAACGCCGGAATGTTCGAGAAAACAAAATGATGTCATCCAAAATGGCAGATCCAATATGGCCGCCGTGATCTTCTTGTCCCGTTACGCGGTGTCCTGTTACGCTCATCCAAGATGGCTGCCGTGACGTCACAATCCAAGATGGCTGCCGTGACGTCACAATCCAAGATGGCGGACCGGCTCTCGGCTTAACCACCTGGAGCCTGATCTCGGAGCCCCTATTATATACCACTTTTGTTTGATGAGATCATTGGAACTATCCATAAAGTAAGATCGAAACAAAATTAAATAATTCGGTCGATAAAGGTATGAAATTGATTAATGATAAGAAATGAAATTTTGTTAAAACTTTTTCGTACAAAACATCAAAAAATAAAATGATTTAAAATAGTCTTAAATTTCAGCTGATAAATATTTTAACGTATAAAATACACAAACTTACTATTTGTTTTGAACAGCTTTAGTTTAAAAATTGGTTAGAAAGTAAACTGGTTCGATCAAGAAGAGACTTGTCAAGCGACAAATCACCACGTCGCTGGAGGGTGAGGCGATGCGTATAGAGCACGGACGGAATGGATGGTCGGGGAAAACGAGAAATTAACACAACGGCCCAAAGCAACGTCCGCCACGTCTCCCACTTGCGCAAAAGACTTGCTCTGCCTGTGGACCCCCGCAGAGAGAGAGAGAGAGAGAGAGAGAGAGAGAGCGGTTCATCGACCACAATGTGGGTGTTTACTAGTATGGATAATCAACTATACACATCTTAAAGTTATCTGTTATTCTGTATCGACATTCACTTACACAAAACAAATCAGTACGTATATTTTTTATTTACCTTATAATTCATCTATAGTTGCACGACTCCAATTCGGCCATTTTTTAGCTATGGCTTGTTGATGTTACCCCAGCCAATCAGAAGCAAGCAAGCATAGAAGGTAAGTCGTTCAGAATTATACTAGCAACAGGGCCGGTGCAAGGTAAATTAGCGCCCTAGGCGAAAAATCATAATTCCTCCCCCCCCCCTCCCGGACACCACCAAAAAAATTTTCCTTGCTTCAAAATACATCACGTAAGCCTAAGATTTTGTCAACAATCAAATGTAAGCAGGCTTGAGTTTTTTTTTTTATTTTTTACTTATTACAAATCATAAACAGGTCACCGTGGACTTTAAATAATAACTCATATAAATATAAATATTCCAAACTGTTACAAAAATCCATTTTCATCTAGTTTCAATAATCGTTAAACATATTATATCAGCTGTTATGTGTCGTGCTGAGCCGCCCCCAGCTACTTGGCGCCCTAGACGGTTGCCTAGTTCGCCTATATGGACGCGCCGGCCCTGACTAGCAAAACCTGTTTTAGTTTGGATGAGGAATAACATCAAACAAAACATGTTCCGAATACATGAAACCAGTCGCTAGGTTAAAAATGTTCCAGTGAAGTAGTGTGAAGTTCCGCGTAGCCGCACTTGCCGCTGCCTCAGTCAGGATTTCCGTTAAGTTCTTAGAGACAGAATCTCGCGCTGGGCACGTGACTTGTGTTATGTGGCCCTGGCAGTTTGTAAGGGGGGGGGGGGAGGGGTGAGGGGCGAATAACAACCGCCTGTCCCTTTCGCTTAGCTCGTGGCTAATGGACTGATAGACTCAAACTCATTGTTACCTTTCTGCCTTCTAACCAGTCCGATGGTAATATGAATGTAAACGAGGCATTACACGAATGTCGAAAGCACAGCATCAGTTTCCGCTAATCTTGAAACTATATAAATCTAGCTAAGTGATACCTTTCATTTGAGAAGCCAGCCTTGGAATAATGCCAGATATCCGAGTGGTGTCTGTTTACGAGAAGCATTTATAAATAATAAGTTCGAAACGGTGTTCTGTTCCTGTATATCTGTAGAGTGAAAACGACCGTGATTTCATATAAATTCTAAGATATTAATTTCCCGGTGAAGACTCTTGAAAGCTCGATAAGGTCCACATTCATCTTCACATCTAGGTCATTTAAATGTTAATGTCAGCTTTCAAATCTCATAGTTGCCCTATGGACGACGAGAAGACTGCTCGCAAGTCCACAGCCTTGCGCTTAGAGGCGACACCGCGCTAGAAGAACCAGCAAGAGTCGGCTCACTGGTACACATGCCTTCGTGGCTGGGCTGAGCTCACAGCACTAACTACGTGCAACGACACTCGACGAGTGGCGGGAGACTCGCGGGAGCTGGAACTACTTCCGTAGGGTCGTGCACTCAAGTCCCGACCTTCCGTCCCTTTCCCACATTTGCAACACACCTAGCGTGGGTTCGAGCCCCGAGTGCTACCTAGCTAAAACAAACTGCAATAAACGCCTTGTTTTTCCACCGCAAGTATAGCCTAGAGCTGTATTAAACACTCGTAGAGGTGATGGGCGGCTATCAGCGGTCTGGCAGTCGGTCCTCTGCTGTGGTGACGACACAGATGACGAGGTGTGGTCTGAATGAGCGACTGGTCCGAGCGACCCGGGGCTAGGCTCGGGTCGCGGGCTCCTCTGAGTCACCGAGTCACCGAGTCACCGAGTCACCGAGTCACTGCTCTCCACTGACTCAGACCGCAGTGCAGTCGCCAGCTGGGCCGCTCTATTTATAACTCATAAAGGCGGGCAGTGCATCAGTTCCTGCCTCCGTTACTGACGTGACTGAACTATTGAACAAGGGTAGCCAACATCGACCTTAGCAGAGACGGTTCTGCGCTGGTAGGGCTTTACCTCACATGGTTGTGCACCCAGGCTTAATAAAGGTGGACCGATATGACCCAGAGGAGGCCATAATGGTTTCAACTTTTATGCCATGGCACTGATTCATCGTTTAATATTGAAAATTTTTCTTCGTTTAAACATAGATCACATATTACGAGATTATCAAATACAATTGATTAACATCAGTATTATAATTTTGGTCATTAAAAAAATTAAATACTAAATGTTCTGTCACGCTGTCAAAATTTCGCTTCCAACACCTTCAAATAGGTTGTGTTAAATAAAACCAACCAAACATTTATTTTTATTGTGTAACAAATTTTACTGTAAATAAAATTTATATATGTTTAAGAAATATATAAATGCACAAATAGCATAAATGTCAAAATTCCAACCAGCATTGTAATGCGTTATTTGATTTCAAATTGAGATTGAAATTAAAAAGTTTGAGATAGCTCAGACCAAACATTAGCTTTGATAGTGTGAGTACTATAGACTAGTATTTCCTGCGCCAGGCGCAGGCACGTGGAGCTGGAGCCGGGTCAATGAACGACCTCTATGACGTCACGGCGGCCATATTGGATGAGTTTGACCTTGACTTGACATAGTCCTTCGAAATTTAACAAAATTTGCCCAAAATTCATAAAAATTCACCAAAACTTCCAGTTCTTTTTAGAAAAAATATCCCAACAAAAAATCTGGAATAATTTGATAATTCCAAAATTTGAATTTCGAAAAACCTCAAAAGATTTTTGCCTTAGAAAGAACAAAAAATCCTAAAACTGGCTTAAAAGTCCTAAGAGCTAGCCGCTCAAGCTGCCGAGGTCATGACCTTTAAAATTAGGATGCCATGGCAGCCATTTTGAATTATGATGTCACCGTTGTAATATCAGTTATGGCCGCCATCTTGAAATTCTTTAATTTATTATCCGATTTTGACAAATAATAAAAAAATAATCAGATTTAAATTTTTAAAAATATTTAAAAAACGCAATTACGACATGGAGCTCGGAGTCTCGGTTCAAATCCGATAAGAGCAAAAAAAATGTCGATTGATCCTTCTTCCATGGAAGCCACTTGCATACTGACCTCCCAACACTAATTCCAAGGTATATATATCGCCAGCTAGTAAGACATCATATACGCCATCTTATTTATGTCTGCTGGAGACCGACATCTTGTTTTACTTCTACTAGAGTGCACTACCATCATATTAGTTTAAGTTTAACCCGCTAGAGTGCAGTATGTATTTACTATTACTGATGCACCCGCCATCTTGAAATTTAAACACCATCTTGGAAATTCGTAATTATTTAGCTACAACTTCGGGGAACTGACCAAAATTCATTTAATTAATTTGCAATAAATTGACTAATTGGTTCGATTGATTCATGTCCATGGTTCAATCCCTGGGCGATGCAAAAAAATGTAATTTTATGGGAAAAAAATAATAATTCCATTAAATCATGTTCAAAATCCTAAACGAGTCATAAAATCATTTACTGAATGCCTCCTATAAGCCGTTAGGTCCGCCATCTGGAAATTCTGTACTAATTATATTAGAAATTCGGGAAAAATTCCACAATTCATCAGAAAATACTCTCATTAATTTACTTATTAAATCGATACTTGGTTCGATCCCTGGACGGAACTAAAAATAACTTTAATCAAAAATACTACAAAAGTGACAGGTTAGATAAATTAAACACCGTAAGTACTTTTAAACACATAACATTGTTTAATTAAATTCTATTCTACGACAGGAGCACTTGAAAAGTTAACAATCTATAAACTTTTAGTTTTGCATCTGCTTGAAATGACTAATTCTAACCTACAATCGGTTTATACTAGACAGAGACCAGCCAGCACCTTTACAGACATAGTCTTTCTCTTCTTGACAAAGTTTCTGGACACCATGTTTAACAGTGTTCTTCATGTCGTCAGAACTGTAAATTACAGCAGCCGATGTCTTGAATGCCATTACTTTGTCCTCGAACGGATACGGTTTAGCGGCAGGTGAGGAAACTACTTGTGATGACTACCAGCCTCCAGTGAGCCGTTATGACCGCCATCTTGGAAATTTGTATTTATTGACCTAAAAATTCGGGAAAATTTCCAAAAGTCACCTATAAAATCACTCATTAATTTACATATTGAATCGATGGATTCCTGTCCTCGGTTTTATTCTTGACCAGTGCCAAGTATAAATAAATATTAAATAAAGTTTATATTCTGTTTTCCATTACCATTCACGGAGTTTATTAATCATTCACTCTACGAAAAAACAACTCAAGACAATATACCTGTCCGACGAATTAAATACATTGTCCATAATCCTAACATGAAAGTCTAGTTCTTCTATACTTAGAATAACATCATAAACGTTCATGTACAAAGCCACACACACATATAGACCAAACGTCTTCGGACCGCGAGACCGGCTCATGAACAATGTCAGACATATAGACCAGTGATTTCCGAACTCATGACCTTCTTCATCGTCAGCTAATTATATTCAATTAAACCAATGAAACATGTTTTACGCTTACGAGAGGGCCAAGAATCCCTGAAAAATTATTTATCAAGACAAAAACGTTTTGGACAAGTAAACATTAAGAGATACTACAGATTTGAATACCAACATTTAACGAAACGTCACACATTCAACAAAAGAACACACTGAACATACAGTACACACAGTACACACAGGAAACGTAATGAACACACACTACACACAGTAGACAAGGAATGAATACACAAACAGTAGCGAGAACTCAGGCTTAGTTAGAAATCAGAATACAAGAAATAAAACATTACATTTTTGTAATTAAATTATTTATTTAATTTCTCAACATTATACAAATGCAGGTAAAACAAGTCATTATTGTATGCAGCCAGCTTCCCTCAGTTCCTTGAGTATTAAGGCTAATTCTTTGATGCACTAATAGTTTCCTGCACAAAGCGAGGCATGTAGAAGTCTTAGCCGGTCAAACAATATGTTTGGATCTTCCCATTATGTGTAATCAATCTCTTCTGCTACCATCTTCCTTGTATGTTTATTATAAATACTTTTAATATCACTATCGTCCCAGTGATCATAATAAGATTTATTAGATTTATTTCTTATAACACGACGTTTCCAACGTTTTGGTCTCAGGGCTTCATCACAGCATTCGATTTTGCCAGCTTTAGGTAGTTCAGCACAGTCTTCGATAACGTCACCAGCTTCAGAGTCACTATCGTCGTCAACATATAAGTCAGCATTTTCACCTGAATCAAACCGAGGACAGCAATCTATCGATTCAATATGTAAATTAATGAGTGATTTTATCGGTTTATTTTTCCCGAATGTCTAGGCCAATAAATACAAATTTCCAAAATGGCGATCATAACGGCTCACTGGAGGCTGGTAGTCATCACACGTAGTTTCCGCACCCGCCGCTATAACATATCCGATTGATGACAAAGTGATGAAGTGTGCATTCAAGACATCGGCTGCTGTAATTTACAGCTCTGACGACGTGAAAAAAAACTGTTAAACATGGTGTCCAGAAACTCTGTGAAGAAGAGGAAGACAATGTCTGTAAAGGTTCTGGTTGGTCTCTGTTTAGTATAAACCGATTGGAGGTTAGAATCAATCATTAAATAATTATGTAATAAAATTTATGTTTTTAAAAGAACTTGCTGTGTTTAATTTCTAGAACCAGTCATTTTTGTGGAATTTTTTATTACATTTATTTTTAGTTTATTCCAGGGATCTAACCAAGTATCGATTTAATAAGTAAATTAATGAGAGTTTTTTTATGAATTTTGGAATTTTTCCCGTAAATCTAAGATAATAATTACAGAATTTCAAGATGGCGAGCATATAGGAGGCTTGTAGCCTCGGTTAGGATTTTGAACATAATTTAATGAAATTATTATTTTTGAAATTACGTATTTTCAATACGGAGGAAATGACGTCATACTAGCTGATATATATACCTTGACATAAGTGTGGGAGGTCGGTCTGCCGGCAACTTCCGTGGAGGAAGAAGCGATTGCCATTTAATATATTTTTGCCCTCGCTGGGTTCGAACCGAGGACTCCAAACTCCATGTCGTGAGTGTTTTTTTTAATATTTGTTTATTTAAATCTGATTTATTTTTTATGTAAATATAAATTTTTTTATTCATTAAAATCGGATAATAAATAAATATTTTCAAGATGACGGCCGTAACAGATATTGCCACGGTGACGTCATAATTAAAATGGCTTGCCATTGGATCCTAATTTTCAAGGTCATGACCTAGGCGGCTTAGAGCGGCTAGCTCTTAGGACTTTTAAGCCGCTTTTAGGATTTTGTGTTCTTTCTAACGCGAAGGTCTTTTGAGGTTTTTCGAAATCCTAATTTTTGAATTATCAAATTTATTGAGATATTTTGGTGGCATTGTTTTCTAAAAAAACTGGCAAATTTTGACAAATTTTGTAGATCAAGGTCACGGTCAAGGTCAAATGTCAAGGTCATCCAATATGGTGGCCGTGACGTCATAGAGGTCGTTCATTGACCCGGCTCCAGCTCCACGCGCATGCACCTGGCGCAGGAAATACTATTCTATACTACTAGTGTGAATGATTAAAAACATAATTCAGGTTATCTGTCCAAATTTATTGCACGGAGAAAATTGGTAGCCATTTTCCGTATAAAACTAACCCTCCAACCCTTTTTTCAAATATGGTTGGAGACAAAAATATTTGACAGTGTGACAGGGTCTTAACGCCAATTACTTCACAACAGAAACTATTTGCAGCAGCCTATCAAAATTAATTTTCGTCAACTCATTAAATTATATAGTAGGTATTAATTAAGGAATCCCAAATTTTAAATTAAACGATATAAAATTGGCATGGTCTTGCAACCAAGATGCCGTCTCACGGCTTCTATACCTCCGGACCAGGACCATAGGGGTGCCGACTCGCAGCACGGCCACGGAGGAGCGGCGAGACAGTCGGGCGAGGCCTCGGTGGCTGGAGCAGGTCCCCAGTCGCCCCGGTGTGACCCGCCAGCAGTCGCGCGGACTGCCAGGTCCCTCTGTGGCCTCGCGAGGAGTGTATAGGCCTGCATGTGTCCAACCTCAATTCAAGGGAATAAATTACACAGATCTGCGAAAAAAAAATTTGAAAAGTTTTTTGTTAATATTTTTTGTAATTGTCTTAACAGTAATAGAAAACGGTATTCATATGATATATACCACGTCACATTTATCAGATTTAGATGATAAAGTATTTGAATACGAAAAAGAACAAAACAAAAATTTAATAATAAATCATTTTAGAATATTTTATAAAGTTTTATTGAGTCTATAGCTATTAAAATACAACATTGAGGTAAACATGAAGAAAACAATTAATAATAACGATTTATTTTTGAAAAAAAGCTGCGTTTTGTTGTTTTTCGTTTATTTTTTTATTTCATTTCTGTGTATCATCCAGCAATAGTCCGCCATCATATTAACGTCCCAACGGCCTTGATCCATTGGCGTAGCTGTGTTCATAAAGTTGGGGGGGACAAATAATGAATTTGATGTCATGTAAACCCATTCCCCTCTTACTAAGACGGGGGTCCGGGGGTCCTCCACCGGAAATTTTTTATTTTAAAAGTGCAAAATAGCGCTTTTTAAGCAGTTTTTGTATCCAACCATTGGATACATCGATGCTAAAATTATTATTGTTTCCTTAAGAAAAAATTTGAGAGTGAAGAAATTACAAATAAAGTTGGGCAGAATAATATTATAAAATAAAAATATCACGGTCTAGAAAGTTTGGGGGGGACAGTCCCCTGCACCCAAAAAGTTCAGGGGGAAACGTCCCCTCTGTCCCCCCTGTCCCCCCCCCCCCCGGTTCCTACGCCTCTGCCTTGATATTTTCTTTCAATCTCTTTTATGTCCTGATGAAACCGTTTACCCATAGAGTAAGTAAAGGGAGAGGCGCCACTCCCATAGTAATGATCGTTTGCTTAAATTTGTAAACAAAACCCTTGCGATCATACCATTTCTTTGCAACTTGACAACGAAAAAATTACAGCCAGATACAACTTGAGAAAGGTTTAGCGTGTGATAGTTGGCACCGTTGGCACCTTTGTAGTCGTCATATTTTATATTTTTTCGATAAAGGCTACTGATATTGTAAAATTGCTTTATGTTAGTCCTTATAATGGGACGTTAAACTATTTCCGCAATAGAAAAAAAAACTTTCGAAATAAAGCAGATTCGAACTCTCAATCGTCAGTTTCGTACCAT
Source organism: Bacillus rossius redtenbacheri (assembly GCF_032445375.1). Classification (NCBI taxonomy): domain Eukaryota; kingdom Metazoa; phylum Arthropoda; class Insecta; order Phasmatodea; family Bacillidae; genus Bacillus; species Bacillus rossius. The sequence goes on from NC_086330.1 coordinate 228,624,172, forward strand.
GACGCCTTTACCCACAAGACCACCAATTTACCTTGAAATAGATTCAACAAGTGTATGTACTTAAATAATATTTTTCTGCACTAGTAAAGTCCAAATTAATTATACAGCCAGATTGAAACTGATGATCGTTTAGTAATGAATTTTATTTCTGTTTATTATATTTATTTTCCATTCCAGTATTAATTTTTTTGAATTTTCAACTTTAAAAACTACAGTAGCAGCCCTAGCAGGTAATATGTAGAACGACAGGCCAACGTGCTCTAATTTTCGTTTTCGGCAATATGCCACGCAGCATCTAGTTTTCAGTGACATTTAAAAAATATATACTTTTACTTTCAAATCCCATTATTACCACGAGACAATACAAAGATGGCCTTATGTAATTATAATAACTGGATATGTAATAAACTAAAGAGATCAAAACTTGTAATTTTTTTTTCCGATGTTGGTGAAACATGGTATGATCTCATTTTTAAGGATTCAGTTTGTCCTATCTACTGTCACCCCCCTGCGTTTACCTTGTTCTTCACTGTAGTCGCCTAGATTTTTTGGGAAACAATCAATGTAAGACTTCAAAAAATGAATTTTCAGACTCATATTACAGCCTAAATGTTTATAAGGCGTTTAACATTTCCTGGACAATATTTTTATACGCAGGATATTTTGTGTTGCCTAGAAACTTAGATACGATATTTTTAAAGCCATGCCAGGCATTTCGTTCCAAGGTTGTCATCACTTTTTCAAATTCTGTATTCCTAATCATTTTCCTGATATCAGGTCACGTAAATATTCCCTCTTTCAACTTCACATCAGATAAGCTAGGGAAACATGAACAAATATACTTGAAAGTATTTCCATCTTGCGGTAATGCCTTTACGAACTGTTTGAACAAACCAAGTTTGATGTGAAGTGGTGGAAGCAATATTTTTTCGGGTTCCATCAAGCTCGTATTGATGACATTTTTTACTTCAACTTTCAATTACATTCTAATTTTCCAATCAGTCCCATTCACAAATATAATAGGGGAATTTTGTGTAGCCTTGCTGTTGACCAAGAAGCGTGCACATATGATTTTTAAGTCACAGCAAACTAACCATTTGTGTTCGGTGTATTTTATTTTCTCCAAAATTTTTTTTAAGTTTTCGTAAGTTTCTTTAAGATAAACTGAATGAGCTACTGGTATCGATGCAAATTTATTGCCGATATGCAAAAGGACAACCTTTAATCTTCTTTTTGAAGAATCTATAAAGAGTCGCCATTCTTGTGTATTGTATTCAATATTGAATTTTTGTATTAAGCCGCCAATATCACAGCAAAATACTATATTATCCTCTTTCTTAAAATACTCCACAAATTCTTGTTCTCTGCATCGATACCAGTAAAATGTAGTTGCAGCATCTAATAAATTGTTTTCTTTTAGTCGAGAACCGAGAAGTTCTGCAGCGTCCTTAGGTAATCCAAGATCCCGCACCAAATCATTCAGTTCTTGCTGTTTTAAAGGTCGACGGTCATTTGTAGTATGAAAAATTTCACCAGTGCTTTGCAGATGAATACTTTGTTCTGAGTTTTGTGATAAAGGCGTTTCGAAGCTGTTAGTGTTAGTAGGAACTGGTATGGGTACTTCGGGTCCATGTGGAACTGGCTTTGTTACAGACGAAACATCAGGATACACAATTTTGGCGCGGTTTTTAGAATTATATCCTGTTACATTGGTCAAACAAAAATAACAATCATCTGTATGATTTTTAATAAATTTTGTAAAAAAAAGCGAACTTCCCGATAAAACGAACTATTATATATTTATCTATATGCAAAAAGAATGTGACGTGACACGTTAAAACAAAGTTTATATTTGCTATATACAGACCAACATCTACATGTTTGTGATAAATTTATTTTAAAAAATTTTTCATCGCATACCTGTGTTATCAATAAACTCGGAAGGCAAATTTTTTTTATCAATCAGGAGAAAGACAACCCCCTGTCATTAAAAATTGATAATAACGCTAACTCCATAATATAAACTACTGTCAATAGAATTCTAGTTGTAATAGTGGTTCTAATATTTTTCAATGATTTCCATGAATGTCATTCCTTTATCTGTTTTTCAAGACAAAATAATACCCTTAAGGGGATTGGTGCACCAGCATCGTATTAAAAAAAACAATATATTTGTTAATGATTCAGCTGCTAGAGAAGATTTGAACCATTCTGGTGTAAAATTTATTTTTTTTATTTTAATTTTAATTAAGTTATTGCTGATTTTCGGGAATTTTATAAATTCAAGCTTTATTAATAAACTATAAAGAATTCAGTGGTAAAACTTTCGCAGATAAATTTTCAGACACGGGAGATATGACTGTGACCATTATTTTATCTGTAATCATTATTAATTTAACGTATTTATAATTTGAATAATAATAAATGAGCTGCTACGAAATTGCGTGATATTCATTTGCGAATTTAATAACATTCGCGTTTTCATTTGTAATTCAAACGCCAACATATCTGTCGGCTGAATGATTGACTTTATTTTAGTCTTTAGCTTATTGCAGTCGGACCTAAAGTAAAAACGTAGCTGTAGAAGTTTGAGCAGCGTGCAAGCTCGGATACGAGAAATTATGGAGCGCGCTGGACAGTAGTGACACCTTGCGACAGTTTCCCCAACTGTTTGCAGCCAGTGTTTTCTCTCGTTCCCACCCAGCCACAGCTGTCTCCTGTTTACGAAGGGGAGACGGGATTTCGCGCGAAACTGATATGAAGGTCAACGTATTTATTTTCAGTAGATAAGAGAACGTGTTTGGTCTAGCTCGGCGTATAATTGAATGGTTATTCTCTGTTATTATTTAGCACAGTGATTTAGCTAGATGTTTTTTGTTGTAAACGTGAGATTTATTCAGGAATAAAATGCCGAAGAAACCTCCACCAAGCAGAGTACACAAAAGAACAAAACTATCGAAAGCCATTAGAGCGCTTAGAAAAAAGAATAAAGAAAGATAAGAGATTATTTTATTATAGCTTTTTTAACATACATTTATTTTTCAGAGTTGCGTATGTACAACGCGATGGACGCGATGCGACAACAAAAAGATGTGTAAAATTGTAAAAATGCTTTTTTTTTTAGCAATGCGTGAACCATTCATTAACTATACTCAACATGTATCCGTATAATTACGTTTGAATTTTTTTTATGATAGGCATCAATGTTAACAAGTTTATTAAGCCACTATAGACTTTTTTTCAGAAAAATAAGTGTAGCAGAAAACACTCAACATAGTCTCACACAAAATCAGTTTACATGAATGCAGTTTTAAGAAGTAAGCTACGTAAATAATAGTTAAACATTATTTAATATCTGTTGGTAACGTTTCCAAAGTATCAGCTTCGCCTTCATTCACGAACAATATTCGTGGCCTTATTTATTTATTTTGCTGGCGTTTCGTTGGTGACTGTTAGGACTGCAAAATTAGTAAACATTTTTCACCCTATCCTGAGTTAAATCTAAGTGTACGCGGTTAGATGAGGACCTAGATGTGTCTCATGCTTACGCCTTTACACTCTACTCATGCGGGGTATTAACCATGCGCGTAAGGGCACGTTGCCAATGACCTGTACGATAGTCTCAACAATCCTCTACAGACTCGAAAAATGTCACCTGCTCATTGGCTACTTGACTTGTGACAACTGTTTGTTGTAATGCCTGTGATTCATCGTTGATTTTGTTGAGGAGTTTTCAGTGATTCAGAGCCTCCCATTTAACTGTGGCCGAATTGAAGAAGCAGTACAAATGTTACATGCTTGAATTCATAGCGAATGGAAACCATAAATATTTACTGATGTAGTGGTTGGTAAAAAAAATAGTATTCGTATCGCGTCCATCGCTTCGCGCCATGTTGGCTCCTATATTATTATGGATTTACAAAATATAACGATTCATTTACGGCACTTAAGATAAGGTGTTTAGGATTTTAAGAATTCACTTGAATTAATATTTAAGAACATATTTCAGGATAACTTGTGAAGACGCTCGTACAGACAGCACCGGTTGTGATGAGTAATTGTTACCAGAGCAGGTGTACACGAAGTGGCATGTGAAACCTCAACACAACTCGAAAATCAGTACCGTAAACCGGGGTAACTTTGGGACTGGGGGTGTAAATTTGGGACAGTGGGTAATTTCCGGCTTTAGGATTTCCTGTCAAGGCCATGTATTTAGAAGTGGTACGCAATCACCGCTTCTATATTCGCTGGTATGTGCTACTATCTCATGGCATTTATTTGAAGCTGTAGTTGCACTGGTGGGATAGAGGCAGTGGATTTGGTTTCAACCACATGTTGTTAATATTTTTGTTTTTGTGTAAACTTTTGTACGCACTTTAAAAACGGCAAATACTTCACGAAAGACAGGTATGTATTTGAAGAAGTACAATCCTTGACATCCATTTAATGTGATGCTAATGTTTTTGATACTTGCATTTTATTTTATAACCTCAAAATAGTAAATTTTCATCACTTGGTGGGGTAACTTTGGGTCTGTCCCAAAGTTGCCCCAAAGTTGGCGTAATATGTTTTACTGCATTTTTTCTTCATATTTTTCAGAATAAAGCGACCAACCATGCCAATAAATCCCAAACATGTTCTTGGTACACGGCCATATAAAAATTACACAGAGGAAAACTTGAATGAAGCCTTGCAAGCTGTACGGAACAAAACATTGTCGATTCGCAAAGCTTCAACAAAATATGGTATTCCAAAAAACACTTTGCACCTAAAAAACCAGGAAAACCAATTTATAGCTGTCGACCGAGCTCCTGTTTTCACAAATGAAGAGTAGTTGCAATTTGTAAGTCACATTGTAGCCGTGTCTAACTATGGATTTCCTGTGGATATGTTTGACCTTCGAAGTGTTGTCAAGTCCTACCTGGACCGCTGTGGAAGAAAGGAGCTACGATTTTAAAACAATTTACCAGGAAATGATTGGGCTGAAGGGTTCATGCGACGGCACAAAGCAATATTACCTCAGAGAACAGCAAAAAAATTTCTTACTCTAGAGCAGCAACAGAAGAAAAGGTTGTGAATAAGTTTTTTGATAATTTGTAAAAGGAGCTGATAGGAATTCCAAAAGTGAATATTTGGAATTACGACGAAACAAATCTTTGTAGACAATTCTGGAACCAGAAAAATCATCACGAAGAGGGGAATTAAGTACCCTGAGAGCAGGGGTGCAACAATTAAATTTCCAAAGGAGGGGGCAATATAACTTTTTATAAAGAATCATCGATCCCCCCTATTGAAGCGGGTGGTCCGGGGGTCCTCCCCCGGGAAAATTTGTATTTCAAGGTGGAAAATGGTGCTATTTAAGCAGTTTTATTATCTAAAAATTGATTACACAGCACTTTCTTTGCCCCCGTTTGCCCCCACTTCAAGGTTTCAGAAGGGGGGGGGGGGGCAAAATACCCTTGCCTCCCCCTGTTGTTGCGCCCCTGCCTGAGAGGATAAAAAAATTGTCTAAAGCGTGCACATCTATAATTGTTTGTGGAAATGCAGCAGGGGATGTAGCACCACCTTATGTAAACTATAAGGTGGAGAAGATTTGGACAACTTGGACTGAAAACGGACCCTCGGGTACTCGATACAATAGAACTAAATCTGGTTGGTTTGATGGGCATGCTTTTGAAGACTGGTTTACATCCTTAATGTTGCCTGTTCTAAACCACCAGGAAGGACCAAAAGCTATCATCGGTGATAATCGTAGCTCCCACATCAATATGGAGGTTATAAGGCTGTGTGAAACAAACAACATAAAATTCATAGCACTTCCTCCAAATGCTACCCCACCTCCTACAGCCACTGGACGTGGCTTACTTTCGACAAATGAAAGTTGCCTGGCGAAAGGTACTAAAAAATTGGAAGAAAACTGCAGCTGGAAGTCGGTGTACATCTGTACCGAAGGATCAATTTCCAACACTTTTGAAAAACCTCTTCGATGGCTTGGTTACAGGTCCAGAAAACATGATTTCCGGATTCCGCAAGTCAGGAATTTATCCTATTGACAGACAGGTGGTTCTAAAAAGATTGCCTTCAGGGAGCCTAGATTCATCTATTTCTTCCCTTGTCTGAAAGAGCTTCCTAGAAAAAATTACAAAAAACAGGAAGAAACTACCAAAGTCCGCAAAATCCTGAGAAAGAAGAAACTGAATGTTCTTCCAGGAAAAAGTGTTTCAGCAGAAGAACTTAAAGCTGTTTCGTTACCACCATCTGAACATCACCAATCTGCACCTGATCCCCAACCATCTACTTCCAAATGTGCGGAAGCACTACTGCATGTACCACACCAGAAAAAACGAAGAAGAGAGAGCAGCACTGAGAGCAGCAGTGATGATGGTTATGCTAAGTTTTCGCTAAGAGACTCTGAAGACAGCGTAACTTTCAGTGACTTGGAAGAGCAATGTGCTCCATTAATGCCAAGCCTACAACCTTAAAGTTTTCTTGAGAACCTGGCGGTGAGAGACTACATTTTGGTGAGGTACGAAGACGAACTGTACCCAGGGCGTATTGTCGAATTTAAAAATGATGATATACTTGTATCAGCTATTAAGAAGTCTGCCTTAAACTGGAAATGGCCAGCAAAGCCCGACAAAGTTTTCTATTCAAAGGATGAAATAGTCCAAAAAATTACCAACCTGTACAAATAGGCCGACTGGAAATTTTTAAAGTCAAAGAACTTTCCTAATATGATATAAGAATATATTGTAAACTATTTGTTACGCTTATTTTTACTAATTATTTTGTAAATATTACTTTAATTTACAATTTAATGTGCTAAAACCTTTTGTAATATGATTTCAATACCAAGCTTCATTTCTGAAATAAGAAACTTAAGTGTAACATTGGGACAAAATTATTTTTACTAGTGTTTATAGGTAAGCGAAAAAGTGTATTGTCTTAATCTTACCCCAATTAATGGGGTAAGATTGGGACAACAATGTAGGCTGTTTATTAGAATATTTTTGGTCCTAGAATAAAATTATGACAATATTTTGTAAGAGGAAGGTTAAATACTTATAATATCATAGCTTCATCAATCTATATTAATGTCAGCTAACAGGAGTAGTAAAAAACTGGAAAAAGTGTCCCAAAGTTACCCCGGTTTACGGTATGTGTTACATTGAAATGTGTCCGCTACAAATGTTCAGGAATTATAATTTTGAAATCGAGTAGAAATATTCCTGCAATTAGCATTAGGTATATTTTAATAGACATTGAAAGAGAATCATTAAGTAGCTTCAAAATCCAAATACCAGAATACAGATAGTCTGTAACAATACAGACCTCACCGACAAGATATGGTCCAGATTGTTAATACTAACACATATGAAAAAATTGACTAGTTACTGAATATGTTGAAATTTTGTAAACCTGTTACTTTAGATGATTGGTGATGTAATAATGTCTCTTGGAAAGTACATAAGATTTTAACTGCTGTTATTTCTCCATAAATCGCAAATCACCATGGCGGCCATTTTACGATCACGATTTAGTTCTTAAATTTTAAATTAGTTTATTTTTTGAGAGCCTGGTACAATTTGTCTGACCACTAAAGCGATCCGAGCCGCGTAGTGTATACTACTGCGTGGTTGCCAAAGTAGGCTCGGGTCGGGACGAAATTAGCTGTGAAGAAACAAAGGGTTTTAATACATGGAAAATTATTCCAAAGCCGAAAATTTGTACAGTGGTAGAATGAACATTTCTTAGAAACACGCAAACCTTGTGCGTCACACCAAAAACGAGCAGTTAAATTCAAAATGACAATTTTTTGCAACGATCCACAATAATGGATATTGCAAATGCAGTTTATGGAGTAGACAGTCAGTATGGAACCCAAAATAATCTAGAAACATTGCCCTATCTGAGGATAGTGATAAAAAGCACAAAGTTTAAACATGTTTCTATAAAATAGACCATTTAAATCATTAAAGTTAACGAATTCACTTTCATTCAATTTTAAGGAAATATAAATACATCTTACATAAACTTAAAGAGCCCAACGTGGAAATCGCTTAAAGTAAACGTTGTTGCATATTTATTCATCTTTAAATTGGTATATTTTTTAAGTGTCTCATACAATTAGTCTGACCACTAAAGCGATCCGAACCGCGTAGTGTATACTACTGCGAGGTTGTGGAAGTAGGCTCGGGTTGGGACGAATTTCGCTGTTAAGAAACAAAAAAATTTAATACATGGAAAATTATCCCAAAGCAAAAATTTTGTACACTAGTAGAATGAACATTTCTTAGTAACACGTCATAAGCTTACCGATGAAACCTTGTGATCACACCAATAATGAGAAGTTGAGTCCTTAATGATAATTTCTACAATGATCCACAAAAATGTTTCGTAAATGTAATAACTTTAATACTTTTTTAAGTCGGTTCTCATTATGGTACCAAAGTAATATAAAATAATGTCTTACATGGTAATTGTGATAAACACCTCAAAGTTTAAACGTCCTATTATTAAATTGGTAATTTTAATCATAAAAGGTAAGAATAAAATATATTTTTTTTTATAGAAATTTCACTACATGTTACATAAATATGTTGAGCGTAGCGTCAAAATTACTTCATAAATATTGTCTGTTTTTTTTTTTTCAAGGTTTAAATGTGTATATTTTGAGTGTCTGGTACAATAGTCTGACCACTGATGTATTTCAAGCTGCGTAGTGTGTGTGCAGCAGTGTTAAAGTCGCTCGTGCTGGGACGTTTTTTGCTCCAGAAAACTAAGGTTTTTAATGTATGGTAATTCCAGACTGAAGTTTACTCTGAAATAATAAAAGTTTCCTAACTACAAGTGATTTTTGCTGCAAACGTAGATAAAAAATCTTCCATGATGCGATTTGCTTAGGTAAAAATTTTAGTATGATCAACTCTTTAATTTCTAAATTATAAATAAAAAACAACAATAGAACTTCCCAGAAAGTTGTGATAAAACTGACGATATTGCGCGAGTAGCAGACCCGTACGTGACTACAGAGAAAGGCTATTTTCCTTGACCGTTAAGATTTCTGGGACGAACACCCTCTCACAGCTAGGGTCATAAAATACGGTCAAACTCTTGCAAAAACATCCACCACCGCTCTTTGCCACTAGCAATTTAACGAAGTCAGCTAGGCGCAGCACTCCAATAAATTAACTTAGAAAAAAATACTAAATATGTAATTCTATCAATACATTTTACAACACAACTTATGTTTTATTTATTTTCTGGAAAAAATAATATTATCATACGAATTATGTTATAAAAGTGACAAAACTCAATAAGTAAATTTACGGTGTATAGTTTTCTTCAATTGTTATGTAGTAAACTAATTTTATACAATTAAATATATATATTTTTTATAATATAGGCTACATTAAAATTTTGCATAGTTCTGATCGAAAATAATATACTGTATTAGAAATAAAAAATAAATATTTTTTTGGTATTAAAATAATTTTTAATAATAAAATTTTTGTAACAAAATACGAACACACATATATATATATGAAACTAGAGGTCCTCTAGAATTTTTATTTACAAGTTCCAAGCAGAAATGGTTTAGCTATTGTTAATTTTATTGTCTCAAAAATCATTCATATAAGTAAAAAGAATATGTATATCTCAATAGATGTAAAATGAATACACCCTATCATATGCTTTAAATATATTTTAAGTAATCCTTAAATAAGACAAAGTTTATTGAGTGTCGCAGTACGCAGCGTGTTTCAAAGCACGCCGGCCGTGAAAGATCAGTACGGCCGCAGTACACTGCAACGCTCGGGCAGCTTTAATGTGGCAGCTAATTATGCTAGACTCCTTATAAATATACTATCTTAAAGCTAAAAGTATAAATATAAACATTTATTTAGACATTTTATCGCATTGGGCTCTTCAAATCGGTGTAAATCGTATTTTTATCTGGGTGGCAAAGATTAAAAAAATATGTCGTGAATTAATCTTAAATATTAAAAATTTAATTTTTTCTTACATTAATGGGTAAATTACAGTTTCTCGATTATTTTGGTAAGTTTACGGACAGTCAAAATTAAAAACTGTATAAATGGGTAGCATTTTAATGTTTTGAATTTGCTGTCACCTAGGACTTAAATGCAAATTTTCGGTTATAACGCACAAGGTCTACAGCGGTAAACTTTCGGTATGTTATTAAGCACAGTCAACTCTACCAGAGTACAAAAATCTGGAGTAACACGAAAGTCTACACGGGGAAGGGCGGCTACCTGATCCGAGAATGAAGGATAGGGCGAGATGGGAAGCGAAGATAAGAGCTGGTTATCGCGGTTCGCTTTCCGTCCGTGTTGGAGAGAGAGGGAGAGAGAGAGAAAGGCGATATTGTGGAAGACCTTCGAAAGATTCCCGCTAGATGGCAGGCCTCAGAGCTGCAACCTTCGACAACCTCCCCTCACAGAAGCTCACTCGCCACTAACTTGCTAAATCTAACCCGCTAGCTTATATACGTGCTGGCTGGCCTTACAGTAGTAATAAACAAGCATTTATGAAACACTTAAGCTCATTTCCAACAAATTCTGACGAATGACTGTTTTTTGTCCTGCACCAATCCCCTTAAGAACTAAGGTAGGCTGTAATTTGCTAAAATAAACTAAACTTTAATTTTCATAACGAATCACCTCCCGAAATTTTTCTTTTGGGTTTCCGAACAACCTGTAAATAGTAAAACTGTAACAGGAATTTTTTTTATATGTTACAAACATAACTTAGGGGGGATTTTCACAACAACAAAAAATAGAAATGTGTACTTATCTTTGCGTAAGTTGGAGACGCATAGATCCAGTAAAAGGAAGAAAAAAATTAAAATTAGCCTAAGTAATCTCGGCAGTTGTACAATTGCACTTACATCAAGTAATTATCGAAATTATAACATTACAAACGCTCCTGTTACTAATAACATTTAATGGCTCTCCCAGAAAGGAAGTTTTCGTGATAACCACTATATTTCTGGTCAGTAATTCCACAACCGATTGTGGTGTGCTTTGAACATGAAGACAGTTATATGTTTTACCATCACTTGTGTGTTCCGCCATGAGTAGGGTAGGGTGGGGTTATTTGAATCAAGGGGCTATTCGGATCAAAATAAGCTTATGGCCTGCTGGGCCTAGACCCTGATGTACCAGCAACGTCACATTCGAGCTTGCGTTTTAGAAGGAATATGTTGAAATATGTTCTGAGGAATTATTTTTATTGCGCTATTTAGAAGCCTTCTAAACTGCTTTTGAATCTGTACAGGTAAGTGGCACTTTCCCTTGTTTTATACTGATGTAATTTTCTCTATGCAGAATATAAGGTCTGACGTAAAAATAAGTATTTCCTCAAAGTCTCTCTTTTCAGTGGTTACAGCGCCATTCTTTCCACACATGCTTATGATACAACTTGCGCGATCTGTTGATTTTTGGAGGAACTACTAGCCCTTTTCGAAGTGTAATCACATGGGGCTATTTGAATCATTTCTAGAGGGGCTATTTGAATCAGCGTTGTTCGGACGTGGCACGACATATTTATCGAGTTTGCGCTGCAGTTTGTTATCTTTCGTGGAAGAATGAGTTTAAGCAGTTTACAGATAGCCACTGTGGCTCTACAAATTTTATACATTTCTTCGAAAACATTACCTACATCGCGAACTGCGCTGAGTGAAGTGTGTCTATCAGTGTTTTGTGTGTTTTAATGATGCTGTTTTGACCTAGGATTACGTGAATAAATTTTTGGATGTTTGTAATATCCCAATACACACATTTAGGTTAAAATAATTCCAACAAAATTCATAGCTATTTGTAAAAAATGAATGTGGGGTAAAAAGGTTTTTAATTTTTAAATGGGTTTAGTTTATACGTGCAAGTCATTAAATTAGTTGTGTTTGCTTTTACCATGCTATAATTTAATGTGCGATACTTTTGGACTCGTTATTAGCAATTTAAAAACAATATTTAGAGCTTTTATCAAAGAATAAAGTGATTAATTAAAAACTCTTTTAAAAAATGCAAATGTGTTCTTCCAGTTTTAACTTGCAAGCATGACTTTACTAGAACTGGTATGGATACTCGCATTGACCCTACCTACAAACGCTGTCAAATTTGCCTCCTTATTAAATGATTTAGTTTCTGGTAATAACCCTAAGTGCCAATAGTGTCCAGACTTGCTTTTCTAAGACTGTATGCTGACCTGTAACATAATATTACCAAAAGCTGGAAAAAATTGTTTGTTTTCCAATTTTTTTCAGATGGTGAGAAAATATAAATCGAAGGATGTGTATTTGAAGTGGAAAGAAGAAGATATGAATCAGGCCTTAGCAAGCACACTACAAGGACATCTGAGTTTACGTGCAGCATCTGATCATTTCAATGTTCCATTCACCACACTTCAGCGACGAGTTTCACATGGTAAGGACAAAGCTGCCAGGGGTGAAGAAATTACCCACATCAGACCCAAGGCTATTGGACATCCAACAATTCTTTCAGATGCACAAGAAAGGGATCTTGTAGAGAGATTGAAATCTTTGAGTAATCGTGGATTTGGCCTCACCCCAATCTATGTGCGCAAAGTAGTTTTCCAATTTTCAAAAATTAATAATATTACTGTTCCTTAAAGTGACGAAGTGAAAATGGCCGGTAAAGACTGGTTTATGGGATTCATGAGTTGCCACAAAGATAGCATTGCCCTAAGAAAACCTGAAGGTCTATCAAAAGCACGAGCAATGGGAATGAATAAGCAGGCAGTTGTCAATTTTTATGAATTGTTGAAAGAAGTTCAAACCAGTAATGGGTTTCAGGCCCAGCCTCAATAAATTTATAATATTGATGAAAGTGGTTTCCCTATGTACAACAAACCAGCTAAAATAATCAGTGAAAAGGGCAAAAGAGAAGTAACTTCACTAACAAGTTTGGAAAGAGGCGAGAATGTTACTGTGGTTGCATGCTGTAGTGCTAGCGGGGCTTTCATTCCTCCGTTTGTAATCTTTAAAGGACAAAGGATGCGTGAAGAATACAAACAAGGCTTTCCACCATGTACCTAGGTTACTATGTCTGAATCAGGGTACATAAATGAAGATCTGTTCATCGCCTGGCTTAAACATTTTGAAAACAATCGTGTCAAAGGAAAATGTTTGCTTATTCTATATGGCCACATCTCCCACCATTCGATCGGGTGTCTAAATTTTTGCACAGAACATCAAATTGAGCTTCTTTGCCTACCACCTCACACCACTCATATACTACAACCACTCGACAGAACTTTCTTAAAGACTTTGAAGACATTTTATCACCAAGAAACTACTTTCTTCATTCACACCAATCCCACAGCATCGATTACCAAATTTTTTTTGGGTGGTATTTATAATAATGCCTGGTGGAAGGTTGCCACTGTAGGCTATGCAGTTAAAGGATTTGAGTGCACTGGACTGTATCCTTACAATCCTAACAGAATACCCGACCACAAGTTCCTATCTTCAGAAACTTTTGGCCCTGAACAAAATTAAACTCCTTCATCCTCCAATCCAGGACCTTCAAATGAAACACTCATTTCTTCCAGTACAAACGTACAATCTCACCAACTGACTTGCTCTGAAATCAAATTTTCAGAAGTTTTGCCATCTCCAGTTAAAATGACGCCAAAGAAGAGAAAAATTAACAACAAAAAGAATACTTAACTTCATCTAACATCACCCGAAAATATGATGGAAAGGAAGGAAGGAGCAAAGAGAAAACTGCTGTTGGAAGAAAAAATAAATAAAAGAAAATCACGAACATCAGAAGCACCAGCGACATGCCAAGAAAAAGTTAAAAAATATGTGAGGAAAATCTGTAATGATTCCAGTGACTCAAGTGATGTCCCATTTTCAGAAGACGAAGAAAACACACCATGTGGTTTCTGTGGAGTCCGGTATTATGACACCAAATCTCAGAAGAAGGGAGAGTGGGTACAATGTCAAGAGTGCAACATTTGGTATCATGAACACTGCGTAGGAGCTAGTGGACAAAAACAATTTAAGTGTGGAAAATGTGATTAAAGTACACATAAAAAATTCATAATTGTATGATCATGAGTGTTTAAATCCATTTTGACAGTTGTGTAAATATTTAAATTTCTGTAACCATTTATATTTTGATATAATATAATTTTTTAGGGGGAAAATTCTGATCCAATTAGCCCCACTTCCTGATCCGATTTACCCCTCCTTTTCAGAAAAGTGGATTATTTACGTGGCAATCTGTTTTGTGGTGTGTTTAAAGTTATATGGCATTTTTCAAATCTTATATTGTATATTCTTGTTAAGAACACATAGAAGCACTGTAATTTCAGTGCCTAACTAAAAATAATTAAATAGAAGTCTTGCAATTTGAGTCAAAAGTTGAAATGATTCAAATAGCCCCACCCTACCCTATATAATTGGAGTGGCGAGCTTCCAGACTGAAGGTCAGCTGAGCGCCACCAAGGAGCGAGGAATGTCAGCTGTGACGCACCACTTCCTTCTTCTTCCGTGTGCGCGTCTCCCCACACACATTACTAAACACGTATTAAGTAGACTATGTATAGCAAGTTTTCTATCTGCAGCCAGTTTGAGAATACAAATATGTTCTGACTGCTGGAAAGTGTTTATTTTTGATATTGTGTAAGAAATATATTAATTATTCATAGCATGTTTTAAACTTATGGACTATTTTATGAATAACATGTTTATTATATATCATCCAATTAACTTAATTGAAATGTATATACGTTTATAAGTAATTTTTAAATCTAATTTTTGATATTTATATTGGGATTGTATAAAAATAAAAATTAATAATTTTAACATTTATAAGTTTGACGAAAAATAATTTATCTGGCTATTATACTCATACGGCGATTAGAAGTACAGTGATTTCATCTTAACGTAATCCTTTCGCTTCAAATCGTACCATTTATGGAGTTACAAATCGATGAATTAATGGCTCTAAAATCACACTGAGTAAAATAATTTAATGAAGGTTTTTTTATTAAAAAAACACCACAAGTACCTCTCTGTCCTATAGTAAACGCTAAAAAATCACAATATCATTCCCTTGACAGGTACATAAAAAAACCTGCTGAAAAAAGCCATTCCAACACCTGAAGTCATTCATCAGATACTCAAGATGCTGTAAGAAATCCACCAGCCTACAAGCATCGAAGAAAACGATGTTGCTTGGTGTACACCGCTGCTCGTTAGTGCAGTAGTTTTCCAACCTGGCCGAGCACCGCCCACGTCTACAGCGGACTCGTTACTGCCGTCGACCGAACTTAACAACACTGTTATTTTATACATTTTCCATGAGTTTCAAGTCATTCAAACACCAGTTTCAATATTTGCCCCATATTAAAGCAGACGTGACGACTACCAATTGTACAACTTGACTAGCGGTGTGCAAGACTTTATAAAATATAAGCGAATTGTTTCTATGAACTTAGCAGTTAGAAATAAAGTACAGCAACCAGAAAGGCAATTGAAACGCCAGCCGTAGCAAGGTTTAAGAAAATACAATTTTTTTCGAGAGTCTGACCATAGCTGGTTAGCATGAGAAAACCAAATTTGGTTTATATTGCTTTGAAAGAAAAGACTTGCATGGTTTGTGGGAGTCCAGCCTAAACTTGTGTTCTTGCAAAATACCTTGCATTCCAATCAGAACGTATTTACTGTTACCGGCAGACGTCTGTGCATGCTTGACTGAAGTTCATCACGGTCCAGTTGGTGGCCGGGCGAAAAGTGTACGGCCCTGCGGCATACGCGCGGACCTAAAAACATTTGCTCTTTGTTCTTGATTAACAACAGCAAACATTAGAGAACAATACGATACACAGAGGCACTTGTTAGCTACAACATATAACAGTGATCTCGTTTTGTGTCAAGTCATTTATATAAATTTCGTTAAGTGTATTTACAAAAATTGTTATCAGTAATCAGCACTTTACAATATCGTAAGAAAGAACTACCGCACTTACGGAAATTTTTGTACCGGATATAATCAAAAGAAAACAAAGATTTGTGGATTGAACAATAAAATAAATGCATAAAACTTTCTCTGAACATAAACTGTAGCCTACATACTAAAAAAATCCCCTGTGAGACAGCCTACAGGCGTCGATAGATTTCGAAGTACCTATTTTATCTGGAAATGTTTTAGAAACTTCTATAAACTCCTGGAAATTTTTAAGAACTTGTAATGCCTTTTTGTCTTTCTACCCTTGTTATTTTTAAATTTTCAGTAATGATTTGTTACATACAAATTACTTTAGACAAAAGTTTTCGACAATATTTAAAAAGTTAAACAAAATAAACATTAAATTGATACAGTATATGGTAGGGATGTTTTTTTTATTTCAACCCCAGGTTTTAAACCACTTGCAGTAATAATTTGTAGTATCAAAAGTTGTTTCAGACAAAAGTTTTAGTTTTTATAAACAATTTCAAAAGATTTAGTAGTATTATAACAAAGGAAGTTAGGTTTACTTTCATTTCACCCCTCTTTAATTTAACCCCTTGCAGCAAATTGTTCGTTTAATCAAAAATTGATTCAAGAAATGGTTTAGATAAAAATTATAAGATTAACAAACAATCCGTACTAATTCAATGTTGTGCCTCTGAAGGAAGATTTTGAAATTTTTTGTCCTCCAACCCATGTTTTTTCAACCACTCGCAGTTATGGTAGGTCGAATAAAAAATTATTCAGACAAAAGTAATTGGTATTCATCCTTCGAGTTATAAACCCTTCAAACGGATGTGATTTTTTTTCCATATTAAGGGAGTTAGCGATTTGTTTTCCTTCAGAAAAACCTTCCTCATTTCTACCCATTTTATCAGATATTCTCCATTAATGAACTAGGCCGAGATTTTCCATTAGTAGAATTTATGTACCAGTTTGGAAGTGATTTGTGAAAAATTGCGGCAGTTATCGTTTCCACAAAATTGTGATATATATTGTTACGAACGTGAGCAAAGCCGCGACACGCGCAGGTGCAGCGCTAGCTGGCTGACATGACAGGCTGCCGCCGCAACATGAGATGTGCCATGCGCACCTGGGTCACCGCATCCCCTCCCTCCAGCCCTCCACTCCCCGCGCGGCGCTGATAGCTAGACATCTGACATCTCGCAGCTGGCAGCCGCCGACATGTGTTTCGAGAGATTTCTGCCGTCGGGCCGGTGCGGAATGACGTGACTGGCACCAGCCACACTCGTGATTTCTGGAAAGCGCCTGGGCTCATATAAAAGCCGGGGGACGCCGGCCTCATGGAGAGTTTTAGTGGAGTTGAGTGAGAGTACAGGCGGGAGCTTTCCCGCGGCGGAGTTTCCGGGGCGATAGTGCCGCGGGCGCGGCAGAGTGGTGAAGTCCCTGGACGAAGGTTCCAGGGCAGAGAGTTCAGTTCCGGGCGATAGTGTCGCGGGCGCGGCGGAGTGCGGCGACGGAGGTCCACGAGGGGTGCTGCGGCGAGAGTTGCGCCAGAGGTGCGGCCCAGCGAGGTGCGCGGTGTGTAAAAACCAGTGACTGGGGAAGTACATTATTTTTAAGTGCAATTGATTATTTGCCATTTTAGAAGATTATTTTTAAGTGACATAAGTAGTGGCCATCAATATAACTGTGAGATTTAAATCTATAAAAGGTATATCCTTTACGAGCCCCTGTAAATCGTAACAATATATATACATATATATACATACATATATACACACTTTTGAGTTGACGATGGTTTTGGGGTCTATGGACCATGAAATGAAAACCTATATAAAAAATTTCCGGAAGTCGCAACGTTGTTACGGCTACAATAGGTAGTATTTTATAGAAATCTACCTAAAATGTACAGTTAGGGGCCACAGGATAAAACGTATAACCCCTCATTCGTACAAATAAATAAAAGAACCTCTAAGAATTGTTATACATTCAAGAAACCACAAAATATATAATGATTAAATATATATAAATGGGTTTAATTGAGTACAAGAACATAACCTTTTAATATCTACTACAAATAATTAACTGACGGAAATGTATTTATAATTCTAAACAATCTCTTTCAATATTTATCAAACAATTAAAGAACATTAATATTTGATATAAGCGTTCACTGCTGTGGATAACTTTCCCGTACCACTGTGGCCGTACTCTACCTCCCACAGCCTTCCAGGCAATTATACTCGTCGTAGCTGATGTATTTAGAACAACTTATTGCATAGCGTTACCTGCGCGCGCATCTCTTCCCCATCGGGTTCTTTACCCCGCTACACTCCACTCACGCATGCGGTACCAATACATGCTTATGTAAACTTTACTAAAATATAGTACAGAATATTTATGTACAGGAAGAGCCACTGTCGCTAAGCGGTAGGAACACTCGCCAATCACTAATGCTATCCGAGATCAATCACTGGCGGAACTAAAGCTGGATTTTTCTCAAGTGGAAAATCTGGTGGACGTTGTCTTAAGACATGAGTTACCTCAGGGCACTCTCGTTTTACCCACCCCTACCTTTGGCGCTACATGATCTTTGGTGTGGCTGCGAGCAAATGCCACTCTGCGCAAGTGATACTACGTGCAAGTGCTACTTCGTGCAAGTTCTGCTACGTGTAAGTGCCGCTATGTGCATGTGACCCTCCGTGCAAGTGCCACTATGTACAAATGTCACTATGTGCCAGTGTCGCTATGTGGCAGTGCCGCTATGTACCAATTACGCTACGTTTCAGTATCGCTACGTGTTCTAACCACACTGTCTTTAACTATGTATATATATTTTTTTTTCAGGTCAGAAACTATATTTTACTATTAACTTGTATCAAAAAAATATTTACAGTGTGTGATTGGTTTAAACAAAACATTACAAGCAAGGTAATATAGACATATTTCACTGCGAGTCAAACAACTGTTGTGACTTGCGAGTTCATTGTATGTAGACCGGGCTTTGTTCTGCCTGGTGTGGTGGTTGTACTGGCGTAACGCTTGTGCGTAGGCGTAGCAGAGACACGTAACGTATTGAAGTGATCATTCTTACAGCAGGTAGGGTAAGTCAAGGTGAACAGAGCGCAACGAAAAAAGGGTAAATATCAGGAACAGAGTGGTGTAAATCACTCCTATATGGCGCTATTATTGTCCCATTTGTACTTTGTTGAATCGCCGAGCAATTGGGTGTGGAGAGTCATATTGACTGCGGATACGTCAAATGCACATCACACACATTATTCTTAAACCTCTTAACCTCTAAAATATAATAATATAAATTGAATTTTCAGATTTGTATAAATTTCAAAACACAAAACTTATACTTAACCTGTTTTTGTACTGTAGGCCTACTTGTATTAACATTAAAGCCCATGAAGTTACGAATAAGTGTCTCATATTTTAGCTATCAAGTTAGGTGCTGAAAACACAGCTGACGTAGAACTAAAACCAGTATGTGAAGTTTCAGTTCGAACGCGCGTGGCGACTCTCCCCTAGAAAGTTTTGAAAGAAAGGTGATGGCAAACGCGTATTTTTAATCTCAGGTTATATCTTCAATTATTTTCTTATCCGTCAGAATAAAAGGTTATTTTTGTGTTAACCATGTCAAAAATTACAGAAAGACTGTGTTTTTTTGTACACTGACTATTTCATGTTTAGTGTTTGGCGTGTATGTGAAATATAGTCTTTGAAGTTCAAATGATCGATCCTGAGGGCTCCATGAAACTGACCTCAACCAGCGGCTCTGTGGCAGGGGGTTACGTATTCCAATGAAGACGGCGTGTCGTGGGGTTGCGCCCTGACCCAGTTAGCTCGGCCCCGGGCCTCGGGCTCACAGACTTGTCTGCGCGCATTACAGATCGCCGCGCGGGTGATAAGCTCTTATCACATACACTCGAGTAGACAAGTCTCCGCGGACAGGCGTCCAGAAGTTCAGGACAGAAAGAGGTTTGATGACGTCGCACGGCCATGCCTAGTCAAGGGTGTATCTGAATCTGTGTTCGTGAGGCGGAATGACACGTGTTACGCCTCATGGGTTCACAGCGAACCCCTAACTGTGCATGTTCCCCGCAGAGGGTGCCTCTGGGGTAACAGTGGGCTCCTATCCCTTGAGCCTCGCCGCATTAGCGCGATGCGTATCGATCATTTTCATGGAAAATTCTCTTTTTAAAAGTCGTCCCTATTTTCTACTCACTATGATTTGTCGACGTCACAAACATATCGATGGCAACCAATCAAATGTTTAACTTTTCAAAAACACTCCTAAAATTACTTGCTTTTCCCATTAATCGTAGAATCGTACGTGTCCTGGTTAAGTAAACGTATTTCTCTGAAGTCAGACCAAGCAAGTACGTGGATGATCACTTTTCAAAAGGGTAATAATGCTTATTTCCTGTATATTTATGTATGACCCACGTAAAGAGCGTAATTTTTTACTCCCTCTTTGGTACAACGCTCGCCACACTTCATAATAACGACTCCGCCGGGAAGGGAACCAGATACCCTCGAAGGGAAGCCAATGACTCACCTTTCGACCACCGAGACCTTAGCACAGGAGCAGCACAGAGGGCTACTCATCAAACACAGTGATGCGCATCTCTTACCGTCACTGGATAGTGCTGGGTGGTGAGGTCTCTGACATGAACAATTAATAGCGACACAGGTTCTTGATACCACCGTGGTTTTAAGTGTTTTTTGTCAATGTTTACCCGTTGTGAACTTTGTTCCGAAGCGGGAACTGCACAAGTAAATATTTATACAGAACCTAGCAATGGAAACACAGATAACGAACTTCTAATGTGTGTAAACGGCGCAATACATAAGTTGAAACAAAATATTGTAAGTTGTATAAAAGTAAGCTTGCTTTTTACAAAAAAAAAGTTAATTCATATGAAGCATTAATTTGACGACAAAGTCTGCGACAAAACAACATGCAATGTTTGAGCAGTTTCGACCAAAAATCAGGCTTCAGACAATGGTAACCCAAGATGGCGTGCCTCGGCTTGTGCTAGGTCTGACCAGGTCCTACAGCGCGAGTCCTGGAGGGCTGCGACGAACACACAAAAGCGTTCCCCCAACCTTCCCCCACCCCCTTTCCTTCTTGTTCTTTTGAACCCTGTCCTGTCTCTTAAAAAGTAAACCATTCCATTTTCCTTTTTTTTTTTTTTTTTTTTGCTGCAGGCTGTTGGCTGTAGAATGGTGGGGGTTGACATGGCGCACCCGGTACCGTACCCACCTTGAACTGGGCTCTGGTGCCTATGAAACTCTTAACTGTAACACATTATTCATCGTCTGAACCTGTGGCTGAATGCATGATTAAAATATGTTATGTCTTAATTTTACCATGAAGGTATTTATGATACATGATCCCTGTACTTTATTCTAGATTCTAGCCAGTATGAGATTTTTGACTTCATACTTGCAGTTTCATTTTACTGAAGGTAAGGTAGAGTGGATTTACTTACGAATCTGTAACCAAAAACAAAAGAATAAAAAAAAATGTTTATATAAATGAGATACTACAGAAACTTCCTGGTTGGTCAAAATAAGATTGAAGACATGTGTAAGAGAAAAATAAATATTATAACGACCATTTGTCACGTCAAAAGCTGTATATTTATTCCAATGATACTGCTCCGACCTGTCAATTCGTAGGGGGAGACCGGGGCTAGTTGCAACAGGGGCAAGTTGCAACAGTGGCTCTAAATCATTAACCGTTGGTACTAGTGTCGCACCACCGTGGGAAGGAAAGGAACCACACGTAATCTTAACAGTATTAGTTCGACAAGTCGTAAACAGATCGCGATTGGCTTCAGTCGTGCACAACATTCCTACTGTGTGTGTCGATATTTAATATATTTGTACTTCTGAGGGCCGCTTATAGTGTTGTACTTATCTGTATATAATGACAAATGTTTTATAACAAAACCTCTAAGTGAATGACGGTAAGTAAATTCCAGTTGTATATCCTGGCTAGTTGCAACACATGTTGCAATTTACCCCAGATATCAAGGATACTTTTTTAAATGTTAAACATCAATTCATTTGTATTTCACTCGATTTCAACGTTTATACCGATATGTTCGCGTTACATTAGCCCACGTATGTTAACTAACATAATTTGTTTTTGTAAACTTTAAGGGCTTCACTCAACTATTTTATACATAAACATTGTTTGAATTCATCTTATAAGTTACGAATATTTGAAACCAAAGCAAATAATCGAGAACTAGAATGCCGCAATTACTGTTTATAATATTTATGTTTATAAATGCATTTTGTGAAAAAATTGTAATAACTATTTTTAGTTATTATAGCTATTATTTTCCCATTGCAGTTACGATGAGAACGTATAAGAAGAAGACGAATCGAGGGGAAACACCACAGGATGTCATGGAGAGGGCAGGTAAACTAGTTTTAGCCAATCCAAACTTCAAAGACTGTTCCGTACGACAGATAGCAAAGATGTACAACATTCACTACTCTACACTGTCAAGATACATACAAAAACTTAAGAAGAAAAACATGGATATAACAACAGAACAACCTGAATTAAGATATGTCTCAGCGGGTTATCTACAGCCGCGGTGTGTATCAAGGCCGAACAAGAGTGTCAGTTGGTCGAGTATTTCAAACTTAATTCGGAAATTATGTATGGGCTAACACCAGCAGAAGTGCTTAAGCTTGCATATGAGTGTGCACTAAATATGGGATTAAAGATTCCGGACCCTTGGAAAGTTAATGAGTCGCCGGTCCAGATTGGTTTTCCGGTTTTATGAAGCGCAATAATGAACTATCTGTCAGGCAGCCTGAAGCCACGAGCCTTAGGAGATATACTTCGTTCAACATGCATAACGTTTCCGAATTTTTCAATAAACTATCATCCGTTCTCACACGAGTAGTATATAATAGGGCAAGCTGGGACAGGCTTTAAGGCTGAGGAGCCGAGAGCCGGTCCGCCATATTGGATTGTGACGTCACGGCGGCCATCTTGGAGGAGTGTAACGGGACATAGCGTAACGGGACAAGTTTGACCTTGACCTTTGACCCTCAAAATTCGCCAAAATTGGGCAAAAATTGCCCAAAATT
Organism: Bacillus rossius redtenbacheri; assembly: GCF_032445375.1. Lineage (NCBI taxonomy): Eukaryota > Metazoa > Arthropoda > Insecta > Phasmatodea > Bacillidae > Bacillus > Bacillus rossius. The sequence goes on from NC_086330.1 coordinate 228,647,271, forward strand.
CCTCAAAATTCGTCAAAATTTACATTTCTGTGGAAAAAAATTCCGCCAAAAATTCTCAAAAAATTCCACAATTTAAAAATCAGGATTTCGAAAATCCTCAAAAGTCGTTTTGTCCTAGAAAGAACCCAAATTCCTAAAAGCGGCTTAAAACTCCTAAGAGCTAGCCGCTCTAAGCCGCAGAGGTCATGACCTTGAAAATTAGGATGCCATGACAGCCATTTTGAATGATGACGTCACCGTTGCATTTTTAGTTACGGCCGCCATCTTTAAAATCTTGATTTATTATCCGATTTTAATGAATTTTTTTTTAAATTATAAAAAAAATCCAATAATAAAATTTTAATAAAAATATTTAAAAATCATACATTAACGACACGGAACTCGGAGTCCTCAGTTCGAACCCGACGAGCGCAAAAAAAAAATAAAAATGGCGACCGATCCTTCCCCCCGTGGTGACTTTTGGCAGACTGACTCCCACCACTTTTTTTCAAAGCATATATATCGTCACCTAGTATGACATCATGTCCGCCATCTTGTCTTCGTTGCTGGAGACCACCATCTTGTTTTCGTCGGCGAGAGTGCACTGACGCCATGTTTGTTTAGTTCTTATCCGCTAGAGTGCAGTAATCATTTATTACTGTGACACCCGCCATCTTGAAATTTGGCCGCCATCTTGAAAATCCGTAATTATTTAGCTAGAAATTCGGGAAAAGTTCCAAAATTCATTAAATAAATCACTCATTAACTTACATATCGATTCGATCCGCTCCTGTCCTTGGTTCGATACCCGATAGATACAAAACAACTTTAATTAAAAAAATACTAAAAAAAGTGTTAGGTTTGAGAAACTAAAAACACCACAAGTTCTTTTAAAAAAAATTTTATTACATAAATTCAATACACTACTACAAGTACAAAAAAAAACACTGACAAATTACCAAAGCCTTTTGGATACCTCGATTCAAACAGTCTTCTTGTTGTATGGTACTACAATTGTGTATTACATAATCCCGTAATTTCAAGTTTTTGATCTTCTCACAGTACGTACAGTCGGGTGATGGAACACCGATGGATGCTCCTTCCTTCATCAATGCCACTGGAACTGTTGACAACCATTGTAACACCGCTGACATGCTAACTTCTGAAGCCTTTGAGGTCTGCTCTGCAGAAGATGTTGCACGCGTCGAAATCTCCTACTGTGCTGAGAGAGCAGGTGTAGCTGTAGACATCGTTGTCATCGTGCTCTGCACTGATGATGGTAGACCTTCGATCCAGGTTGGTATATATAGTGGTAATGATGCCATCGAGTTCTCAAGAATAGCTAGATACCGGTCTATTATGTTATACAAGTCTAACTATCCGATCCGTTCATTACCGCAGCCAGAGACGGACTGAAGTCCATATCACCAGGGTCTCACTTATATAGACTCATCAGTCGGTACAACACATGAGTCAAAACAAGATCCATGTTCATTATACTTCTCGGAGCATTTTTTATAATGAAGATGTAAGCTATCAAGACGTGAAATTAGTTTTTTGCACTTATTGCACTGAAACAGTATTCTTTGAACATTATTCTGACAACTGCTTCTTCCATGTCTGCGAGCATTTGAGGTGATAGTAAATGATGCGTCACAGTATTTGCACTGACGCAATGTATGCTCTTCATTAGTTGAAGAATCCATTGCCGACGATGAAACTTCGGATGATGGTGGTATCACATCTGTTGAAATCTCTTCCAATGTTGACGCCGTCGTTGCCAACGGGATCTGCACCTTCTCCATCGTAGCTGTCGTCAAGGTTCCCGTAGACGATGGTACAACCTCCGAGTTCGACGTTAAAGACGGTAAAGATGCCATCGAGGTCTCAAGAACAGCTAATTGACACGACTTATGCAACAGAAGAAACAAACTAGGTGATCCTTACACCGCCGACGTCAGTAACAAACTGAGTGTCCTGCTGTCTAGGACTCGCTTATATACATGCACCGTATGGAATAATACGCTAGTCAAATCAAGAACCATTTACAATAATACTAAAGTCAAATCTACAAATTAAAAAAGAGGATCATTTGATCGAAAAAAATATCGATCTCTCCAATATACGCCAGGCTCCAAGAGCTACAATTCACGTCATCAGATCCATCTACATTTTGCTCCTATGCTTCAATTGACCATTAGCTGCAAGTGCTCCAACAGCTCCATCAGCTTCAACACGTAATGTACGCAATGTACGCGCAATACATGCAATTTACACGCAATAAATGTAATGATTACACAGTACACACAGGAAACGGAACGTACACACAGTACACACAGGAAACGGAACGTACGCACAGTACACACAGGAAACGGAACGTACACACAGTACACACAGGAAACGGAACGTACACACAGTACACACAGGAAACGGAACGTACACACAGTACACACACAGGAAACGGAACGTACACACAGTACACACACAGGAAACGGAACGTACACACAGTACTCACAGGAAACGGAACGTACACACACTACACACAGGAAACGGAACGTACACACAGTGCACACAGGAAACTGAACGTACACACAGGAAACTAAACGTACACACAGTACACACAGGAAACTAAACGTACACACAGTACACACAGGAAACGGAACGTACACACAGTACACACAGTAAACGGAACGTACACACAGTACACACAGAAAACGGAACGTACACACATTGCACACAGAAAACGGAACGTACACACAGTGCACACAGGAAACTGAACGTACACACAGTACACACAGGAAACGGAACGTACACACAGTACACACAGGAAACGGAACGTACACACAGTACACACAGGAAACGGAACATACACACAGTACACACAGGAAACGGAACGTACACACAGTACACACAGGAAACGGAACGTACACACAGTACACACAGGAAACGTAATGATCACACATACAGTAGCGGAAACACACACAGGCTTAGTTGGAAATCAGAATACAAGAAATAAAAACATTAAATTTTTACTTTCAATATTTTATTACTTCTCAACATTACACAAATACAAGTAAAAGAAGCCATTATTGTATGTAGCCAGCTTTCCTCAGTTCTTTGAGTATGAAGGATATTTCTTTGATGCACGGATAGTTTCCTGCACAAAGCGAACCATGTAGAAGTCTTAGCCGGTCAACCAATATGTTTGGATCTTTCCATGATGTGTAATCAATCTCTTCTACCACCATCTTACTTGCTTGTTTATTATAAATACTTTTAATATCACAATCATCCCAGTGATCATAATAAGCATTAGCAGATTTATTTATTATAACACGACGTTTCCATCGTTTCGGTCTCAGGACATCGCCACATTCTTCGATCTTGTCAGCTCTAGGTGCTTCATCACAGTCTATGCCTTTGTCAACAGCCTCAGAGTCACTGTAACAATCACTGTAGAAGACATCCTCTTCACCCAGATTACCGTATGAATTCGCTATCGATGATGTCGAAGTGTCTTCATCGTCTTTATGCTTCCTTTTTAGGAGTCCATCATTTTTACAAAGAATGGAGGATCTACTGAATATAGGCTTGAATGTATTCTCACTTTTCACGGTGTTGATACTTCCATTAGTTTCAGTCTTCCCGAAGCCATTAGCATCCTTCAATTTATGTTCTTCCTCACGATCGGGTGAGCTAATACCATCACGCTCAGGACAAGGAAAATTATTGTCATAATGCAGATCACTCTTTTTTAGTCTAGTGGATCCATCGGTGTCCTCTATGCCGTAAGTAGTCTTGACTTTACATGTTCTACCATGTCTTTTTAAGCTGTCAATTCGTGTTAACAACCTGCTACAACGATTACAGCTTAACATGTTGCGTAGTGGGTTTCTAGCACAATCATTCTTCTCATGACGTCTAGCATTCCTTCTCATGACAAAATCCTTGCCACAGTATCTACAGCAGCTTCCTTCCGATTCAGCTATAGATAACAAACCACGATCCATGGTAGCTTCTGTGACTAATGTTAGATACAAACTGTCAGTTTTCTCCAATTGGAACCATTTCTTAAATAGAGTTTTTGAAATATTTCATCAGCGAGAAGTAAGTTATCTAATGCAAAGCAAATTGATGCAAGTAGTTCCGGCTGTCGTCAACAGATGGCACCACGTGTTGCTTGCAGGTAAATAATATATATATTTCATTAATGTGGGATGCGGAACGCTCACTATCGATCGCAAAGGGAGGTTGGCTTCGATAGTATCCAAGGAGAAAAAAGTTCGTCCTTCCTGCTAGTGCTTCTCAGATTTCTCACGGTCCGCAATCTTGGATTGTGACGTCACGGCGGCCATATTGGTTGGTTGTGACCTTGACCTTTGACCTTGACCTTTGACCGAAACCGCAGGAATGATCGCAAGCACACGGATTAACATTCAAAATATTGATAAGAATAATCAGGAGCACACAGAGAAAACCATCAAAATATTGATAAGAATAATCAGGAGCACACGGAGAAAACCGCCACAAGTTTTCTTTGATATCATTAAAATACAAAAAAATAAAAATTAATAAAAAATAAAAAAAAACGAAAAAAATTCAAACATTCTGGCTTGTACAAGAACTCTATCTTTGCTCAACAATGAGATGTTCACAAGCTAGCAGAATGTTTGAATTTTTTTGGTTTTTTTTATTTTTTATTAATTTTTATTTTTTTGTATTTTAATGATATCAAAGAAAACTTGTGGCGGTTTTCTCCGTGTGCTCCTGATTATTCTTATCAATATTTTGATGGTTTTCTCTGTGTGCTCCTGATTATTCTTATCAATATTTTGAATGTTAATCCGTGTGCTTGCGATCATTCCTGCGGTTTCGGTCAAAGGTCAAGGTCAAAGGTCAAGGTCACAACCAACCAATATGGCCGCCGTGACGTCACAATCCAAGATTGCGGACCGTGAGAAATCTGAGAAACACTAGCAGGAAGGACGAACTTTTTTCTCCTTGGATACTATCGAAGCCAACCTCCCTTTGCGATCGATAGTGAGCGTTCCGCATCCCACATTAATGAAATATATATATTATTTACCTGCAAGCAACACGTGGTGCCATCTGTTGACGACAGCCGGAACTACTTGCATCAATTTGCTTTGCATTAGATAACTTAACTCTCGCTGATGAAATATTTCAAAAACTCTATTTAAGAAATGGTTCCAATTGGAGAAAACTGACAGTTTGTATCTAACATTAGTCACAGAAGCTACCATGGATCGTGGTTTGTTATCTATAGCTGAATCGGAAGGAAGCTGCTGTAGATACTGTGGCAAGGATTTTGTCATGAGAAGGAATGCTAGACGTCATGAGAAGAATGATTGTGCTAGAAACCCACTACGCAACATGTTAAGCTGTAATCGTTGTAGCAGGTTGTTAACACGAATTGACAGCTTAAAAAGACATGGTAGAACATGTAAAGTCAAGACTACTTACGGCATAGAGGACACCGATGGATCCACTAGACTAAAAAAGAGTGATCTGCATTATGACAATAATTTTCCTTGTCCTGAGCGTGATGGTATTAGCTCACCCGATCGTGAGGAAGAACAAAAATTGAAGGATGCTAATGGCTTCGGGAAGACTGAAACTAATGGAAGTATCAACACCGTGAAAAGTGAGAATACATTCAAGCCTATATTCAGTAGATCCTCCATTCTTTGTAAAAATGATGGACTCCTAAAAAGGAAGCATAAAGACGATGAAGACACTTCGACATCATCGATAGCGAATTCATACGGTAATCTGGGTGAAGAGGATGTCTTCTACAGTGATTGTTACACTGACTCTGAGGCTGTTGACAAAGGCATAGACTGTGATGAAGCACCTAGAGCTGACAAGATCGAAGAATGTGGCGATGTCCTGAGACCGAAACGATGGAAACGTCGTGTTATAATAAATAAATCTGCTAATGCTTATTATGATCACTGGGATGATTGTGATATTAAAAGTATTTATAATAAACAAGCAAGTAAGATGGTGGTAGAAGAGATTGATTACACATCATGGAAAGATCCAAACATATTGGTTGACCGGCTAAGACTTCTACATGGTTCGCTTTGTGCAGGAAACTATCCGTGCATCAAAGAAATATCCTTCATACTCAAAGAACTGAGGAAAGCTGGCTACATACAATAATGGCTTCTTTTAATTGTATTTGTGTAATGTTGAGAAGTAATAAAATATTGAAAGTAAAAATTTAATGTTTTTATTTCTTGTATTCTGATTTCCAACTAAGCCTGTGTGTGTTTCCGCTACTGTATGTGTGATCATTACGTTTCCTGTGTGTACTGTGTGTACGTTCCGTTTCCTGTGTGTACTGTGTGTACGTTCCGTTTCCTGTGTGTACTGTGTGTATGTTCCGTTTCCTGTGTGTACTGTGTGTACGTTCCGTTTCCTGTGTGTACTGTGTGTACGTTCCGTTTCCTGTGTGTACTGTGTGTACGTTCAGTTTCCTGTGTGCACTGTGTGTACGTTCCGTTTTCTGTGTGTACTGTGTGTACGTTCCGTTTACTGTGTGTACTGTGTGTACGTTCCGTTTCCTGTGTGTACTGTGTGTACGTTTAGTTTCCTGTGTGTACTGTGTGTACGTTTAGTTTCCTGTGTGTACGTTCAGTTTCCTGTGTGTACTGTGTGTACGTTCCGTTTCCTGTGTGTACTGTGTGTACGTTCCGTTTCCTGTGTGTACTGTGTGTACGTTCCGTTTCCTGTGTGTGTACTGTGTGTACGTTCCGTTTCCTGTGTGTGTACTGTGTGTACGTTCCGTTTCCTGTGTGTACTGTGTGTACGTTCCGTTTCCTGTGTGTACTGTGTGTACGTTCCGTTTCCTGTGTGTACTGTGCGTACGTTCCGTTTCCTGTGTGTACTGTGTGTACGTTCCGTTTCCTGTGTGTACTGTGTAATCATTACATTTATTGCGTGTAAATTGCATGTATTGCGCGTACATTGCGTACATTACGTGTTGAAGCTGATGGAGCTGTTGGAGCACTTGCAGCTAATGGTCAATTGAAGCATAGGAGCAAAATGTAGATGGATCTGATGACGTGAATTGTAGCTCTTGGAGCCTGGCGTATATTTGAGAGATCGATATTTTTTTCGATCAAATGATCCTCTTTTTTAATTTGTAGATTTGACTTTAGTATTATTGTAAATGGTTCTTGATTTGACTAGCGTATTATTCCATACGGTGCATGTATATAAGCGAGTCCTAGACAGCAGGACACTCAGTTTGTTACTGACGTCGGCGGTGTAAGGATCACCTAGTTTGTTTCTTCTGTTGCATAAGTCGTGTCAATTAGCTGTTCTTGAGACCTCGATGGCATCTTTACCGTCTTTAACGTCGAACTCGGAGGTTGTACCATCGTCTACGGGAACCTTGACGACAGCTACGATGGAGAAGGTGCAGATCCCGTTGGCAACGACGGCGTCAACATTGGAAGAGATTTCAACAGATGTGATACCACCATCATCCGAAGTTTCATCGTCGGCAATGGATTCTTCAACTAATGAAGAGCATACATTGCGTCAGTGCAAATACTGTGACGCATCATTTACTATCACCTCAAATGCTTGCAGACATGGAAGAAGCAGTTGTCAGAATAATGTTCAAAGAATACTGTTTCAGTGCAATAAGTGCAAAAAACTAATTTCACGTCTTGATAGCTTACATCTTCATTATAAAAAATGCTCCGAGAAGTATAATGAACATGGATCTTGTTTTGACTCATGTGTTGTACCGACTGATGAGTCTATATAAGTGAGACCCTGGTGATATGGACTTCAGTCCGTCTCTGGCTGCGGTAATGAACGGATCGGATAGTTAGACTTGTATAACATAATAGACCGGTATCTAGCTATTCTTGAGAACTCGATGGCATCATTACCACTATATATACCAACCTGGATCGAAGGTCTACCATCATCAGTGCAGAGCACGATGACAACGATGTCTACAGCTACACCTGCTCTCTCAGCACAGTAGGAGATTTCGACGCGTGCAACATCTTCTGCAGAGCAGACCTCAAAGGCTTCAGAAGTTAGCATGTCAGCGGTGTTACAATGGTTGTCAACAGTTCCAGTGGCATTGATGAAGGAAGGAGCATCCATCGGTGTTCCATCACCCGACTGTACGTACTGTGAGAAGATCAAAAACTTGAAATTACGGGATTATGTAATACACAATTGTAGTACCATACAACAAGAAGACTGTTTGAATCGAGGTATCCAAAAGGCTTTGGTAATTTGTCAGTGTTTTTTTTTGTACTTGTAGTAGTGTATTGAATTTATGTAATAAAATTTTTTTTAAAAGAACTTGTGGTGTTTTTAGTTTCTCAAACCTAACACTTTTTTTAGTATTTTTTTAATTAAAGTTGTTTTGTATCGATCGGGTATCGAACCAAGGACAGGAGCGGATCGAATCGATATGTTAGTTAATGAGTGATTTATTTAATGAATTTTGGAACTTTTCCCGAATTTCTAGCTAAATAATTACGGATTTTCAAGATGGCGGCCAAATTTCAAGATGGCGGGTGTCACAGTAATAAATGATTACTGCACTCTAGCGGATAAGAACTAAACAAACATGGCGTCAGTGCACTCTCGCCGACGAAAACAAGATGGTGGTCTCCAGCAACGAAGACAAGATGGCGGACATGATGTCATACTAGGTGACGATATATATGCTTTGAAAAAAAGTGGTGGGAGTCAGTCTGCCAAAAGTCACCACGGGGGGAAGGATCGGTCGCCATTTTTATTTTTTTTTTGCGCTCGTCGGGTTCGAACTGAGGACTCCGAGTTCCGTGTCGTTAATGTATGATTTTTAAATATTTTTTATTAAAATTTTATTATTGGATTTTTTTTATAATTTAAAAAAAATTCATTAAAATCGGATAATAAATCAAGATTTTAAAGATGGCGGCCGTAACTAAAAATGCAACGGTGACGTCATCATTCAAAATGGCTGTCATGGCATCCTAATTTTCAAGGTCATGACCTCTGCGGCTTAGAGCGGCTAGCTCTTAGGAGTTTTAAGCCGCTTTTAGGAATTTGGGTTCTTTCTAGGACAAAACGACTTTTGAGGATTTTCGAAATCCTGATTTTTAAATTGTGGAATTTTTTGAGAATTTTTGGCGGAATTTTTTTCCACAGAAATGTAAATTTTGACGAATTTTGAGGAATTTTGGGCAATTTTTGCCCAATTTTGGCGAATTTTGAGGGTCAAAGGTCAAGGTAAAACTTGTCCCGTTACGCTATGTCCCGTTACACTCCTCCAAGATGGCCGCCGTGACGTCACAATCCAATATGGCGGACCGGCTCTCGGCTCCTCAGCCTTAAAGCCTGTCCCAGCTTGCCCTATTATATACTATTCACACGTCATAATATTTCTGCCTCCCGAATTTACAATATGGACGAGACTGGAGTGGCAACTGTTTTGAAACCTGGAACAAAAGTTGCTAAAAGGGGAGTCAAACAAGTAGGATCAGTAACTGCAGCAGAACGTGGAGAAATGATTACTGTAGCGACAGCTGTGTGCGCAATAGGAACAACTTTGCCACCCATGTTTATTTTCCCTCGGAAGAACTTCAAAGATCGTTTTATACGTGATGGACCGATAGGTTGCATAGGTACTGGCACAAAATCTGGTTGGCAAACAGAGAAAACATTCATCACATTTATGGATAATTTTGTCTCTTTTACGTTACCATCTCCTGAAAGTCCAGTGCTTTTGCTTCTGGACAACCACTGTTCACACATCAGCTGCCAAGTCATAGATTTGTGCAAAAAAGAGGCTTAGTTTTTCTTTCGTTTCCTCCACACTGTTCCCATCGTTTGCAACCTTTGGACATTTCAGTTTTTGGACCTTTTAAAAGGCGGTGTGAAACTGGAATTAATTCCTGGCACAACACAAATCCTGGCAAGACTCTAACCATATTCGATTTGCCAGCAATAGTGCAAGATGCCTTCTTGAACTCTATGACACCAGCAAACATTACATCAGGTTTTCAGAAAACTGGTATTTCGCCTTTCAACCCTAACATATTTTCAGAAGAAGACTTTGCCCCTGCTTTCGTTACTGACCGACCAGATCCACACGGTTGTCAGACAGGCATGCAGGGAAGCGTTTCTTCTGAACCTGATGTGCATTCTGGACCCAGAATTATTGAAACAAGTGCTGAAACAAACATTCTTGCAATGCCTGGTCCAAGTGTTTCCATTCAAGAGATTGTGCGACCTTTCCCAGAAGCTCCACCCAGAGGGGAAACCTCTTGCAGAGGGGGGAAGAAAAGGAAGTCTGCAGTTCTCACTGACACTCCTGAAAAGAGAGCGATTGAAGAAGAAAAATGTAACAGTGAAGAAAGGAAAAGGAAAAAGGCTGAAGCTGAAGAAAGGAAACTACATGTAATAAATAAAAAGAAAATTCAGAAACCTTCACAAAATGACAAAAAGAAAAAAGGACAGTAAATTGTAAGAAAGTAACAAAAAGAAAATTAAACTTTAAAGAAGTTAGCTGTAGTGAACAACAGGACGAGATGTGTTTAGTGTGCATGACAAAATACAACAGGAATGAAGAATGGGTTCAATGCACATCTTGCCAAAAATGGGTGCATTGGTCTTGTGCAAGAAAAGACCCTATGTATGTGTGTAACGACTGTGAAACAGATGATTCTAATACATGGGAGTAAGTGTTGCAAGTTACCACAGCTGGTGTTGCAACTTGCCCCAGATCTGGGGCAAATAGCAACACTTACATCACCATGAATACATAGCTCTAGATTTTAATACTTAACTGCTTTCTATGTTCTGGTAATGTTACGTGACACCTAAGAGTTTCTAAGAAAACATTCCCTTTATTATAGTTTTATTTTTATCGAAACATAAATACTACAATGCAAAATGTGAAAAGTGTTGCAACTAGCCCCGGCCTCCCCTACTTCTGGAAGTGAAAGGACAGTTTCCTTGAGTGTAATAAAACACTAAGCTTTTATATCCCTCACGTTGCAACAGTCATCGGCTCTCGGCATTGTCGTCCTACAAGTAGTTTAGTTCTTCAGTGAATAACAGTAGTCGGTTCTGGGAATATTTGTTTCTGCACTAGCCACATGATCAAAATGCTGCTATTATCACCAATGTAAAAAGTAACATTTGACTGTGGAAGCCAACCATGAATGTTAGCGCCTCTCATCCGGCGGAAACAGTCGGCCAATCAGAGCTCAGCTGGCTTCCACAGCGTGCCCTCACGACCCAAGCTCCGATAACCTGGTTCTTACGTGATTGATTCATATCTATACACTCTTCACACTCCCTCGAGATATTCCGCTTGATAATGCCTGGTTATCAACCACTGTGATAATACAACACCGACATTATATAAACTAACGTAAAACAAAACAATGGACCTGACTATTACATATCATAACACAACATAAGATTTAATCGATGCGGTCATTTATTTCATTAATTTTTATATTTTGAACACACATTATAACATTGTTTTATTGGTAAAATATTTAATGTAGCTTTCAAGAAATATTTAAATGCTTCTCTATCGTAAATGTTTACAACAAGCATTAAACAATAATAGCTACGAGCTTGAGAATTAACAAGTTTTCTGTACTTCATTGTTAGCAAATTATTATCAGCATTTTTACTGAAAAGTTTTTTTTATGTAAATATTTTATCATAGGGCTTTTACATATAGCCTAGTTTTAGAGTTTTTAAGTAAAAAAATCTTATTTGAAAATAATTTTTCATTTGACTTATAAAAGCGTAGGTATTAGATACTATTACATAACTCCACATAAAAAAGATATCCTAAAATATATATACATCGAAATACTGTAATATTTATTCATAACCTTTGCTGTTAAAAACAACATGTTTCTGATTTTTTTTAAAATTAATCTATAAAATAAATGATGTCGAAGAAAACTATTTGTAACGGATGTGTATATATATATATATATATATATATATATATATATATATATAGTTATAAATTGTACATTATTAAACATTCATACCATTTTTGCAGTATATTTCAATAAGCTTGGCATGGATTGTAGTAGTAGGATAAGGGAAGTCTAGCGCAGGATTAAATATGGGGCGCAGGGTGCAGTCAATGACTTTTGATCTTGAACTTTGACCTTTGAACTTCACCTTTTACCTTGATACCGTAGGCCATTTTGTTTTCTCGAATATTCCGTCATTTTTAAATCTGAAATCAATTCACCATTTTTAAACCTTGTAATTATTATCCAAAAGAATCGGGAAAATTTACTAAAAAAAATTACAAATTAAATAAAATTTTTAATTAAAAACACAATTATGTTATGGAGCTCGGAGTCCTCGGTTCAAACCCGGAAAGTGCAATTTAATAAAATATTAATAAAAAATATAAATATTGTACTGCAACAATAGTCTAGATCAGATTTTATATTTATTTGTTTATTTTAATTATAGTTCTGTCACCTAATATTTTATTTATGTTAATTACATGCTCTTTGGTTTAATTAATGCGTATCTATGAAATACAAACTCTATGGTATAATATGAACATTAAAATCCAACAATATGAGAGACCCCTCTAGAGACAATTGAGTTTTGCAACGGTAAAGTAATATTTTGATGTACGTTTTAATTATGTAACATTTTATGGTCAGAATTGTTATTTTTAATTTAATGTGAATATTATGTTTTGGTGTTATTGTTGAGCACCTGATTCAAAAGTTAAATGTAAATTAAGTGTAACTGTCACTAGATTCCGGCCAATGAGGAGCCGCCTTGCCAACAAAGGCATAAGTTTTAAATAATTTTAAAAATGATAGTTTTTTTGGATGGCTTCGATGATACTTGCATGCAGTATATCAAAGAGATAAATATCAACAAGAATGTAAGCTGGAAATAGGCATCCGCACAAATGGACGAAAAGGATTGATTGAATTAAAGTGTATAATTATTGGTAGGGCTTTATCAAAACGATAAAGTAATTAAGAGTGCATATTTTTATGTGAGTAACATATGCCCTATTTTCCACCATTCATCTTTGGTATGGAATAATTGTAAAATACACTACCTAACATTAAATTGGATCTATTGTTGTGGTTTGAGACTTTGAAAAGACTGTAAAGTATTTTTGAACACATAAAATCTATAAAAAATATTATTTTTGTTAAATACCCATTAACATACGACTTGGTGATCTAGAGGCCCAGGGAGACGTTTCTCTGTGTATCTACCGACCAATCAATAAGAAAACTGAGAACTAGCCGAGGTAAAAATACAAAACTGTGTAAAAATAATAAATCCTAGACTTTGAGAGACATTTGTTAATTTGGAGTAAATGTGCGCAACCTAAATCCAGACGTTTTTTTTTAAACTACATGTGTTCTGGAGTGACAACATCTTTGTAGATTTTATTATAATAACATTAGCAGTAATGCTTGTGCTGACAGAGATAGAGCTATGTATTTTAATTAATTCAATTTATGATTTTGGATTCCTTTTGTTCCCTAGAATAAAAAAAATATGTGTGAGCTAAATCTTAATGTTCGAGAGTAATTTGTTTTTATAATAATAGAAATACCCATGTCCTATGGTATTATCTCACACTCAAGCTTAATAAGGGAAGAATCCTGGCGCCCACAAATAGTAATAATATTCAGCACAATAAATAATGACAATACACCAGTAAAACAAAAGTAGTGGAGAAACATATTTACCAGTTTCATATTAACAGGTAACAACGGACTATAATAATAAAAAGGAGTCATAGTCACTGATAAGGGTTTCCCCCCTTTTCTTTGGTAACCCAGCGCTCTTAGCGTTAGCCCTACCGCCCTGGGGCCCCCACGGGCGTGGATGCGGATACGCCGCATACGCAACCAGGAAGAGCGTTAGAGCTTTGGCTATGCACAGGGACTGAGGCTACCCATCTCAGTTTATGCACCACCTCCGGCCCCCTACTCCACTCAGCTAACCAGCAAGTTGGATGCTCCCTTAGCCCTCTGGAGTTGTCATCACTTCTGGCGCCTACCCCAGTCTCCCGCCTCACGCTGGGACTACTAAATCACCCAGCGAACCCGCGGTCCGGTGGAGGCCTACCCAACCTCTGCCAGCTGTCCAGGCTGGTAACCGGAGCTGTCCTCGTCGCTCACGTCGGTACTTCAATGGGCTAGGGAACCCTGATACCTGCCCCTAAAGCACTCGGGGCACCACTCCCAAGTACGAGTCCTACCTCACCAAGAATCCTGGGCCTTAAGGAAACCTCAGCGGGAAACCATTCAAACTTGATGGATTCTTCCCGTACTACGACCAACTTTTGGTCTCGTCGGCAGACTGTTCGCCGGTAGTTTGACCAGACCACCGCGCTTCAGAGTGCAGCCAAGAGGTGTCCTCGTCGCCTCGGAAAACCCTCCGACCCGCCGTACCTCGGCCCGGCGGGTTTACAGCCGGTTAAGGCCCGGATGCGACCGCACTCGTCAGGCGACGACCGCCGTCAACCCCAGCTGGAAAATGGCAACTACAGTGCCCGGGCTGAAGGCACCTGGGGGTTGCCTCAGTACCTCCACCGACTACAAGGCTAAAGGGGAAACCTCGCCGTGCAGTTTACAGCCCGTTTTTAGGCCCGGTCGCCCGACACCATAACCACCATACCCAGTCCTTCCTTTACCATGGGGCCTAATCCATTCACTATGGGGCCCTTTTGGGACCGATGCACCGAGGCTCGGCCGTCAAACCCCCCGGAAAGGTTTCTATCGCATCTGCTGTTGCCCGCAGATTCAGCCCTTTCACCATTTCCGGTCTCATACATGCAATTGAGGATGCACTGTGGCAGAGTTAGACCCGGCAGCGCCCTCTTTAGTTAGAGAGGTGCTATGACCAGAGGTTGGGGAAACCCTCCCAACATAGTCACCACGATCCTCCCCCAACAGTGGTGCCAACGTGGAGGCAGAGGGTTGCCACTTGATGTGGAGAGGCTATATAATCGCGTCACACACCCTTTCCGCGGACTTGATGGCTCATGTCTCGGATACTATAGAGCATCCCACTCTTAGATTGCAGTGTGGAAGTAAATGGGCGCATTCTCTCTCTCTCTAACACACGCCGATTGCCGTTAGCACTGTCCTTGTTTCTTCGTGCGTTGTTGCCAAATATCAAACGAAATTTAAAATTTTAATTTTTGGACCAAGCTATTTTAAATATTGTATAGAATCAAAATACGCATCAGGCAATGCTTATTTTGATTACTTAACAATATTTTAAGTGTCCGAAAAAATTAAAAAACATAACTTATTCGCTGCGAACTGTTTTGAAGTATTCCGATATGTTTCACATCAAAAAACGAAAACCTACATGTGTATTTCATTCAGATTTTTTTTATTAGTAAATTAATGCTTTAGGACGCCACCGAACAAATGTTAAGACAAAAACTGTACAGGTTTCACTTAAATAATTTTTTTAATATATTAAAATGCATTTTCTCACAAACTGAAACATCAAAAAGTTGACCCGCGGAAAAAATTTTTTCTATTAAAGATAGATGGGGGACGAAAGCGAGAAAAATGTTCACAATGAATTGAATTAGTTTTTAAAAGCAGCCCCATCTCAATTGCTTCTACAGTTTCCGTGGAAATAGCTGTTAAAGATGTGTCTTATCAGTACAAGAGCGCGCGCTGCCGTCGTAAGAGGAAACAGGGTCGTGTGTTTAGATAAGTGGGGTTCTGTCCTACAAGCGATTTCAAATACATGGCTTCCTTAGTCAACAAAAAATATTATAATCGATTCTTGAACATAATATGTAAAATGTATGAAATAAATACGAAGGAATTCAATAGCGATCATGGTACAAAATTTTGAATTACTTTTCTATCCTTCTCAACACCAAGCATCTTATCAAACATTGTTTTAGACAAAGTTTTGGAAAATAATTATGATATTATTACAAACAATTTAAACAGATTTGATAAGGTGTCTACTAAGGCAGTTACGTTTGTTTGTCCGGTGAAAATTTTTTTCGAACCCATGCAGTTATGGCTGGTCGTATCAAAAATGTATTTAGAAAACATTTTTCGGCATTAGGTAATCCGAGTTATCATACGTTAAAACGGATTCGATATTATTCATATTATGGGAGTTGTTGCGATTTTTCTGTTTTTCAAAAAATCTTCCCCATTTCGAACCAATTGTTCGGATTTTTCCCATAACTTACTCGACCGAGAATTTCCATTACTGTATTTTATTTATCATTTTGGACATAACTTGTCCAAAAATACGGCATTTATCGGGCCCATGAAAATTTGATATATATATATATATATATATATATATATATATATATATATATGGGATTTTTAGAACAGAAAAGAAAACTATAAGAAATTTTCGTCTACAATAGGTAGTTTTTATTTGAAATTTACATAAAAGTGGTATTATTACAATTTTATATGTGTAACAGTATAAAATATTATAAATTACGATATGATTTCTTAAAATGCTTCTTGTTCGATCCAAATTACAAATACACGCATCTCCTGAAATTCGTAATGTGTTAGAGATTTGGCAACAGCGCGCGCCATAAGCCGTGTACTGCAATCTAAGAGTGGGACGGGCTATAGAACCGGCAACAGTTCCGACACCTCAAACGACAATCACCTTCCTATCAGCCGTGGATACCTTAGAGCAGGCAGAGGAGACCTCGGGGTTGCCTGAATCTCCTCACCGACTACAAGGCTAAAGGGGAAACCTCGCCGTGCAGTTTACAGCCCGTTTTTAGGCCCGGGTACCTGCTCTCCAGCGCCACTGCCAGAGAGGCCAAGTCCGCTCCCGCCATAAAAAGGAGTCAGAGAGAAAGAAGGGACAGTGGCTATATCCTCGACAATATATTAGAAAAATTAAAAATAAATACTTAAATGAAATCTGAACACACGCCATGTATTTTGGAGACTTTGGTTCGATTCTAGGCGAATGTACTTGTGAAAATAAACAACTTTCTAAACATTTCCAGTCAACAAACTAATACCAAAGCAAATATTACTCTCAACCTGTATTACGTCATGGCGGCTATCTTTGACCCGCCATTCTATTTTCGTCTGTTAAAGATCAGTGGAGACAAAGACTTTTGAAGACACAGACTGTTGGAGCCAAAGACAGTTGGAGGCACTGTAGCCTACCGTAATTTGACGATTGCATCCTATTGAGTTGAATGTTCGTGAAAATGTACATCAAGCTTGTATTATCGTATCCTACTAATGAGATCGTATCCCTGTGGCGAGATCGAATCACACCAAGTTGAATTTTCGTCCAAATGAGCTTACTTTTTGTCAAATGCGTGTTCAGTGTGTGTACTGTGTCCATTGCATGTACAGTGTGTACTGTGTGTCCATTGCGTGTTCTGTGTGTATTGCGTGTTCGTTACGTGTTCATGGCGTGTCCTGTGTGTCCATTTTATTGTCATTTGAGCGCCATTTGTGCTTCCTTTTGTTGATTTTGTTTCCGATTTTTAAATGTGCTTCCTTTTTTTTAAATGTGCATCGATAAGTCTGTAGTGGGGTCATGATTGATCTCGTGGATCGGAGATGCCTGGACTAAAGGTCTGACATTGAACATGATATATTAAAAATATTAGTCGAGTATCGACGAAAATTTTCTCTTGGCTTCTGACTGGATGTGTTTGACCACCTACTGGATGCGCCTGGCTTCCAACTGGATGTGGCTGGCTACCTACTAGACATGCGTTCCTAGAAAAAACATATACGTGCCTAGACAACCAACTGGATGTGACTGGCCACCGACTGTGCGTACCTTGCCAACCTGCTAGATGTGTCTGACAACCTATCTGTCGTGCCTGGTTAGTCGACTTAGATGCAGAACTACCCTGAAAACACACGTCAAAGCATGTAAAGTACTCGCTTCGCATTCTAAGCAGACTGTAGTCATCTAGAAACGCTTGTAATTTGCTTGTTTTATTTAATTGCAAAAATTATGTAATAATTATTTATTTGTAATTTTGTTGTTTTTTCATGAACCTGTAATCTTTTGTTAATTTTAACTATTTTATATGTTATTGCATCAAACAAAGATCGAGCTAAGAATGGATATATATAAAATCAATTATTATTTTAACAAGGGATTTTTTTACGTTTTTAGTAATTTTTCCTGAATTTCTAGCTTAAAATTTACAGAATTCTTATATGGCCACCAAGACGGCTGACAAGATGGTGGACGCCACAGTAATAAATACAATTGCACTCTAGCGGGTATAAATTAGACTAATATGTACACAGCACTTTCTAGCAGACGAAAATGAGATGGTGACCTCCACCAGTAATCAACAAGATGTCGGAATCACGATGGCTGCCGTGACTTCATACTGTTTGGCATATTATCTGCCTTGGCCTTAGCGTTGGGAGGTCAGTCTACTGGTGACTTCCGTGGAGGAAGGATCTGTCGCCATTTTTTAATCGAACGACTTTATCAGGCTTGAAGCGAGGACTCCATGACAAATGTATTTATTATAAAAAAATATTATTTTGTATTTTTATTAATTAAAAATTTTTCCCTATATTCTAGCACAAAAAATACTACTTTCCAAGATGGCGGCCGTATTATAAATTGCAAAATTCCAGAATAAAAGGTGGCGGCCATAAAGAAAATTGCAAAAATGATGTAATAACATCCAAGATGGTGTGCATAACGAAAATTGCAGCATTCTAGAATCCAAGATGGTGGGTGTAACGAAAAGTGTAACATTCTAGAATCTAAGATGCATAAAAGAAAAGTGCAACTCTGGAAGTAACGTTTTTAAATCTTTTTCAATTTTTTGTTCAAAAATTAAAGAATTTAAAGTTTACAGTCAAGAGGCTTTTGAGGAATTTTGCCCTTACCCGAGAAATATTGCCCTTCTAGAAGGAATTTTGGCATCTTTAGATTTTTTGGGATATAAAGCGGGAAATTTTGTCCAAAATGGTCTCCTTGACGTCATTGGATATTTAGGATCCAAGGCAGCAGAAGCCGCCATCACACCGGCGCCAGGCGCAGGACCGGCTATACTATACTACTACAGTAATATCCATGCACGTCGGCATCGCTGCCACCAGGATCTCTGTTGGTAGAGTTTACTTTAATGTTGTTTTATGTAATAGGTGGGACTGAACCGAAGAAGTTGCAACTGCCGATGGTACGGAAGCCATCAGGTTCTCCGTCATTGATGCCACTGCAGCTATCAAGTCAGGAGAGTCTGTCCTCGCTCTTCCACGAACAAAGGCGAACTGAGAGTCACACTGCAGATAAGGAATTTATATGTACCCGCCCGAAAGTCACTTGACAGTGTGGAGTCAACGAATTTTCAGTTTGTAGCTTAACATATTTTGTCATGCTTTTGGGATGATCAGGACGATGGATTGTTTTACCACATTTTTTTAGATCGTTGAATGGATATTTAAATGGATAGTGGTACATTTCATGGGGTTTTGCATTGAAAATGTTTATAAAGACCTTACCGCAGATATTAAAATCAGGCCCTGACGATTGTACTAGTTGTCTGCAATATCTAACATGCCTTTTCAAGTTTACGTATTAGATAAACCGACTAGAACACATTCTGCACTGGTTTGTAACACATCCAGTGTTATTATAATCGCGTATCGCACACCCACGCCAATTCAAGTTTATGTTACTTCCACAGTAGGCATAGTATGGTGATGGAACACTGCCAGTTGATAATGCTTTGCTCATTGAAGCTGATGGTATTGATGCCATCAAGTTCTCAAGAATGGTCCCCGAACTTATCCATCAGACTAGTCAAACCAGACTAACCACACTCCATCAAAGATCAGGTAATTTAGGGTTCCCCGCCACCTGGAACTCATTTATATACTCGCAGTGATTGATATATTATGTGAGTCTAAACAACTACCATTTTTAGTCATTTATTTAAATATAATAGAACTAGCTAAACCCATCCACGCTTCGTTGTGGCTCAGTCTGAAATTAAATGAATTCAAAAGTAAATCAAAGTATTCTAGCGAACATAGGATCACCGAGAAAACACCTCATTCAGTTTAATACACTTCTTTGCGTTGCTAAAGCTATGCTGTGGTATGAAAGAAATAAATCTTTTTTCCACATAAAATCATTTTTTTTTAAATCAAGTGGATGGGCTACATTTTTATCAGTTTTCTGCATAAACATAAATATTAGATGGTTTACCGACTTTGAGCATGCGACGTATAATTGCCCTGAGAGAAGCAGTTGTTTTGTAAATTCAAACCGCACACTTGCAAAGATTTCCCTTAGGCTTTATTGATAGTCATAGTAAACGCAAGGCGTATTGGAAAGTGAAGCCGTTTGAACTCGAACTCTTTGTCAGTCGGAATGAATGGTATTCTTGGTAGTACGTCTTCACGTTACGGGGTCCAATCATAATTAATTATTTCTTCAATTAAAATGATTGTTCATCAATTTTTAACGTGACAACGTCTAATAAATCGATGAACGCCGGTTGTACGCACGAAAAAGTGTCCCGTAACGCTGTGTCCCGTTATGCTCATTGTACGCTTGCGCCGCATCTATCTCTCTTACACTCGATTGGCCTATGCGTCCGAGGAGAAGAAAGACAGCGGCAGCACACAACTTACATCTACACGTGAACTGTTTCGTCGACTGATTATAAAGTGAAGTGAAAAGTTAATGTGGTTTTCATTGCTTATTACAAAAACAATTTTGGCAATAAAGGATAATTATTCTTGCATTTTAAAAATCTGATTACTAGTATAATTTCAAGTATTTATTATTTTATTATTAAAAAAATTAGCATCTGTCGGCGAGTGCAGTAATAATAGGTTATGTTACAATTGACTAAATGATTCAATTTTATTCATAAAAATATGCAATCATTTCATCAATGTTTTATTATGACGTCACGTTAAAATATCGTCCGTAAACCAACTTTACAGACAACCAATTTTTTTTAACTACCAATCGCGTGGCATTTCATAACTTTAGCTGATTGATGTTTCGGAGTAATATAGCTTGCACGCAAATTTTCAAATCCAGAATGTGTGACGGTAATCCGGTAACATCGAGTGAATTAAGAAATTTCGTTGGAAAATTTACTACTTTACTTTGGTTTATCACGGAGTCAATGGATTTGATAGGTATTTATACTGAGGTATCTCTTCATTAACTCTGAATCAACTCGCATATATAATCGTCAAGCACTTCACGGTTTCTTAGACCGCAGTACTCCCTAGGGTCGCTGAACTCAGCCTTGAACAAAGAACATCACGTGAGCAGCTAGTACGCGCTAGTTTATTGAGGTTGGTAACTGGTCCACGCCACATCTGCGTGAAGGTCGAGCCAGCTATCAGTGCGATAAGTGGCTTCCGCATTGTCAGCGTTGCTGAGGCCTTCAGCACTTGCACTTTCAGCGAACAAGGCTGCGTTACGCCATCGATGTGACCAGTGCGTCACATACAGCAACACTCTTCGCTACCTTCATGCAGCGAGCATGGGAGCCCAGAAAACCGGGAATGTAAACGAGTGAAATGTCATAAAAGCCAGGGAAATATACCGGCCGGTCAGGAACGAATCCAAGCAAGGAGCGGCAAGGACCATTGCCTCTTCAAACAATTCTAATAGAGTAAATGTATGGCCCGTGTCATGTAAATTGTCTCAGATTTAACAGTTACCATAAGTAGTACCAGAGGTCAAGTATCCTTCTGCCATTGTTCTTTCAACAGTGATAGTAAATCACTTCATGTGAATGTCAGTGTTGTGAACAAACCTCATAATGGTTACCACTAGTTTAACTTTTGAGGACTGTCAAATTTAAGGCAAGTTACATTATATGGACTTTACCTCAGGAAATAACGCATTTAAAAGTGTGGCTGGTATTTCAGAGTCATTTTCTGCCTACATTTTTTATTTAACCTTTCGTATATATTTCTTGTGAAACGTTTTATTTTTAGGATATACTTAAAATTGGAATAGAAATTTGGTTTTCCCAAAATCAAGGAAAGCTGATTTTTGGGGAATTCAAATATTCATCGACATATGTATGACGTTGCATTAATATTATTAATATTTCACTTGCAATGCAATTTTTAATAATATTTTATTTTGTTTAGAGAGTTAAAAAAACATTATTAGGGTTTTTTACCACTTGTAAAAAATGAGGAAACAGTACAAATCTATTTTAACTGGAGTTTTTTTCATCACTAGACGTTTACCTACAGCTGTCCTGTATTGGTTTCTAGTGTGTTGACCGCAATGAACAAATGAAATGTTGCCGAGATCAGGCGCCAAGGCGCGGGCTGTGACGTCACCGCCGCGGCTACAGATAAGCATGTTACAGGCCTCGAGTACCTGGAACCACGCAATACACACACGAACACACACACTTGTTTGTTTGAGTCATGCATCAGTTACGGTGGTGTCGCGTGGAGTTTAACGGACTTATCTGAATTCTGGTTAGAACTAATCAAATTTTGGTGAGATAACTAGATTGCTGAGATTATTATTCACGAGTTTAAGGTTTTATCTAATAATTAATCTAGGTTTGTGGCTCCAGCATGATCAAGCTGTTTTGTACTAGACTCTTGTCACTTGAAAACCGAACAAAAACGAATGCAAGTAATAGGTTTTCTTTTAAATTTGTTCGTTGGTAAAAGATCAAATAAAACTGAATTACTTGCAAATAACTATGTTACTTAGTTATAAAAATTCAAAAATATAAAGTATATTTTATGTTATTTGTGTTTTAGCTTCCACAATTTTTTACGGTAGCCTTTCTGCTACGATCTCTTTAGATTCCGAGGACTGTGCAGTTTTATTTTGTTCTGTGTGATTTAATCACTGGTGTCGTCCTGAACTTCGTTAATGTTGGATAATGGGATAAGTTATTTTAATTTATTTGGCAGTAGAGTGGACATAATATTTATAAGTCAATGTAATTTACAACTAAAATAAAATAATACAATAAAAAATACAAGAAATACATCCATGGATGAACCTTAAGCCATACATAATACATAATAGTCCAAATTAAAAACTGCATTATGAATGAAAGTTATGTTAATGATAGGTGGAATGACGCCACGATTGGTTGATTTTCATTTATTTTGTAAT
The DNA here is from genome assembly GCF_032445375.1 of Bacillus rossius redtenbacheri. Classification (NCBI taxonomy): domain Eukaryota; kingdom Metazoa; phylum Arthropoda; class Insecta; order Phasmatodea; family Bacillidae; genus Bacillus; species Bacillus rossius. Next base: position 228,670,422 of record NC_086330.1, read on the forward strand.
AATTACTCTATCTAGCCTGCTTATGATTATTGGTTTTGTTCCTGAAATGTAGGTACCGTAAGGCACGCGCCAATAGCTCCAGTGGTTTCATTAGAAGAATCCTTGAACCCGGTCTCAGGCTTGAAACATCATGACTCCTCTTCTTCGCGAATCAGTTTCCAAGCCATCTTGTTTCTTCTGCATCTTGTCTCGCATTTTATTTTAATAATTTAACTATCGCAATGTTTTATTTGATGGGAATGTGAACAGGCGTTATCGTGATGAACTTGGCGAGTCCCTGGCCAACACTCACCAGACTCCAGCCCTGCTTTCAGCGCGTGACGTCATCATGCTCCGCTCAGCAGCGCGTCTATGTCACAGCGTCTATGTCTCACTGAACTGGCAGCGCATTTCACATTGCAGCAGTTTGTCAGTTATCATGTATCTAGTTAAGTGAGGAGATTTAGTTATTGGATGACCAATGCAGTAATTTATCGAAGAGGAAATCATCGACACACATAATCTTATATTGACTGGAACAGTTTCAGATCCATATCATAAGAGCGGATTTAAATGTTTTATAGTTCTGAAAAAATATTTTCTTAAAAGAAATAAAAAACACCCGGCGTTTGAAATAAGAAAAATGAAAAAAAAAAAAAAAAGACAGCATAGTAGCTTTTACTACAGTGAAAGGAAATACGTTTTTATAACCATATAGCCATGTTCATGCTTAGTTCTTACCTGATTCTCTGTTAGATTTATAGATAAGATTTTTCACTTCATTAAACTAAAATGACCTCGCTCACAATTAAAAAAAGGTAACATGAATTTGGTAATTATATTATATTTTACCGTGTTTTTATTAACTCGCTTTCTTGTATGTCTGTCCGGGTGTAATTTTGTAATTGATTTTAAACTAACTTCCCGATGAGATAGATACTTGAAATTTGGACCATAGCTCAGAAGTTGATGAAAATGCATGAAAATGTGAAAAAAGAAGAAGAAAAACGAAAAGGAGAAGATAAAGATGAAGAAAACGAAAAATACGAAAACAAAATAAAGAGAACATAACATTAGAAATAAAAAAAATAAAGAAGAATTACGTACACTATACGATTTAAATTTTTACCCGATACAATGTAGCTCTTACTCGCTTTTGTATTGATTTGTTTGTTTTCTCGATTTGTTTGGCCGTTATTTCGCCGTGATCACATCTACGACACTGAAATTCCATCCGTTCGTATAGACTTTAGTATAGATGGAATTCATTTGATCAAGCCAAAATCAATACAGTTTTCAGCACTTCGAAACTACGGAACAATCGAGCGAACACAATTTCCACTAATACTATGCTAGGCCTGCACAGTTCATAAAATGCCAGGATGTACAGTGGACCGGGGTGCTGTCACAACTTAGAAACACACAACTTAGGGACACATAACTTAGAAACACACAATATATAATCTTCTAAGTTATGCATGTTCTAAGTTGTGGGTTTCTAAGTTATGATAGTTCTACGTTATGTGGTTCGGTGTTGTGTGTTTCTAAGTTATGACAGTTTTAAGTTGTGAGTTTCTGAGTTGTGATAGTTCTTATAGTTATGACTTTCTAAGTTAAAACGTTTCTTAGTTGTGTGGTTCGGCGTTGCGTGTTTATAAGTTACATATTTCTAAGTTATGACAGTTCTAAGTTGTGATAGTTCGAAGTTATGACTTTCTACGTTTCGACGTGTCTAAGTTGTGTGGTTCTGCGTTGCGTGTTTCTAAGTTACGTGTTTCTAAGTTATGACAATTCTAAGTTATGAGTTTCTAAGTTGTGATAGTCCTAAGGTATTAATTTCTAAGTTACGACGTTTCTAAGTTGTGTGATTTAAAGTTATATGTGTGGTTCCCCAATGGACCATGCTATTGTATACCTCGACCTGCACTATTTGCTAAAGGACAGGCAAGACACCGTGCAATGAAAATGCAATGAAGAAAATGGAACGTATGCGACAATTAAGACCTCAAGCATCATGAATAGTGTCATATATTTAAAATTTTGACAAACGGATATGACATTGATTGTTTTTAATATTTGAATATAAGTTTTATAAAAAAAATATTTTCGCTTACTTCGTTATTTTGTTTCTAAAATAATAATTGAATAGTTTTATGTAATACTGGTAAGTAGATATGACATTTTTTTCTATTTCAGATATAATCAGAAGAAAAAAAGACTGAAATAAATCTGAAATTTATCGCATGTCTGTAATGACGTCATCAAAGTTTTTAAAATCAATTCCAAAATTTTATTCACATAACCCTAAAAAGCTGAAAATAATAATAAAAAGAAATAATTCAATGTACCACGTTTTTATAACGGACTAAAAAGTATAAAATAATTTATTTAATCCTTATACAGATTTCAAACTTTTTCTAAATTATCCTTAAAATTCATACTTGGCAACTTTTGATAGCTATTAAAATACTTTTAAGATTGGAAACTAAAAACATGGGGCAAATGCAATACATGACTATAAAGAGTGTAGCGAGTAGCTATCAATATAAACAACTTAATTATTGGTTCACATTATTTGCAGTGCAATAAAATTGTTAGTTGAGCTATTAATGCATCAATTATCTGCTGCATGGGCCCCATATTATAAAAAAAATTAAATTTCCTTGCTTAAAAATACGGATTTTCACGATGGCGGCAGTAAGAAAAAGTACAATGGTGATGTCATAATTCAAAATGGCGGCCGTTACTTAAAGTGCAACAATTTGGAATCCAATATGGCGGAATGTTCTAGACACCAAGATGGCGGGAAAACACCATGGCAGATCCAAGATGACGGAAATAAATGGCGACCGTAGCGAAAAGCTCAATGAAGCCATCATAATTGAATATAGCGACCGTAACTAAAAGTGCTACAGTAACGTCTTCAACCAAGATGGCCGCCGGGATGTCAGAGGTCGGTCGGCTCTGGCTCCAGACCCTGGACCCTGTCCCCGGAGCCACATTCCTATACTACTACTCTGTCACTTTTTTATATATATAGGCCTATTAATAATCTACTACATGTGAATATAAGAAATTGAACATGAATGGCAAAACAGTGAGTTACGTTAATCTATTTTTATTCTTCGAAATTCGACCTCCAATGTGATGAAAGAACCGTAACATATAAAAATTGTTATTGAAATCGAGTCTTTTAAAAATTGCCTAAATTTCTATTATTTTCTTCCGGTCTTCGTTTTTTGAAAAAGTAAATACTGAAATACTGAACTCGAGGATCATTAACGTAATAGCCGGTACATTCTGTAACAAAACAGCGATACGCCATGTTATCCTGCATTTAGCACGATATCACGACACGACTGACAGCTGGCAAGCCACAGAAGGGAAGAAACAAGTGCGCGCTCCGCACGGCCCTTACCGCCGGGGACTCCTGCTGACGTCACACGCCGCCCTCCGCTCACAAGCCTCGAGTCCAGAGTGAGTGGCCCTGGGCAGTTTACTTTGGCAGATATTTTTGGGAGAAAGGCTTAACTTGGGGACGGGTTTGTGGTTATGGAATAGAACCCCAAGTAAAGAGGATTTGAAAAATATTCTCTTTAAAACAATTTGCCAACCTGTAACTTAAATTTCGATGAAGGTTTTGTTAGTTAATCTTTAGGAATTTTTATTGCTATTATGAATTTTGACGAAATTAGGTTTATTTTATATAATAAGATAAGGGTCTTAAATCGAATGACGAACATCTGACATCACAAGAGCTAGGGAAGTAGGTTAAAGTGCTGGCGCGGTATCTTGGGCGGTTTCACTGCCTGGAGTCGCTTCTGGGGGCTTATTCTAAGTATATTATTACACCCATCGAGTCATCTCGATGTATAGTTCCCTCGATGTCTAGTTTCTAACAACAGAAAATATCGAGAGCAAGTAAAGTGTATTCTAAGTAGGTAATCCTTACGACGCTACATTCGCTCGGGTAAGTTCGAGTTTTTCGATTTACTCTCCTCCTCTGACACTTGAGAGTTGGCATGATTTCACATAGGCAACTTAACAAATTAAAAATATCTTATATATTTTTAAGTATTATAAATAAAACCCTTTTTTTTCTGAAACGCAAATGTGTTGTAGGTATTAAAATATATAATGATTTTTAAACTCAAAATTTTATTGGTTGGTAGAACAAAGATAAAGTGTCATTATACACCACGTAGGTCACACACTCCTGTGATTAAAAATTTGAGTTTACGACTGTGGTTACTATGCGAAAGTTTTTATATCAGAAGAAAAGCAAAAATTGGGTTTCTTCGCGCATACGATACCTAACTGAAAAGCAGCCAACGCAGTTACCGACCAAAGAAACTGCTTTCTATGTAAATATAAACATGTTGCTATCAAATGACCCAAACTAAAGTAATAAGAACAAAAACCACGAATAATATAGCAGTTTCTTCTAAAATTATTTAATACGGGAATCGTATAATCGATACTTCACTTGAAAGAAAATGCTATTAACTGTACTTAGTACATAAGTATTAAAAAATTCTGTGCAAATTTAGAATTAACAAGATTAAATTTTCTTTGTTATGGAAGTTTGGAAATATAGTCATATTATATTATAATATAAACAAGTTATAAAGGAATTTCTGCTTTGATGTACTTAGGTTATTTATGACGCCATCTTGTTAATAATCATGTAGATAGCTCATGGAGGTAATTCGCAGTAATAATGGTGCTTTTTCATCTAAAGAGATCAAAATTCCACCAAGCCATTATTTGTATGTGTTTTTTGAGAAATTTTAAATAACAAGGGAGACAAAGAAACAAGCAATGTAAGATAAACTATAATTCTAAATGAAAGAAAACCATCTCTTATTTTCAATTGCCAGAGGTGCAGTTCATATAAATGCTTAATTTATGTATAATTTATTTATAAAAAATTAATTTCTTAATAAAAGAAGATGTTTGTTTCATTTGGAAATTTAATTTTTTTATTTAAATATTTTGACTTGTGTTTTGATTATGTATTTTTATTATTAGTAAAACATTTAATAGTATAGGCCTACACAGCATTAAATATGGAAACAAATGGACTAAGCTATAATATAAAAATAATATAGAAACTAGATTAAAAAAACGAAAACAAACTTTCTTCTTAATTTTACGTGATGCAACTTGTTTAATGCCATAAGTATTTTTAAATTTTTGTTCAGCGACGGGATTTGAGCCATATCGAGATTTTCGGTGGGATCACGGGACTGCTCACTAACCCGATGCGCTACAGATAATCAGTTAGATAATAACAGTTTTCTTGTGTATTATTACTGTGTTGTGATTATTTCTAGCCAATTGTATTCCAGGATAGTTCCACAATCACAAAGTTTCATTTGGCTCACTAGTACGTTTGGTTCGTCCTCAGATATTAATGAAAGAAAATATATACGAGTGTACAATATCACACGTGGGTCCTCCATCGTGACATCAGCTTGTGAGTATGGCAGAAAAAAAGAACACGTTCTAAGTACGGTTTTAGGTAAGAATTTGGGCATGAAAATTTTTAAACCCGGAGCCATACCCTCTTGGAAGGATGTTCAATTTTGATCCACACGGGAGCATAAGTGCGCAAGCAGAAAATGAGCATGAAAACTGCCAAGGAAATTGTCACTGTGTGTGGCTTCCGATAGCTTGTACCCTCTCGTTACGAAACTATGGTTTGTACCATTTTATACATCGAGAATAACGTCACAGAAAAACTTAGAATACGAAACTGTCGAGAATGAACGATAATCGATAGGCAACGACAAATTTCATCGAAACGAAAAACTTGTGACAGCGATACGCTAACGAGAGATGTTGCCGTGGTGGACTCTGGGAGTGTCAGCCCGGCCTGAGGAACTTGAAGCACACTGCAGACCTTCACAGCCATTGGCTAATAAACTGCATGTCTTGACTTCCGAGGTGCACACGCACCGAAGTTGTAGACCTCCTTATGTTTAGATATCAGCCCTGAAGACGCCTGCTGCAAGGCAATTCTACAGCCGAGATAATTTCTCGGGAAAGTACATTCTCTCTCTCCTAGAAGGTGTGAGCGCGAGCCAGGCTGCAGCTGGGAGCCGGTGGGCGGGTCACGTGGTTACAGCGCCCCTGGAGACCGCCTGGGAGGCGGACAGAGCGAGGTCGCATTCCAGCAGGGTCGCCGAACCAACAACACGCTAAATGCGCAGCGGTACTGGTGCAGTGGCCACCCTCCTCCCAACTGCCGCAGTGAGTAGTGAGTGGGTACTACCGGTTCCCCACCCACTCTCATCTCACCACGACTTCAGTCAAACACAGTGCCGTTGTGGTCACCTCGGGCCAGAATTAACGTAGAGTGTTTTCACAAAATTCACGATACCAACATACAGATCATTTTCTTCAAACGAAAAGTTTTTTGCCGTTTCAGTATCCCAATGTTCGTTGTTAAAATCAAACCCTCAGTTCTTCAAATGCAATCTGACTGGGAAATATACGTCAGCATGTTAACAAAAAAACGTTTATTGAATAGTTCATTAGTAAAATGTTTTTGTAATTACATTTCTTGTTTTTCGCTCGTCTGACTTTTTTAACTCCCGACGCAGATGGGGTGTTATAAGTTTAACTTTATCTGTGTATCTGTCTGTGGCATCGTAGCTTCCAAACGAACGAACCTTTTTTTATTTAATTTTTTTGTTTGAAAGTTGACTTGATCAAGAGTGTACTTAGCTATGATTCAAGAAAATCTGTTCAACCGTTTAAAGACTATCAGCTCTTTTCTAGTTGATGAAGTGATGTGAACAACTTCCACTGGTCTTATGAATTCGAAATTTGGTATCCTGTAACATCAATGCATTGAAAGAACATGGTAACCTTGACCTGATGCAGTATGGTATAGATGGTGCAGTACGGTACAGACTACAAAAACAAACCTATGGTAAAATACGATGATAGTGTTTAATGCATTTTAATTACTAATGGTAGCTTCAAGTGAGAATTGCAAAGTCGGGGGTATTTTATATTTTATGATTTAAGTTTTATTGACAAGTGCTTCGGCAAACATCCGGACTTTGACAACTGGATATTGTTGCGTAATAAAACCAGAAAAAACACAAATTCAAGCTCTACTTGTATAAATGATTATTTTGCTAATATATTAAAAAATACTCATCTGGTCACCCCATATCTCAAAGTCTAAATGTTCACCGAAACAACTGTAAGAAAAAGTGTCAATATTTTGGACAGAATAATAGGTCCAAAGTGTAAGCAAGAAGGCATGCTGAGTGAAAACGGCAAAGAGAAACCTGTTGACAGTTTCCCGAACTACAGCACAAACCTAAATTCCGTGCTCACTCAGTGTTAGAGGCATGTTCTGTATACTAATCACTTGTTGCTGATATAATGTTTGTTTACTGCTGCCTTGTTACAAATTACAAGACTGTTTTAACGTACTATCTCTGCTCACATTCCACATATATAGTTAAAAGTTAGCTAGTGTTCTTTGCACTGTCGTTTAAATTTTTTCTACAATAATGCTAAAGAATGAACCACCCAATTTGTATATGGAATGTAATTACTTAAAATAAATCCATAATATCAGGCAATAGTTTTCTGAACAACGCCTTTTCAAAAACGGGCATAGTCTCAACATTAAATTTTGATTGGTTTACAGAAATCTATTGGTAAGTTTTACACGACTCAAGTAGAGACGTTATTTTACACGTTTCGCACTCACACTACCTCGAACTCTAGCCCCAGCTAATAATTCAATATTCACGTAAACTATATTTATGCTTCTAAAATTTTCAATTTTGAAACGTTATTTTTATAAAATTAAATAACATTAGTCTCATTTGTAACCGTTCGGTAACCTTCCTTTAAATACCACTTAATTTATAACGGGGACTTAATCCTAGGTTAAAATTCAATGCTACTAGCCATTTAATGAAGTAAACATGATTTATAAAACTTAAGTTAATGTCTTGGGATAGAATAGCGCTTGTAGTTGGGTGTTATTTACTGGTTTCATTTGTTAGTAACAACACTGTCTCTTTTTGAACTGAGTTATTCTTGGAACAATAAGCATACATGTGAACCACAAGAAAGTTCTCACTGTTTTATTATTTTACTAGCAGTACCCGGCAGACGCTGTCTTGCCGGTGCTTATTTATTTACCTCTATATATCTCAAATAGATGGTTTGTATGTAATATAGAATATATACAGTGTTTGAAAGTTATTCCATTTTAAATTCACTCCCTAAATATGTACTTATAATAGTCACAAATTCTAGTTGTTGTTATTGAGGAATAATGACAGTAAAAATCACAATATACCAATTTTCATGGCGATTGGTTGAACGGTTAGAGGTTTGTACGCAGCAGCAACATCTGGGGGCGAGTTACAAAAAAAAAACCTCCATGAAAAAAACACTTCGATGTGCCAACTTTTATGGCGATCGGTCAAACGGTGTCAGAGTTTATCGACGTCATACATATATACCAACATCCAATTTTATATATATAAATATATATATATATATCATGAGTAATACGTCTTATTTGAACACCGGCAGAGGCAGGAAGACTTTCGAGTTTCGCTGCCTAGTGGAAACCCAGCAATAAACAGTACAACAATAACAAAAAAACACCATGGCAATATAAATCTAAATAATTATAAATCTCAGATGCCGTCCGGGATACTTCTCTTATTTAAGATGATTCATCGATATCCTTGAGTTTTATTCACCACACTAAACACTCTCATCTCCTTTGTGAAATACTTGTTTGCACTCGATCTTCGGTAATAAGTAGAGGTGTAAAAGTAACGAAAAAAAGCGTACCCGTATGTATTCGTTACTATAACAATCAGTACTCGTTACTATCGTATCGTTACTCGTTACTTCTGATACCGCATAACATGCAACGAATCGAGTCGTATTGCGTACGCGTACAGTATGACGTCGCGTAAATAATAATAAATAGAATATATACAATTAACAATATTTGATAATTAACAGTTATTGTTAACCAAGAAACAATTAAATCTCATTAGAGTGGCTTTATTATATTATCTCTTTTAAGATAATAAAAAAACGTTAAAATTCGCGATAACAAAAAAACAAAAACGTACATATTTCAATTTGTAAAAAAATACTTTCTTTCGTTGTTTCTGTTCCAATCTCAAACTTTGTCTACACACACAATACCTTTAATAAACAGTAAAAATCTTGGACGACGAATTTCCAAATTATGCTTTACTTAATAAACAAACATCGTTCTTTGTAACGTAAATTCATCGAATATGCGCGCGCAGGCGTGAAACATACGAAACATGCGAGTAACGAAATGCAGCCGTGTGTAACGTTTCGTTACTCGTATATAGACGGCGCACCCGTTACTCAGTAACGAATACAGCTCTAGTAATAAGCGCACGCGGTACCGCTCGCAACACTATCAGTTTACTGTTGGCTCGCGAGGTAAGCAGTGTCTTCTCCAGAAACAGCGCGCGGGTCGTTTCCTTGAGACCACAAAGTCTGAGACACTTCCAGAACACTGCCGGTTGCTGTATGGCTTGTGCCAAGCTCGCCACGGCCACGCCAAAATTATTTCCTAAAAGTTACAAACCAAACTAAGTACGGAGTTAGATTACTTATTATTAAAGGATCTTTGCTCCGGTCCGTTCTACAATGACACGTAAGCGGAGATGGATATCAGGTAACGGAGCACATACAATGGCTCGCACGCGAACACGAATAGTAGGGATCAGCTCGGCAATGCCCAGATCTTCTGCTTACGTTACTCCGTGCGACCAACAGAAGACGAGTATTTGGCCACGGTGCTAACAAAGTTTGTTACAATAATATCTAATGTTCTGTCATAAGTTTGTGGTTTATTCATATTATTTATCTAAATCCTGAGTGTTTTTTTTTTCTCGGATTAATAATAGTTTATAATTTTTTTTTCTTTTGAACCGTGAAGTTCAATAACGTTGGTAAGTGACAGATGGATAGCGAAACGTGCATGTGTTACGTCTGCGCGTCACTGAAGAACGGCCCTAAGGACCGCACGCAGTGGCGTAGACAGGATTTGTGTTTGGGGGCGGGGGGGGGGGGGGGGGGTTAGAAGTATGGTTTCCCCCCCCCCCCCCTATTAAAACCGGGGAGTCCGGGGGTCCACCCCCGGAAAAAATTTGGATTTTAAGGAGTAAAATAGTGCTATTTTAGCAGTTTTCGGCACTTAACTTTAAATATTGTAATGGTAAAAATATTATTAATTTTTTAATTAAAAAATTGTTTGAGTGATGAAGAAATTAATTAAAGATATTTTTATCAATCCAAGTGCCTTTTTTACGTCCACTCAAACATAAATGATGCTCGAAGCTCGACAATACAATAAAAAGGAATAAAAAGGATTGGGTTTCGGCAGAACTGATCTATTCTTGGAAACAATTAGCTTTAGCTTGAAGAGTTACATGACGATGACACAATGTCGTCGTCTCAATTCTATACACACACAGCGATCCTTACACTTTTGGAAGCCCAGTCAACACCTGCTAATAATTACCGCGCTGGTTAAATACAGTAGGTGTAAGATATTTGAAAGCTGGGGACCCGTCACGGCGTCACAACCTTATAGCTTCTGCTCGCGACAGTGGTAGGGGAAGGGAAGGCGAATCGGTAGGGCTCGCTTACTCTTCCCCTCCAGTGCAGTGGCCGGTGATAACAGTAAGACACCCAGGCTTTTAGCATTGAATATATATATATATATATATATTCAATGCTTTTAGCTGCTTTCAGATAAGAAAAAATAATTGTGGCTAAGGGGGGGGGGGGGGAGTTAGAACCACTAACATCCCCCCCCCCCCTGGCTTCGCCCCTGACGCCTGACCGCACGGCAGTTCTGGGCGGGCGACCAGAGAGTTCAGGCTGGTGTGAAATACCTTCCAGCCTCTTAGAAGGCTATTTTAACGCAATTATCACGTCACAGAGAGGTTTAATTAAAAAATATCACTAATATAGTAAAAAAAACTTTCTTCAAAGGTCAGATACAGTTGTAGTAATTTAGAATGGACGTAAGTAAAGAAAATGAAGTGCGTAATAGACGGATGGTGCAAACCAAAATACACAAAGCCTAAGGGAAACTTTACAGTATTTACTGTTTAATAAATTGTAACATGATGGGCAGTATTTTAATACAATTTCTGGTTGAAAATCAGGTTTGAAGCAGGGTTTTAGTATTTTTAAAAGTCTTTTTCGCTTTTATCGGAACTGTTTCATCATATAATTTAGTATTCCAGTCAGCCAATTGAATGATACGGTAGTCGATGTTGCCGCTCTGGCAGCGAATTCTAGCGGCGAGTGCGGAAAATATGTGTGATTCGCGTCAGGAAAAGTAGTTGAAAACACAATTTGCGTATGATTATCACTCGACATTATTTTAAAGAATTCTAAGTTAATTTTTCTGTCCGAGTTCCGTATTATAAGTGTATTTTCAAGATGAGAACACATGAATTTGCTCGATACCGAAGATAGATTGCTAGTTCTGAAAGACTCACTCACATTTTGTTATTATTACTGCAGTTTTGTTTTGTTTTGTTTCCAGAGTTATAGGAAAACAACTATGAAGATTTGGCCCGGGGGGGGGGGGGGGGGGGAAGGTGCCCCATCTCCCTCCCAGAGCACCGCCTCAGCCGCAGCTGTGTCGGACTAACTGGTTTCTGGACTATCTAATATCAATATAGTTTTAGAGGGAATACCAAAGGAAAAATAACGTACTGTTACGAACGCCAGGGACAAGACTGTGGCGCGCGCAGTTACCTGAGCTGCCTGGTGGCTCCACACGCATACCTTCGAGGTCTATAGTACCCTTTCACCCTTCCACTGCGTCCTCCTTCCTTGGCGCTGTTATCCATACCTTAGCGGCTTGGGAATTCCCCAGGCTGCTGCGTGGTGGGGCATGAATGACGCGACGCTGTTCTGGATGCTTCGAGGATCGGGTCGGCCCGGAATGCCGCGACACTTCATACCCACTCCAGTCGGTTCCAGAAAGACTGCCAAGTTTATAAAAGAATGTGATGCCGGTCTCCTGGTGAGTTCCGAGAGTTTCAACACGCGATGGAGTGAAGTGCGAGTTCGGCGGTGAGGTCGAGGGACCCTCCTTAGCGAATAGTTCGATGCGGAGCGACGGGACCGTGCGAGCGACTGAGTGGCGCGGGACTGTGTGTGCGGACTGGTGCGAGAGAAGGGCGAACCACTGTTGAGCCTAGATCCAGTGAGGAGTGCGAACTGTGGGATGGACGGATATTTAGTGATTTATGAACAGATATTTTTAAGTGCGAGTGATATGTGAACGGACATTAAGCGTGGTTATTCAATTAGTTATGTAAATATAAGTAATAAATAAAAATGTATAAATTTAATTGGAATATCCTTACGAACTCGTTTTGCCCACTCTAACAATACAGTGACATCTAAAACACGTTGTAACATGCTGCTCCGGCATGAACATCTCTGACCTGAAGAATGCTGTATTGAATATCGCCGACTGTAACTAGTGGTGGCCCTGAGCCTGGGCCATTTACTTCTGCGGGCTCCTAGTATTCGGGAGAATTGACATAACGAGAATTCTGGGGGTGTCGGTTTTATAATAATTTATTCAAAATACATTTTTGAAAGTCAAACTTAAACTCGTAATTAAATTTAAGAAATGTTTATATTCTTCCTGATAAATTAATCTCGGTATAGTTGTATAAATGCCAACGATAAAATTATGGAGAAATCGCAATATGAGGCAATGATATCTTTCAGAGGTTTTTATACAAAATCATGAAAACTCAACTGATATTGAAAGGATAGTGGCCAGTACTTTAAAGTACACGCTAATAACAAATTTAAATCTTCATTTTCCCTTGAATGTGCTAATTGTTGACAGTAAACTAGACAAACGATGGAAGTATAGAAATGAAGAGGTCGAGCGCGGGTCCCTGCTGAGCCTGTGATTGTTGATGACTTGTTGAGTGCGTGCGAGGCTCGCTGACAGACGGGTCCAGTGCAGTTGTGCTCCAGTGCGCGGGCCGGGGTCGTTGGCCGAGGGACGGGGGCAGCTTGTCTCGTGGGGCAGCTTGTCACGACGGCGAGCTGATCGCTGTCGGGATACCGCTCCAGTCCTCCCTCCTCGCTGCTCGCTGCTTGCTGCGCAGTTGCTCCAGTCCAACAACCTCCCTGCAGCACACATCAGATCACAGCACAACCGAACAGTTCCGAAATTCTCTAGAAAAACACCATATTGCCAAGATTTATATATTTTACTGCCACAGAGTATTTTAAACAATGCTAACCTAGCCAACCTTTCATTTTATTTTCGATAACCAACCTAACGTCCCGGGATAAAAATAAATAACTATTTTTTTAATAAAAATATTATTACACTGACCGAATCTAACCTAAACTTTCTATCCGGTAAATTTTGGAACTTCTAGTTTTGTGGTTTTGGTTTTATGTGCGAACAGTCTGCTAGGTGGGCTCGGGCTTGTGGCACAGTGTCACACGACATGCTGATTTTTTAACTTTAAGAGCAATATTTTGTTTGTGCGCAGCTTAGCGGCTAGGTACATACCTTAAAAAAAACTGCCAGTACAGAAACGGAGGTGTACCACAAAAGTTACGAGGAGTGAGGGTTATTAGCGTACCATAACTGCGTGTAGGTGTACCAACTTTTAGGGGGGCTAATTTGTGTCAATTTCAGTACGTTGCACGGGCACGCTAGGCGTGCGACAACACGTGGTTTACCCTGTTTGGAGTAATTTGTTAGTTAATATTTGGTCGTACCCTCAGGAGGGTGCTACAGTCTACATTGCATGGTCGGCGAGAGAGGGAATTATCACTGCTGTGAGTTCGGTCCTTTCTGTGTTCTATTCGGCAATCATATTGTTGGATCTGTTAAATCCACCTAGCGAGTTGTCCCACTGAGTTTTGGAACTGCAACAGCCACATAGTACCTATATATGGGGAATTTTCTCCCGTTTAAGTACTTGTGAAAATGCTGTAGTGACTTAAATACAGCTAGAAGTTATTTTCTTGTAACCCAATAGTTGTTTTCGGGCTTAAATAATGCTTTGTTGTAGTACTCGATGACTCGTTCGCTTCCATCCTGAACCTGGGAAAGTTCGGAACCGCTTGTATCCGTATCACGGATATACTCTCCATGCTGATGAGGGTAGGCGAGTATAGGACTAGAACACAGTACTTCCTTCAGATTCTAAAGGCAGCCTCACATAAACTGTCACTTCTCCTGTCAGCTGATGCAGTGGTCTGGCAATAACTGTGAACCCATGCACGAAGCATCTATTGTAGGTTCAATTTCTTAGGAAACTCCTTACCTCATGTTTTTGTCTTATGTTAAGGCCACTCCTTGACAGACTGGATATTCTCAGGGTCTGTCCATACTCAAACCTGCGGTACCACACGAGTACACAAACACTCAAGAACACATTTTGAAAGTATGTAAGTTAAAAATTATGCTATAATGCAAACATGCCACCGAGCACTGTTGCTTCTATCTGTGTATTAGGCAAGTAATTTGATAACTAAAGAATAATACATGATTTAGCTTTGTATTTTTAGTTACCCTGTGAGGTTCGTTACGCTCTGATGACGTCACCGCCTCGACTGACCCTACCGGCAGAAGAAGCTTCATTTCGAGAAGTCTCTCAGTTTACATCGCATGATTCAGACAGTCTTGGTGAATCGAAAGGTGATGATGGGCTATTGCATTGAAGCTGTGAATTAAGTCTATATATATATGTATATGTATATATATATATATATATATATATGTAGTCCATGGTCTTGATTGTCCAGCTAAGCCAGAAAACTCCCCAAAATGACATGGAAAGATGGCAGTACCCTGACATTGACTGACATACTCCTACTAAAGTACTCTTGGAGTTTCAGGATTTTAGAACATGCAGGACTCCTGATGGTGTGGCCGGCCCTGCATGATATGGAAATCGACTGAGGTATGTCATTCGTGACACTGTATGTATTTGGTATTTACGTGTAGTCTACCTGGCAATCTAGTAGGAGTCCCAGCATATGCCTGAGTGATTTCGGGAGATAATGGAAAACCAAAATCATGCCAATCCAGGATTCGAACATGCACGTATTGGTGGGTGTAGTGGGTGATAGTTATAAAGTTTAATTCACTCTACTTAGCCATCAGTTAAAAAAAAAACCGTAGTTTTATAGAGGCTTATGCAGGAAGTTTGCTTTACAGTAACTTGCCAGGAAGAATGGTAAAAATGCAAATTTGAGTGAGCGTTGTTGAACATAGATGTTAACGACACATTAACTAGGCATATTTTTTGATGTCTAATCATCTTAGTTAGCTCTCGGTATAAAGCAATTGGTAAGAGTAATTTTGTGAACGAAACGGAAGACCATTGCAACGGAAATGTGTCCCTAAACACGGTGATGCTACTATCGGTGGAAGTATCAGAAATCTAGAAAAGATGGAATATCAGTTTGATTCATCAGTATATACTAACTTAAAGAATATCGGATATACTTAGCGTATTGGTGTGCCAAACTAAACTTTATAATAGTATAATTCTCCTTTAATAACTAATTTTATAATTATAGTCATAAGAATAAATAAAGGTAACTGACAAAATATAATAGAACCCTGTCATTACAATGTTGACAACCCTTAGTTACCATTGAAAAGTAGAGATGGATCAGCGTTCATTACACTGTAGAGAAACAACAAATCGTAAGCCTACATATTTTCGAAGCCATGTTAAATAAAATAATCTCGTGATTAAATTTTTACTATTAAATCTTAAATGTTGAATTAGCGCAATAAGGATAAGTTTTTTGTAGGAAGTATCTAAAGACTGATTTCTGTCGGTTAAGCGAAACGAAATATACATACATATACTTAGTGTTATAATGTGGGTTTATATAATGATTAAGATTAATTTTGTTTTAATGTATCTATTGGACTGCAGCTTATGGTTTGAAAAATAATTAAGATAGTAGTAGTTTCTGCATGAATGCGTATTGAACTTTCAACCTGTAAAATTTCCATTGTGTAATTCGATCTTATTTCATTGCATTTCTGGTGCATACTAAAATGTCTATCTCAATTCACTTAAAGATGTATGAACTCAAAAACGCAATCGATGATAATTCCGGTATAGGGGAAAATGTCACGTGTTCAGTGTTGGGATATTTCCATACGAACTGTTCGCCTAGCCCTGAGAAATCAATAGTGCCATCTTGTAAGACAGAATTATAGGTAGGTTACAAAAACAGGATTTTTTTACAGTTTTTCCCCAATATTTAATAATATTTGTATATTTATCACGCCAAGTATTATTTTAAAGAATAAAACGTTAAATTTGTTGTCTGAGTTTTGTATTATAAGTTTATTTGCAACATGAGAACACATTAATTGGCTCGTTACCGAGTTCAGATGTTTACACATCACTGGCGAGTACTGCAAGACTCGCTCATATTTTTATTCGTCCTGATGGGTAAGTGTAGCGGGGGCTCGTTCTCATTGGAATGGCATAAACCTGGGCGCTCCTGGGCGCTCCTGGGCAGCAGAGCCGCGGTGAACCAGGAGGTATGTGCGCCGCCCGCCCGGGTTCACTTGCCGTACCCGCGCAGGCGAGCCGCCGTGAGTTACGCCCTAGCGGCGGAACAGGTTCGGTCAGGCTGCGAGCAGACAGGCAACTTTATGGTGTCACGCCTCACTGCTGCCATTTGCACTTCCCGGAATGTTTGGCTTTCATCCATGTTTCCACCTGATTGCCCTATTATTTATCACGCCTTCTCGCGTTACGGTACTGGCTGGATGGGGACGGGTCAAGACATTCCATTCTACAATGCACCCGTTTCTCAGGTGGGACTCAAAGCCACGATCACAAACTAAGCGGCGATGCGACCATTATTTTCTATTTTCCTGTCTCAGTTTTCTTATACATAGGAGAGAACTTTAACGTTAGTTATTTTGCTATACGCACTTGTTGAAGTTGCTGATGGAAGAATATATAGTTAATAAGTTTAAAATAAAAATTAAAAATTTTTAATGTCCATATTTTACGTTGGTGTTTTTTCTTAGAGCGAAATAACAACCCTTTGTTAACCACAGTAGATTCCGCTTAACCGAGCTTCTGTTAACCTTGGTTACGTATTGTATGGGCCGACCCAAAATGCCATTGCATGCAAAGACAGTTGAAATATTCTTTTAAGGACATAGCAAATATCCAACCGTTGTTGAAAGCATAAATAAAATTAACCAAATTATGATATTTACTGGTTACGGGAATCATGAAGTGACGTGAGAGAATTCAAGCTGACAAAAGCTGGACAATTTTATTCCTCAAACATTATACCGCTGGGCTAACTGAAAAACCATAGAGATTTTCAAATTATAGCCGTGTTATCTGATATTTTGATTATCTATAGTTGCTGCTGTCCACATTAACTCGGTTATTCGAGACTACCGACTTTAAAAGGAAAACAGGATTGTTATTCCGATGCTGAGGTAAAGTATTTCGTGAGCGTGTGAACGGCACAGTCATGACGGCGGACATGAGATAGATTGGATCCCAGCTCGAAGGTTACAGTACGTACCTCTCTGCCACACGCGCACTTTCCTTGTGTCAAGTTGGCGACCACACATTGGAAATTAGAGTTAAAAATTAGTCAGAAATTAGTGATCAATTTGTGCTAAATTTTGATGTAGAAAACAGAATTTGTGCTACATTCCATAAAGTAGGCGATCACCTTTTCAAAATAAAAATTTTTGGAATAAAATATTTTCACGAATTAGTGCTCAATTTGTGCTGTTCACAGACAAATTTATGAAATTTGTGCTAAGTAACCCCAAAAGTTATAACCCTATATCTGGTTACAAACGCGAGAGACCAGACCGCGATGCCAGGTTCGGAGCTGCCTGGTAGCACCACACGGTCACTGACGTCATACGCAATCCATTGATGTAACGCATACCACGCGTGCCTTGCCGGATTACTAGGGTCGTCGCTCCATTCCTCCCGCCCCCGCCCCAACACTTTCCGCGCATCGTCCTGCCACGGCGCTATTATCTATTGCTAAGCGGCCTTGGGAATTCCGCGGCTCTCGATGTTTCGGGCGTCGGGTCGGCTCGGGATGACGCGGCTCGCCACAGCTGTTCTCGACGGTTCGAGAAGGACGCCAGAGTACTTAAGCAGCGGCGCCGGCCTCCACTAGAGTTCAGCGACGGGTGCCGCGTGAGTGCGGAGTTTTGAGCGGATTCCGAGATAAGGGAAGTGCGACATCGGTGAAGAGGGTGAGAGACCCCCCCCTCCCCCTTGAGAGTGGCGTGACGCGGAGTCCGACTGGATCGTGAGAGTGCGGCGACTGAGTGACGCATGACTGCGTGTAAGGACAGGAGCGAATAAAGGGGTGAACCACTGTTGAGCCTAGCTCCAGTGAGGAGTGCGAACTGCGGAACTTGACAGACATTGAGTGACTTGAGAATAAACATATTTAATTGCAAGTAGCAGTATGTAATAGGGCATATTGGCACTGGCACTGGCGCGTGGAGCTAGAGCCGGTCAGCCATCTTGGATTTGTGACGTCACGATGGCCATCTTAAAAAAATCAACTAAATTTGCATGCTTAAATTAACATGAATTCTACGTGTCTCTCCCGCTTCTAGTCACCGCCAGTGAACAGTCAAAGATCAGATATTTAAAATATGCATAGTCCCGCACTGGTGGGGCTAACAAATGTAACCTTAAACTATGTTTTTTAAATTATTTGTTAATTTTTGAAAGCTTGTTTATGTGAAAGGAAAAATTGGGATTTATATTCCAGGTAAAATTAATAATCTGTTTAGTTCTTGAAACTATCAAAAGATAATAACGAATACTATATTTAACAATAAAAAGTGTATATTTAAGCAAACCTTATAATTTTTAATTTTTTTCTTTAAATACGATCCATTTTCTACTTCCTATTGTGTGAAGTAAATTTCCTTTTTTAATGTTTCTCCCTTGTGTAACTCTGAGTATACTGTAGTATCTTTCGCCCTCTGAAAGTAACTTCCATGGCTTTTATAACAAAATTAAAATAAAGCTCTCTTTAATTACACAAGGGCAGTAAGAATTAATAAAAAAAATCACTTATTAAAATAATGATTGACTCGATAGATTTCCGTCCTTCGTTTGATTCTCAGCCAGTGATAAGAGTATCTAAAGCTTAAAATAAATTTTAAATATCTGTTTCCTATTATCTTTTGTGGAGTTTATTAATCATTACTCTACGAAAAACGACTCTATACAAGATACCTGTTGACGAAATAATATATCGTCGCTGTGACTACCAAGGAAGTCTATTATTTTTCGATGCATAAAATACATTCCAACCTGTTAATGTACAATGATATATGTATAGACCAAGTGTCTTCGTACCACGAAATCAGGTCATGTACAATGTCAGACATATAGGGAAGACTTCTCAGAACCATAAGACCTTTTTCGTGTTTAGCTAATATAACATAGTTCAAGCAGTCAAGACAAAGTCTTCGAACTGTCAGGACTAAAGTATTGGTAAAATCAATTACAGGCAATTAAACCAACATAACATGTTTTGTGCTTACTAAAGGTCCAAGTATCCCTGGAAAATGTTTTATCAATACCATAGGTTTTGAACCAATAAATATTCAAAGCTACTACATATATGAAAATGCACATTTAACTGAATGACACACAGTACAAATAACACACAATTGACACACAGTACAATCACAGGACACATAATGAACACACAATGCACACACAGTACACACTCATAACATGCATTGGTCACACATACACACACTGGACATGCAATGAACACACAGTAAATAAAATGAACACACACAATACATACTGGACACACAGTACGCACACAGTACACACACAGTAGACACTCAGTACACACAGCACACACACTGGACATACAGTACACACACAGTACACACAATGGACATACAATCGACAAACAGTACACACAAGGACATGGAATGAACACATAATAGACACACTGGATACACAATGGACACAGAGTACACACACAGGACATTCACTGAACACACCGAACATTCAATGAACAATTAATGCACGCATTGATCATGCAATCGCCTGAACTCAGGCTTCGTTGGAAATCATATTACGCGAAATAATAGCAATCACATTTAAAATCAGAAAAAAATTTAAATTTTCATACAAATGCCGGTTAAATAAATCATTATTATATGTAGACAGCTTCCCTCAGTTCTTTGAGTATGAGTCTATTTCTTTGATGTGCAAATATTTCCCTGCACAAAGCGAAGCATGCAGAAGTCTTAACCTGTGGACCAATATGTTAGGATCTACCCATGATGCGTAATCAATCTCTTTTGCTGCTGTCATCTTTCTTGCATGTTTATTATAAATATGTTTAATATCACTATCGATCAAGTGATAATCGTACGCTTTATCAGAATAATTTATTTTATCACATCGTTTCCATAGTTTGGGTCTCAGGGCTTCATCACAGCTTTCGATCTTGCCTATTTTAGGTGCTTCATTACAGTCTTTGGTCTTGTCACCAGCTTCAGAGTCACTTGTATCATTAGCGTAGAAATCAGCGTCTTCACCTGGGTTACTGTAGTAACTCAAAAACGTTGACGTCGGAGCTTCTTCAGCGTCTAAAAGCTTCCCGTTTTATTATCCATAATTATTCCAAAGTATGGAGGATCAACTTGCTATGGGCTTAATTGTATTCTCACTTTTCATGGTGATGTTAGTTCAATTGTTTTCAGTCTTTCTTAAACCGTCAGCATCTACAATGTAATTTCTTTGTCGATATCAGTAGAGCTATGAACATAATCACGTTCAGACAAGGAAAATTATATTCATCATGCAGCACACTTTTTCGTAGTGTAGTGGTTTTATCAATGTCCTCTATTAGCACAAATTTCAAAATTTTGTCTGTGAACTGCACACTTTGAGCACTAATTTGTGACATAAGTTTGATTCCTAAAAATTGATTTATTGAATGGGTAGTTGACAACTTATCAAGTTGGCGACCACCTTACGATATGTTTTTTTTATTTAATGTAGATCAAATTCTGTTTTCTAAGGCAAAAATTAGCAAAAATTTAGTACGAATTTTTGACGAATTTTTAACTGTAAATTCCAACGTGTGGTCGCCAACTTGAAACACGTTACTTTCCAGTCCTAGGTCACCGCCCCCAGCGCACTTACTGCCTCTTTTATTGGTCCATTGAACTGTTCTGTTTACTCGCATTGTCCTCGCGGCAGACTCGCGGCTCGATACTTAAGTGCCGCTCATTTCTCGTTGCACGGACTTATTTATTTTTATGGCTGAATGCTATCTGTGCCGCCGGCAATCCCTGCTTTCATTCTACAACACTCGAGGAACTGTTTTGCTCTTTAAGCGCATGGCGACGGCAGTTACGTGCACAATAAAGTTTTTACATCATTCATATCTTCTACGACAATTTCCGCACTTTCGCATTCATTTTTCTTTCTTTAGCAGTAAAATCAGCCAGTTAATTACCATGCAAATGTAAATACAATCCGTGATCTATAAAGATATGATTTATTTTCGCCATTTCGTTTCCATCACTGCCATTGAACTGTTTGTACAGATGAAGAGTAAAATGGTAATTCTTCAACAATTTATGACACAATAATCATTGTTTGACTGGTAAAAGGCGGACTAGCACCGGCCAGGCGGACTAGCTCCGGCCAGGCGGACTAGCTCCGGCCAGGCGGACTAGCACCGGCCAGGCGGACTAGCTCCGGCCAGGCGGACTAGCTCCGGCCAGGCGGACTAGCTCCGGCCAGGCGGACTAGCTCCGGCCAGGCGGACTAGCTCCGGCCAGGCGGACTAGCACCGGCCAGGCGGACTAGCACCGGCCAGGCGGACTAGCTCCGGCCAGGCGGACTAGCTCCGGCCAGGCGGACTAGCTCCGGCCAGGCGGACTAGCACCGGCCAGGCGGACTAGCTCCGGCCAGGCGGACTAGCTCCGGCCAGGCGGACTAGCTCCGGCCAGGCGGACTAGCTCCGGCCAGGCGGACTAGCTCCGGCCAGGCGGACTAGCTCCGGCCAGGCGGACTAGCTCCGGCCAGGCGGACTAGCACCGGCCAGGCGGACTAGCACCGGCCAGGCGGACTAGCTCCGGCCAGGCGGACTAGCTCCGGCCAGGCGGACTAGCTCCGGCCAGGCGGACTAGCTCCGGCCAGGCGGACTAGCTCCGGCCAGGCGGACTAGCTCCGGCCAGGCGGACTAGCTCCGGCCAGGCGGACTAGCTCCGGCCAGGCGGACTAGCTCCGGCCAGGCGGACTAGCTCCGGCCAGGCGGACTAGCTCCGGCCAGGCGGACTAGCTCCGGCCAGGCGGACTAGCTCCGGCCAGGCGGACTAGCACCGGCCAGGCGGACTAGCACCGGCCAGGCGGACTAGCTCCGGCCAGGCGGACTAGCTCCGGCCAGGCGGACTAGCTCCGGCCAGGCGGACTAGCACCGGCCAGGCGGACTAGCTCCGGCCAGGCGGACTAGCTCCGGCCAGGCGGACTAGCTCCGGCCAGGCGGACTAGCTCCGGCCAGGCGGACTAGCACCGGCCAGGCGGACTAGCTCCGGCCAGGCGGACTAGCTCCGGCCAGGCGGACTAGCACCGGCCAGGCGGACTAGCTCCGGCCAGGCGGACTAGCTCCGGCCAGGCGGACTAGCACCGGCCAGGCGGACTAGCACCGGCCAGGCGGACTAGCACCGGCCAGGCGGACTAGCTCCGGCCAGGCGGACTAGCTCCGGCCAGGCGGACTAGCACCGGCCAGGCGGACTAGCACCGGCCAGGCGGACTAGCTCCGGCCAGGCGGACTAGCTCCGGCCAGGCGGACTAGCTCCGGCCAGGCGGACTAGCACCGGCCAGGCGGACTAGCTCCGGCCAGGCGGACTAGCTCCGGCCAGGCGGACTAGCTCCGGCCAGGCGGACTAGCTCCGGCCAGGCGGACTAGCACCGGACAGGCGGACTAGCACCGGCCAGGCGGACTAGCTCCGGCCAGGCGGACTAGCACCGGCCAGGCGGACTAGCTCCGGCCAGGCGGACTAGCTCCGGCCAGGCGGACTAGCACCGGCCAGGCGGACTAGCTCCGGCCAGGCGGACTAGCTCCGGCCAGGCGGACTAGCTCCGGCCAGGCGGACTAGCTCCGGCCAGGCGGACTAGCACCGGCCAGGCGGACTAGCACCGGCCAGGCGGACTAGCTCCGGCCAGGCGGACTAGCTCCGGCCAGGCGGACTAGCACCGGCCAGGCGGACTAGCACCGGCCAGGCGGACTAGCTCCGGCCAGGCGGACTAGCTCCGGCCAGGCGGACTATCTCCGGCCAGGCGGACTAGCTCCGGCCAGGCGGACTAGCTCCGGCCAGGCGGACTAGCTCCGGCCAGGCGGACTAGCTCCGGCCAGGCGGACTAGCACCGGCCAGGAGGACTAGCTCCGGCCAGATGGACAGCCGCGAGGTAAGACAGCCTGTACTGCCGGGCATGACTGCTGCACCACCCAAGTCCCGCACTGAGAGTTAAAAGCGGATGTACAATAGCCCGTCGCTTCCGTCCGCCACTCTATCGTCCGTCACCGCCACGCATCCAGCCAAGCTTCTGAAATTTTTACAGATAAGTGCTGCCAACAACTCATGTTCGTCTCTCGGAGATTTATATAAATGTTGTTTGGTATTTGTGTCGTTTTTATGTTCGTATTGTATTAGCATTTCTTCAGAAAAATTCAGAAACGTGATAAAATGGTTTGTACATGCGTTTAAGAACCGCAATGTTATTATACAAAACATCTGAACGACCTACAGTCACCACGAGCCTGTTATCCGCAACAATGACTGCCGCGGCCAGAATAATCGATATATTCCGTCCGTCTGACAGACGGACAGATGCGACAGACTATTGTAGATACAGAACTATGATGGAAGTGACTTAATGAAAAGGCTGGGTGTTAGGCTTAGTTTATAAACTACGCAAGCCATGTCAAGTCGCATCAGGGCAACACGCAATCAATGTAAGAAAATCACTGTAGTTTATAAGAACACAAGTTGCAAGACGTCACCAACCCGACAGCTTGGAATTGTAATACAATTGAAAATTAATTTCTTCTCTGGGCTTAGTTTGTTAATTCATGTTTACCATGAAAGAATATTAAATTTAAAAAAAAAAGTTTAAAAATCTGTAACCCGACTAAGGAAAAAAAAAAACACTAAAAGGTAAGAAACAAGGTAGGTGCTGTTTGATATTATCGTCTTATTGAGTAAAACAAGTCATTTGATATGTTAGATATTTCTCTTTATTTAGTTCTATTGAAATTTTCTGTCACTTCCACTTTAATAACACAATTCAATTCAAATGCCCTAGTCATGTGTTGTCTTACTCCGCACAGTCTCGCTCAACGACGGGACCCGCCTGATTGTTTTTTTGCTCCGAAGCAGTGACAGTTGACTCATTGCTGAAAAGTTATGAGTCAACGGGAAAATTCGCGGAGTCATTTCCCGACAGACTTGAATTAAAAACCGTTTACCTTTTTGCTACTTCAGTGATTGGGCCACAGCTTATCTGAAGGACATAAGTCAATAAAAAACCCTTAAGAAAAAAGTATCAAATCAAAAGCACCCCTGTTAACAGGTGTCACGAGTCAGTAGCTAATGGGCAGGCGTAAATTGCCCGGGTACATAAATGATAGTGGAGTCTATCCTAGAGGTCATTGAACCCGCGAATTTTGCCATCCCCTACGTATTAGTGACCGCAACGTTGTCAGTAATAATTCTTTCTCTAAAGGCAAAACATTTTTAGCTGTCACTAATATTTGGTAATATTCGCAGAACAATAATTTATTTTTTCTATGAGGGAATACCGCTGCAACCACACAAGTTGCGGTTACTGAACAAGTGTTATACCTTCCGTTATAACGTATACATTTCAAAATGTGCACCAGTTTGCTTATACATCCCGAATTCCACGCATCGAAACATCTGGAAGTTTTCTTGTGTTTGTCTGTATCACTGTTTATCTCGTTTACGTTTTATTTGTTTCATTTGCATCAATATTTTTTTTTGTCTTGGTTAGGTCGTTCTGTTTTTGTTTGTCGTTGTTTTACTTTGATCATCATTTATGTTGTAGTTATTCGATGATTCTCGTTGTTTTCCTGCCAAATAAATATCGTACTTATTTGTACATATTATTTGCATTTCAGCTTTTTAAAAATAATGTCAAGTTCTGCATTTTTTTTTGTTAAATATCTGGGTAATTTGATTTCATTTTATTTGTTTATTATTTTTTCTGTTATATTTGTTTGTGATGTAGGTAATTGTTAGTGGTTTTCGATTGAAAGCAGTGGATAAAGGTTATTTAATTTATAATAACATCTATAGAACATTTCCACATGCTTCAAGGATAGCAAGCAGCCTTATATGTATTTTTGAAATGTTTAGGACATTTACAACTTGTATTTATTTGCATTTTTGATGACTACATTATTTACTATCTCAATGATAAAACACCTAACATATTACCATAATTAAGTGGCTAATGGTATAGACAATAAATCGGATGATATTTAACTTCCATGGGCGCATACCGGTACATTTTTTATGAAGGACGGTTAGATCTTGTTGAAAAAAACTGCTTCGAAAAGAAATACGTGTATTATTTACATATACATAAATATTAGTCCAACTGTCTCGGACTGCCCGCGTGGAGACAGCAGCTAGAAGCCAGAGAGACTGCCGTCCTCGGTCGACCAGAACGTCACTTCTCACCCGACCAATCAGAGGCCACGTCTCTAGCAGCGTGCAGACCACATCAATGATGGTCCACAAGTAACTAGGTTAAATTGTAGAATGTCCCAGCACGAAGGAGATAGTGAAGGAAAAAAAAATACCATGAGTAAAAACTATTACACCGAAATACTTGAGAAAATATCTGAGGATTAACGGATACGTTAGGGATTTTTCAAAGACTGTTAAAATTATTCATATATATTAACGGTATAAAATTCTGTCCTGGCAAAATAATAGCATGAAAATAGATACCACAGTAAAAATACAACCCATAGCATTATTAACATAAAAACTATGTAGGAAGGCGTATATAGTAGTAGAAATGTGTAGGCAGAAGTAAATAGAAGTATATATTCGTCGGTAGGCATGAATAGAGTAGTCACAATTAATCTATATATGGACATATATAGTGTCTGTGGGTTTATTTTATTTACAAATTCACAGCTGTACTACGAACTCGATGAAATTTTGCACACGTGACATTCAAAATAGGAGAAACATTACCGTCACATATGACAAAAAAACGGCCCTCCCCTTTCCTAACCCTCGATCAATTCTTTGGATGTCTTTCCTGAAGCACTAGTAGTTTTATTTACCAAAAAAAGTTTACTTTTTTGTATTTGCACAATTCACCTTTAAAAAATAATCACTGTCTACCTGAGATTTCGAAAAATAACTACCCACATGCATCAAACAAAGCCTCTTCACCCTGCGCACGCCCGAGAAACGCATGGTTCTTCAGCTAGTTTCACACAGATACAGTAGACAAGTGTCAGTTTAATATCCATAAAAAATATGCGTGGGAAATAAGTTTCACCCCTTATAAATGTTCGTTAGAATATTTAACTCAATTTAAATACCGTGTCTTAGATTTCTCAGTATTATTTTTAAAATTTTCATGTAAGAAGTTATGAAGTTTCCGAGTTAGAAGATATAACCTAGAGTTGACAGAAAAATATAAATATTTTTCACCAAAATATGACATTTCTGCGATGTTTGGACTATTTAAACTATCATTTTCAGAAGTAAGGAAAATATCAACCAAATAATCTATATATGCTAATGAAAGTGTAATTCCATTTTATCCTTTAAAGTATTATCTACTGTTCACAATATTTACGTTTGCTCTGCTGTGCAACCAAATTTCCCATTTTATGGAGTTTTATCTAACGCCACATGCTTATTTTCTAATGGTTAGGTTTTTAAACATGTTTATAAATTAATTGTATGGTGGTGTTAAGCGCATCATATCAATATATAAGTATTGCTCTATTTTTTTTAGTTTGTATTCAAGCGAAAATTCAATTAATTACAAGTTATTTTATGACGTATTCCACCTCAACAAGCTTTTAAAACTTCCCAAAAGATTATCATCACCCGTTGATTATATATAAACTGGCATGTCTGAGTGAAAAAAATGACATAGGAAGAGATACTTGCTGCTCTATTATGTGTGTGTTCCGTAATAATCAGCCATTTCTCACGGAGCGACAACGTAAATTACTCGGTTAAATGCGAGTAATGCTCCTCTTTAGTTTACAACATATTGTTGCAAATAACGATGTCCTTCCAAATTTCATTGTGTTGAAATATTGTTGATGTATAAATGAATTATTATTAATAATATTACAGCGGAGCGGTGGTTTTGAAATGCTGTTTTTTGGAGTTATTTGCATATGCTTGCACAACATATTGCATGCTACCAGCATTAGGCGCACCTACGTCAAATAAATATGTCCTTAAAGGCATATACAAATATTCAAGAAGTACATAAACTCTCCCTCTTGACATATACGGAATTTAAAATATTTAAAAATTCAACGAAAAATTGACTGATGCAAATAGTTTACACACGAACAGGAAGGTAAATTTCCTAGATAATTACCAATAAAAAGTATCTTCACTTGTTACAAAGGGAATCATTAATTAAATGCGACGGTAATGATAGTCGAGTTACCCAATATTGGGTGCTGTGAGCACAGGCCACGACACTGCGATGCCAGCCGCCATGTCCCTGTGCCCTCCGAGGCAGGATGTTTGTACGATGGTGAAGGTGGAAAGGACATCACAAAAACCCAGCCTTGAACCCATTGGCCCACCAGTCGGACACGCTAGGGAAGGACGGTTATAATTCACAAGATAGAAGGTAGATAATAAAGGCGTGCTATTGTCAGTCCAGAGGAAAGCACACCCGTGGCAGACTTGCTGTGGCTGGCACCGTGTCTGGCGGGCTCTGGACCTCAAGGTCGCCCCATATTGGGAGAAAACATTCCCGCGGGTTGGCGTGGTCGCGGAATGTTGGTACCCCCGGCGGGGATGCATTCCTGCCCGCTCCGACCGTCGCGTTCCGTTACCTCGCGCGTGCGCTCTGTGCGCTCTGTGCGCTCTGTGCGCTCTGTGCGCCGGGCTCCCGCAGCAACCTACTATTGGCATTGCTTCCGATCCCCAACTGTGGAACATACCTGTTATTTCAATTTGTAGACGGGAATGATACATAATATATGCTGGTTAATGAATGTTTGAGATTTTTTTTGCTGAATAATAAATGGGCAAGAAAATAAGCCTTTCTTTTGTTAGGAACTATATAGGTGGATCCATTTTTCGAGCCCGAAAATTGCCTTTATGTAGTTTTCATCGAAATCGTTTTGTTTTTTCCGAGAAATTATGTTGGATACGTTCGGCTTATATTTATGCACTGGACTTTGGAATTAAAAGAGCGTATTCCTTTTACATTCTTCCAGTAACAGTACCTGCGTTGCCGACACTGGGTAGTAAAAAATCCTAATGTTTACTCATATTATGATGTGAAGTCGGTGATAAGCCAAATTACCTGCCAGCGGCTACAGTGTTCCAGGCGCGACTGTACTGTCTATAATTCCTTCCCTCCCCCACCTCATAAAAAAAACATCCCACCACCGTAGTAACACAAGCAGAGTTTCCAGGAACGGAGGCACTCGACCTCTT
Source organism: Bacillus rossius redtenbacheri (assembly GCF_032445375.1). Classification (NCBI taxonomy): domain Eukaryota; kingdom Metazoa; phylum Arthropoda; class Insecta; order Phasmatodea; family Bacillidae; genus Bacillus; species Bacillus rossius. The sequence continues at coordinate 228,699,241 of NC_086330.1, forward strand.
ACTTGACACGGAGTCAGCCTGCATTGACAATTCAAACGCAAATTACAACTGAAACCCTAGTATCGCGGAGGGCAGTCACCTTATATGTCGGCTATCAAATCACCACTGTACGAAATTCAAATGAACAACACTAAAAATACAGATACTTACTAATCATAAACGGCAATTGATTAAAAAGGTGAAATAGTACTTCTGTATATTGAAAAGGATCGTGGTCACAAGAAAGAGAGATACCGCAAAAATGAGATACTTTGAGTTCGACAGCCAAATAAGTAAGTATACTTTATTACTGTTCACTCACGAACTACATAATTTTGTTCAGATATGAAATGAATATTTTGCAGGCAACTCAATCATGTACCTTAAGGAAAAAAGGCAGAGGAAATTAACACAAACAATTTATGTCACCCTGGATATTATGTTACAGCAAAGATGAAAAAAATAATTAACGAAACATGTAATTTAAAAAATACTAATTAATTTAGTGTGCAATCTAAACTGCCTTAAGGTGCGCTACTTTTGAGAAAACAAAAGTATGAAAATTTTGGTACAGCGGTTTTTGAAGATGCATTAGAAAAAAAAGTAAATAAAAGGTTGGCGACAAGAAAGAGAGACGCAGAAAAAAGAGGTAAAATTTTTAACGTAGTCCAGGAAACTGATATACTGCAACAATGATAGACAAACATATGCTTGCTTGAACCAGTATGTACTGACACATTTTATTCAAGAAAATCATGTCCCCTCCAATATTTAAAAAAAGAAATTGTCATGTGTCTGAAACCAAAAATAATGCAGAAACACGCATTGTTAATACAAGTTTCTGTACTTGTAAGGATACTTATGCGTTTGAATTTTTCAGAATGCGCAAGATTTCTAACATGCGATAACACGCAAACTCAACTTAATGTATAAAGCTATCCACAAAATCATGTTTTTTTGGAACTAGAAAAAAAAAATTAGACAAATTTAATTTTGTTCATTTTAAACTTATTTGTGAGATTTACATTTACCGAGATCGCAATACCGTTCTTTTTTAGTATCATATTTATTTTGTAGAAATGAATCATTAATTTTATACTGTTACGATTTATAGTGTGGTGAGAACTGGGTTCGTAAGAGATAGCCCAATTAAATTTTATTACAGTTTTACTGATTACTAATAATTACATTAATAATAAATAATTAACTTAAAATGTCCGATCTCAAATAAATGGCACTTAAAAATGTTTACCCTCAAGTCACTCAATGTCTTTCAAGTTCTGCAGTTCACACTCCTCACGGGAGCTAGGCTCAACAGTAGTTTGCCCCGTAACTCGCGCCTGTCCACACACACAGTCTCGTGCCACTCAGTCGCACTCTCACGATCCAGTCGCTACACGTCGCATCACTCTCGACAGGGGTCTCTCACCCTCTTCGCTGATGTCGCACTTCCCTTCACTCGGAATCTTCTTGGAACTCTCTCGGAACTCGGCACTCACGCGGCACTCACCGCACTCACCGCACTCACCACGGAACTCACGCAGTACACCCCGCGGAACTCTGTCGCCAAACTCCGTCACCAATCTCCCGCAGAGTCTGGCGTCACTGATTAAGAGTGGGATAAATAGCTACTAGAAATTCCAGCTGCTTGAAGTGTAACATGTGCGCCTGATATTGTACGTACGTTAGACCGATTTTTCTCTGAGTCCCTCGCGATAGGCGACACTTCTCAGTCCCACGATAAGGACCGGAAGGGGTGGGGTGGCACTGCGAGGCAGTTGGATTTAGTTTTCCTTGCTGTCGCTGTGTTAGCTCGGGATACCTATATGAATGGATGTTCATTTATAAATGGCGAAAACAAACGCACGTTTTGTAAAAGGTAATGCTCGTGGTAAATTACATTTGTCTGTGCGAAGAAAACGGAATAGAGGTAAAAATCTAGCAAACTGGAGAGAGAAAAATAAGTAAGTACACAAATTATTTATAGTATTCATGGGTCGTTTACTAAAAACGTGTGTTTTTTTACCTTGATTTAAGGTTAAAGGAAAGCACAAAGACTGAAGAAAGTACACCAATTTCAGAAACTACATGTGAGAATGCTAAAAGCAAGAAGAAATTACGTTATGAATAGTTTATATTGTGTATTTTATTTTGTAATAAAGGAAAAACCTTTTTACTTCAGTAACTACTATTCATGAAATATACATGTGTTATAAATATGTGATACATTATATATAAAATACATTTTAGTGTTAATTGGGATACAATAAGATATACTTATATATGCTACGTAATGAAACAACATGGTAGCTTTGAAAACCTGTAATATTTTTATGTATATTGTCGCGGTTCGAAATATTATCAATATTATCAATTTGTATGTAACCGCGAGGTAAACTTAACTTATGTATTTGTTTACAAATCAGCTTTTGTGTAATTATTCGTATTTTGTGCTGTGCTTATAGTGTTGGAACTGCAAAATCTGTAAAACTTATGCCCAATAAATGCCTTGCAAAGTGATATCCCATGGTATATTTAGTTCATTTAATTTTTATACAACTATTATTATTATTTGGTTGAAAATAAGATGTATGCCCAGTAACCTAAAAGCAACTAAAAATTATTAATTGTATATCCACAATCCAGTTAAATATTTGTAAATAAACAGTACTATAAAATATATATGTGCAAAGAATACTCTAAGAATAATGTAAATGAGGTGGACGCGAATACAATGACAAGAGAAATGCAGAGTAACCCGACAAGACATGTGTTATCGAAAACCAGACCTTCCTCTACACCCCTTCCACACATTCGTCAACAAGGCGCAGATAACAGTGGAACCCGACCACTCTGAGGATTATCTACAGCGCTCTGGTCTTGCTGAAGGGATGGAATAAAAGTGTCCTATCTCCAAACAGTGAAGTGGCAAATTTTCGGTTCAAACATGAATGTGCAGTGACTTACGCGTGTGCAAGTAATTCGCAATTGTATGAAGATAATTATTTCCAAAAATCATATACTATAAAATAATGTTACATGTAAATCGTTCAGTTTTTACATTTTTGTTATTCCGATTACTTTATTTTCTGCAAGTTGTCAAATTTGCGCTAATATAAACCTTTCTACTAATTAATTTTGCTTATTAATAACCACATAAACCGCATTCTGACAACTGGGATCAGTCATTATACCTTTCCTCAATGATGTGTAAAAATCTCATTCATCTGCATTAACTGGTTTGACCTCTACTTGCCATCGCATTGACCACTAAAACAGCTCTAAATGAAGCCCTTTATCGCCCTCTTAAGTAGTCTGTGGCGCCCTTCTCGAACCAACGAGAGTGTCTGTGACGAGTCGCGTAATACCGGGCTGACCCCACGCCCGAAACATCGCGAATAGCGTTGGTGGTTCATGCGGTGACTGCGGCCCACGGAATCCCCAAGGCCGCTCAGATATAGATAACAGCACCGAGGCAGGGCGACACCGGAACTTAGGAGAGGGGAGGGGGTAGCGACGACCCTTGTAATCCGGCCAGGCACGCGTGGCATGCCTTACGTCAGTGAACACCACGTGACACGGTACATGACGCCAGTGGCTTGGCGGGGCCGCCAGCCAGCTCCGAACCTGCGGGCTGATTACGAGCACACACTTTGCGTTATAAGTTGCGATAAATAACGAAGGTTTGTGAAGAATATCGCAGGAACCAGCAACGTGATTACGAACACATCCTGTTTCGTTAAACTTCGAATATTGATGACGTTGTGGCGGTATATATCGCAAACTTTGATTACGAGCACACTTTTCAAGTGATATTTATCGCACCGGAGCTACGTTATATATCACGAGCATTTCAAGTGGTGATACGAAGGGACTAAGGTATGTGATATCACTAATATTTAAAATAACATCCTTTTGATATCTGAAAACGAAATTATAGTTACTCAATGTTATTTTCAAGCAGAATGATAAGCCAAAAGTGAAGTTTAACATAAACAAATGTTTGAGGTTAGTGTTACTGTTTTATTAGTTCTGCCACGTAAATATTATTTTTTGAAATCTGCAGTATTTAAAATTAATATTGTGTGGTTTAAGTACGTTGATAGGTTAGCTACATTAAAAATATTGTATAATGAGATAAATCTGGTGAAAAGCTACTTGATCATGTTTTTTTTTAAATTTATATATTAGTTTTCAGACATTAATTCCAATAATTATCTAAGTTACAATAGGCTGTTAAAGTGTGGTTTATGTTTAGGGCTATGTATTTGCCCAACAACCGTATTTATTGAAACAGTATGCTTATGTAATGAAAAAAATTATTTGGAATTGATGGCTACCCAATGTTTGATTAGTGATATTTTTTATGACGATTTGTCCTACATGTTTAACATTACCTAAATGCTTGAAAACCTGTAGTTAAACTTAAGTTTGTCTTTGAGCGTATTCATTTGCACTTTTTTGTTAACTTTACTGTTAACATTTGGTACCTAATTGAAAACAAATGGGGCCGATTATTATAAAAATAAGTTTATGAAAACGGTAATTTTGAGTTCCTATTATTAACCTTGATACTTATTTCTGTTGAGATATTTCAAGTTGTTTACTGTTTAAATTGTTGGTTTTGTGTGGTTAGCTACACTTCAAATAGTACTGCAAACCTATTCATGTCTACAGTTGGTTAGGTTAGCTACATTTTAAATTTTAAATCTGGTGAAAAGCTACTTGTCCATATGTTTTTTTTTTTAAATTTATTTATTAGTTTTCAGACATTAATTCCAATAATTGACATAGGCTATCAATACTGTAACATTGTTTTACTAATAGAAAATTAAGCTTATCTCACCTAACCAACCATCCACACATATTTTGTAGTAGAATTAATGTAACTAACCTAACTTAACTAACCATTCACACAGATCCACACTATTTTTTTTTGTTATTTTTAATTTATCTAACAAACCTAATGGTGGGAATGGCTGTTGTGATTAGGTTAACTACAAATACTTGAAAGTAGTGTAGACAGTTTATTAGGTTATGGTAGTTATATTAAATATACTGTGAACTCATTTTAACAGTTTTTAAGAATTATATATTGTAACACAGCTAACTCTAACCTAACCAACCACACTACAGTTTATACCTATTATTTTTGTTGGTAACATAACTTAAGAAACAGTTCACAAAATCACTCATTATTTTTAATGTAGCTTACTTAAGCCAACCAATCATTCTCATGTATTAAATTTTTTGATTTACCTAACCTAACAAGCTATTAAAATGGCATATTTCTAGTTTAACTGCTTGAAGAATAACAACACACTCATGGAGAAATGTTGAAAAGAAGTCGAAAAATTAAAATTGTTTTTAGAAATTAAAGAAAAATGAATGCAGTTATGCGTTACATCGAGGAATATTAGCTCAATAATATCATCTTAAAAATTATTTTTATTAATCAGGCCCTCTTGTTAAAAATTAGTAGCCTACCAAACTATATTACACTAATTTAGTTAATGTTTGTAAAATATTTCAGGTTCTACACAATGGCCTTTGCTGCCTTTCTGCTAGCTATCGAACTGGAGGAGAAGGCAGAGAAGATTGTTAAGAAACCATCAAAATCCCTTCGAATTGCCAGATTGCACCCTCATAGCAGTTGGAAAACCTCAGAAAATGAAGAAACATGAAGAAACGAGCTATGCAATTTAATAAATACTTTGTTATCAAGTTTGTTGCATTTATTAAAGAAATTGTGAAAATAGTGTTTAGTCATTTCGATGTTACTTTTGAGTATAACTTGGATATTATATAAAACACATGTTAACTTTTTGTTTTCCAGTTTCAGCAGATGATCTCATTGTCCTGAGAGAGTTGACAGTGGCTTTTTTGAACCATTGTTTTTTTTTGTGTAAAAAAAATAGATACTATGGATCATTTAATGATAGGTTGTTATTTCAAGTAAATCTCATACATGGGAAATTGCTTGTGTGCTGCTTCATGTTTACAAGTTTATTAATTTAAAATTTTTGCAATTTCAGACTTTGTTTTGGTTTTAAACGAAAAATATTTACAAAGAGTGTATTATTTAATATCTCAATTTTTTTTCCATGGATGGTTATAATTAAACAATTATTAATATTAACTATTAATAGCCTGTCCAATAAAAAAAAATCAATGCACGTGTCTGTAAGGAATCTTGTATACAAAAAATTATTTCTTAACACAATATTTTCTCATAATAGGCAATTTCTAGCACGTGCCTCCAGCATGCCTTTTAACTTTTCTTTAAGTTCTTTGATGCATTTTTGATAACATTGCTGGTTTCCATTTCAGAAGCACATATTCCCAATGCTTCTCATCAGCTGCCAGCTGTCTTTTTTGAATGCTGCTTATCAGCTGCCAGCTATCTTTCTTGAATTCTGCTCAACTGATCAAATATATTTTTATTATTTTTAAATTGTACTATTGAAAATTACCAGTCTGAATTGTATAGGTAACACTATCATAGAGGCAGAGTTATAATAAAGGAGGTGCTAATAACAAAATACACATTCTATAGTGTATGCTGACTAAAAGTATTATCAAGGTTTTTCCATTCAAAGATTTCACAATGCTTGTATATAAACATTCTTTACTTTTTTTGTGTAAACAAGATATCACATGGAAGAATTTCATTAGACTAGCTGACTATAAATGCAAGTTCCAGCAGGTACAACTGCTTGTTGTTGCCTGTGAGCCCATTTGTATACAGTATAGATGTGGACGAATATAAAAAAAAAAAAAAGATTTGAACTAATTTTTATTATTGTAAGTTTAGAATCAATGTAGGTATGTTTATTCAGACTGAGACAAGTACAAATTAATTAAATGACACACATTGCATTTAGCTAGATAATTCAGGAACAAATATTGACTTAGTATGATTCATCTTGCGATAAAGTTTGGTACAGCTCCATTCCTTGCACCTCCCCAGTCAACACTCTGCATCTTATGAATTGTTATCATCACTCACTGTTCTTATCTTTCTATTTATCATCAGAATAACCAGTAACAATTAAATCTGTGCTTAGATGTGTGTGAATATTAAAATAAGCAATTTTTGAGCTAGTATTTAGAGATCAAATCAAATGTTTCTGAAAATATGTGATGAAGCCTTTGAACAGCTTATTTAACTATATTAAGTAAAATTTAACTTAAATAAAAGACTCAATACAGTAAATTAATATGTAACTGATTGTGACTGATGGCCATTATAACACATATGCATAAAAAAACTCTTAGGTTTCTTGGCTATCTTATGAAAACACAAGGATTGTAAGAGGTCTTGTTTTAATAATGAACCTACCAGCGGTATATGCAGGGGCAAGAGGAATATATGCCTCCCCCAAAATCCTAAAATAAAAATCTATATTCCCCCTTCCCCCTCCCCAAAAAAAAAATAAAGCAGGCTAAGTGCTTCTATACCACTTTCCTCCTCCCCATCCCCCTTCCTCCCTCATAACAAAATTCTGCATACACTTCTGAGTAGAACAACTTTAATTTTTTTAAATATGAACTATTAACACTTCCATGTTCATGCAAGTCTTTTTGTTTTGTTTTTCATTTTAAATGTAGCACACCTCCAATTTCTCTCTGTCAACTTTCAAGTATCTTAACTACTTAATTTTCACCACTCTTATTTTAAACCCACTACACCAATCTCAAACAACAAAATTGGAAGCATACCAGTATTGAAAAAAATATATATTTAATTTTCAAATAAATGTTTGGAAAAGTATAGGGTAAACAAAATGCATGGCTACCACAATATAATGTCTACCAGAGGTTGAGGGACAAAACCACCTTCTAGAATCTACATCATTCCCAATGATGATGCTGTACCGAAGATTTGGATAATTCTCTGGTCAAGGCTGCTCAGAAATATAACTTGGATAATATTGCCAGCTGTTATCTTAACAGCTATTGCTTAAGCTGCTCTTTTTATTGCAGCATATATCATGTTGATCCATTACTGAATTTAAAAAAATGGATTAAATAACTGGTATGCATGTACATCAGAAATTGTTCAAACTGAATATTATTTTACATATTAAACCATCAATTTCTATACTTGCTCAGAAAAAGTAATCTATTAATTTATCTTAATGGAAAAAGGGGGGAGGGGGAGAATTAAAATTATTGAATATTTCAAGACTGTTTTTAAAATAATTGCAGCATATTAATAATTTACATACATGTTGGATCAATAACCAACTTGAATGCCATCTTGAAAACAAAGTTGTTTACAATATAATTAAACACTGCATACATTCTAATTACTCAGTACTTAGTTTCACTTGTTTAAGTCAGTAGTGAGATTAAATTAAACAGCAATTAAAAAAAAACATAGCAATGAACTTTCATATCCTCACATTATAAAAAAAAACTCTTCTTACACTGAACTTTTTCAAGAACTGTTCCATAATAACTGTTTAAAATGTAAATCTTTTTAAATTGAAACATTATGGGCTTAATTTTATCCTTAGAATATGCAACCTAACACAATGAAGAGTTTAAAACAGACTTCAAAAAATGAAAATAGGGGAACCTGGCCTAAAATGACATACTACTTTTTAAATGCCCAATAATTAAAAATATATATTTCTTAGATGAATGCGGGATGTGTTCTATGACAGACAAACATATCACACATCACTTGTACTCATTAAGCTATTTTCATTTAACTCGCATCATAAAATTAAAGTCACATGAAGAAAAAGTACCATATGTCATTTTACCCTAGTATGTGTGGCTAAAATGACACACTAGTTTAAGGCTTACACACATCACAAATGAATTGCTTTGCAGTTTTGGAAAGACCAGCACATTCTTTATGAGCCCACATATTACACGTTGAACGCTTTAACCATGTTTCTCCTGGCTTCGAGCGGCTATACAAATCGTTACAATATAAGCATGGAGTATCTTCATCGTCGTTATCTATTTCAATGTCAGAATCTTCTTGAGTGACTTGAAAAGAAATATTCTTCTTGGCACGTATTGCAGAGCATCGTATTTCAACTGCTTTCTTTTCTGCCAACTTATTCTTCATTTCGTCAATGTTAGGGGTGCTTGTTAACACTTGAGTCTCTTCATGGTGTCTTCTCTTCGACTTGGATCATGGTCCAGAGGGCACTGGGGAAATATCACTTCGCGTTAAAGATAGGCCAGTCTTCAGTTTTCCTTGGCATGATTCGAACGAATTTGATGAAATAGCCAAGGGTTCTTCTCCATGAGTTTTTTAAGCATTGTCCATTGCTTGTTCTTCTATAGGCCTTTGTGAAGCAGGATAAGTGGATTTTTAAAAGACTTTTCACTGACAACATTTGTTTCATTTATTCTTTCTGGCTCATCTGTAGTTGCAGCAGGGCCAAAAAGAAAATCTTTAAATATATCAGGATCAATTGGCCAGATTCCTGATTTGCAAATCCTGAAAGCGCATTGTGGTTCGTTGCAGCTTTTCCATAAGCTTCAGCAAACAAACGAGCTACCTGATATTGGGAAACCACCTTTCCTGGATGGCACTTCAACCACTTTGCAACTGCTTGATCATAATATGTTTTCAGAGGACCATAGAAATAAACATCTAGAGGTTGAAGACGGTGGGTGCAATGAGGAGGAAAGCAAAGCATAACTATTCCATGATCCTTTGCAAATTGTAAAACTTCAATGTTCTTATGACTTAAATGTCCGTCTACCAAAAGTAGAACTTTGTTTTGAAGGCTGGGATTTGTAAAAGCTTTAAAGTGTTGCATCCACTTAAGAAATACTTCACCAGTCATCCAACCTGATTCCTGAGCTATTCCCAGAGTGCCAGTGGGTGCACCATCAAGCAGTTCTTCTTTCCAATTCTTCCGAGCAAATATCAAAGCTGGAGGAATGTATTGCCAGCAGAACACATACAAACTACACATGTTACATGCTGTCCTCGTTCAGCACTCGTGACTGCTCCAACTTGTTTTCTTCCTTTAGTAGCAAAGTGTTTTTGAGATTTCTGCACTGTTGACAGTCCAGACTCATCAAAATTCCATATTCTGTTAGGATGAATGTTGTGTTCAGTAATGAAATGATCAAAAGTTTTGAAGAAATTGGGAATCTGTGGTTTATTGAAGACCTGAGCACGAGCTGCTGACGTAGCTTCAGGACGTCTTAATGCTATGTCTGGATGCCTCTTCCTGAAGCCTCTTAGCCAGTTCCATCCGGCCATTTCATCCTTTGAACTGAACCTATGTGCGATTCCATTTCTCTCTGCTAGTTGGAAGGCCAATTTTCTCATTTCATTGCAGGTTAACCCAAAAAGTCGGGTCTCTAGTAACTTAATACGCCTCAAAGTTCTCGTTCCATTTCAAATGTAAATGTTGACTTGTAATGGCTCAATCCCTTCTGAGTACCCGAAACTTGTTTATTCTTGTCTGCTGCTCTTCGTCGCAGGGTAGCTTGTGGAACACCGAAGTTTTTGGCTGCTTTAAGCCATCCCATTTCATTTTTGTTGACAGCATCAATGGCATGCTGCATTTGAATTTCATCCCATGACTGTCGATCTGTTTTGCATGTGTATTTACCAACTATACTGCCCTGAAACATAAGGTCAAAGTAGAAAAAACTTATATATATATATATATATATATATATATATATATATATATATATATATGAACACCCTTACTAAAAATTACTTTATCAGGCAAGCAGGTGTGGCAGCATCGCTAGCATTTACAATAATGGCGCACAAGTTGGACTGCCCTACGTTCAAAACTAGTGTATCTAGTTGCTATAATTATGCTTGGAGTTATAAATGTTCTTGTCAGTGTGCTTTGGCATGTATTTCTGTAATAATATTTTTTTTGTGCTGTGACATAAACAAATAAAATTTGTTTCTTGTTTTAGAGGCTAAATAATTAATTGGTTAAAAAAATTAATTATGCCATTAATGGAAATGTTTTTTTTAAGCGAGTGAATTACTTTTAAAAGTTTAACCTAGCATAAAATGACATACTGTGTCATTTTGCCCTGCGTGCCGATATGTCATTTTACCCACATTGCTACACTGCCACAAAGTTAGTTTTTCGGGAACAAAGCAGCCATTTTAACCTCAGTTTGAAACCACACAAAGAAAGTACACATTTCAAACACCATCATGGAACATTATTATTTCTTATGACTAAATATTATTTAACATTAATTTGGAATGAAAAAAAGGACACAAAAATATTTCTGGACTTACTTTTAAATGATTCACATCTCACTGAAAAACTATGCAGCACAGCTAACCACCATTTTTGTAGGACAACTGATACCAACTTTGTAGAAATTACACGCCCTTAGAAAAACTGTCAGCCATTTTGTTTTCATGAAACAGCCACTGTGTCATTTTATCCTAGTATGTATGTCATTATAGGCCAGGTTCCCCTACAAAAAGTAGCCTATATCTTCTCCATTGTAATTGAAGGCTGCTGCTTACATAAAAATTGTAACGCTATATTCACTAAAGAAAAAAATAAGCAAACTAATATTTTGCCAATGGTCAATGGTTTTTAATGTCCCTAAACGTTTGTTAAGCCTCTTTGCCAGTTAAATCCACAGATACATGCAAGCTTCACATTCATTATTTGAAGAAAAATTGGCTGCAAACTCTCTGTGGCTCTTAATAAACCACACAATGATTTCTGTTGGGCAGCAGTAACTTTACCAGTGCCACTCTAAGGCTTATTTTAACTGAGAACACAAATATTCAACACAGTGTCCTCTTTAATAGCGGCATGTGCACTCTAATCAAGAAAAGCACAAATTTAAATAATTTACTGTAATTAAACTTTACCAAGTGTACGAAGGTAGAAAAAATGTTTGAGTGACCTATGATATAAATATTAGCAAAATTATTTTTATTTACGAATGGTACTAATATCTTGGAAACATTGTTTCGAAACACTTGTATATAAAATCCACGAAAGCACATGAGTATTAAAATATATTTATAAAATTTTAACTGATTAGATTACATAAACTAGAAATCTCACAGCTGGAAATATGTCAAAAAGTGTTGTTTTTATTAGGTATGCTAATAACCACTTAAATATATCATTAACCACATAAATGTATAACTTTGAAGTATAAGGTTATGTTTTTACACAAGCACACCAAACTTGACTAAATATTTTTTAAATTCCATTTTTCATATCATATCAATAATAGGTAAAATAAAAACAGACACGGGTTCGTGGTAATTAGTTGTTCCTTTAATTTTGTAACCTGTAGAGTGGCCTCATTTTCATTCTATTGAAGTTTAAACATGCTTCTCGTTCGATGTTTATGTTTACATGGCAAGACGCAGCCACAATGACGACGCGAAATATTTAACTGCATTTTTAATTTAAACTTTTACGAAAAAGGCAGCAAAAAAGCTATAAAGACTTTATTTAAGAAATTAGTGCATTGAAAAAGATTATTTTGTTCCCAGTAACACTAAGTAGTCATGATTCACTTACAAAATAGTCTGTTCGACGAACATATTAATTGTTCAATTGTTGCTTGTCCTCTGACGTCATGGATTCGTATCGCAGGTTAGCGTTACCGTGGAAAATAACGAAACGCATATCGCAAGGTGGGTCGTAATCACCAAATGCGATACGTGTTTCGTTACCGCGTGAAGAATAACGCTAGTCGTCGATGGTGTTCGTAATCAGCCCGCTGGCGTGTGTTGCGGTCCTGTCTGCGTTCGTAACAATATATTCAATCGAAGTGTGTTCTAAAATCTTAAATTATTAAATATTTTTAAGAAATAGATAAAAACACGTTTTTGGAAAAGAAAACAATTAATTTTACTATTTATGCGCAAACAAAGCATAAACACTTCGGAATACTTTCCAGCTTAATTTCTATATCCTTGTAAGAAAACAGTACCATTTCCTTACAAATTACGGTTTTATTTGTAATAAATTAAAATGATTAGAGCCTAAATAGCCAAGATAACAACAGATAATAAGCGTCGTCTAGCATTGATACAATATAATATATTTCTGCAAATTCAGCACAATTTTTTAATTAACTTAAATGTTACATCCTGCATAGCCTTAATCCCAAAATGATACAAGTATGGTAGTATAGTAAAGTATGTCCGAGCACTGGAGTCAGAGTGAGTATTTGGATTGTCAGTCCGCCATCTTGAATTGTGATGTAACCGCGGCCATTTTTGGTGTCAAATTTCATTAAAATTCGTCAAGAATAGCTCAGAATTCCACAAAAATTCCTCAAATTAATACTTTGAAGAAAAATTTTACATTTTTATTCCAAAAAAAATTCTAAAATTCTAAATGTCCCCAAAGCAGCTTAAATTCCCCATGGCCAAGCCACCATAAACCACTGCTGGGGAGCTTTAACCTTTACATCGACCGCCATTGTTGCACTCTTCGTTACGGCCGCCATCTTAAAATTAAGTAATTATCAGATTTTAACGGGAAAATTTTAAAATTTACAAAATAATATTAATAAAATTTTAATAAAATCCTCCTGCCATTTTCTTTGGTAACCATCTTGGATTCTAGAATGTTTTGCTTTTCGTTATGACCGCCATCATGGACAGGTATTATGTCATCGTCTCAGTTTTCGTTACAGTCGCCAACTTAGAATCAAGAATGTTGCATTTTTCGTTTCGCCCATCATCCCTAGAAATCTGTATTTTCTATGCTAGAAATTCGGGAAGAATTTTAAAAGTAATAAAATACTTATATAATTTCATTTTAATATAATAAGTATTTGAATAATGGAGTCCTCGGTTCGAATCATTCGATTAAAAATGGCGTTGGATCCTACCTCCACGGTAGCCACTGGAAAACTGACCTTTTATTGGAGTAGGTTAGCTTAAAATTATACCAAAATGCTAACAGTTGTTCCTTAACACGTGTTCTATTAATATTCTTTTCGTTAATTTGTATTCCCGCGTCCATCATGCGCTGAGAGACTATTTTTGTAAGATAATAAAGTTTAATCACTGGAGAAGTACTGCTATATGAGTACATATCCTGCATGTATTGAACCAATTCCGTTATAACTGTACTATAAACAACTTCTTCAGGTTTATGGTAATCTTCTCTTCGAGAACGTTCAGCAGCTCTTGCAAGTGTTAGAAAGCGAGTGTAGCATAGTTTATGATATTTGGCATATAATGCTACCAAATCTGTTGACGATAACTTCTTCAGCAGTTTTTCATCTTGTAATTGTTGAGCATGACTTTGAATTGTAGGTCCAGTACCCAGCGTGGATGCAGTCACAAGTTTGTCTTTAACTTCTCTTTTATCACAAAACAGACACACCTTTTTCACATCTGAACAAAATAATGATGATCTTGTTAATTTTGATGTAGATGGGGTTTGGTCTGAGCAATGGGGACATCCTTTCTGTTTCTTTTCACCAGATAGCCTTTCTGCCTTTTGACTGTCATATTTGTTCTTGCAAGATTCGTGATATTTTGCAGCATGGGTTATTAGTGTTCGTGAAATACCAATTCCATCATCTAAACTATCCAAATTTCTTATAGCACTTGGAAGCTCACCATGTTGAGCAAAAATTGCAAGATTCTTCGCCATTGTTAAATAACCTTCATATTTCGGAATGATTAAGCGCTCTTTTGAATCCTTCTGGCATAACAAACACAGGTCCCATACAATAAGAGCCACCACCGGGCCAGTCGTAGCAACAACCAATTTATGCTTCCTCTTCAGTGACATGATTGGGTAATTTCTGTCTTTCTATGAGGTACACGAAAGCAACATCTTATTTACACAGTGAAGTTCTTCACATTACGACTACCTGAAAAAGAAACATATTTAATATTACTGAATGTAATTTTATTGATTTAATCTATTTTATATATTATTACATTTTTTAAGTTGCCCACCAAATATTTCATTTCAAGGGGGCTTAGGATTTTAAAAAATACCCCCTAAAAAGCTAGTATATATTTACATAAACATAAAAAATTATAATTATTACACTTCCCGCATAAACAGTTACAAAAAAGTTCTATTACTTTTTGGAACCCTTATAAATTACATTTTGCCATAACGCCTCGCTGTGCAACACTATAATTGTTTTGGCGAATTTTCAGCAACTGTTTTTGATAGAATAGAAGTAATGTATACTGTTCACAAGATAATTTTCTGACAAAAAAAACGTATAGGGCAAGTTTTCAGCTAAATGTAATAGATTCCAGGTTATTTAGCATAATATTTCGAAAAAATAAAAAATGAAATATAAAATTTTAATAAAATAAATAATATTTAATATTTATGAACCTAAACAATGATGTCAAATATGCCGTTGGAAGCGCATTTTCTACTGATTAATAGTCACTTTAAATTTAGGTTAATATCAAAATAAAAACCCGAGTTATATAAGGAAATGTAGAAACTTGTCACAAAACTTTGGCGGCCATATTGATTACGTCATCAACACCGCTAGAAGGCGAAGAAAATTTGTGTCCCGGGCTTTTTAGACTCGTCTACCCATGAACTATCTGAATCCAAAGGGGCGCATTGGTTGCCAGTTGTGAAGTTTTTTCAGCTAGACTACCCCACTATTTCACCACTTATGCCAAGGCAGATATTACGCCAGTCAGTGTGACGTCACCGCAGACATTTTGGGTCCGCCATCTTGTTAAAATCTGGTGGAGGTCGTCTGGTAGAGGGTGCTGTGATCATTTTTTTTTTGCTCGATATAGTGCAGTAGTATTTATTACCGTGATGTAAGCAATATTGTCAGCCGTCTTGGCCACTATCTTGAAATTCTGTAACTTTTAAGGTATACATGTGGAAAAAAATTCCAAAAACTTGAAAAACACTCATATATTTAATGATAATTTTTTTACCTTGGTTCGATCCTTGATTTATGCGATGAAATATAATTTAACTTAAATTACCAAAACAAAGACGGATTCAGGGAAAAACAACAAAATTACAAATACAACATTTACTACAGAAATTCTAAAAGTATAAATTACCAGCAAAACACAAGTGTTTTTCGATGTCTAAAGTAGTCTTAGAAGGCGAAGCTTGTCCTTTGAATGCCTTGACATGTGTTTACAGGGCAATTCTACACGACAGTCTATTAACCAGCCACGTCCATTCGGTGGCCAGGCATATCCAGTCAGTGAATAGGTACATCTATTAGGTGGACAGCCACGTCTAGTTGGTTGTCTAGGAACGTCAGATATGTTGGCCAAACAAGCATGTCCAGTTGGTTGCTCAGGCTAACACGTCAAGTTGATGACAAGGTACGTACAGTGGGTAGCCAGGCGAAAATTTAAAATACTCTGTGAAAATTTAAACAGTTTATGCACAAAATCTTGGTATAATCCAAGCGTCTCCGAACCACGAAGAATTTTTCGACGATACTCAACGAACATTAAAAAATTTCATGTCCAATGTCAGTCTTTTAGACCAGTCAAATCAGAACCACGAGGCAATCATGGCCTGACTACAGTCTTGTCAATGAACATTAAAAAAAAACACACAATCAACGAATAGGAAGCACAATCGTAAGTAACATGCAATGAACACACAACGTACACACAATTCACACACAGGTACACACATTGAACAACAAAAACACGCAGAACACGCAATAGACATACAGTAAATACAGGACACGCAATGAACACAAAGTACACACTGGACACAAAGTACACACTGGACACACAGTACACACACAGAACACACAATGTAAACACAGTACACACCGGACACACAGTACACATACAGGACATGCAATGGATCCACTGTACACACTGGGAACACAATGAACGCGCAATGAACATGCAATACACACACAGGACATGCATTTGACAAAGGGAAGCACATTTGACGGAAGGGAAGAAAATTTAACGACAGGACATATTTGTACGTAAAGGAAACGTTCTCAACGGAGGGATACGAACTCGCTGCAGGGATATGATTTCGAACCGAGGATTGATCTCGTCAGTATGATATCTTCATTAGGATACGATAAAACAGGCTTGACTATGTACATTTAACGAAAGGGATATTAATCTTCACGAACATTCAACTCAGTAGAATGCGATCGTCAAATTACGGTAGTCTGTAATCCCTCCAACTGTATTCGACTCCAAATGTCTTTGTCTTCAAAAGTCTTTGGCTCCAACAGTTGTTGGCACCTAAAGTTTTTGGCTCCAAAAGTCTATGGCTCCAACAGTATTTGGCTCCAAAATCCATCGGCTTCAAAAGTCTTTGGCTCCAACAACCTTTGTCTCCAAACAGCATTGACTCCAAAAGTCATCAGCTTCAGCTGTTTTAGGTCAAACTGCTCCAAGAACATTTGGCTCAAGGGCGACTTGGCTACGACGCTACAAGGCTATAAGGCTACGAGTCTACGAGATTACAAGGCTGCAGGACTACCAGGCTATAAGACTACAAGGCTAAACGCCTCAAAGTCTACGAGACTACAAGGGTACAGGAATACCTGACTACAAGATATAAGAGTAAGAGGATACGGTTCTACAAGGCTTCAACTGACTACAATTTTTTCATTCAGAAGTGAGAGTTAATTTATCTCATGCAAATAATTTAAATAATTTGTTGTAAGATAAGTATATAATAGGCGCTCCAGGGGACTGATTTTTGGCTGAATTGCCGAGGTGCCAACCGCAATCTTGGATTGTGACTTCATAGTGGCCATCTTGGTGACCTTGACCTTGACAATGACCTTGAACTTCAAATTTTGTCCAAAACGATCCTAAATTTTACCAAATTCGCCTAAACCACCAAAAGGCCCAAAAATGCAAATGACTTCGAAATTCCTAAAAACGGCATAACATTTCTAAGAGTTAGCCGCTCTAAGCCACACCTTGACATTATTGTTACGGCCGCCATCTTGACAATCTGTATTTTTTATGCTAGAAAAATGGGAAAAATTTAAATAAATTAAAAAAATTAATTTAATTAAAAAACCACATCGTTATGGTCACCATCTGGTCGCCAGTGTACTCTAGCAGACGAAAACAAGAAGGTGGCCTCCAACAGATGAAAACAAGATGGTAGATGTGATGTCATACTAGCTGGCGATATATGTACCTTGGCATTAGTGGTGGGAGATCAGTCTTCTGGCAGCTTCCATGGAGGAAGGATCGGTCGCTATTTTTTTATGTTATGCCCTCACTGGGTTCGAACAGAGGACTCCGAACTCTATGATGTAAGTTCGTTTTTTTAATACCATTTTTTTAAACTTTTATTAATTAATTTTTTATAAATTTTAAATTTTTACCGAATATCCAGAATAAAAATTGATTTTCAAGATGGCGTCCATAATCTAAATTACAACGGTGAGGTCATAAATCAAGGCGGAATTCAAAATGGGGAAAAATTCTAGAAAACCAAATGGCGGCGATGACATCATCCAAAATGGCGGATCCAAAATGGTGGTCGTGGCATCCTTATTGTCAAGGTGTGGCTTAGAACGGCTAGCTCCTAGTAATTTTAAGCCTTTTTTGGGATTTTAAAGCAGTTGGTATTTTAAAGGACTAAAACAGGAAATTTTTCCCTCGAAATTGTGACTTTTCCCTCGAAATATAGAAATGGTTGGTTTTCCAAATTTTTTGAGATATTTTGGTGTAATGTTTAGCAGTTTTTGGGCAAATTTGGGCATATTTGGGGTAAATTTTAGCACATTTTGAAGGTTAAGGTCAAGGTAATCCAAGATGGCCGCCGTGACGTCACAATTCAAGATGGCAGACACAATCTTCTATCCTTTGCCTGGCGCCTGTGATCGGACCAGCTATTATATACTACTCAAATGCCAAATATATAAATTATATATATATATATATATATATATATATATATATATATATATAGTAAACACTATTCGGGTAACAGTTGAAAGGTAACAAGGAGTGACATACTTATGGTTTTCATAAATGATTACTACGGTTTCGTTCTGTTTCCACATCAAAACTTTATCCAACAAACTTTACCTATATGACAAAGTGCCGTTTTTCATAAATTAAATGCGCAAAGCATAAATGCAAATTACTTTAACTAAAATATTTCTCTAATGTCTCTATTCAAATGTTTTTATTTATTTAGGCTATGGGGAGTACCTACGATATATTCTTATATATATATATATATTATTGCGTCTCACGAAATCGTCGCAAAATAACCGAAGTTTGATGTTACTGAGCAAATACAGCATTACAAAACATGTCCGGGCCTTCTATCCTCAGACGGAGATTTCTGAACACTAACAGAAAATGGCAATGTTCCTTCGCAGACGGCTCAACTTAAATGCTCAGGAGTCACCCTTCTGCAAATCCTTGGCGGAATTATCCCCAACTAAACAAATTAGAGCGAAATGCAATCGCGCCGGACATGACCAAAAGTGTATGAAAATGACTACTGCAAATATTAACGGATATATTCAGACGTCACACACCGCAAAGTCACGTCCAAAGCTCCGTGGTGTCAGCCAAGTTCAACTTACTTACACTAGCAGAGTCTTAACTATTGCCAAGTGCTCGCGCAAGCGGAGAGCTGTGAATGCAGGCAGGAAGAGGTGCGCTTATCTTGCGTGAGTATACTTGTTCAGACTTCGAACGGGATACAATGACTTACGTAAACCAAATGTTTGTCTCGCCAACAGGTGACAGAGATTCTCACTCAAAATAAAAATAAGTTGGTTCACTGCGAGCGATTGAGCAATTAATAATCAAGTGGCCCACAGAGAAGTGAACCAAAAGTTAAATGCGTGTTACGCTAACGTAACTTGTCTGTGACAAACAAAAGGTCTCCTGCGGGCAAACTCGCAGAAGTTCACAGACTTGCTAAAGACGTAAGAAATACGTTGGCGCCGGCCTTTCTTGTTATTTTGTAGCTCAGGCCGGGCGCGCAGACACGCGACCCGAACTGGCGGCCCCCGCAGTCCACGTCCGGGCAGCCGGCAGCTCGCTCAGCCGCAGTGTAGTCGTGTAGTCGTGTAGTCGTGTAGTCGTGTAGTCTCTAGCTGCTTGGCTGCTGGGAGCAGCAACTCAACTCGAGGAGTCGCTCAGCTCTTCGCGCGTGCGCCCAACTTGTCGCATTAGTTCCGAAGTTGTAGCACAACTATCGCCAAAGTTACGGTAGACTCATCAGCCATAAACCTACATAAATATAGCACTCCCTTGGTACGTGCGTGCGCATAAAATAAAAAAATTAGAAACTCAAATAGGTACTTAAAAGTTTACACATTTACACACACAAACAGGACCAGCGCTAAATAACATAAGTAATAATATGCTAAATGAAAACTATCAAATACAGAAGTAAAGAATTAAATCAAATTATAACACTAAGTCGCTCCATACATATGCGCGTTGAGTAAGCGACCACTTAGAAGTGCACCAAAAATAATTAATGAAATAAGCCAAAAGACAGACCCTAGGCTGAGCATTCCTCACTAGCGCGAGAAGCGACAGGAGCGAGTAGTGCACCACAGCATGACAAAATCAGCGAGTAGGCCTACTAGCTAGCGCGAGTAGCGAATTAATGAATTGCGCACCACAGCACGACAGAGTCTGCAAGTACAGGCTGGTGTGAGTAGTGACAGGAGCGAGTAGCGCACCACAGCACGACAGAGTCTGCAAGTACAGGCTGGTGTGAGTAGTGACAGGAGCGAGTAGCGCACCACAGCACGACAGAGTCTGCAAGTACAGGCTAGTGTGAGTAGTGACAGGAGCGAGTAGTGCACCACAGCACGACGCAGTCAGCGAGTTGAGCTGTGTGCGTGTTGGGTTCGCCAGCACAAGCGAGGGCGCAGCGTGCTCCCACCTGCCGGGGAGATGGCAGCGAGTCAGAGGACTGTCAGCATCGAGTTACTACTGTTGTTGGCCGCCACCCGCTCCGGAAGAGACGTGTCATCACATAAAAGCCAGTAACTACAACAAGCGAGTGACGAACGAGTATAATTGGACTCGACACACGAATATGTGTGTCTGTAACATTTCAGGCCACGAGTTGTTTATTATTTTGGAAGCGTAACCTCATCTAGCACGAATCATATATATTTGATGAATACTTTAAGCGAGCGAGTTGCGAAATTCACTAAGTTAGTTCTAGTTATAGATTTCATTGTAGAAACAATGAAACATCATAATGCTTACATATGATAACTAAATTACACCAGCTGGAGTTAACGTCGTTGGCTGAACACAGGGTGAAGGGGAATTATTGTTTTCTAAATCGGATTTAGACACGTCAAGAGTGTATAATTGCATATAGGAAGCTTAAATACTGCTGTAAGTGTTAGGAAAAGCAAATGGGAGTGTTTGTCGTAATCTCATGTTCTCAGTGAACTTTTTTTTTTTTTTAAATTGGATGTGAACTGTTCATAATTTCACCAAGGAGAGCCAAAAATCTGATTTAAGTTTAGTAAAGTGGAATGGGGGTAGTTATTTCTAAACTTCATGTAGCCAGTAAAAATGGTAGGTTTAATAATGATTTTTTTTTTAACATCAAGTGTCAAAAATTTCAAGGAGTGATAAATTCTCCTTAAAGGGTTGGGAAAGGGGAATGGGGTATTCTTTAAAAATATCATGTATTCAATAAACATTTTTGTTTTGAAAATCATGACATAGGAAGTAGGAAATATTGTTCCTCTTTTGAACGTTAAGTGTGCAAGATGTTATCAAGTTCTAACTGGACCATACTTTTAAATGGTTGGAAAGGTAGACGGAGGAGGTTTTAATAATTCTCATATAGATAATTTAATGGGGATAAATTTTATTTAAACGTAGACCGTAAATTTCTCTTAACTTTAATGTTGAGTTTGAAAAATTGCATCAAGTATTACCATAATACTGTTTTAGGGGTAGTAAAGGGAATTAGGGGTGGTTTTGAGGACTATCGTGCAAACAGGGGGGGGGGGAGAATTGGTTTTTATCGGACATACACAGTTATATTCCTCTTAATTTTAACGTCAAGTGTGCAAAATTTCATTGAGAACTACCAATATGATGTTTTAAGGTATAGGAAAGGGGGATGGGTATATGGGGGTGGCTATTTTGTAATCAGAAAATGGTGGCAGGCATTTATCGCGGAAAAATCTGAACGCGTATTAGACTGCAAAGTACACCTGCACCAACGGTTTCTTCCTTGTGATTGGCCGTCTGTGAAAGAAGTCGTTGCCATAATATACCTGGTCATTCAGGACGCGTTTGCTTCCGCACTGAATTACTGTAGTTGGTATTGTAACAACATACATGTACCTAAAAGAATCTCACCCAATCACGAAATACAGACGATGCTACAGCGTAACCTTCAGCTAGTCTCAGAATATTTTCGCGAAATATGCACGCCCCTACAAGATAAAGAAATAGAATCTCTTATTTTTAATTTTAATCGTGCTTAATTTTATTTATATGTACCAACATTATGCTTTAAGAGAGGAAAAAGGAAGATGGGACGGTTTTTCAAAATTTCATGTAGGCAGTGACTCCACACTTTTCCTAAATTTTTATGTTGAACGGTAATTTTGCGCATATTTGGAATGCCATGTACTACTAGCGCCGCTAGTTCGCTGAGCCGACGAGGCAAAGTCTAGGGAGGGAAGGGAAGTAGCCAGACGCGGCTGTATGGCCGTGAAGCTGCGACGCGCGCTAACCTGTTTCCGCGCGCCGGCCTCCAACCCTCGGCCGTGTCGCATCGGCGCGGCGCGGCGTGGGAAAATGTCGCCGTTGTCCACCGCGACCTTCGGCGAACACTTGAGTAGAGCGGTCGCGCCAGCTGCGCGGTGAAGGCAGGTTTACACGCGGCCAGTGCGCAGCCAGTGCGCCGGCAAGGGAAGGGAACAGTGTAGACACCCTGCTGGTCCAGTAACTGGGTCAGTATTCTGACGTGCCAGCTCCTGCACTGGAATGCACAGTTCCTGGAACTACGAGTAACTGGCATCGTGCAAACAGCCAACTCTAGCAGCGCAACAGCTGTAGTGGAAATGGCTAAGTGGAGTAGTACCCTAGCTTTCGTAGAACTGTGCGTATTTCAAGAATGTTAGTGGAACACAGCAAATGCAAAGTAATAGAATCGCGGGGAAAGAAATAAACTCTGAAGTTTATTGCAGAAAATCTGCCTGTGTCAGGAACAATGTCACACTCCAAAAAAAAAATAAAAAAATAAAACACTCTGTTCTACGCACAGCCAAGAAGTGGCGGAGATACGAAAGTAGCTATACGTAATCTGTAGCTGACATGGACGATATATACAAGCCACAATTGTTATGGTTTACGAAGGCGGATTCATTTCTTCGTCTAATTGTGGCCATCCGATCAAGCTATTCAATTTCGGTGTTTTATAATTTTACTAATGAAACAAAGGAAATATGTGGGATAAAAAAACATACCGAATCATCGGTAAACAGATACTTTTATTAACCTACGAGCAGAAACAGCAAATATACTGTGCAAAATGTTTTAACATAAAATAGTTTCAACATAAAAGTTATTTAGTGTAGCACTTGTTTAGTTCTCCAAACAGCTATGAAAATAAGTTATCTCTCTAAATTTTGTGATTTTCTTAAAAAAAGTGCCACAGATGTACGAATTGTATTCAAGTATACATGCTATTGACAAATCATAAAATACAATTATTATATCAATTTAAGTTGCCCTGGAACTGCACCCGAGGCAGAGAAATATTGTGCAAATGTGTCACGTAACATTTTTGATTCATTCTTGTATGGTGTTCCTGAAAGTCGATCAATTTGTATCACTCCTTCTGCAAGAGGAAGCCAACGCCGAGCACTGAGCCTTGTTTGTGATCTTGTCTGTCGACCATGTCACATGTTATAAAATATGGACTACTCCTGTGGAAATTAAAATCCAGTCTTTCACCCACGATCTGCTCTTCTTCTCTTGGTTCTGTAACACTGTTTCTTATACGCATTTACGTACCTGTGCATTACATCGTATACCGCTGCGAAGTACATGCTTTGCATGATATGGCACCATGTAGTCAAAATTGAAAACTACATTCCTTACTTTGCTGCCAGCGGGAACAGATGCAAGTGAATTTATGTTTAAGTTGAATTTCGCGACATTGTTTAAAGGTATGACTGTTAAAAGTCGATAAGAGTTTTTCGGATTTTTGGAAATGCATTTGTCATTCATTTTAGGAAGATTCAAAAGAAATACTACCTATTGTAGCCATTACCGTGGATTGACTTCCGGAAAATTTGTATATAATTTTTCGGTTCATGGTCCATAAACTCCAAAACCAATGTCAACTTAGAAGTTTATATATATATATATATATATATATATATATGTGTGTGTGTGTAGATGTGTGTAGGTGTGTGTGTGTATAAAAAATGGGGACGCCGAAAATCACTATACCGAAAGGCACAAGACCGAAAGGCACAAAACCGACAGGCACAAGACCGAAAGGCACAAGACCGAAAAATGAAATATTTCTCTCGCTAGGAATATGTCTTAACTCTGGCGTCAGGCACAAGACCGTAAGTCACAAGACCGAAAGGCACAAGACCGAAAAATGAAATATTTCTCTCGCTAGGAATATGTCTTAACTCTGGCGTCAGGCACAAGACCGTAAGTCACAAGACCGAAAGGCACAAGACCGAAAAATGAAATATTTCTCTCGCTAGGAATATGTCTTAACTCTGGCGTCAGGCACAAGACCGTAAGTCACAAGACCGAAAGGCACAAGACTGAAAAATGAAATATTTCTCTCGCTAGGAATATGTCTTAACTCTGGCGTCAGGCACAAGACCGTAAGTCACAAGACCGAAAGGCACAAGACCGAAAAATGAAATATTTCTCTCGCTAGGAATATGTCTTAACTCTGGCGTCAGGCACAAGACCGTAAGTCACAAGACCGAAAGGCACAAGACCGAAAAATGAAATATTTCTCTCGCTAGGAATATGTCTTAACTATGGCGTCAGGCACAAGACCGTAAGTCACAAGACCGAAAGGCACAAGACCGAAAAATGAAATATTTCTCTCGCTAGGAATATGTCTTAACTCTGGCGTCAGGCACTAGACCGTAAGTCACAAGACCGAAAGGCACAAGACCGAAAGGCACAAGACCGAGAAATGAAATATTTCTCTCGCTAGGAATATGTCTTAACTCTGGCGTCAGGCACTAGACCGTAAGTCACAAGACCGAAAGGCACAAGACCGAAAGGCACAAGACCGAAAAATGAAATATTTCTCTCGCTAGGAATATGTCTTAACTCTGGCGTCAGGCACAAGACCGTAAGTCACAAGACCGAAAGGCACAAGACCGAAAAATGAAATATTTCTCTCGCTAGGAATGTCTTAACTCTGGCGTCAGGCACAATACCGTAAGTCACAAGACCGAAAGGCACAAGACCGAAAGGCACAAGACCGAAAAATGAAATATTTCTCTCGCTAGGAATATGTCTTAACTCTGGCGTCAGGCACAAGACCGTAAGTCACAAGACCGAAAGGCACAAGACCGAAAAATGAAATATTTCTCTCGCTAGGAATATGTCTTAACTCTGGCGTCAGGCACAAGACCGTAAGTCTCAAGACCGAAAGGCACAAGACCGAAAAATGAAATATTTCTCTCGCTAGGAATATGTCTTAACTCTGGCGTCAGGCACAAGACCGTAAGTCACAAGACCGAAAGGCACAAGACCGAAAAATGAAATATTTCTCTCGCTAGGAATATGTCTTAACTCTGGCGTCAGGCACAAGACCGTAAGTCACAAGACCGAAAGGCACAAGACCGAAAAATGAAATATTTCTCTCGCTAGGAATATGTCTTAACTCTGGCGTCAGGCACTAGACCGTAAGTCACAAGACCGAAAGGCACAAGACCGAAAAATGAAATATTTCTCTCGCTAGGAATATGTCTTAACTCTGGCGTCAGGCACAAGACCGTAAGTCACAAGACCGAAAGGCACAAGACCGAAAAATGAAATATTTCTCTCGCTAGGAATATGTCTTAACTCTGGCATCAGGCACAAGACCGTAAGTCACAAGACCGAAAGGCACAAGACCGAAAAATGAAATATTTCTCTCGCTAGGAATATGTCTTAACTCTGGCGTCAGGCACAATACCGTAAGTCACAAGACCGAAAGGCACAAGACCGAAAAATGAAATATTTCTCTCGCTAGGAATATGTCTTAACTCTGGCGTCAGGCACAATACCGTAAGTCACAAGACCGAAAGGCACAAGACCGAAAAATGAAATATTTCTCTCGCTAGGAATATGTCTTAACTCTGGCGTCAGGCACAAGACCGTAAGTCACAAGACCGAAAGGCACAAGACCGAAAGGCACAAGACCGAAAAATGAAATATTTCTCTCGCTAGGAATATGTCTTAACTCTGGCGTCAGGCACAAGACCGAAAGGCACAAGACCGAAAGGCACAAGACCGAAAAATGAAATATTTCTCTCGCTAGGAATATGTCTTAACTCTGGCGTCAGGCACTAGACCGTAAGTCACAAGACCGAAAGGCACAAGCTCGAAAGGCACTAGACCGAAAAATTATCTCGAAGAGGATTAGACTGATTAAAAAAAATATATTATATATCCAAATTAATTTCAATGTTTTGATTGATTTTTGTAACAATAATGCAAATATTAAATGTATGAACAACAATATTTATTTTTTGTGAATTTCATCTCCTAATGGGGGGAAAAGGGGCAAGGAAGTTATAAATATTCATAATTATATGTATGGATTAAATGCAGAGCAAAAAATGAATTCGGCTAACAATAATAATCATATGGATCGAACATCAATAATTTTAATGTTTTGCGAAATTCAACACCTAATAAATGGAAAAAGGTTGTGTTGTTTAAAGACATTTAAAATAATGCTGTTTTAAATTTTTATATCTCCGAATTACATTAAGAGTATTGAATGATTTTTTGGTATCAACAATAAACATACAAAATCTTACTTCATCAATTATTATTTTCTTGTGAAACTTTACCTCTAAGATTGAAACTGTTTTGTTTGTTTTAAATATTAGTATAGATCATATCTGTGAATTAAATTAAACATTATGACAGTTGAGAGTTCTAGCACAAGCGGGCTTGTGAACTCTTTGCTTAAGCAACATGAGAGTTCTAGCACAAGCGGGCTTGTGAACTCTTTGCTTAAGCAACATGAGAGTTCTAGCAAAAGCGGGCTTGTGAACTCTTTGCTTAAGCAGGATTAAATTTGGACTTTTGTAAAAAAATTTGAAATTTATGATGTTTATAAACGACATCCTCCCTGATGGTTTTCTCTGAGTGCTTCTATTTTTTCATGTGAAATTTCGATGGATTTCTTCATTTGCTTCAACTTTACTGTGTCAGAATTTTTTTTTTCGTGTGCTTCTGCTTTTTACCTGACAATAATTTGATGATTTTCTCTTGAGTCCTATCGAATCCTTACTTCTCTTGTGAACACCATGTATACATCCTTCATAATGTTCACTCTTAGAACTGGCGAATGGGACCTTATCTTAGAAATAAAATTGATTCTCACATAGCATTTTTCAGTGAATTCTGGGGTAATAATCCATCATAGCCAGATTATTTCTACATGTGACTGGTTAAGTGCTGAGAATTTCTGTTAGGTCAAACAAATGAAAATAATGATGACACTCGATTAAAATTCGCTAATTTGTTACATGTAGGAAATGATAGCATGTTATGAGGACAACACAAATTTGATTTTCTTGCCCTTGAGACATATCGAATCCTTACTTCTCTTGCGAACACCAAGTATACATCCTGCATGCTACATAATAACATAGCTTTATAAACAGTATGAATACACCCATCATACTCTTAAATGAAGTGGGGTGAAGATCGGAATACATAGGCTACAGGGTTAAATTTCTATCCCCCCACCCCTAACAGACCTGCTACGACCTGTGCTCGAGTCATGCTGGGTTTTTCCGAAGACAATGGTACTCCCCCACATTCCTACCCTTCCATGTACTACGTTCCTATTGGTGGATACAACAGAAATACTCTGTTCCTATTGGCTACACTAAAAAAGGAGTTCCGAGGCTACAAAAGGCCGGGATTAGCTGTCGGAGCTTCAGTGTGTTCTTAGAGTTTGAGTGAGTTAGTTCGTGAGTGAGTTTCGCTGCTACCACGATTCCTACCGCCAACGCTACATCATCTTCTGCAGCTCCACTTCAACGTTTTCTGAGGTATGCTATATGTTTCGTTAATATTTTTATGTTTCTCAGCTTTTTCGTAGGTTATTAGATAGCTAGTTTTTTTCTCTGTACACATATGTGTGGATAACCAGGAATTGTTCAGCTTAAACATTTAACAGTACTTTAAATATTATAGCATTTTTAGGTTGTGCATTAGAGTAGTTTTGAGGTTATGTAATCAATAATTTTTAGTTAACATTGAATATTTTTTCAGCTTTAACTTGTATCAGTACTTTAAATATTCTACCATTTTTAGGACTGTACATGAAGGAACAGCTTTGAGGGTATGTGTGTAACTATTTTTATTTTGTAACATTGCTAACAGTTTCGGTTAGTAAGCTGTGAGGTCTAGAGTTTTGATGTTATGTTTGCAATTCTTTTATTTAGTTACATTGCTAGCAGTTTAGGTTAGTAAGCTTGAGGGCTAGAGTTTTGAGGTTATTTTTGCATCTTTTATATTTAGTAACATTGCTAAGAGTTTAGGTTAGTAAGCTTGAGGGCTAGAGTTTTGAGGTTATGTTGCAACTTTTTTATTTAGTAACATTGCTAACAGTTTGGGTTAGTTAGCCTGAGGGCTAGAGTTTTGAGGTTATGTTTGTTTTCGTGTAATGGCTAGCTACATTGTATTCTTAATTCTTCTGTTATAGTTCTCCGTACGTCGAGCTTCCTTCGCGTGTTCTGTACGTTGAGACCGGACTACCGATTGCTGTGATGGCATCTACCGTGCAGAAATGTCGTTTCTGCCCTGCTACCTTCACGGCAGGCAACAACCGCTACCGTCACGAACGTCAGTGTGCTGACAACATGCAGCGTGACTTCCAGCAGTGTCATCTGTGTGGCAAGATGGTCGCACGCAGCGACAAGATGCAGCAGCACCTGTCAACATGTGCTGGAGCTGTCACCACGACATCAGGCATGCGGTGCAGTTTCTGCTATAAGGTCTTCGCTCGTGCTGATTTTGCTAGATGTCATGAGAAGTCTGCTTGTGGTCTCAACCCTAACCGCATAGCACATACCTGCGACAACTGTGCCAAGGAGTTCGTCAGGGCTGACAAATTGAAAGCCCACATCA
Source organism: Bacillus rossius redtenbacheri (assembly GCF_032445375.1). Taxonomy (NCBI): domain Eukaryota; kingdom Metazoa; phylum Arthropoda; class Insecta; order Phasmatodea; family Bacillidae; genus Bacillus; species Bacillus rossius. Next base: position 228,728,516 of record NC_086330.1, read on the forward strand.
AGGTATGTAAGGGTCCTGCTCCGCCTCCGACAAAGAAGCAGAGGATGGCAGCAGTTAAGCCTGCAGTTACGCCCAAGCCTTCGACCAGCCGAACAAAGGTGGTGACCGGCATGGGTTTGGTCAATACCTACGGCTTCATCACCGCTGAAGTAGGATTCAAGGGTAATTTGAAGACTTACATTGCTGTTAATACGTCAAGTACTGCCAAGGATATCTGCTCATACCTGAACTCCATCAAGACAAATATAATAAGCCAGCTCATAGAGGAGGTTGAAGAGAACGGACCTCTCAAATTCAATATCGTGCTCGAGTGCGACTACGAAAAACCTACGGATGCCAGCGAAGACAAGAGGGCCTTCAAAACCATGAATGTTCCCCTCTACGCAGTTCATGAGGTGGAGGAGGCAGTTACCGAGTCCATCTCTAAGATCTGCAAGGAGGAGGAAGACTACATGGGGAAGGGGTCCGGATGGACTTTGTCGGCCGTTAAGCGACTTCAACTACGAATAAACAAGCTCGATCCACTCCGTGCCAGCTCCTACATCGAATTACCTACATGCATCAAAGACAAATACGCAGTGATCAATCCGCAAAATCTTGAAGACCACATGTGCTTTAAGTGGTCAATTCTTGTCAAGTATGTGGAAGGTGAGCATCCTGAACGTGTGAACCAGCGCTACCATGACTTGGAGGGGAAGTTCAACTTCAACAACATTGACTTCCCTACTCCAATCAAGCAAATACCTCTGTTTGAAAAACAGAACCCCGGAGTCTCCATCAACATTTACAGTATCGACGAAAATCTGAATGTTGTTCCTGCACGAGTCGCTCCTGAAGAGAAAGAACATCATTTCGATTTGCTGCTCTTGGTCAATGACAATTCGTCCCATTTCACATTCATTAAAAAATTTTCTGCCCTGGTTCGGTCCCAAATCACTACACATCATGATGCTATTCATGTTTGCAAAAGATGCTTCAAGCATTACGATGATCGGGATAGGGTTAGCGGGCTCACTGGTCTTCAGTGTTTGGTAAAACACAGTGAGCTCTGCAAACAACATGCTGCTGTTAGGATGCAGATGCCACAGCTTGATGAAAATGGCCAGCCACCTGTTCTGAAGTTCAAAAACTTCCATCACAGTGATAAGATGCCCATCGTGTTGTATTGCGACTTTGAAGCTATTCTGGAGAAAATCCATACATGTCACCCGAATCCTGATGAGCCATACACACTGCAGTACCAAAAGCATAAAGCATACAGCTACTGCATTTATGTGAAAGCAGATAACTCCGTCATTCCTGCACACCTAACTTCTTCACTTCCTTCACAGCCTGAAATATACAGGGGGTGTGACGCAGAAGATAAATTCATATCCCGCATTGTGGAGATTGGACATGATGTACAGAAAATATTTTCTACATATGTTACTATGACTCCGCTCACACATGCACAAAACACTGCTTTTCTGCAAGCAAGGTGTTGTTGCTACTGTGGGGGAAAGTTTGGAGGGGCTGTAAAGAAAGTTCGTGACCGCAATCACTTCACCGGTGAATTTATTGGGCCTGCATGTAATGACTGCAACCTTCTCAGACGCAGACCAAAAAAGATGATTGTGTTCTTCCACAACCTGACATACGATCAGAACTTCATTATCAGGAAGTTGGGGTATGATAGTAAAGACATCTTCATCATTCCGAATTCAGAGGAGAAGCTGATAACTTTTTCCAAGAAGTTACATGATAAGTTCAGCATTCAGTTTGTCGATACGTTCCGTTTTATGAGTCGGGGTCTCGCTTCGCTCGCCGAGTTCTTGCCTGCAGACAAGTTTATAAGTACTGCTGAGTTTTTCGCTCCTGATGAGTTGGAGTTGGTTACCCGCAAGGGAGTCTTCCCCTACGACTTCGTTGATTCTTTTGCTCGACTAGACGATACTAGTCTTCCATCCATCGATGAGTTCTTTAATATTCTGACTGATTCTGGTATTTCCGAGGCAGATTACGCTCACGCACAAAATGTCTGGGACAAGTTTCAGTGTGCTACCTTAGGGTAGTACGCTGACTTGTACCTAAAGACGGATGTTCTGATTTTGGCGGACGTATTTGAGAATTTCCGCAGTCTTTGCTTGGAAACATATAGTTTAGATCCGTCTCACTACATTTCTTGTCCTGGGTTCGCTTTCGACGCGATGCTTCGAACCACAGGTGTACAGCTAGAGCTACTCACAGATTATGACATGTATATGTTTGTGGAGGCTGGTATTCGCGGTGGTGTAGCGCAAAGCATTAAACGTCATTGCGTAGCCAATAATGCCTACGTACCAGAAACACATGATGCTTCCAAGCCATCCACATTCCTGGAGTACATTGATGCAAACAACTTGTACGGGTGGGTGATGTCTCTGCCGCTCCCCATTCGTCATTTCCAATGGACAGACACATCAATTGATGTCATGTCTATTCCGGAAAATTCACCCACAGGCTACATTATCGAGTGTGATGTGGAGTACCCTCTCGAACTCCACGAAAGTCACAAAGACCTGCCATTTCTTCCCGTAAATCAGTGTCCTCCCGGCTCAAAGCAATCAAAGCTGATGACAACGCTGGAAAATAAAGAGCACTACATCGTTCACTACAAAAACCTACAGAAAGCAGTATCGCATGGTCTAAAAATCATAAGTATACATAAAGTTCTTCAGTTTGAGCAGTCGGCATGGTTGGAGCCCTATATTCGGCTGAACACCAACAAGCGCAAAGCAGCAGCCAACGAGTTCGAGAAGGAGTTCTTCAAGCTCGCTGTGAACTCGACATTTGGCAAACTAATGGAGAACAAGAGACGGAGGCTCAAAATGGAGTTGGTGTGCTCCGAGAAGCGTTTTAAGAAGTTGGTGTGTCGTCCGTCCTTCAAGGACCGCACACTGTATGAGCCAAACTTGAGTCTTGTCCACCTGAACCATGAGACCATCATTTTCGACAAGCCGATCTATGCCGGACTCGTAGTACTTGATCTATCAAAAACACTCATGTACGACTTCCACTATAATACTATGAAACCGAAATATTAGGAAAATATTCATCTGGCATATATGGATACAGACAGCTTTGTGTATGAGATTCAGACACAGGACTTCTACCATGATCTAAGAGCGGACCCTAAGTTCATGTCTGAATTCGACACCAGCTGCTACCCTCCTGACCACCCATGCTTCTCCCCCATCAACAAGAAAGTTGTTGGCAAATTCAAAGATGAATGTGGGGGCGAAGTAATGAGCGAGTTTGTCAGTCTGCGGGCCAAACTCTATGCCTACAAGTGCGGTGGCATGGTCGAGAAAAAGGCCAAGGGCATCCAGCGTTGTGTGGTTAAAAACCGCATCACATTCGGTGACTACCTGGATGCCCTGCAAGACCACCGCACTAGGAGGGCAGGCGTTAGGGCCATACGGTCGAGGCAGCACATACTCTATACTGAGTACAGTAATAAGCTGGCCATAACATGGGAGGACGACAAACGGCTGATCTGCGAAGATGGTATCCATACGGTCCCCCACGGGTATGTCGGAGATGACATGTAAATATTTTTTTGCGAATAGTTTGGGTGTTGCTGTTTCAATTTGTTGTATAGTTTCAGTTTTTGTTGTATACCTAGTTTCTGTTTTTGTTGTATATTTTCTGTTTCAGTTTATGTTCTTAATTTAATAAATAAGATTTTACCTACATATTACTTATTATTTTTTAATTGTTATAACCTATATCCCCCCAAGGTACTGATACTTATAAATGTTTTAGAGAATGGTAAAATGTAATTATACGCAGACAATCAGTCTGTTTGTAGAAGTCATAGAGGTAGGATGTGTACAAGTATATTAATTAGGACTCGTCAGATACCCGGGTGGCTGTGACGGCAACGGAGAACTTGGTGAATACAGGCTACCGACTTGTCTCGTCTTGTCCCCCGACTTGTCTCGACTGTCTAGACTTGTCTCGACTCGTTCCCGACCTGTCTCGACTGACTACATAACACTTGGCGCCATCCGGCAGTAAATTTAAGAATTAAAGATGGCGTCCGTGACACAAAGTGCAACGGTGGTGTCACGATTCGAAGTTGGTGGAAATTTCTAGAAATACAAAATGGCGGATGGATTAGCATGGATTGGCATACAGATTAGCATGGATTAGCATACAGATTAGCATAGATTGGTATACGAATTGGTATAGATTGGCATACGAATTGGCATAGATTAGCATAGATTGGCATAGATTGGCATAGATTAGCATAGATTGGCAAGGTAAAAGGTCAAGGTCAAAGGTCATGATGACGTCATCCAAGATGGCCGCCGATGACGTCATCCAAGATGGCCGCCGGCTCCTGGCTCCTCCGCCTGTTCTTGAACCCCCCATTTCCAACTACTGTAACGGGACATTTTTTCGTGCGTACATGGTTAATGAACGTAACGGGACACTTTTTCGTGCGTGTATGGCTGGCGGAAGTGACGTAATCCAACATGGCTGATGAAGCGAAGCCGTAAGGTGGCATGATCGGATCCCCGATCCCCCTCCCTCCTCCCCTGTCCTCATACGAACCAAATACATCTACTTAAGATTAAAATTTATAGAAAAAATAAACTAAAGTTTTTTATTTCAAATTATTTTAAGATTCACCCCTAAAAAATGTTATACCTATGGTTTAGTGTAAAAATATGCATAATTTATAATCTTCTGGATTTAAGAAAAAAAGTTAAGAATGAAAACAAGCACATAGAATTACAAATTTAATTTAATTTATTTTCTGGTTCGTCTTTTAAGCGTAAGAAAAAATATTAAGTTGTTTTTCATCATAAAACTTTATATCTCAATAGCAAATAATGTTAGATGTAAGTTTTTTAAAGGCAAGATTTTATTAATACTCAGAAAATGCGCGTACGAAGTCGTGGGTTATTAGCTACCTAGTTATTAATAGATGCGTCTATTATATTTATTTAAAAACAGTTAAACTGTAACTAACTACTGAAAATCACCAACAACCAAAGAAAATAAATAAACATTTTAATATTACATTATAACAATAATTACTTAAATATTAAATTACTTCTAAAGACTTATTTTGAAGTGATCTCAATAAGCAATGTTTTCGGAACAAGTATTATATCACCTAAAAGCTTCACAAGCACCATCTGTGTGTGACAAAAAGAACAAGGCCACCAAACTCGATTGCCTGTGTTTCAATTCCAAGCACCCAACAGGAATTATATCGAACACTTGTAAAATATCTCGTTGGAAAAATGTCTTAACTCTGTTGACAGGCACTAGACCGAAATGCACTAGACCGAAAAATGGAATATTTCTCTCGCTAAGAATATGTCTTAAATCTGGCGTCAGGCACTAGACCGAAAGGCACTAGACCGAAAGGCACAAGACCGAAAGGCACAAGACCGAAAGGCATAAGACCGAAATTTCGGTCTTATGACTTTCGGTCTTGTGCCTGGTACCCTAACAAATTTGTGGGCACAATGACTGTCGTTATTTTTGCACAAATAACTTCCAAATTAATACATAAAATCTAGTAGTCGAAATTCTCGGTCAAGTTCGTTAATGGACAATTTTCGACCAAAGGGGTAGAAATGGGGAAGGTTTTTTGAGTAACAGAAAATCGCTGTAACTCCCGTAATATGGAAAATATTACATCCGTTTGAACATATTATAACTTGTAGGAGTAATACCAAAATCTTTTGTCTGAATACGTTTTTTTCATACAACCAACCATAACAGCAATGTGTTGAAAAAACAAGGGATGGTGTACAAAAACAAAATCATAACTCCCTTCGTAGGCACAACATTGAATTCTATACTTTTTTTTTATTAATTTTCTAATTTTTATCAAAATAATTGTTTGAAACAATTTTTGATTAGATGAATTTGCTGCAAGGGGTGAAAAAAATGAGTAGAATTTAAAAAAAAATGTTTAATTCCCTTAGTAGGTACACTATCAAATACGTTCTAATAATTTGTACATCCTACAATTTTTATCTAAAACTATATCTGAAACAATTATATCATAAGATGAATCATTGTTGAAGGGGGTTGAAAAATTAAAAAGGTAGAATTACAAAAATTCATAATTTACGTACCATATACACAGTTAAATCCGTTCTGTTTTATAGTAATACCTTAAATTATCATCTACAAATTTCGTCTGAAATAATTTTTTATAGGACCAACCCTTACTGCAAGGGGTAGAATGGTTTGAGAGCAACAAAAAAAAAATCCTAACTTCCTTCGTAGGTTCAACATCGAATTAGTTCTGATATTTTATAAATCATATATTTTTGATATAAAACTTTTGTTTGAAACAATTTTTGATTAGACGAACATTGCTGCAATGGGGTTTAAAAGAAAGGGTGGAAATAAAAAAATATATACATTTTTTTTCATTATAAACGCAAAAATTCTTACTCAATCATAGTCAAAAATATTTTGAATTTGGTTTCAGTTTGCTCCGGCTTTGGAATATTTGTAGTGCAAGGACCTCACATAACTTAGAAAGTTACAATTTAGAATAATCGTAACTTAGAAACATGCAACTTATAACTGTAATAAGTTAGAAACATGTAACTTGTAATCACACAACGCCGAACCACATAATTAAAAAAAAAAAAACTTTCGGCACAGCTTCAGGCGTATGTATATTTCGAAGTACCTATTTAAGTTGGAAATATTTTGGAAACTTCTTTAAACTTCTGCAACATTTTAAGAACTTAATGTACATATTTATATTCTCCAATATTACAAAATTATCCATTAAATATTTGCTCATTTTCCATGCAAGGAAAATATTACGAATATTTTTAGCTCAATGCATACAGTATTCAATAGTTTAAAACGCAGCATTGAATATCTCCGAACGAATTTCATATTATATGCCAAATAAGGAGTTTATTTATTATTTTTGACCTCCAAACACTATTTTTTATCCTTTGAACTAATAATATTGTATTATAAATATTTGCTTTCTTCCAAGGTTTAGGATAATATAAAAATGGTTTGATACTAAGAAAGTTTTGACATTTTTTTTTAAATTTCAACCCCTGTTTTTGCGGTAATAAAACGTTTCATCAAAAATTGTTTCAACCAAAGTTTTAGATGAAGTTTAGGATTCAAACAATAAATTATATTGAATTTGATAGTATATCCGTTAAAAAAAAATAATGATCTTTTTTTCAAACCTTGTTATTTCCATCCCTTTCAGTAATGGTTGGTTAGATAAAAAATTAGTCTAACAATACTTTTAGACAATATTTAGAAAATTAATCAAAAATAAGAATGTATTCGATAAGGCCTACATGGTAGGGAAGTTTAATTTTTTTTTTCTATTCCAACCCCAGGTTTTTTCAACCCCTTGAAATAATAGTTTGTATTATCAAAAATTGTTTCAGACAAAAGTTTTAGATAAAATTTATAAGATTTAAAAACATTTGAATTGATTTGATAGAGTGCTTACTAAGGGAGTTATAAATTTTTTTGTCATTCAACATTTGTTTATGCCTCCCCTTGCATTAAAAAGTTTTAGATTAAAAATTATAAGATTAATACGTAATTTGTACGAATTCAATTTTGTGACTACGAAGATAGTTAATATTATTTTTTGTCCTTTAACCCTTATTTTTTCAACCCCTTGCAGTTATGGTTGGTCGTATCAAAAAAGTTTTCAGACAAAAGATTTTGGTATTACTCCTACGAGTTATACTTTCAAACGGATGTGATATTTTACATATTATGGGTGTTACAGCGATTTTTCAGTTTTTCAAAAAACCTTCCCCATTTCTACAACCCTTTGTCGGATATTGCCAATTAACGAACTCGGCCGAGATTTTCCACTGCAAGATTTTATGTAACAGTTTCGAAGTGATGTGTATAAAATTGTGACAGTTATCGTGCCCTATATATATATATATACATTTTAGTTAATTATGGTTTTGGGGTCTATGGGCCATGAAAAGAAAAATTATATAAACATTTTCCGAAAGCTGCACCATGATAACGGCTACAATACGTAGTACTTATATGAAATCTACCTAAAAATGGAGGATTTATTTAGGTAGACACTTAGAAGTTATAAATATATGACATTACTAAAATTTGATCCTGAAACATTTTAAAGACATATTTTAATATTAAATATACATGTCTATTTGATATACTTTAACGTCAGAAATCAGTCTGTAAATACTTCCTACGAACAAACCCTAGCATTATTGAACTGATTCAACGTATAAGATTTAACAGTAAAAATTTTGTCACGAAATTATTTTTTTTATGGCGTTGAATATATTTAAGCTACCAATTTGTTGTGTCTCTACAGTTGTTTTAAGCTGCGCTATCTCTAATTTAAATGTAAACTAAGGGTTGTAACGCCAAGTTTCTAACGTACTTTTTAAGTTGTCATTATTTCTTTATTATGACTTGAAATGATAAAACAAAGTATTTAGGATAGTTGTACTATGATAAAGTGCGCGGTGTAAATTCAGTGATGTTCACGAAAGCAATGTATGCGGAGGAATCACACTTGCCCCGGGTGGCAGCACCGTTGCCTCCTGCCGAGCGCCGTGCACCGAGGGCTCCCGGCTACACGCAGTAGCGTCCTCGCGGGGCCTTGCAGCAGTCGACCGCGCGGCTCCAGGACTCTGGTCGTGCACTGGCCGCCACCACGCACACGCATTTCTTTGCGCACACTATACAACATTGTTTCGTTAACACAAAACACTTGGCAGGGTCTGAATTGAAATAAATAATTTTTACAAAAAAAAAAAATTCTTTAATGATGATGAATTGGTAAAATATGAGACTAGAAGTCAGGAAGTCCTGGGTTCGAGTCATCAGCTCCAGCGAGTTATTCCTCGACTCCCCCGCCTGTCCTCCCGGCGGGATCCACCTCCCCCTCCCCCCACCGGCATCCAAGTCTGTGCACAATCAAACATTTATGTCGTGAGATTATAAACATCGGTCGGGGAAGTAATTTAATTGTTTTTTTTCTTCATTGCAGTAACTCATGGTAAAACATTTATGACTATTATAATATATTTACACTCTTAGAAAATTTTTGGTAACGTTCATAAACAATTTATTGGAAATTTTCCTACTAATAAATTGTTACTCTTCTAAGAATTTACGTAAAAGTAAAATGAATAGGAAAAATACGACTGTGTAGGTTAACCACTTCCATGACATATTTAAGAACATTACCAAACATTTCTTACAGTGTAAGTATAAAATAATTAAGCTGGTATTTTTTTTCTGTTAGCTGGGAATGAGAGGGCACCTAAATTAAGGTTAATTCTACTACAGGTTGGGAAGATCGATGTTGTAAGTATGGCACACTAAATGGTTTTGGCGCTAGATAGCAGTGGTGTTTGGCGAACGTGACACATTAATTTGTTTTAAATGATATCAAGGTAGCCTTTTGCGAATTTTAAATTGAAATATTAAATATATGATAAATCTTCCAATTATTTTGGGTTTTGATTTACAAATATTTAATCTTTCTCTCTTAGTGGTTTTAAATTTTGTTTTTAAATATGCCTAGTTTTGTTTTATGTCCGTGCGAAACTCGGTGTAAAGGAAAGTATTATGCTAACATTAGAATATTAATGCCTTCCGCATACAAGAAAAATAGATAATTATGCAACAGAAAGATCCCAAAGATGAACTAAAGTAAAAATAATAATAATATGTGTGAAAACATTTTAAAGGTTCATGAAAAACTAAAATAGTACACCCTTATCTCAAATACCATCCCCACTTCCAGGTTATAGGCACGTCAAGAATTGAACACACTGTATTTAGGGTAGGGTTTTCAGAAAAAAAAAATAACGATTTTGTTAATAACATGAAAATAAAATTGCCAAACCTATATCTATGTACTTTTTTTTAAAAATAAAACACGCATTAATATTTTCTTTTTTTTCAGCATCTATCAGGTTAAAATAAAGCAAAAATTCTCAGTTTTTTTAATTCTTCACATTTTTTTTCCCATCCTGTAAGGCTACTTTGCATTTCCATATTTTACCGTATATTTACTCTAATATTGCTGGTTAGGTAAGCCACATTAAAAATACTGTAAAAAAACATGTGATTGGATGGCTGGTTATGTCAGCGACATGAATTATGAATTCGTTACACATTTAATATTTTATTAATGGAGCTATACTTACTCAACTATTCAATCTTGTTTGCAATAATGTGTAACAAAGGCAAAAATCTAACCTCGAAAACATATTTTAACTAATAAAATGATCACCAATACTACGAAATTAAAAGAAACACTCAGAAACGCCATGTTATAAACATTCCACATAGTGGAAACATGAAAATTCTACTGGAAAATAATTGTGTCAAAGGCCTGTGCGAAGCTTCGTCGAAGCGAATAAATCGAAGCTTTTATTATTATTATTCGATTTGACTTCGCCAGGAAATAGGTATGCTATGCGTTTTATTTGAAGTTTCAGTTTTGATGCAAAATTTCGCGTGTGATGTGGAGTTAGGTGTTTGTTGCAAAGCTTTAAAACCTGGAATCCTAATTTTCACTCATGGAAATCTGTTTTTTTTTGTTTTATATATGTTTTGCACCAATAAATTTGGTTACTTAAAAAAATCAAATGTCACTAAGTTTGCTTTTTTTAATGTCTGTATTAATATTATGTATGCATGATTAGTCTGCAATTTTTATTAAATGGTGTTACATATTGGGCCCAATTGGCAAAGTAAAAACATTAAAAAAGCTAAAAAAAATATTTTTATTACTTCAATATAGTGTTTTATAAAATAAGTGTAATAATAAATCCTTGCTGATATATATTCGAAATTCGATTCGACTTAGTAAATATTTTAAACTTTCTATTTTATATTAGCTTTGCATCTGAAAAAAGTATTTGAACAGGCCTATGTCTCAGGTAATGAAATATTAAAAAATGCATTTTATCATATTGTTACGATTTACCGCGGGTTCGTAAAGGATAGCCCAATTAAAGATTTTTATCACACACAGTTTTATTGATGGCCACTACTTATGTCACTTACAATTAATCTTCTAAGATGGCAAATAATTAACTACACTTAAAGAAATGTCTATTCCCCAGTCACTCGTTTATCACAATCCGCACACCTCGCTGGGCCGCACCTCTGGCGCAACTCTCGCCGCAGCACCCCTCGTGGACCTCCGCCGCCGCCTTCGCAGCTCCCTTCGCCGAGATCCCACTCGACGCCTCGCTTGGAACTTCGCTCGGGACTCCGCCGCGCCCGCAGCACTATCGCCAAGAAACTTCGCCGCGGGAAAACTCCCGAAACCACTCATTCACTCACTCCCTGCCCTGGAACCTTCGTCCAAGGACTTCGCCACTCTGCCGCACCCGCGGCACTATCGCCCCGGAAGCTCCGCCGCGGGAGCAATCCCGACTGAACTCTCACTGCTCACTGACTCCCTGCCCTGACGTCCTCTGGCATATATATATATATATATAGGCCCCGGCGCAATTCCAGAACTCACGAGAGCGGCCGGGGCCAGTCGCGTCATTCTGAGCTGTCCCGACGGCAGAAATCTCTCGAAAACACGTGTCGGTGGCTCGCGTAACTCCGCAGCGGGAGGGGGGGGGGAGAGAGAGAGAGCTGAGGGCTGGAGGGAGATAAAGCGGCGACCCAGGTGCGCACGGCACATCTCATGTTACGGCAGCCGCCAGCCAGCTCTGCACCTGCGCATGTCGTGGCCTTGCTCACATTCGTAACAATATTTACTTGTTTTGGAATCACCCCTCTCTTAGATAATTACTCTTGGTTTTAATTTACTGAGTTTCTAGTGTTTGTTTTACTGAAGAATTAATAATTGAAACATAATTAATTTTTTGTATCTCTCTCTGTCTCTTAAGATTACAAAAATGCAATATTAGTTTCAAAAAGTTTTACGATGTCATTTATTTTTAAGAGAAAGTGTGTACTTCCTTGCACCCACTGGCTCCGGTTTGGAAAGAGTTGAGACACCCACCCTTGGCACATTGTACATGAAAATACTGTATTTATTCTAAAACACCTAAACAGTACTACACCAATCCTTCTTTCTTGCCGTATCAATATAATCAACTTTAACATGTTTAACTGCAATTTTGATTCATTTTTGATAACCATTGAAGTCAACGAATGTAAATTTTTTTAAAAAAAGGATAAATGTTCATGAAATTACCTGTAGGTACCAAAAATTGTATTATACATTGTCACTAAATCAATTTCACTCGTTTTCCCTGTAAACCGTACAGAACTAGAGAGAGCACACTCAGTGATATAACAAGTGGTTTAAGTCAGGAAGATCATAAAAATATACTAATAAACCTTTACTATTTCCGCCTGCAACTAGGAATATTAAAGTGCAAGTGACATAGTTCATAGGTTTCCACGTAATTGTTATTGAAATTCTCTTAATGTTTTAACGAAGAAAATACATATATAACTTACTTGAAACATAATCATGACATAAGATTGCTATTATTTGAATAAAAATGAAGGCAGACTGCACTTTCAAGTTTTCTCTTTGATCCAGGGCTCATGTCATAGCCACTTTTTTAATGAATATATTTCATTTTAATTTTATAATGGTTCTTTTATTTTGGGTATAGTATATTTAAGAAAAAAAACATTTAAAATTTATGAAAAATTCACAGGATTTTTTTTAAAGTACTTATTATGACATTAAATTGAATATTATTAACTAAAATACATCATTGTCGAGGCTACGAGCTATTTTAAGTTTCATTCACAACACATCCATGTCTACAATTATACTTAAAAAATTTTTAAACAATTGCGTGCCATGCAGACAAACTTCGTCAATGCCAGGACACGAAGTTGTGAACTTGCCCAATCTCGAGCAGGAATACTCAATTGCGCGATGATATTTAAAATTTATTTGAACTTAATGTGTGTTACCGAATTCCTTCTCGAAAGATAATTTTGCTTAAATGTTCCTTTAAAAGTGCAGCTGAAAGGATAACAGCTATTTTTGTTCACCTTTTGAACCATGAGCGTACACGTGGGTGTGGATGGGGGATATATCTCACCCCAAATTAAAAAAAAAATTATTATTCCCATTAACAAATGGAAAGAATCTGAAAGTAAACAGCGGGCGATGTGGTTCTATCCTCTCCCCCTCCTCCAAAACTGGAAAGAAATTTTGCGTAATCTCCTGTTCTGAATAGTTATAATGATCCTTACAAGAGCACCGATGCAGTCTCGTGAAAGGACGATTTGCTTCTATCTTTAAATTCACCCTAATGGTCTTTTTAGAGGCTTGTGGCTATTCGTTCAGAAGAAAAGTGGCGATAGTTGGTAGGTGAACCAGTAAACTACTGTCCACACTTTTATGTGTATTTATTATTTTTAAATATTCAACTTAAATACGTATAAATTATAAATAGCTGGGAAATATGTCGCCAATAATCTGTACACACATACCAGTTACTGCCGAAATGTGTATCTTTTTCGATAAGCAGGTTGTGTTTCCGTCGAAATAATATGGATGTTACAAATAAATTCTCACTAAATGCAGTCTTTATGCTAAATTAATCTTTGGTTAGCGCTGCCATAGTCAAGAACGCATCCGTAAACGGAACGATTAACACAGCTCGATTTTTCGTCTACTTTTTCCAGTTCTTCTTTTAGTTGTCTCAACTCTCCGGAAAGATGAGAGAAGGTTCATGATTAGCATAGGGCTAATTTTAACTTCCTCGCGAGTACCTGGTGTGCGGCAATCTTGTTGAAGCTGTCACTGTTGTTGGTACCAATATTGTTGTAACCACTGTTGTTGGTATCACGGTTGGTATTCTCGGGAAGGGATCTGTAAGTCTCGGTAACGCGGTCACCGTCTAATGTTCCCTGCGACTGCCGGGACTGAACGACCATCTGAACTGTCAGCTGACCGGAGCAACTGAGGTCCACGCTGAGGTCGTCACCAGAGAGTTCAGGCCTGACGTCACACGTGGAAGACTGACGATTGAACTGAGCTTGAAGGTGACCCTTACAGACGAGTGAATCAACTAACGGCTGCAGGGATGTCGAGTCTATGTTAATAAACCAGCGGAATTTCCTGTGGAGATTTCAGAAACCATTGGAAACAAAAATCATGATTGCTATACTGTTAAAATTTTCACTCTAAATTTTTGAAGAACGCTGGGTACGAATTATCCAGGGATCTTCATAAATTTGTCGTTATCTTTGTAAATTTAGGGGTACAAAGTTCACAAACTCTAAACTTAAACCCACAAGAATAATCTTGGTATTCAAGTAAAACGTTCAATAACTGGTTAAGACTCATGCAAAAACACACTTATTTCTCTCGGAATTAGAAATATGTTGTGGTTTCTGCGAAGATCCAGCTATCTGAAATTACGAACAACTCTTCGTTTACTTGAGGCACAAATGTCCGTAAATTTACTGTAATTTCTCACAGTGTAGATGGGGTTTGAACCTGAGTTATCGCAAATGCGAGTCCGAAGATAGACCATTGCCACCTCGATCAGTGTGGTCGTATCTGATATACACACAAAAGGTTATTATTTAAGTATTCCCATTTCTAAATCAATTTGTTTTTCTGATAAACTCTCTTAAGTTATGTGATTCTAAATTATCTGTCTGATCTGTGTTTCTAAGTTATAGTATTTCTATGTTATGTTTTTTTTAAATATATTACATTTAAAATTGTGTTTCAGTGTTTTTTTTTAAGTTATATAATTATACATTTTACATATCTTTGTTAGTGTGTTTTTTTTTTATTTATGGTAGTTGTTAGTCATGTGACATGACTCATGTCTTTCTAAGTTATGATGTTACAGCTTTAGTGTTCACTGTCGTTGAGTGGTCAGAGCACTCGCCTCCAACCAGGGCTGAGGTCAAGCCCAGATCCTCCGCAAGTGGGAACATGACGGACGTTGCCGTGGCCGGTGTTTTCCCTCGGGGTGCTCTCATTTCCCCTACCATCTCATTCCATCATTACTTCATCCTCATCTCGTTACCCACGTGGTTTCTAATGATCTTGATGTCATCCATTTAATTGTAAGTTTTGATATTCTAAATTAGGAACGTTCTTATTATATATATACGTTCTCGATTTACACTCAGCCCATTGGCGATTGCTCACCCATTTTCCCTGCAGTACCAGTGTAATATGTGTGTCTGTAATGACTTCGCTGTACAATAAATTAAGAACTGTTACACAGTGGGAACTCAATGCTATTGACATTTATGTATTAGCAATTTTTATAGTCGTTTTAAAATCTCGAAAAATTGACAAACATGTTTGTCATAATTTCTAAATACGATAAAATCATTGTAAGTTACTATAATCATTGTTTGTAAATAAATTAGGTATGTTGTTAGAAATAATATGTGTAAATGTAAGCCTTCAATGTAATAATGCAAAAAAATTGTTCAATTGTGTATCAAATCTCAATGAGAAAACTAGTGATATTTTTGTAAGCATTAAGGACGCATATAATTTTCATTGTCCAGTATCAGGATGGAATATTGAATAAAAGCATATAAATGTTGCCTGATGGTCTGTCCCTGTGGTATTCACGTGTATTTAATCGGTACTGCCAACCCTGAGATAGATTCCTTGTCACAAGCCCTCGGCCACTACAATCGCGCCTTGCGTTCTTCCTCGTCGTCCCAGGATGCAGCACGTCAAACACATGGTAGAAATTAAAAAGAAAATTTCAATTCTAGTATTTAAAAGAAAATAAAAGTTTGAGGATTTAATAAGTTGAAAACCAGCAGTATAAAATACATTGTGTGAAAAAATCAGGAACATATAGTGGCTTATAAAATTTTATTCAAGACTGTTTAGGCAAACGAGTATAAGTAAAAAGTGGCGAAAATGTCATATATTGATGTGTAAACACGTTAGCTCTCAGTATACGGCATTTAGTGAATGGAATGGAAGTCGTTTAACGGAAATATGACACAAAGATGGTGGACCCACGTGTAGATACATTAACATTTATATAGTCACTTTCGTAAAGGTTAGGGGACAAATCAAACTTATCGATGAGCTAAATTAATTTTTATGATAGTGTAATTACCCTGTAATATATTTGGTAAACTAAAATAGTTATAGTAAAAAGTAAACCCAAGTTTTAAAATGCGTAAGAACTCTGGCATTAAACTATTGATATTACACAGTCTCCTTCCCTAACCCCAATTGTCTCGATAGCCGACGTCCGTAGCGTAGTCTGGGTTCGTGTCTCGGATAAGGCATGGGTGTAATTTTGTAAGTGTTTACATTGGTCACTCGTTTGTCGAAGTCAATGAAACTGTTACACGAAATTGTCATATTAAGGAATAATAAGTAAATAAAAAGGTGATGACAAGCGTGGGCCAGCCAAACATGTAATAATAATAAAAGAAGATAGCGCTGTAAAAGAACGCGCGGTACATAAACTCAAGGGGTAATTTTTGACGTGGTTCAAACTTCGTCACTGGAAAACATCTTTACTTTTTTTTAAACAGATTATTGGATTTTATAAATTGTGCTTTAAGAAAAAATATATATATGTACATTTTATTTGTATATCTTATTTCTATAATATTATTAAATACATGGCACATTCCAATTGATTAAATTCCTGGGAGAAAATCAGGTAAAAACCAGACTTTAAGTATTTTTTCAATTTTTTTTTTTATATTTTATCTGAGCCGTTTCAATATATAGTTTAAACTTTCGCTTTGCAAATCGAATGATTCGATAGTCGCCGTAGCTGCTCCGGCAGCGAATTATAGCGGCTGGTGCGGAACTAGATGTAAATCGCGTCCAGAAATTTAGTTGAAAACCAATTTACGTATATGTATTTATCACGCTTGGCATTATTTAAAATAGATCTACGTTAAATTTGGTGTCCGAGTTTCGTGTATTATTTTATTTGCAACACGAGAACAATGAATTTACTCGTTACTGAGTTTAGATGTTTACACATCACATGTTTTTATATTAATTTTACATTAATACATAAATTGTCAGCTAAGCTCTCGTACATTTATAAATGTAGTTTCAATAGACACTGTACACAAATTGTCCAAAACTGATGTCAGTGTTATGTTAAAAATAAAAACTAATAATTCTCCCCTGAAGAGCGTGAAGGTCGCGAGGTTGTTCGTCGCGCCGCCACGAACAGCTGGGCGACCGTTACTCAGGCGAGCAGAGCTGCGCCGGGCCGAGCGCAGGAATGCCGGCGGGGCGGGGCTTCCTGGAAGCGGCCGGGGGCGTGGCCCGCCCGCTCACCGAGCTGCAGTCAGGCCCGGCAGTCGACAGGCCAGTTACATGCGGTTCTCAATAACGTACTCACGTACGAGCGATAGAAGTTATACTTACTTGGCTGATAAAAAAAAACAAACTTTATTTTTGAAAACAAAATATCAAAAGGACTGAAGTTATATTACGTATACGATTGGTATGGTATAGGTTCAACCAAATTAAAATTTTAAATAAATATTCAGTATTCGATTTTAATATAACCATGTGTATAAAATCAATGATTTAATTTAGTAAAATAATGGATATTAATTAATTTTAATTAATAATAAAAATAAATACAAATGCTGAATGTTTATTGCAATTTATTAATTTAAATTATTTATTAAATAATATTGTAATAATTTATAGTTTATAATGGAAATAAATTATATATACGGGAACATAACTTCACCTATAAAAATACACTTATAAATACAATAAAAAAAATTATGAACATAATTTCTATCACTAATATTCACAATAAATAAATGTTTTTAAATTATATGGACCAGTATTCAATATCAGTCACTAAAGTATAAGATTTAAAAGCACACACACATATATATAATATATATATATAATATTTATCTTTATGTAGAATTTTTTCATCCTGTGAAAATTTGGCTGCATAGGGAACGCGCATCGTAAAAATTCACTCTCATCATTTTTTTTCATAACGCGCCTAAAGAAGTAGGTATAACTTGAAAATTTAAAATTTAAAAATGTCGTAGTTTTCGTGTTATGGGCACTTTATTTTCAAAAGTTTTTAAATCCCCACCCTGCAACCAATTATTACATACTTTGTCTAAATATTTACTACTCGCGCTGTAAAAAAAATTACTTTGCTAACTTAGCAAGTTATTTGCTTTAATTAGCCATATTTTCAAATAACTTGCTAAGTTAACAAAGTAATCCTTTTTTACAGTATGACTAGTAAAATTGATTAAAAATATTTTGCCGCATGTCTTTGAAATATATTTCCTCCTTAAAAGTAGAGTATAATTTTGTTTATTTTGAGTTATCAATACTAGTTATTTATGATTGCTTAGCAAAAATTTTTAGTCGCAGTATCAAATAATTTGGTTCAGGGTAGGTATTATAAAACTGTTAATAAATGCCTATAACTCTAAAACCTCGACACTTTTTTTTCTCTTAATTTTAGAGGTTTTGATTCAGAACCTTAATTTTCAGGATTATCATCAGTTCTCGGCTTGACGTTGAGTTGTTAGACATTATGTATACATGATTGTATCCACCAAAGTTATTTTTTATCCTCGCTGTTAGGAATTATAGTAAATTCACAGACTTCTGTACAGAGGATGCACTTCAAATAAACAAGTGTTGTTCATAGTTGTAGATAACTTTGTAGTTCGTAAAACAACTACGCCTGATTTTTACAGGTTAACAAGAGGCGTAAACGTGAAAGGAAGAAGAGGGTTTTCTTGCAAAATTTTAAAGGTATTTTTAACATTACAGGAGGATTTTTGGGAGCAAATAGGCCTATTCCAAGTAGTAAAGTGAGTTTTTTGTAAATTTATGAAGATATACGAAACATTCATGAAAATCCCTGGACAGTTAGCAACCAACAGTGTTAAAGCCTCCAAATCTGTTTGTGTAGCGACATCGATAATCAGGGTGGTTTCGGTGGTAGTTTGAAAAGATAGGCTTAAAACTATGGTTTATGAAATGTTCTATACGCAGATCCCTTTGCTGCTCGTACAGAAGTCTGGATTCTGCTGCCTTAAAAGGAATGGAATCAATGGCTAATGGTTAAGCCATGGATACACTAGGGGACAAAAATGTCCCCCAACATGACGCGCAACACTCAATCTCAGTTTCGCTGCAACGTTGCCCAGTGGCCCGCAACATTCCGCAACGCATTCACGTGACGAGCAACATGTTGCCAGCTCCCGCTCCGAGAGCCGAGGGTAGACGCGTGGCAACGTGACCCCAACACGTCTGTGACGTGGGGAAACAAAACCGTGCTTTTTCTTATTGAGCTTTACCAGAGTCATGATTTGTTATGGGATACTTCAAACCGTGATTATCGCAAAAAAAAAAAAAAAAAAACGAATGACGCTTGGGAGGATATCCAGTGACTTGGACACGATGGACACACACGTAAGTCATGTTTTGATTATTATTGTCGCAATTTTACATAAACAAACAATGCTAAAACAGTTGTTTTATTATAGAGTGGATCATGCTCAGTGATCGTAAAGGTAGAGTTTTTTCACGTACTCTCCAAAGACGTTATACACATTGAGTGAATAATACTACCCTCTGAAATCCCGTAATTTGTTTTCTCGTTTTCATTTAAAGATTTAAAATTTCGAATTATTTATTGTTTTGTTATGCCATTTTCCCAACTTAGAAAAAAAACTAAGTGCTTCTATTTATTATTTTATTTACACTAATCACACATATGAAAAGACTCTGCCTACTCCTATCATAGATTTTGTTATATGCACAATGTTTATTTCTTTAAAACTATGGACACACAGTACACACACAGGACACACAATGGACACACAGTACACACAGAGAACACAGTACACTCAGGGCACACACAATTGACACACAGTACACACTGGAGACGTGGAGACACACAATGAACACACCGTACACACACTACACGTAATGGACTCAGTACACACACACACACTGGACAAGCAATGAACACACAGAACACAAACAATGAACACACAGTACACACACTGGACACACAATGAACCACATTACACACATTGCATGCAATGGACTCACGTCACAGTAAACACAGTACATGCAATGAACACACACTATACAAACACAGGACACGCAATGGACAAGTAATGCACACATTTAACATTCAGTCGCGAGAACTCAGGCTTTTTAAAAATCGTATTTCGTGAAATAAAAAAAAATCATCACTTTCAAAATCAAAAAAATATAATTAGTTTTTTTCATTTTATCATTCCGTCTACGAGAGTTAATTTATACCTTAAATAACTTGTCACAGGTAGTTTCTATTCCTGCCAAAAGATGGCGCTATGTGTTGTGTTGAGGTAAATATTATTAATTTTTATGCGGGATACGGGATGCGGGTTTCTCTCTCACGGTCGTAAGAGAAAGAGGGCTTCGCTAGGCATCAAGAAGAAGAATGATGTCTTTCATATTAGTGTTTCTCAGTTTTTAAAGGCATAGTATTCGACTAAGTAATTAAAACATTTTTGTTTCTATTACACTTGATTTCAATATTGTAAGTGCTGATTTAGCTACAGGTATTCAGCCATTTATATGCAACTCTGAATAAAATTACATGATTCATTAAGTAAAAAAAAATTCATGCAGATAATGATTTTTCAGACAGAGAAACAATCGGAGAACATCTGCAGAAGTCTCGCCAGGAATAACCAGGAGCACACGGAGAAAAACAAACAAAAGCTTCACCATGTATGACCAGAATAACTTGGAGAAACCAACAAATTATTGACAGGAATGTTCCGAAGCACATGGAGAAAACCAACAAAATAATGACAGGAATTATCAGGAGCACACGGTGAAAACTAATTAACGTTTATCCATAATCAAGATCGGTAAAAAAACAAAAAACAAATACAAATAATAATAATAATAATCAGTAACGAAAAAATAAAAATAAATACAATATATACAAAAATATCTACTGCCAGCTTGTGAACTTCTCCTTTGTTGAGCAAGTATAGAGTTTTAGCAAAAGCCAACTTCAAGAATGTTAATGCTTTGTGGTCGGTGGTCTCACTTAGTAATAGGTTTCTGTAAGGACCAAACAATTGCCAGGGTCTCCTTTTCTGTTACTGTATAATACTTTTCGTCATGATTTAGCATCCTACTGGCCATAGCCACCGTCTTTTCAATACCGCTATCATTTAACTGTATGTGTTTAAATCCTAACGCATATGTGGATGCGTTTGTATACAGAAGAAACTTGCGACCGGACATTTGGTCATAAATGACGTGTTCCTTTAAAATCGCAGCTTTTAGATTTTCAAATGCTTTCGGCATATTCGGCCCATTTTAAGTTATTCGAACAGAGGTAAAGCTAACTTGGCTATCTGATTACTGTAATTCCCATAGAACCCGATCACACCAATAAAATGTCTTAATTGCCTAACATTCTAAGAAACTGGAAAATTAAATTTGCTTGTAACTTTTCGGAAGCAGTTCTTATGACAAACGCGTCAACAAGTTACCTAAACATGGCAGTTATTGCCTACAAAATATAGATTTTTTAAGCTTCACAGTCATTCTGACATCTCTCAGTTTTGATAGCACGATGCGTATGTGTTCAATATGTTCATCATACGTATCTGATATAATTAATATGTCGACATATGCCCACGCAAATGACTTACATTCGGTGCCTAATGTTTTGCCTAAACATCGAGTGAACTCGGCTGCAGCGTTGCACAAACCGAACATAATCTTGAAAACGTATTGGTAGTTCCTGAACAGAAATGTTGTACATTGTTTCGAATCCTCGCGTAACGGTTATGCCGATATCCCGGCGACAAATCAATGGTGGTCAGAAATTTACCTGCTTGGTATAATCTCAAGGTGTCACGGGTGGTATGGGGGCTTTCACGGCCTTTTATAGTGATTCGGTTAATATCACAGGCTTCTAAACATAAATGCACTGAACCATCTTTCTTTCCAACACACAAGATAGGGTTGTCTTATGGACTAGCTGCTCTGGTAATTATTTTCCAATCGAACATAAGATTCAAGTATTCCTCGGCCTCCTGGAAATATTTCGCTGGTATAGGATGTGACTTTCGGTGAAATAGTTGACCGGGTTGCACTACGATTTGTGCTTGATATTATTTATTTACACCTGGTCTACCGGAGAACGTTTCCCGATTACTCATCAACATCGCTAGAAATCTCTCTTTTAACATAGTATTCACTAGATTGATTTGCTATACGGCTTCAGTTAAGTCATTCCCGGATGCTACTGTTTCTATTACAGAACTATTTAAAATACTAAAAAAAGTAATTTCCTTTCTAATGAGCGACATACATTTTTTTCTGATAATTGTCATTGTTCTGTCGTTTTAGACGATTGTTTGTGTTCCGACGCGGTTATCATACATCGCCCAAAATCTAATATGATATTAAAGTTTGTAAGAAAATTTATTTCCAATATACCGGTTTAGCGAGCCCCTTTACTATCAACGCGGTTATTTATTTATTTATTTATTTGGGATTACCCAAGCCTTCTATTTGAAACAAGGCTTGTTTGTTTACAATGGGACTGCTACGCCAATATTTCCCGATCTGGAACCGGAAGTGTGTGTAGTTTTATTCCGGCATTCTGCATCAAAATGCTGCTATCAGTACTAATACACAAAACCTCTGCATCGCTGTCCAAAAGAACGGATAATTTAATGCTGTTAACACTTAGTTCTGGACATAAGGAATCCTTTATCTCTAACGGTACGTCTTGAGGTTTATTCCACAAAAATTCTCTTTCGTTTTCATTGAATAGAATAGTACATAAGCTATGCTTATTTGAATGGTTATTCTCAGGACATCTATTACACTCAGTTAGATAGGCCTTCCTACTTCTTGCATAGATCGACGACTGGAGCCCTTCAACATCGATCCCCTTTAGTTTAAAGCAGATGGTGCCTGCTTGTGGTTCACCACAGGTGACCAGATAGTACTGACGCGTCGTTTGGAAACTGTGTGATTACCGTTGCCTGTTATTCGTGACTTTGATTTCCCGACCTGGTTGCTTTTGTGGTGTTATCATTGAGGTAATTTTCGTGAAAACTCAGTCCGTTTGTGTTATTGGACGGATAGAATACCTGCGACGAAAACTGTGGTACTTTTTACTGTGACTGTGCAATCTGTTCTTGTGTTGTGAATAATTGCCCATGTTATTCGTGATTCACCAAACCGGAATTGCTGTTTCCACAGATCGCTCAACGTAACAAAACGTTTTGTCCTGACACCTTGGTAGACTACACAAAAAAAAAAAATATATTTTCCTTTCTTTGTCACACGTTGTAGCGACACTTCTTCTAAAGTGGTCACTCTTATAAATAAATTATCCCACACAAACGTTAAAAAAAATTATGATTTACAAAACAATCGGTTGCCAATGTGAGATAAGAATATATTTATCGGTGTTTCTAATATAAATCTGAGATAGAGATTGAAAATAAATGACTACTGACTCAAGAATTATGATAAAACTCTGTATTATGTTAAATGGACTATATGGATGTAACACCTACAGTTACAATGATTTTCCAAAAACAAAAAAACAAAAAACAAAAAAACTACCGAATAACAGATTTTTCACTATTGTATCAATGACTAATCAAGATTTTAGACATTATCATTACCATTCCAATTTAACATTAGAATTTACTACCAGGTAAGCTATTGAGTAAGATACAACAGAAAATATTGAGTCAGATACAAAAAAAAAATCATGTAAATGCTATTTACTGTTTAGAAAAATTACTAAGAGCAAATAAAAAAAAATAGCTAAGCTCAATGCAGTATAGCAACGTAATAAACTCTTATCTATAATGAAGTAATCATATATGTGTGTTGATTAATACTGAATCAAATCTTGTTGCTTTGTGTTAATATCATAAAGATCAAATGATGTTAGGAAATATGTTATATATATAATAATATTAATAATAGGTAGAATAATTTATAATTGGAATGTTAATACCTTTTGAAGGATTATAACAAAACTTTTACACAATTCTTTTACCATAATTTTTCATACTGTTTGGATCTGGGAACATGTTTTCGTCAAGCACATAAAAGTATATTATTGTAGAGTTTTAAATTCTACAACATTCAGTTGTCATTGGACGATATCTAGGATGCTAGTGGATCATTATTCTCGGGTAGGTGTTGCAAACTGTCTCAGAAACGATGATTCGTCGAAGTCGATATTTTTGCAGAGTTGACACACGAACGGGTAATCTGTAGCTGTAGATAGTACTTGCAGATCAGTAACACAACGTAGAGATTGTAGCTGCAAAGTCTTTGTAGAAGAGTTGCACAACTTAGAGATTGTAGCTGTAGAAAGTCTTTGAAGAACCATTATTCTCGACGACAGCAATTTAAATCAATGTGTTACACCATCAGTTCGTAGAAGGAAGTATGACTATAAATTATTTGTATTAATAATTCTCAAAGTAGTATTTATTTCTTCTTAATATTATATTGATTATAAAAATGATTAAACAGTAACTGCTTTATTTAACTCAATAAATTCATATTATCTCTTCTGTGGTATCACTTCCAAATCGAATATGAACTTCCTTTCTATAAGACTTATCAGAAAATTTTAATTAGAAAATTTTCTAGCATCTCAAAAAGTTCTTAAAACAACATTTGTCTTTTTTCATCTAGCAAATATTGAATTTTCAAAGACATGGCAAAAAATATTTGTCCTTATGTATTTTCCCCCGTGGATATGACTTCAAATATTGCTCAGAGCAGGAGGATTTAAAATGAAATGATTACAACTTTACCAAAATGAAGTGTTACTCTATGAACTGGCCTAAAAAATAAACATTTTTTTATTTTATTTTGTGGAATGTAAATCCACACCGGACAATGATTTACATTTTATATTAAGTCATAAAAACCAACAATTTCGTAAAATTGACGCCACTTTCTATTGCATTCTTAAACTATTAAAACATGTGATATGTTTATGTTGAATCTCATTCGTGTAATGAATATCATAACAAAAATAAATGTTTAGTTGATAATGTTATATACTATATAGATTTATAATTACATATATATTACACATAAAAATGAAGTGAGCATATACAACAGTTAAACATGGTAGTAATGAATGCATCAGTTCATAAACTCACAGAATAGTTCTAATGGCAAACAAATTGACAGAAAACGGGATAAAACTATATAAATCATGTTTTTTTTTTTTTTTTTAAATATCCTCTACAGTAAAATAAGACCAAATATAGTTCAACAGTCGCAACAAATCTGTCCAGACGCACAGAGCGTTCCTGCGTCACCGGGTGGTTCGAAACGGAATTGGTGGCGAGCAGTGCTGGCGGACCACGCAGCACCACGAATGCTTTAAATTTAATACTAAAAAATAGTATTAAGGTAACAATTTGGCACTAAAATCTAAAATTAAACTTTACATACTACTTAACAATAACCACTGTTATCTTCTTAAGAAAAACATGTTTTAGAAATTGCGGAGATCACGCAGTTCTACGTCGCATTAATCCTAACATTCGTGAAGATTTTCCCCCCGGTAAATTTGGCAACTGCGTGTATTTGAATACTCCCTTCTCCTATTCAAATAATAAATATAAGTAGTAAAGTCTGCTGATAGTAAATCATTTAAAATTGGCGCTATTATCTCTATTTTCCTTTTCCAGCCTCTCAGGCGCCAGGGTCCCCCCCCCCCCCCCCAAGGAACCCGAGCAAGCCACCAACTACCTGAGATTCCTGGAAGTGACCGTACCCTCCCCCTCCCCCCGGCCTTAGCTACCTAGTGAAAAGAACACGACGCATACCCCAGTACCAGTAGTAAATCTCTTCAACCACGACAAGAGGGAAAGAAGAGGAGGGGAGAGAAGGGACTCGTCTACCCTTGCAAACTACCCTTCAAGGTGTCAAGCTGACCCTTCTGGACAGCCTTCCTCTCCACAGAAGACAAGCGAGTTAACATTATAACGGATGTAGGACAAGGTATGTAGCACTTGTTCACCGCCCCATTTAAAGCATAGGCTTCAAGCCATCTTTGGGCATGCACTCACACTGTCGTGCTCATTTTATAAACCAATACCTCTAAACGCAGTTGTAGCAAAAGAGCTTCTCCCTTTTAGCTCTTTAACAGTGTGACGCTTATACGGAATTTTTGGCCAGTAAAATAATTTCTTACAAATGATTATATGAGTATTATAGAGGGAAGATTTCATGTTAATAACATACTAATGTTTATCTATATTATATCTTAAAGTAACATACTTTGATGAATTACAGTATTCTGCTGTTGTAATATCATGCGATACGTCACTTACACATTTATAAAATCCATAATTGAATTTTACTACAGAATTATGTTTCACAATACAACCCTTGAATATATATATATATATATATATATATATATATATATATATATATATGTATATATATATGTATTACAAATTTATAAAAGTAATAAATTATTTATTTTTAGGCGAAATAAAATCAAAAAATATCAAATACTTTTCAGGTTAATTATTTATAATGCTTGTAATTTGAATTTTTATCTTAAACACTATAGGAATATTTTTTTTATGATCCACGTATTCATATTCAAATGGCAAAGTTAATGTTAGAAAATGCCTTCTTGATCTGCAAAATTTAATAGGAAGTATAGAAATGAAAAACAACTATTAAATCTTTAAAATTATTTTTTATAATGTTACATATTAAAAATGTGTATCAAATATAATGTGTACTTAAATCAGAATATATTGTTAAATACTTCTAAACTTTCGCAGATCCGGGTTTATTTCTGTACTAGCTAATGCATGGCATGCGTTGCTATGGCTCTTTCATTTTTTTTTTTTTGTAATTTTTAATTTGTGCCTTCATTAAAAGATAGGCCTCGACACGCTGTTATATTTTTCTATTAATGTCGCTCTAATTAAGCCTCAAGAACAATCATATTTCCAATTTCATGTTAAATTTTAATTTTTTCGAAATACAAATTCCAAATCATATATAAACTTTAATGTAACCTAAAATGTTAAGGAAACAGCAATTATTTTCACAAAGTCTTCTAGCCGATATTGTGTCGGTTTGTCAGTTAACACAATGAAGGCCCAATGTTTGAACTTGATTAATCCAGCCCAATTAGGGAAAATGAAGAACCTGAGAGCTACGAAATGACTTTAAATCCTTCAGCTGCTTTTTTTGACGTGACAACGTCTAATAAATCGATGAACGCCGGCTGCACGCACGAAAAAGTGTCCTGTAACGCACATTGTCCCACAACGGATGTCCCACTACGGTTGTGTCCTGTTATGCTCATTGTATGCATGCGTGGCATCTCTCTTCCACTCGATTGGAACAACCATCGATTTGAATTTTCAATCATATATTCGTCGTTTGAATTATTAATATTATGTAATTTAACGTTCGTCCACCGATTTTCAGCACAATCGGTACGGTTATTTAAAAGTAATTTTGAAAATTCAAATACGTTTTTAACGAACAATGGTGTTTTACAGTTACACATAATAATTCAAATTACACCCGGGATCTTTTGCACAATGTTTTAAAAAATATTGTAACACATTATAAATAAGTTTGGTGTATTTGGGATGTGTATTTGTTATAAAATCGTGTTATAAAAACGAAATAATATTATTCCCCTACCGTGCTGTCATCTACGGTGACGGACGCGAACCGAATGAATCGCTATATCTATCCGCTATCGCGGGAACCAGGCACTCCTTAATTCATATTTTCTTTTGTTTATCGCGAGGGGCGTTATTATTAATGAATTAAAAATAAAATTTCGTGGCCGGGGCCACAATTGCATATCATTTTGAGCACTGGAAGACATACAAACAAAAATATTCTCGACGGATTATAATCTCTGGTTTTCATTGCTTCTCTTCCACTCGATTGGAACAACAATCGATTTGACTTTTAAATCATATTTTCGTCGTTTGAATTATTAATATTATGTAATTTAACGATCGTCTACCGATTTTCAGCGCAATCGGTATGGTTATTTAAAAGTAATGTTGGATATTCAAATACGTTTTGAACGAACAATGGTGTTTAGAGTTACACATAATAATTTAAATTACACCTGGGATCTTTTGCACAATGTTTTAAAAAATATTGTAACACATTATAATTAAGTTTGGTGTATTTGGGATGCGTATTTGTTATAAAATCATGTTATAAAAACGAAATAATATTATACCCCTACCGTGCTACCATCTACGGTGACGGAAGCGAACCGAATGAATCGCGATATCTATTCGCTATCGCGGGAACCAGGCACTCCTTAATACATATTTTCCTTTGTTTATCGCGAGGGGCGTTATTATTAATGAATTATGAATACAATTTCGTGGCCGGGACCACAATTGCATATCATTTTGAGCATGGAAGACATTAAAACAAAAATATTCTCGACGGATTTTAATCTCTGGTTTTCATTGCTTATTACAGCAACAATTTCGGCAATAAAGGTAAATTATTTTTGCATTTTAAAAATCTGATTACTAGTATAATATCAAGTATTTATTCTTTTAGTATTTAAAAAAGTAGCATCTGTCGGCGAGTGCAGTAATAACAGGTTATGCTAGATATTTGATTACATACAGTTTATTTATATGAAAACTTGTTCATAATTATATTTAAACTTTATAACTAAATACCAATTTTTAAAATTAATTACATGTTATCTAGACGTGAACTGTTTCGTCGACTGTTTATAAAGTGAAGTTTAAAGTTAATGTGGTTTTCATTGCTTATTACAACAACAATTTCGGCAATAAAGGTTAATTATTGTTGCATTTTAAAAATCTGATTACTAGTATAATTTCAAGTATAAATTCTTTTGTTTTTAAAATAAAAATGATTCAATTTTATTCATAAAAGTATGCAATCATTTCATCAATGTTTTGTTATGAAGATGTCACGTTAAACTATCGTCCGTAAACCGACTTTACAGACCACCAATTTTATTTTAATTGAGTTTATACGTTACCAACCGTGTTCATGACATCATTCTAGTCGCTTTATTATTTTATTTCAAATAATATTTGCATGAAAAATTAAAGTTAGTTTTTTACTACACCACGTTAAGTGTAACTTCTAACGCACCTACATAGGTAAACGTACCCATTTTTAAAATATAACATCAACTTCTAATCGTACCAAAACTCGAGCTTACTTTAATGAATGTATTATTTGTATACGTTTCACTTATTAATATACATACTGAAATTTGCATATACTTGCTTTGTTCATTCTAGAGCATCCATGACAACAAAACCTGGGACGAACATTGCCCACACCTTCCAACCCAAACTTTCCCTCGTAAAATTGTATTGAATCCCAGTTGCTGGGCTTGATCCTGTTTCATTGATAAAAGAAGCGTGAACCAAAGAAGCCGCTGGAAAACAACCCGCGCGTGTCAGTTACTATCTGAGAGCTTCGGGGCGGCTGTTGTCTTGACGCGCGACTGGAAGTGGCTCGTGCAGCTAGCTCCGCGCCACTCGGTGGCTCCCCGAGTGGTCCGTGTGCAGGTGGCGCTAGGGCTGGATTCCTTGCTACACAATGCAACCACTCGCTATCGTTTCATGATTTTTGTTTTTGTAAAGGAACTCGCTCCTTTCTTATTAATGTTTTCATGTTAACACGACTCTGCAATGATAAGCAGAGAACCCAGCCAGTGCATGTACTGGGTTAGGACATGGAATGACATTTTCAAATCAAGCATAAAAACTGTAGGAAGTCATTTCAGGTTCAATACATGCAACTGCTCAGCAATATTTTCACGAGTTGGATGAAAGCTAACTATTTATGCTGTGTAAATGATAACTCTTTTGCCTGTAACTAATTGCAGGTAAGAGGCATGTCAAGTACTGACGTGTCCGGGAGTAGGCAGGTTCTCGTGCACAGGAAGTATGGCTCCAGTATGTTCAGTGCGTTTGTAAGGAACGATTAGTGGTTAAGCATAAATGCATGCAAACAATATATGAGCCTCTTGCATATTTATTTATTGTGTGTGCTTGTTAAAGAAAGACTGGTTGTGCATATAATGTGCATAACTATCCATAATCTATTTTTTCTCTGAAAAAGAAACAGTATAAAAGATAAAGGAGAAAATGTATTTCCCATAACATAAAATTCCAGAAAAATAGAACACGATAAGCAAATTGACTGCTTTCCAAAATTAATGGCTCACGAAGTATTGAAAAAGAAATTAATATTTAACAAAATTATTCTTGTTGCAGGACTTTAAAACATTTTTTGAAAACCTTGGAACTGAATCGAAGTGAAATCTAGATCTCTACATCGCAGGTTGTGTGTGCTCCAGCACTCGGGTACCGACTCAGTGTCACAGGTTTGAGACAGGCCTAGGTGTTGGGATCAGTCACGACCTGCCACATGGGCGAGAAGTGTTAGCGACCACTGCCGCCTACACACTAACATGATGTGAATAAATGCTTTAAAAACTTCATATTTTAATATATAGTACACAATGCGCTGTGATGCATTACTAACGAAAATATTTGTAAATTTAAAAATATTACATATTAATTCAAAGATATTAGACAGGTTTTAAAACTTCCAAGTTTATCATGCAAAAATGTATTCAATGGAAAAATTGAAAGCTATATTATTGTAAATTACGTATGTTGGTATATTTAAAATAACCATAAAGCATGTGTTGTAATCACAAAATGGAATTATTGCATTTTTACCAATTTTATTTCCATACTTTATAACCTGGATTTCCAGTCAAGCATCCCTTTTCATCTCTAGGCCCTATACATAAAATCATAATTGTGTAAAAATATTACCTTTATATGTTGTTTGATATCAGATTGTGTTTGTTACGTCAAACTTTGTTCTTTCGAATTTCAGGTAACGAGATCTTCAGCCACAAAATATGTTTAGCTATCATCGGAAGAATCAGGAGAATAACATCTAAAATGATATAATGTATTGAGCCAATTAAATTTAATATATCGTTTGATTGATATGTAGAAAGTTGTGATTGTTTTATTTTATGATAAAATTTGTAATGGTCTTCTACATTTGAAGTTATTATTTTCCAGTGTATAGTATAGCTCTTTTAAATCAATGTTGGTTTAAAAAAACAGCACACCCAAAATAGCAAGACACAAGAAACATTAGTGATTGATGTGTTCCCGTTGTAAGTATACAATAAATCTTAAAATGTGAATCATCAAAGGTCAGCCAATTAAAATGACCTCAAATTTCCAAGGAGAAAGCGAGTAGCTTGTTCAGTGGTCTGTTTTCTCCAGGGACATTCATGAAACCAGAGAACTTTATTTAAAAAAAAAAAAATCCAATAATAATGAATGAAATAATACTTTCCCTGCCCACTGCACAAATATGTCACCAACTTGTCGAGGAGATTACAGTGCCATCTCGTGTCGGGCAGTCCTAGTTCCAAAAGTGCACAAAATTTGTCTTATGGCTTGGCGACTTCTATAAGTATTATTTACGTTCAATGGTTCAACCGATCTCCATGAAAATTGGTATACATTCACATTTGAACATGGAGAATATTTTCGCAGTATCTATTTTGTTGTAAATCGCCACT
The DNA here is from genome assembly GCF_032445375.1 of Bacillus rossius redtenbacheri. Lineage (NCBI taxonomy): Eukaryota > Metazoa > Arthropoda > Insecta > Phasmatodea > Bacillidae > Bacillus > Bacillus rossius. The sequence continues at coordinate 228,760,189 of NC_086330.1, forward strand.
AGATGGCGTTGCAGCGCATCAACTTCTAAACCGTTCAACCGATCGCCAAGTGTTAACAGAAATGTATAGGTCATAAACATACAAACATAAATTGTGTGTCATTTCTCTATGTCCACTACACTTTCATAAAGCGTTCCATTTTGCTTTAACTCGTGGACAATATATGACCTGTGTTCAGCCCGGGCAACGCCGGGTACTGCAGTTAGTAAACTATATAGCTATTATGGATATCAGTAAAATATACTAAACAAACACACGTTGATCATTTTATATTAAATTTATTATAGCATATTTGAGAGTGGAAACAATTAATTATATGGCTTAAATATCAAAACGTAAAAACGTCCAGTAAGGGATTGAGAGGGGGCACGGGGACACGTGTCCCCCCCCCCCCCCCCCAGAAGGGTAACACATGCACTGGATAATAGACTTCTGAAGTAATAAACAGGTATTATACTAGGTCCAGACCACCGGTGCCCCACCCAGAAGTCAATACTGGGCACGTTTTCAAGGTTTGTCTTACTTAACACTCTTTGGATGGTTGTTGATTTTATTTTTGTATCTCATACTCCAGTCATTCTTCTGAATTTATTACAAAACGCTTTTAAAACGAGTTTCTCAGCTATAATTAAAGAGTCAAGTTTCTTATATTGCTTCGTTATGTTATCGCGTCACCGCTTGTTTCTTTCTTGTTCGAGGAACTATCGCACTTACATGTCATGGTTGTCAAGGACATGCGTAGATATTTAATAAATAATTGCTAGTTCGTGCTCTCCCTGACTGTTACATCACGCAAAGGCACACGACTCTGTGGCAGACGCACCATGTCTCACACGGGACACTGACCTTCCTTCTGAATGGAGCGGCCTATCGACGTATCGTATCAGGTACCACACGCGACGTGGCGTGACGCCAAAGTGCTGGGCTCGAAATAGACACGGGTTGTGTCTACTTCACGCCACCACCGAGCATCGCTCGCCATTCATAGTTTTCGAAGCTTTTCAGAGTGTTCCGTTTCCTGTATGATGTACACGAAGTAGCCATACTTAGGTAAAGACTGCTCTTGTGAACTCTGTCGCTCAGGAATATCAATAAAGTACAAACAATCTTATTATAACCATATCTGAAAGTATTTTGTGCTGTGTTGAAAAATAAACACTGATCTGAGTTAGTTTATTCCAAGCCAAAATTAACTTCATGTGTGGTTATTTCGAACGGATGTTCATGATCAATTATTTGTTTTATATTGAGCCTTGATATATCGCAGTCATTAACTTTCAATTATTTTAACTATCTTGATAGATTTTGAACTGAGAATATTTCCAATGGTTGATATCATCTAGTAAATACTTACATTAATTCGTAACACGAAGTATGTCACCAGAATTTGAGGTTGTACTGTGATTGATTTAGTAGCATAAACAGAAGTTTTCACGAAAATCTCATTTATATTTTCTTGTTGAAAATTAGTCTGAAGTTAACGGAATTAATTTACTGAAAGCGCACAAAACGAGTATTTCAGTACTGTTGTCGATTAACTGGCTCAATTTTGTTAAATCACCAATGATCTTTAGTTATAAATACACACAGTATATGAAATATTATCATACCACATTCTTATTTGCAACATATTAAAGAGTAACTATGTCGTCATTAACAGAGACTTTCAAAAACGCTTTTATTTTACTGCCATAACACGATACGCTGTTAGTAACATAGATTTATTTCGGTGCTACATTCCACTAATAAGATCTGTCTTTATAGATCATTAGGATCAGTGATTACAAATCATTTGGTGACCAACTGTGGTGTTAGGAAAGTTAATCAAGCTTGCATTCATTTAGAGTGAGTACGGTTAAAAAGAGGTTAAAAAACAGGTTAACACATTGAAGGGAAACAGGGAAAGTTCGAGGCCAACATCAGAACGAGACCCAATGGAAAATAGGGAAGGGAGACTTGAAGAAGAAGTAGATGTAGATCAGAACACTGAAGTAGAGCAAATGATAGCAGAGGCAAATGTTAAAGGGGCATTAGCTCGTCAGTTAATTTAGAACAGATATTCATGTTCTTACAAAGGAAAGAACAAGAGAGTATCAAGGAAAATGAGAAGGAACAAAGACAACAAAGAACAGGAGAATTAATAAAGGCCGGAGAAAACTTAATAAACGGCGGAAGATGGGAAAATTTGCTAAAATGTATCAAAAACACGACAAGAATTGGAACAGAACATGTCTATAGTAGCTGACATCCTGATAGAATAGAATATTTAGAAGAAAGAGTTCCGAGGATAAGAGAAGTAGTCGGAGAAATGTTAGAGGACATTTTAGAAACATCGAAGGGAAAATACGTGAAATTCAGGAAGTGAATAATGTTACCCAGGAACAAATAGGCAATAAAATGCTCGAATTAGAGAAGTTAATTAGGCAGCACACACTCCTATGCAACACGCGAAGTAAAGACATACCAGAACAAATAAATATTGCTCAAGCAAATATAGGTAATTGTAGGAAGTTCGACTGAAATACATTCTGAAAACACGAGAAATGTTAGAAATTCAGCACAGCTGGCAACCGAGCCGCTCATTGCGATGCACCACCCAACAACAAAGTGGCTAGACACGGTTACAACATACACAGGGAAGTGTAACGAAAATCCTAAGCTTTTCTTATGACAGTTCGATGATTATTGCAAAGTGTTCATTTCAACCGAGGTAGAGAAACTGAAATGTGTGTATAATTGTCTAAAGAATTCAGCTTTCTTTTGGTGGGAATTATTTCAAGATAAGATAAATGATTACGATACGTTTTGGAAAATGATCCTACAGAAATTTCGGAATACGCGAATACAATGTAACCTAAACTTAACGCTGTTTAGAGGCGCACATTAGCGAGATGCACGAACGTACATGGAGGATAAGGAATGCATTGCTATGATCCTATCACAACTCCCCATCAAATATCAATTGCAACTGACAGACAGGCAGTTCAAAAACATCCTAGATTTTTAAGGAATAGTTGTTAACCTGTGACAGAATAAAATAAATGGATAGGACATACACACCTAAGGAAGGGAATGATCGTAGAAACAACAGCCATTCTATACCATTGTACCAGCCGTGGTCGCAAAGAAAACACGATAAGACCTCACATAAATAGGTTCAGAGTAAGCTACCCACTTAAAAATTGGTACCACAAAGGATACCGAGGTAGACGACAATGTTACAACAACCAACAAGACAGGCGGAACGATAACCAGAGCGAAAATAGGTCATCGGAAAATTCTACTCTGAAACACGCAACTGAAATGCAGGAAACGGTAAGATGGAGTCAGTTCGGACTCGTGAAACAAGGGACAAGCACAAACCATGTCGAATTATATTCATCACCAACTGTGCATGAGGGACAAGTTAGCACGCCGATATTTTATCCATCCCAAAATGATACAATGAAGCAGTCTAGTTTCAATTATAACATTGAAAGAAAACCAGTATAGATCCCCAGCACGAATAACAGAATAGATTACACTCAAGAGAAGTCAATCCAAGGAGGACACTGCAACACAGCCACAACATGGCCGCTACGGAACGCGAACCAAGCACAACAGAACCAGGAAACTAGAAAGGATTGGTGGGACGGATCTCCTGACGTTAATCCAAAACGGATATGAAGGAGCTAGTTCTCTGAATAAATTGAACAAGCCAAATAGATCAATACTAGTAGAGAAGTGAATAGCGAAAAATATGTACCATTTTGTTGGAAGAAAACGAACGAGAATTTTTAATCGAGGAACCAATAGTTATTAACCGTAATTTTAAATAATCATTATGTCCAGGAATAACATTAGTCGTTAATGGATAAAAGTTCTAGTTCTATTAGACAGTGGAGCGGAGATAGCGTGCATTATTTCCGACAGTCTAACGAAGATCGAATTTACGGGAGTTCAATTTCTTTTACTCCCGATTCCAGATCTGAAAATACTAGGAGTAACTTCTCGAGCTAGTCAAATTATTAACAGACAAACTCTATTAGAAATAAATGATCTGGAAACTACGAAACAAGTCTCAGTACCCATAATTTTAGGAGTCGATTTTCTGAACAAATTTAAGATTCTTAGATTTAGGCGGTTAGATGGTCACTGCTAAAGATTATCAGGATATGTTGGTTATTGAATAGAATTGGCAGATTACGGAAAAAAAGCGTCTCACTTTTGAGAAAAGAGTTACCAGCTAATCTAAATAATATTGCAGTGAACGGCTTATGTGCTACGGAAACGGATTTGAATGGCACCATTTAGGCTAAAGTTGTAATTTATTGCATTCTTAGTTTATAATTTATAAAAACAAAAAAAGTTTGTTAAATCTCGTTCAGAAAGAGTAACGTCTGGTCCACACGCAAGCACTCATATTTACTTACTAGAAATCGATCTCATGAGTTCACATTCAAAAATGATGTTTAATTCTTGATGTGTAAAAATCTTAGCTCTCTGTATACGGTATTTGGTAGGAGTCATTTCGTGAAAATGAAACGGAAGTAATGAAAGGAAATTTGACACAAAGATAATGGACCCATGTGTAGCAACAGAATCCCGTATATAGTCACTTGGGTATTCATACACCAAATGTATTTGTGTATCAAATTAAAATTTATGATAATGAAACTACCCCGGAATATATTTGGTAAACTAAAAAAAGTCATATCGAAAAGTAATCAAAAATTTTAAAATACCTAAGAAAATAGGCATTACAATTAATATAATATATATATTCCCCTAACAACACGTTAGTGGACTCGGTAGAACAGCGGTAGAGCTCGCGGTTATTAATCTCAATGTACGTGGTTAAAATATCGTCACTCAAATACCAATTTTTTTTACTTTTAAAAAAATATTTTTATTTAATAATATTAAATAATATTGTTGAATCAGCTCAGTAAGTTTAATGTATGTTTGTAATAATTACTTACTGACTGATTTAAATCATTGAGGAAATAAATTTAATAAACATATACTTATTGTTAAAATATGTGTTTAAAAATGTTTCAAGTTAATATTTAAGTAATGCCATTGAAGTATAACTTCTAACGTGTGTGAAAACCTAGAAGTATTAACTGTTTAATGAATTTCAACAAGATGTACAGTATATATATATATATATATATAAAACTCCTTGTCGAAAATCAGGGCGAAAGCCAGGGATTAGGAATTTTTTCAAGATTTTTTTTATGGACCCGTTTATAATAGTTTAAAATTTCTGTTCTATATATGCTGGCATCTATGGGTGATTGTGACAAGCAACATTTACGATTCAGGCAGCGAATTATAGCGGTGGGCGCAGAAAGTATGTGTGTGAGAAGCATCTAGAAATTTTGGTATGTACTTAAAAACGAATATTTTATTGAACTGTATATTTATCATGATCAGCATTATTTTAAAGAATTATACTTTAAATTTCCTGTCCGAGTTTCGTATTATTACAAGTGCGGAAATTGGGTTCATACGGATAGCCCAATTAATTTTATACAGTTTTAATTGCTACCAATATTTACACTACTAATTAAATCACCACACTTAATGTCTGTCTGTTTACAAATCACTAAGAATCTGTTAAGTACACAGTTAATACTCCTCACTGGAGCTAGGCTCAACAGTGGTACGCCAATTACCTCGCACCTGTGCACTCACAGTCTTGCGCCACTTGGTCAGACATGCGTAGTCCCGTCGCTCCACATCTGCACCGCTCGTGGAACTCGCACTTCACTCAACTCACCTGTTGGAACTCCCGCAGAGGCCGGCGTCGCTGCTTTTATACCAATTGGCCGTCTTTCTGGAACGGACTGAAGTGGTTGTGACGTGTCGCGTCATTCCGGGCCGACCCGGCGCTCGAAACATTCAGAACAGCAGCGCGTTATTCATGCCACTCCATGAGGAGGTCTCCGCGAAACTCCCAGGCCGCTAAGGGATAGATTACAGTGCAGAGGAAGGAGGGCGCGGAGCAGGAAGGAGGCGAGTTCGGGCCGCAATAATCCTCAAAGGTATGCGTGAGTGACGTCATTGGCCGTGTGGGGCCGCTAGGCTGGGTACCTTGCACTTGTCTTGGCTTTGCCTCCCACGTCCGTAATAGTATTATAAGTTTATTTGCAATATGATCAACATGACAACACACGAATTTGCTCGTTACCGAGGTTAGATCTTAACAAATCACTGGAGAGGCCTGAAAGATACGCTCATATATTTTCCTAAAAATATGAATTGTAAGAAACTTTAGTCTTACTTACTAAATCGGATTAATTTGACTTTTAAGGCGTTAAAGAGTTGAGAAAACATTTTTTAATTTGTGTGTCACGTGTATTTGAATGTCACAGTTAATTAGTTAAAAATACTAGCTAAACAAAAATTTTACATATATATTTGTAGTCTCTACTTGAAAAGGAGCCAATTTCTATTTATTATTATTTATAAAGAGCATTTATGTAAATTCGATATATGGCGATTTTATTAGCCAAGGATGGTCTTAGGTTAACCTGAAATTCTTAGTTTATCATCAATGAACATACTACTTGGTATCTAATAACACCACATGCATGTCTTCAGATATTTTTTTGAACATCAATACATGAAAGTACAAACTACACAATATTTTAATAAAAAATATTGATATATTATTTTGGACGACAGGAATTCTCTAAATGGTCCAGCTATCAAATGTGCTTCCTTTTCATTGATTGTGGATGAACTCAGGACATGATTGTTATCGTGGTTTGGAGATACATGGTCTAAACGCCTGACATTGGACATGGCCTATTTAAAAATGTTCGTTGAGTATCATTGAAAAATATCACTCGTAGTTCGGAGATGATAGGCCTATTCGACTAACATTGTACAAGACCTGGTTGGAAGGTATTCCAAATATGGAAAAATTTCACTTCCATGGTAGGCATAGCAACGACCCATTTATTTCGTCGAACAGGTATTTTGTATAAAGTCGTTTTTCGTAGAGATAATAATTAATTAACTCATCGAAAGGTAAAGCGAAACAAATTTTTTTTATTTAGTTTTAATTACTCTTATCACTGAACGAGAATCGAACTAAGGACGGATATCCATAGAGCCATTCTTACATTAATCAACGAATTTTTTATGAATGTTAGAATTTTTTCCGAATTTCTAGTTTAATTATAAGAATTTACAAGATGCCAGACAATTTGCTATCATAGGCTTACTGGAGTATAGTAAACAAGGAACCGAAGCTGTTTTTAGGATTTTTCACCATATTTTAAGGAATAAATATTTTTTTTGCTTAAAATATTTTTTTTTTTTTTTTTTTTTTTTGCATTTTCAAGGGATCGAACCGGGACGGATATTGATCGAAACAATCAATGTTATAATAAGTCATCATTTTGATAAATTTTAGAATTTTACCTGATTCTATAGCTAAATAAATACAGATTTCCAAGATGGCGGCTAAGATGACCGAGAAGATGGCAGGTGCCCTGACAATAAATCATTCATTCACTCTAGCGGGTAAAAATTAATATAACATGGCTATAGCGCCCTTTAGCATACGAAAACTATATGTCGGATCCAAAATGGTGGTCTCCAGCAAACGAAAACAAAATAGCGGACGTGGCGTCATACTGGATGGCGCAATATATACATTGGTATTTGTGGTGGGAGGTCATTCACTCGGTGGCCTCTTAGGAAGAAGGATCCATAATTTTTTATTCTGTCCTCACCGAAGACTCCACGATGTAAGTGCCATTTTATGAAAAAAAAATATTTTATAATAGTATTTAAATTAATTTTTAATTAAATTAATTTTTTTCCGTATATATGTATAATAATTACGGGCTTTCAAATGGCGGATGTCACATCATAATTTTAAAATGATGGAATGCTTTTGATTAAAATTTTTACTATATAAATTATTTATTAATTTTAAACCACTTTGAAACTCCACAGGAATTATCAGGAGCACATGGAGAAAACCATTAAAATATTGTCTGAAATAACCAGGAGCACACGGGGAGAAAAAACGCATTTTTTCCTTAATATCAAAAAATCACAATAATAATAAAATTACAAAAAATGAAAAATTACAAAAAAAGATTCTACTAGCTTGTGAACTTCTCCGTTGTTGAGCAAGGATAGAGTTATAGAAAGAAACAGATTTTTTGTAATTTTTCAGTTTTAAAATTTTATTATTATTATTGTAATTTTTTGATAATAATGAAAAAATGCGTTAATTTTCTCCGTGTGCTCCTGGTTATTTCGGACAATATTTTGATGGTTTTCTCCACGTGCTTGTGATCATTCCTGTGGTTTCTCCAAGTGCATCTGGTTATTTCTGAGAAATCGAAATCTGCATGAAAAATGTTTTACTTAAGAGTCACGTAATTTTATTTTGAGTTACTTTTAAAACGTGAATTTCTGCTACCAAATTAACACTAAATATATTTTATCGGGTGGAATTAAAAAAATACAATCATTCATCATTCAAATAATATGCTTTAAGACAGCTGAGAAGAACTAGCATGCAAAACGAACTTCCTTCTCCTTGTTGTGTAGCGAAGCCATCCTCCTCTTGCGATCGATAGTGAGCATCCCACATCCCACATAAAATAAATATTTTTACTTCAACACAACACGAGGCGACATTTGTTGGAAAGAATCGGTACTACTTGCAAATGTTCTTTTGCATGAGATAACTCAACTATCGCTGATGAAATATTAAAAAAAAATTATATTTAAGTAATGGTTTCAACTTAAAACTCTTAGTAAAAACTCTGCTCTTAGTCTCAGTAAATAATATGGATCCTTGTTCGGTGCTGCCGCTGTATCGAAAGGATACAGGTTAAATTTTGTAGCAAGGAATCATTCTTGAGAAAGATTGGTAGACAACACGAGAAGAATGTCTGTGTTAAAAATTCGGTACGCAATATTTTAAGATGTGTTCGTTGTATCAAGTCGTTTACGCGAAAAGAGAGCGTAAAAATGCATGATAAAACTTGTAATTCTAAGCCCGCTTACAAGCTATAGGTCAACGATGGATCTACTAATCTAAAGAAGAGTGTATTACATCAATACTTTTACTTGTCTTTAAAGAGATTATGTTCATGGCTCTTTCTATCTCGACAAAGAACTTAAATTGAAGGATGTTGATGATTTATTGCATAATGATGATAATGGAAGAATCCTTTACATGAAAAGTGAGAATAATTCAAGCCGAATTCAAGTAGAAACTCCGTACTTTGTAAATATGGTGGACTCTTAAAATGGAAGCTTGAAGACGCTGAAGAAGCTTCAACATCAACGGTTTCGAATTCTTGCAGTAATCGAGGTGAATACATTGACTTCTACGATGGTGTCGACAGTGACTCTGAGGCTGGTGACAAAACCGACTGTGAAGAACCACCTAACACTGTCAGGATCGAAAGCTGTGATCAAATCCTGTGACCGAAACGGTGGAAACATCGTGATAAAATAAATAATTCTGATCAAGCTCATGATGAACACTGTTAAGATAGTACCTAATCTTAAAAAAATTAAGAACCGTCATTCCAGGAAGATGGTGATAGAAGAATAGATTGATTATATGTCATGGGAAGATCCTAACATATTAGTTGATCGCCTGAGACTGTTGGTGGCATCTGTTAGTAGAGGAAACTACTCGCATATTGACGAAGTATCGTCCATACTTAAAGAACTGCGGGAAGCTGGGTACATACAATAATCACTTGTGTAACTTTCATGTGTATAATATTAAAAAATAAACAATTTATTTTAGATTTAAATAATGTTTTATTTCTTGTAAACTGATTACTAAATAAGACTGAGATCCCGTAATACAGCTACATCTTCGTTTATTGTGCTTTAAATGTGCTTCCTTTTCAATTATTTATTCCGATTGTGCTTCCTCTTCGTTGATTGTGCTTCCGATTGTGCTTCCTTTTTGTTGATTGTGCTTCCATTTTGTTGATTGTGCTTCATTTTTGTTGATTGTGCTTTCTTTTAGTTGATTGGGCTTCCGATTATGCTCCCTTTTTGTTGATTGTGCTTCCGATTGTGCTTATTTTGTTGCATGTGCTTCCCATTGTGCTTATTTTGTTGTATGTGCTTCCGATTGTGCTTCTTTTTGTTGATTGTGCTTCTGACTGTGCTTCATTTTTTAATTGTGCTTCCTCTTTGTTAAATGTGCTTCAAATTGTGCTTCCTTTCGATGATTGAGCTTCCGATTTTGCTTCCTTTTCGTTAGTGGTGCTTCCGATTGTGCTTCCAATTGTGCTTCCTTTTTGTTACTTGTGCTTCCGATTGTGCTTCCTTTTTATGATTGTGCTTCCAAATGTGCAATCTCTTTTTCGAATGTGCTTCCGATATTACTTCCTTTACGTTGATTGTGCTTCCATATGTTTTCCTTTTTGTTTATTGTGCTTCTGATTGTGCTTTCTTCTGGTTTATTGTGCTCCCTTTTCGTTTATAGTGCTTCCGATTGTGATTCCTTTTTTCATTGTCGATCGTTAAGTCTGTACTCAGGACATGATTGACCTCATGGTTCGTAAATGTTTGGTCTATACAACTGACAGTGATCATGACCTGGTCTCGTTGTCCGAAGACACTTGGCTTATACGTATAGCATTTTACATGAACTGTTAGGAATGTATTCTAAGAATAGAAAAATTAGACTATCATGTTAGGCATAGCAACAACGTATTTAATTTGTTGGACAGGTATTTTCTTTAATGATGATTTTCGTAGAGCGAATGATTAATAAACTCAAAGAAAGGTATTGGAAACAGAATATAACATTCATTTAAAGCTGCAGTTAACCTTATCACTAGCCGAGAATCAAACCATGGACGAAAATCTATCGAGTCAATCATTATATAAGTAAGTTATTTTTATTTTTTTTAATAAATTGTGGAATTGTTCCGAATTTTGTGGGACAATAAACACAAACTTCCAAGATAACAGACATAATTATTTATAGGAGGCTGGTATATCAGGAACTTAAGCCTCTTTTAGGATTTTGATCATAGTTTATTTAATTAATTTTTTATACCAAATTAAAATATTTGCATCGGTCAAGAATCGAAGTGAGGATAGGAATCCAACAATTCAATCTGTAAATTAATTAGTGAATTAATTGTTAAAATTGAAACTTTTCCCCGAATTTCTATGTTAATTATTATGAATTTTCAAGATGGCTGACATAAAAACTTACTGGACGCTGCTAGGCAAGGAGCCTATGCTGCTTTTAGGACTTTCCATCATATTTATAGAAATAATTATTCTTTAGATAAAATTAATTTTGTGCATCAACTCGGAATTGAACCAAAGACAGGAACTAATCGAATCAATCAGTACATTAGTTCAAATTTTTTTAATGAATTTTGGATTTTTCCCCGAATTTCTAGCTGAATTATTATACATTTCCAAGATGGCGCCTAAATTTCAAGCTGGCAGGTGCCCAGTAATAATAAATGAAGATTGCACTCTAGCATACAAAATTCAAACTAACATGATGGTAGCGCACTATAGCAGACTAAAACGATATGGCAGGTTCCAGCAGACGCAAACAAGATGGCGGAACATGACGTAATAATAGCTGGCGATATACATACCTTGGCCTAAGTGGTGGGAATTCAGTCTGCCAGTGGCTTCAGTGGAAAAAGGATTTATCGTCTTTTTTTTATTTTTGACCTTACAGGGTATGAACCGTGGATGTGAGTTTTTAAATAGTATTTAAATAAATTTTGATTAATAAATTTTTTATAAATTTTATTTTTTTTTCCAAATTTCTAGCATAAGAATTACGGATTTTCAAGATGGCGGCCATAATGTAAATTGCAACGATCTATATTCCAAGATGGTGTCCATAACGAAAAGTGCAACGATGATGTCACACACATCCAAGATGGTGGGGATAATGAAATTTTCAATGTCTCTAGAATCCAAGATGGCGACCATAAGAAAATGTGCAACAGTGATTTAAAATAACGTTTATTAAATTTTGATTATTTATTTTTTTATATAAATTTTAGATTTTTTAAAATTAAATTTGGATAATAATTATAGATTTTAAAGATGGCGGATATAACATCATACTAGCTGTCAATATACATACCTTGGCATTAGTGGTGGGAGGTAATTCTGCCGGCAGCTTCCATAGAGGAAGGATCCATCGCCATTATTTTTTATTTTTGCCCTCACCGGGTTCGATCCAAGAACTCCGAGCTCCATGACGTAAGTGAGTTTTTAAAATTTTTTCTATAAAATTTGAATAATTAATTTTTTTATAGATTTTAAAATTTGTCGCGAATATCTAACATAAAATTTACAGATTTCCAAGATGCCGACGTAACGAAAATTGCAACGGTGACGTGATAATTCAAAATGGTGGAAAGTTTTAGAAAACAAAATTGCGGAATTCAAAATGGTGGAAAGTTTGAGAAAACAAAATGGTGGCGATGATGTCATCCAAGATGGCGGATCCAAAATGGCCGCCGCGGTCAAGGCCAACGGTAAAGGTCAACGTCACCCAAGATGGCCACCGTGACGTCACAATATAAGATGGCGTACTGGCGTATTGGCACCACACCCTGAACCCTGTGCTCGGAGGAAGTGCATAGCTGGCTTAAAAGTGCCAATCTATTAATTAATGCCTTTTACATATGAGGTGTTTTTATTATTGGCCAAAAAACTTAACTGCATAGTTATATTTTCTTTAGGTTGTTGATTGTAGTATGAATGTGTTCCCGTTATATTATTTAATTAAATATACAACTTGATTGAAATATTTAAAATATAGCTTTTGTAATACTTATACGAAACACCTATCCATAACGATCACTAAATTGATCACAATATTGAATCTTCCAAATTTTAAATTCAATGGCACAATTATAATTTTAATCAAGTAATTTATTTTAAAACTCGTAAAAATGTTAGAATGTTGACTCTGAAATAAATTTACATAAATTTCACTTATATAAAATTATAAATTTTAATCTTACTAATAAAATGAAAATAGCCTTACTTAAAAAGTAAAAAGTTACACGAAAATATAAAACAAATCATGTAATAATAGTTTCCAAACAAACTTCAAGGGGTCACCCAGCCAGAGCAGTAGTTTTGTTAGTGAGGCGGAGTGATAAGGGTGGCGCTCGCAGGTGTATCTTGTGTGGTGTCGCTTCTAAGCGATAGGCCCTGAACTAACAAGCAGGTCTTCTGTTGTGCAGTGAGCAACTATAGAGTTTTATTTGACACCTTAAGGCTTAATTGTGTATAAACAAAAATAAAGGTGGTGCTTATAATATTTGGGACAGAAATATTATAGGTATTATTGCTTCAGTGCGGGTCGTTATTATTCATAAGTTTTATAACTTAGCGTAAATGGAAAACTTACATTTTGGAAAAAGTGCTGCAAGTATGAGTGATAAAAGGTGTGCTTCTAAAAATCTAGGGAAGCTACCGATAGAGCTTCCTTGTAAAGTAAAGTGAAACATGAACTAAAATAGGTTATTAGTTAATTCCGTGTTTAGCAACATCCGTAAACAATATTATTGTGCTTGGTAATATTTAGCGATTTTAGAGCTAAAGTTTGGCGATGTTTTCTAAGCAGTTGGCAGCTCTGCATCCACTCCTGCCTAAAAAGTTGGCTAACAGTAGTTTTACCCGCATTCCGAGAAATCGGGCTCGAAAAAATCCCGGAATGGCTATTCAATTTCGTTTTTTCATGGTTTCCAGGTAAGTGCTGGTATTATTTTTTACTATTTTTTACTATGGCCTATTCCTTCCTCGTTTCCCTGACGTTTGTTGCTGCATGTCTACATCAGGGGTGCCACTCATTTAGTCCAAAGTACATTTGTCGTGTAATTTTTCAACTGTGCATTCGACTGAATTGCTAACTCTTATGTTTTTTGCTCTCCAAATGAGCTTCTGCGTCGTACGATTCGTGTCCGAGCCACAGTGACTCAGGATTTTATACAAGTATTTAAAGACAAATAAAACAGCGACAATGGCACTAAATATATTAGAAAAATTAGGAACCAGTATAGCTGTACGGACAACATACAACATGGTTGACAACCGCATATGAAAACAGACGACACCCGGAGGTGATATCATAAATACAAGATGGTCACCAATGACTTCAAGAATGACACCATCATAACCCTTTCCTCCCCCTGAATAATTTTATACCCATTTTTGACAGGCATAGACATGCTTACTGAGATCCAGGTTATTTACCAACAACTAGTGACACACCCCTTTCAAGACGTCTCAAAAAGTCTGAAGACGAAGACATCTTCAATATAAAATTGCGACATCGTGAGACAAATGTCTTAAGATCTCAAATAACTGGCCCAGAACGTCCACGCTCTCATACTGAGTCCATCAGAGACCGTAACACACAACGACACAGACCGAGGACGTTGGAGAAGGAATCAGCCATTTCTTAAGCTCGGTCTCAAACGCCATGTTTTTTTTTTTGTCAATAATTTTATTTAAAAGCAGGTTTTTTTTTTTAAATTTAACAAACTAACTCTCTTCAATTTATTGTTTTCACAATTAGTTTAAAAGGATTGTTTTACCAAGTACAACATAATGGGTGTAAAAGGTCGGGCAAGTGCGCGGTGTTTTACAGCTGGAATACAATGTTTAGTTTAGTAAATAGGATAAATAGGTTATGTGATGACAAAACTTGCCACCAAACTAAAAATGCAAGACAGCTGTAGTTTAAAATTAGAGGAATAGCCGATATAACTAAGTAATATCATAAAAATGAAAGTATAATTTTTCCTTGCGAGACCAGAGCTTATTGCGTGGAGCCACTGTGCTACTATTTAGTTAAGTTCTGGAAAAAAATAAATTTATTTTTTAAAGTTTTGATTAAAGGCATTTTATTAAAGACCATCGGGTTATGCTTTTACAAAGTTCATATTTAAATTGTTCATGTGTAATAGCTTAGCTCTCGGTATATGGCAATTGGTGGGAGTAATTTTGTGATTGGAGAATACGTCGCATGGAACGGAAATGTATAACCACGGTGCTGCCTTCTATTGCGGACGGCGCGAACTAAAATTCACAAAGCCAAAGGGAAAATTTATAGTATTAACTGTTTTTATGAATTTTAACAAAATGGGCAGTATTTTAATAAAATTCCTTCTCGAAAATCAGGTCCAAAGCCGTGGTTTAGTTTTTTTTTAAACTTTATTGGCTTTTATCGGAGCCGTATCATTACATAGGTAGTTTAAAAATTCCTACTGTTAATCAAATGATTCAATAGGTGAAATATCTGCTTCGGTAACGAATTCTAGCGGCGATTGCAGAAACTGCGTGTGATTCGCGGAATGAAATGTAGCTGGAAACACAATTTGCTAAATATATTTTTCACCCTGGGCATTATTTAAAAGAATTTTAAGTTAAATTTTGTGTCCGAGTTTCGTATTGTAAGTGAGCAGACGAATTGGCTCGTTACCGAGGTTATATGTTACATATCTCCGGCGAGTGCGGTAAGATGACATGGATATGGTGTGTCCTGGTGGCGGGTCGACGGCGCACTTGGGGTCCAGCTGCCGCCCCCACTTGGGCGGGAACAGGTCCGGGGAGGGGGGGGGGGGGTGAGGCCTCGAGCGCTCCAGTTCGGCCGATGACGGCGGCGAGATTAGGATCTGCCGCGAGGCCCGGGTGCGACGACCCTCGCCACCCTCCCCCCCCCCCCCCCCCCCACCACCATAGGGACCCAGGTCAGGCACCCCCGCGCACGTCTCGCGCCATCTTGGTCAGCTCGCCACTCTGAACCCAACACCATGGCTCCTTCGCATTTTGGGGACGATAGAATTGTATCCCCTCGGAAAGAGTACCTTTCTTACTTTTAGTGGCGGTAGTGTAGCTGGGTAGAAACTAGAAATGTACCCTTTCCGATTTGGTAAAATGTTTCGGTTTTAATGCAAATATGCACTGGAAAGGTATCACATGATTTCAAAGTATTTTTAATGTAGCTATACTAACCCAACCAACCATCCACAATATTTTTAAGTATTTTTTTAATATTGTATATGATCTTAACCTATGAATCGTTACTTTCGACATGATTCAAAACAACTTCAAATGAAATGTAAAAAAAATATATACTTTTTAATTCTTAAGTTATGACTTTTATTGGACTATGAAAGAACAAAATTTTGAAAGGGTACTCTTCCAGTTTATTTTTTGCTGTGCCATTGTACAGAAAATCCTGTAAGGTACCCTTTCCGAGGAAATACCTTTCCAGTGCATATTTGCATTAAAACCGAAACATTTTAAGAAATCGGAAATGGTACCTTTCCAGTTTCTACCCAGCTACACTACCGCCAGCAAAAGTATGAATGATACCCTTTCCAAGGGGATACAATTAACCCCCCCCCCCCCTTCTCATTCATTTTGTATCTCGTCACTTGCGTGGAATGTTACAACTCAGAAATAAGGAATAGGACGGGGGGGGGGGGGGGGGTTAAACATGGAATCAGCATTAAAAAAAAACTATTTAATTAACTGAGAAACGTAACTATATACATAACAGTCACCCAACTAAATTAGATGCAATTCATGATTTTATCTGAGGAATGATAATGTACACAACATACATTTTTACAACATCCTATTTGGTAGTCGCTAGGAAATTATGTGTCAAATTTTGCAGTAACTTAACTTAATTTGCAAAAAGCGCGGTGGAATCAATTATACTTATTTAAGGAGTAGTAGCCATCGTGCATGGTTGTGTTTTTTTGGGACCTGGTGCTTATATGCGGTATCGACATGTTCCCGAAAAATCACTTATTTTTTAATATTAATATTCCGTACTGGTCAATGTTAGATTTTTATTCCGAAGATCTATTTGAATATATAAAGGACTAAAAATTTTAAAAATAATATTCTCTCTCATTCATTTTTAGTGCATGAATATGTTTTATTTATAGATA
Source organism: Bacillus rossius redtenbacheri (assembly GCF_032445375.1). Taxonomy (NCBI): domain Eukaryota; kingdom Metazoa; phylum Arthropoda; class Insecta; order Phasmatodea; family Bacillidae; genus Bacillus; species Bacillus rossius. The sequence continues at coordinate 228,777,147 of NC_086330.1, forward strand.
GGGCGGTCGAATCTTAGATTCCATGAAGGATTCGTATCAAGATTCGTTCATAAATAAAAACATTTTGAACATGTGACATTTTGGTTATGTTTTTACAAGAAAGAATATTATAAACGTGATCATGATCGCTCTAGTAATTTATTTATTGTTTATGTATTAACCGCGTGATTATTTTTATTGATTAAGATCCATAACGAAAAAGAAAACATTTTATAATTTATTATTTAATTGATTCCCAGTGTATTGTTGCAAATTTAATTTAAAACTATAAGTAAATTTATTGTTATGTCAACAACAGTTAAAATATATATTAGACAAGTGCAACATAATGGGTGTAAAACGTCGAGCAAGTGCACATTGTTTTACAGCTGGAAAATAACGTTTTGTAAATATTTGGCGACAAAACTTGCCATTGTTTGCTATCAGAAAAATGATAATTCTAAAAAGCATGATTATCTGTAGGCACGTCGAGTGCAGCCTGAAGTGGAATAAATCCAGGAAATATCTGTGGCTACAGTAATAAGTCGTCAGGTAATTGGCTCTTTGGCAAAGGGATAATTAATTATCAATGAGCCAAAAAATTGGTCGTACATATTACCGCTTCTTGATCACGCGGCGAGGTACAAACAATAGCCTGGCTCAAATTGATGGGCGCTGAGTTTATACCGAAATGGTTCTATCTTAGCGGTGATGATGTAACTTATCCTTTCTTAATAAAAGGGAAGGGGGATCCCAGTGGCATAAGGATGTTCACCACTAATGACTAAACTGTGTGCTGCGAACCCTGCAAACTATTTATGGGATACTTTCCACAACTAGCTTTCAGAAGGGCGCTGCAGTGACCTGAGATGCCAGTGGCTCTCGGAGACGCTTGGATGGAGGGACTGAGGATTTATTGCTCGTAAAGCAATCCCCAGTGTTCTGCTCGACAAGCAATTACTGCACCGCAAACTCCGCTTTCTTCAAGTCTTTATGCCTTGCCGACATACAATTCTAGCAAATTACGATTGCTTTAGTTTAATTTTGATATCAGCTGATACCAGCACAACCTTCTGGATCACACAATAAACTAATTTTTCCACGTGTTTATAGAGCATTCCAATATATTTAGGCATGTTGGAATAAACTTCTGAGAGTTATTTCTGTGAAAAAAAAACGTACATAAACTTAAACATAAGCTGTCAAAACACTTGTTGACAGAAGGAAAACAAGGTTTTTCAGTTAAGCAGTTTTAAACGTTAACAATTATTATTGTTCAGTGTAGGCTTGCTAGCTGTGATGACCTAGCCATCGACAATACGCAGGGCTCGACGCAAGCCTTGCCAATAGCTTTGAATATATATACTGTATAGAAGTCGCGAGTGGATAGGATTTACTCTACGTTTTTCAGAAGCTTATGATGAGCAGCTTGGGAACTTCACCGCTGCAGTGCGCTGCCGTAACGCCCTGTATCGTCTTAGTTGTTATTTACACGTTAGAGCGCAGCGCTGTCGCCCGCTGTCATTCCCCGCTCCCCTCATCCATCATTCACTGCAGCTTAACGTCGTTCAACAGGAGGGGGAAGGGGTGTTTGAAGAGTTCGAGACTTGTCCGCTAGGGACCACCACAAGTCGATGCCCTAGAGATGGTGGCGATTGCGGCGGTGAATTAACCAACTACCTCAAAACCGTATTATAAATTTTAACCTGGGCTGGCGACTTCTATACAGTATATATATTCAAAGCCAATAGGGAGGGGGCTGCCCTTGATGGGTGCACATAGTGGGTGTGAAGTGTGGTTGGGCGAGGTTGCCCTTGATGGGTGCAAGTAGTGGATGTGAAGATGGGTGGGAGGGGGAAGGTAGGTAGGAGCAAGTCAACGTCCTTGTGCTGAGGCGAGTCACGAGCTCAACTCCCGCCGAGGTCTGGCATCTGGCGGCCAGCAACCTCACTTGGACGTCCCCTCCCCACTCCCCCCTCCCTTCATCGCCGTGGCGAGTACACATGATGGATAGAGGCAGGCGTTTTTTGCCAACAATATTTGACGTTCATTAGACTGCAACAGTGTACGCCCACGTCAGAGATTTCTTCTTTGTAATTGGCTGCCGTCTGTAAGAGGTGCATTGACTTATTTGACCAGGACTTTCAGGACACTTTTGCTTCCGCATTGAATTAATGTGATTGGTGTACCGACATTAGACATGTTCCTGAGAGAAATCACCCAATCACGAAACGAAGTGTTTCAACTTTAAGTTAGTTTTGAATTTTTTTCTTATGTAATACTTACACCTACTAATAGAGAAAGATTGTTGGCCTCTGCGAGTGACGCTAATACACTTGTTTTAATAACAGTAAATTTATGGACTTTTCAGCGAAGAATCAACCTGAAATAACCAAGTGTTCTAGTAATCTCAGATAACAGGTCTTCGTAGAGACTACGCCTGAGTCAGCCGAATTTGAGTTGAGTGTTTCGTTGTATACAAGATAAAACAAGCGTGGAAGGTAAAAAGTGTGTTTTTTTTTGCTGTATATTAAACAATATTTTTTGTTAGTTTAATACGATTATTATATTTGATTTATGTTAAAAATAATTTTTAAGTTAAAAATAAGTTTTAATTTAAAAATAAGTATTGTACATTTTCATAGATAAACAGGAAAAATACGAAGATCCCTAGATAATTTGTAACCAGCCTTCTTAGATATTTTAAGGTGGACATTTTAGCAGTGTAATGTCCTATTAGATTATTTAATTTTATGGACTTATCTTATGTGAATCATTACCACATAAACAGGCAGATTTGTTCAGAGTTTAAATGATATTTAAACTAAACATAAATATCTAAGATAACCTAAATTAAAAAAATATATACTTGGAATATGAACACATTTATTATTACAGATTTTATAGGTTTATGTAATGAAATAATAAAAATCAACCTATTACCATAAATATAACTTTAATAAAACATGTTTTGTTAAAACCAAACTATCAGACTCATTCTATAATGAACAGTCATACACCATCTTAGAATATTCAACTCTCAAAATCAGATGTGATAAAAATTAGTACGTGCGTTTGTTTTAAAATAATACTTCAGAAAGTAGTTAAAGTTAGTCACTACAAAATAGTTATGTGATGCAGGTTATATATAATTTTTCAGTTAAATTGATATTAATCATTAACGGACAAACAAAGTGACCTTAAAATTTGACCTTGGCCACGGTAGCCATATTGGATCCGCCATCTTGAATAGAATGCCCCACTCACTGATGCACTTTTCATTACACACACCATAATGGATGTGTATGACGACATCTTTGCTCTTTTCGTTACGGTCACCATCTTGAATTATAATATGTCCACCATCTTGGGATCTGAAATCACAGCCATTCTTTTTTATTCGGACATCATGTCCACCATCTTATTTTCATCTGCTGGAGGCCATTTCGGATGATGTCACGACCACTATATTGTTTTTTTTTTCTGTTCTGATGAAGGCCGCCATCTTGAATATCGATAGCTTTGGCTATGCTGTTTACTCATAGAGAGCTCCAGCATCGCTCTGTCTCAGCACATCAAGTCGATGTTCATATTTTTGAGGAATTTTGATGAAAATTTTACACCAAATATAGTTGCTGTGAAGTCAGGGCGGTTAGTCATTGATCCCATCCTCAAACCTCACACTGGAACCAGCGCCAGAATGAACCAACATATACTACTGTATTTATTTGATTTATTAATATATGTTTTCCGAGGTTATATTTTTGCCTATATTGCAGATCAAACAAGAATGATTAGTTTGGTTAGGTTAGGAGTTAGCAACCTTTTGTGTGAGATGAGCCATATATTAAGTAAAAAGATTCTCCAATATTTTAGAGAACCTCAACATGCATGTTCTCTGTATCTACATGGAATTTCAAAATTATATAAAAAACGCGTTAAAATCAAAATATTTTATTCATAAATTCCACATAAAGTCTTTAAAATAAGGGCTATTTCGGGAAAAAAACCTCGTAAATGTAAAAAAAAAAAAATGGTTGTTATTAGTAGAGCTCTACTGATAAAATCTAAAATATTTCAATTAATTAATGATTGAAATAAGGAAGCAGCTGGGCGATAGCAAGGAAATGCGTTGTGATTGTTTCGCTTGATTTTGTTCGGCATTTGTTTGGGCTGTGGCAGCTGAGTGAGTTGTAGCGCCGCGAAACCCCGTGGGAAGAGCCGCGTGTGGCTCGCGACCCACGTGCAGCTAACCCCTGGGTTAGGGATGCTGCATTCATAAAATGCTTTTAATTTATAACAAATACTTAATTAATGTAATTGAAGTAATCAACCATTCTATTCTAATCAATTTTTTTACAGTAGCTAAAACAGATAGTGTAGCAATGAAACAGTAAATTGCCTATTTATTATCATAATGCAATGGCTGCTTAAAAAATGATAAAAATATCTCCAATAAAAATATATTTTGAATTTTTGGATTTTTTTTACCTAGTTGAGTAATAAACCAAGGAAAACTTTAACGAAGGTTTTCTAACAAATAATACATTTTTACATATATAAGAGGTTTGGCAGTTAAATTCTCATAGTAAAACAGTTTGTATATTTTATTTCAAACTTCAAAACAATATACCCTTAATGCAGAGGGCTCAATGCTTAACGTCCTTATAATCAGGAAGTGAGGGTGGTATTTAAGGTGAGCGTTTATTGCAATCCTTAATATCAAAGTTCATTCCACACTTATAATTTTTATATATTTTTTTTACCTTGTTCACTTTTGGGACATTTCTGTTGCATAATTCTCTAAAACAAAAATCGTATGAGGGCGCTATTAATATAGTTTTGTTAGCATTATAGTTTCCACTACACGGAATTAAGCTCACGGTTGTAAAGAAACACTAGGAATTGTTCAAAATAAAACTTATAACCACCAAAAGAGAAATATTAACCCATTTTAATTCAAAAACCAAAAGTATTGGAAGGTTTAACATACATTTAATATTTTAATTTAAAAACGCCTATATTGCATTAAAAAAATTAATATGTGACTCTGGAGGAACCCCACTGCTATTTTGCGGCGAAACCATACAGTATGCCAAACTTAGATAATTGATCTTCCAACCTGTAGTAGAATTAACCTTAGTAGAGATAATAAAGGTACTCCTTGACAGTAGCCAGTCTGTTTGTGGAATTGTTTTGGAAAGTTACGGTTTATATTTACAAGTAGATTCGCTGAGAATCGAACCCAGGTCTCTTAGGTACTACATGGCGTACAAAGGTTTTTTTTTTAATTTAAAAAATGTTTAGAATTTTATTTATTTTTTAGTTTTTACGTAAAAACGGAACTGAGGTGTCGAATTACACCCTGGGTATAATTTTTCAGTCAAATTTCAAGGTCACGGTCATATAAGATTGCCGCCATAACGTCGCAATCCAAAATGGTGGTCGCTCATAGACCTATACCATTACACCACAGCCTCAGGCGTTTCCCAGACTCGGACAAACCCTACTACTAATGTACAAAAACTTTACACACATTTTGGTTTTAAAATTGTTTTTCTGTCGTAAACATGGAAAATAATGCCATCCTTAAAATTTTATATTTTTTAAATTCTAATATGTTTTAAAATAATTCTTCAAAAAAGCTTCTTAATTTCAGAAATTTACTTTATAACATTATTTGAAAAAAATATTGGTAGGCAGATCCAAAGTAAATAAATAATATAATATATTGATTATTAAATTTACGCTAATTTTATTTATGCTTTTCCCGGTATCATGCAGAATAATGAAGAACAAATCCTCGAGGTGAAAATCCCATCGTAATGATTTAGTGTTATTAAGGCCCCCTCACACCATCAGTCCAGTTCCCAGATCAAACTGCTCTCAGTTCGCGTGGGCTGTGCCATTGCACAGCTATTGTGCGGTGCATGCTCGGCTTGCTGAACTTTTTTTGTCGGCAAACGTGATGTCACGTATGCTCTATATTTTGTAACTTCCTTATGTTTGTATTTATATTTAAGGTAAGTGCCATTATTTTTTTTTTGTGGTTTATATTGTTAGGTAATAACTTCGTAATGTGAATCTGTTGTGTGTTCTCTAAATCAGATAATTATCTTCAATATATAAGACTGTTGTGAAGTGCCTCAAGACTGGACTATAATAAAGAAACTAAAACAATTTTCGAAACAAAAGCATTAAAAAATCAAATAATAAATAATGAATAATAAGGTATTATGTAATCTAGTTAGAGGAACAGAGGCTAAAAGTGCAAAGTATTCGTTACCAGTTTTAACAATCTTGTGATGATATCTATGATCATCTTGGTTGTTGTGAGGTGACTTGCACCTTCTTCTCTTTTAATCAGCCATAATGTGATAACTTAATTTTTACTCGACATTTAAATCCGTTGGATTTAAGTATGTAATATTAGTTCCTCCGCACCAACTGGGTGGGTTTTTTGCTTTATGTCGCCGGGAACCAATAATTGGGTGATTTATTTTGCCCGATGTGTTATTTTATATATATTCTTTTCTTTTAACTGTTCTAGTGTGTGAGACATTCCGGCCATGTGTCCTTACATTCCACTTCTCTGGAATAAAGACGGGAGTCTTTAATCTTCTCGAACGGCTTCGGGATGCCACCAATAAATATTTCCAGGAAAATTCTTCAATAATTATTCTTTATTTGCATTCAACATGTGGCGCATGAAATTACCTCTTTGGAACTCCATACGGTCATCTAATCTTTGAAATTCAAATGAAAATAATAAACGTAAAACGAAATCAAGCTTAAGATATATATGAATCAACAAAATTTTTCTAATACATGTAATTTTTTTCAAGCAATTTAACCGTCTATTTTAATTGGTTTAGAGGGGTCCCCTAAGAGGTATATTTATAGTGCAACAAATAATACTGGTACGATTAAATGAGGGGAAAACCTGGGTTCATAAGGGATAACCCAATTAAGTTTTATTACAGTTTTATTATTTCCATATATTTACATTACTAAATAATTGTACTTAAAATGTCCTATCACAAATCACTGGAACTTAAAAATGTTTATTCTCAAGTCACTCAATGTCTGTCAAGCTCCGCAGTTCGCACTCCTCACGGGAGATAGGCTCATAAGTGGTTCGCCCCTTACCTCGCGCCTGTCCACACACACAGTCTCGCGCCACTCATTCGCACTCTCTCGATCCAGTCGCTCTGCATCGCGCCACTCCGAGAGGGCCTCACACCCTCTTCGCCGATGTCGCACTTCCCTTCACTCGAAACACTCTCGGAACTCGGCATTCACGCGGAAATCTCGCCGCACCCCGTCGCGGAACCCTGTCGCCAAAACTGTGGTGGAGACCGGCGTCGCTGCTTAAGTATCTCAGGGAATGTCCTCGATTCGACTAGAGCGACTGATGAGTCGCGTCATCCCGGGCCGACCCGACGCCCGAACAGTCCAGAAGGGCGTCGTCAATTCACGCTACTCCGCGGCGGCCCGCAGAATTCCTAAAGCGGCTCAGCGACAGATAATGGCGCCGAGGCAGGACGATGCGTGGGGAGCCCAGCGGGCTGATTACGAACACCATCGACGACTAGCGTTATTCTTCACGCGGTAACGAAACACGTATCGCATTTGGTGATTACGACCCACCTTGCGATATGCGTTTCGTTATTTTCCACGGTAACGCTAACCTGCGATACGAATCCATGACGTCAGAGGACAAGCAACAATTGAACAATTAATATGTTCGTCGAATAGACTATTTTGTAAGTGAATCATCAATACTTAGTGTTACTGGGAACAAAATAATCTTTTTTAATGCACTTATTTCTTAAATAAAGTCTTTAAAGCTTTTTTGCTGCCTTTTTCGTAGAAGTTTAAATTAAAAATGCAGTTAAAGATTTCGCGTCGTCATTGTGGCTAACTGCGTCTTGCCATGTAAACATAAACATCGAACGAGAAGCATGTTTAAACTTCAATAGAATGAAAATGAGGCCACTCTACAGGTTACAAAATTAAAGGAACAACTAATTACCACGAACCCGTGATTGTTTTAATTTTACCTAATATTGATATGATATGAAGAATGGAATTTAAAAAATATTTACTTAGTCAAGTTTGGTGTGCTTGTGTAAAAACATAACCTAATACTTCAAAGTTATACATATATGTGGTTAATGATATATTTAAGTGGTTATTAAAATACCTAATAAAAACAACACTTTTTAACAAATTTCCAGCGGTGAGCTTTCTAGTTTATGTAATCTAATCAGTTAAAATTTTATAAATATATTTTATTACTCATGTGCTTTCGTGGATTTTATATACAAGTGTTTTGAAACAATGTTTCCAAGATATTAGTACCATTCGTAAATAAAAATAATTTTGCTAATATTTATATCATAGGTCACTCAAACATTTTTTACTCCCTTCGTACACTCGGTAAAGTTTAATTACAGTAAATTATTTAAATTTGTGGTTTTCTTGATTAGAGTGCACATGCCGCTATTAAAGAGGACACTGTGTTGAATATTTGTGTTCTCAGTTAAAATAAGCCTTAGAGTGGCACTGGTAAAGTTACTGCTTCCCAACAGAAATCATGGTGTGGTTTATTAAGAGCCACAGAGAGTTTGCAGCCAATTTTTCTTCAAATAATGAATGTGAAGCTTGCATGTATCTGTGGATTTAACTGGCAAAGAGGATTAACAAACGTTTAGGGACATTAAAAACCATTGACCATTGGCAAAATATTAGTTTTCTTTTTTTTTTCTTTAGTGAATATAGCGTTACAATTTTTATGTAAGCAGCAGCCTTCAATTACAATGGAGAAGATATGGGCTACTTTTGTATTTTCATTTTTTGAAGTCTGTTTTAAACTCTTCAGTGTGTTGGGTTGCATATTATAAGGATAAAATTAGGCCCATAATGTTTCAATTTAAAAAGATTGACATTTTAAACAGTTATTATGAAACAGTTCTTGAAAATTTTCAGTGTAAGAACAGTTTTTTTTATAATCTGAGGATATGAAAGTTCATTGCTATGTTTTTTTTAAATTGCTGTTTAATTTAATCTCACCAATGACTTAAACAAGTGAAACTAAGTACTGAGTAATTAGAGTAAGTACTGAGTAAACAACTTTGTTTTCAAGATGGCATTCAAGTTGGTTAATGATCCAACATGTATGTAAATTATTAATATGCTGCAATTATTTTAAAAACTGTCTTGAAATATTCAATAATTTTAATCCTCCCTCCCCCCCCCCTTTTTACCATTAAGATAAATTAATAGATTACTTTTCTCAGCAAGTTTAGAAATTAATGGTTTAATATGTAAAATAATATTCAGTTTGAACAATTTCTGATGTACATGCATACCAATTATTTAATCCATTTTTTTTAAATTCAGTAATGGATCAACATGATATATGCTGCAATAAAAAGAGCAGCTTAAGCAATAGCAGCTAAGATAACAGCTGGCAATATTATCCAAGTTATATTTCTGAGCAGCCTTGACCAGAGAATTATCCAAATCTTCGGTACAGCATCATCATTGGGAATGATGTAGATTCTAGAAGGTGGTTTTGTCCCTCAACCTCTGGTAGACATTGTATTGTGGTAGTCATGCATTTTGTTTATCCTATACTTTTCCAAATATTTATTTGAAAATTAAATATATATTTTTTTCAATACTGGTATGCTTCCAATTTTGTTGTTTGAGATTGGTGTAGTGGGTTTAAAATAAGAGTGGTGAAAATTAATTAGTTAAGATACCTGAAAGTTGACAAGAGAGAAATTGGAGGTGTGCTACATTTAAAATGAAACACAAAAAAATGACTTGCATGAACATGGAAGTGTTAATAGTTCATATTAAAAAAAAAAAAATTTGTTCTACTCAGAAGTGTATGCAGAATTTTGTTATGAGGGAGGAAGGGGGATGGGGAGGAGGAAAGTGGTATAGAAGCACTTAGCCTGCTGTTGGCTTTATTTTTTTTGGGGGGTTGGGGGGGGGGGAATATAGATTTTTCTTTTAGGATTTTGGGGGAGGCATATATTCCCCTTGCCCCTGCATATACCCCTGGTAGGTTCATTATTAAAACAAGACCTCTTACAATCCTTGTGTTTTCATAAGATAGCCAAGAAACCTAAGAGTTTTTTATGCATATTTGTTATAATGGCCATCAGTCACAATCAGTTACATATTAATTTACTGTATTAGTCTTTTATTTAAGTTAAATTTTACTTAATATAGTTAAATGAGCTGTTCAAAGGCTTCATCACATATTTTAAGAAACATTTGATTTGATCTCTAAATACTAGCTCAAAAATTGCTTCTGGTTAAACTTTTATAAAAATTGCTTATTTTAATATTCACACACATATAAGCACAGATTTAACGGTTATTGGTTATTCTGATGATAAATAGAAAGATAAGAACAGTGAGTGATGATAACAATTCATAAGATGCAGAGTGTTGGCTGGGGAGGTGCAAGGAATGGAGCTGTACCAAACTTTATCGCAAGATGAATCATACTAAGTCAATATTTGTTCCTGAATTATCTAGTTAAATGCAATGTGTGTCATTTAATTTGTTTGTACTTGTCTCAGTCTCAATAAACATACCTACATTGATTCTAAACTTACAATAATAAAAATTAGTTCAAAATATTTTTTTTATATTCATCCACATTAAACAATGTCTATACTGTATACAAATGGGCTCACTGGCAACAACAAGCAGTTGTACCTGCTGGAACTTGCATTGATATCAGCTAGTCTAATGAAATTCTTCCATGTTAAATCTTGTTTACACAAAAAAAAAAGTAAAGAATGGTTATATACAAGCATTGTGAAATCTTTGACTGGAAAAACCTTGATAATACTTTTAGTCAGCATACTTTATAGAATGTGTACTTTGTTATTAGCACCTCCTTTATTATAACTCTGCCTCTATGATACCTAGTGTAACCTATACCATTCATACTGGTAATGATCAATAGTACAATTTAAAAATAATAAAAAAAAGATCAGTTGAGCAGCATTCAAGAAAGATAGCTGGCAGCTGATAAATAACATTCAAGAAAGACAGCTGGCAGCTGATGAGAAGCATTGGGAATATGTGCTTCTGAAATGGTAACCAGCAATTTGATTAAAAATGCATCAAAGAACTTAAAGAAAAGTTAAAAGGCATGCTGGAGGCATGTGCTAAAATTGCCAATTATGAGAAAAAATTGTGTTAAGAAATCATTTTTTGTATACAAGATTCCTTACAGACATGTGCATTGATTTTTTTTATTGGACAGGCTATTAATAGTTAATATTAATAATTGTTTAATTATAAACATCCATGGAAAAAAATTGAGATATTAAATAATACACTCTTTGTAAATATTTTTCGTTTAAAACCAAAACAAAGTCTGAAATTGCAAAATTTTAAATTAATAAACTTGTAAACATGAAGCAGCACACAAGCAATTTACCATGTATGAGATTTACTTGAAATAACAACCTATCATTAAATGATTAATAGTATCTATTTTTTTTACACAAAAAAAAAACAATGGTTCAAAAGAGCCACTGTCAACTCTCTCAGGACAATGAGATCATCTGCTGAAACTGGAAAACAAAAAGTTAACATGTGTTTAATATAATATCCAAGTTATACTCAAAAGTAACATGGAAATGAGTGAAAACTTATTTTCACAATTTCTTTAATAAATGCAACAAACTTGATAACAAAGTATTTATTAAATTGCATAGCTCGTTTCTTCATGTTTCTTCATTTTCTATGGTTTTCCAACTGCTATGAGGGTGCAATCTGGCAATTCGAAGGGATTTTGATGGTTTCTTAACAATCTTCTCTGCCTTCTCCTCCAGTTCGATAGCTAGCAGAAAGGCAGCAAAGGCCATTGTGTAGAACCTGAAATATTTTCAAACATTAACTAAATTAGTGTAATATAGTTTGGTAGGCTACTAATTGTTAACAAGAGGGCCTGATTAATAAAAATAATTTTTAAGATGGTATTATTGAGCTAATATTCCTTGATGTAACACATAACTGCATTCATTTTTCTTTAATTTCTAAAAACAATTTTAACTTTTCGACTTCTTTTCCAACAATTCTCCATGAGTGTGTTGTAATTCTTCAAGCAGTTAAACTAGAAATATGCCATTTTAATAGATTTTAGGTTAGGTAAATCAAAAAATTTAGACATGAGAATGATTGGTTGGCTTAAGTAAGCTACATTAAAAATACTGTGTGATTTTGTGAACTGTTTTTTAAGTTATGTTACCAACAAAAATAATAGGTATAAACTGTAGTGTGGTTGGTTAGGTTAGAGTTATCTGTGTTACAATATATAATTCTTAAAAACTGTTAAAATGAGTTCACAGTATATTTAATATAACTACCATAACCTAATAAACTGTCTACACTACTTTCAAGTATTTGTAGTTAACCTAATCAAACCAGCCATTCCCACCATTAAGTTTGTTAGATGAATTAAAAATAACAAAAAAATAGTGTGGATCTGTGTGAATGGTTAGTTAAGTTAGGTTAGTTACATTAATTGTACTACAAAATATGTGTGGATGGTTGGTTAGGTGAGGTAAGCTTAATTTTCTATTAGTAAAACAATGTTACAGTATTGATAGCCTATGTTAATTATTGGAATTAATGTCTGAAAACTAATAAATAATTAAAAAAAAAACATATGGACAAGTAGCTTTTCACCAGATTTACCTCATTATACAATATTTAAAATGTAGCTAACCTAACCAACTGTAGACATGAATAGGTTTGCAGTATTCGAAGTGTAGCTAACCACACATAACCAACAATTTAAACAGTAAACAACTTGAAATATCTCAACAGAAAAAAGTATCAAGGTTAATAATAGGAACTCAAAATTACCGTTTTCATAAACTTATTTTTATAATAAAGCCTCGCCTCCCCTACATAAAAGCTCGAAATGTTATTTAATAGAATCATCCTGTTTAAGTAGGGGAATTCATAAATAAATTATTCAAGTTATTTGTTTTATGATCAGCCCCACTTGTTAACAATTATTACCAATGTTAACACACTTAGGTAATAGAGCCAATATGTAAATGAATGAGCACAAATGAAAAATGTCTTGCACAATTGAACACACAAGGAGGCCGGAAATAGCTTTCTGAAACTAAATAGAGAAATATACAATTTACTGTCTGAAGTCTACAAGCGCACAGAATAGGCGTGCGCACGGTAGGTGCCACAGGTGCCTTGGCACCACCATTAGGGTTAACCGTATTTTATTTTTTACAAGCAGAAATAATACATACTTACAAAAAAAACCATATTATTTCCAAAAAAATATGTTTTCCAATCGTGTCGAGTTACAGATACGTGCTCATAACACTATCAGTACATCAATTATCAATCGAACCAACTATACACACGGAAACAAGCCAGGTGCAATTACTTGTGTTGTACACGCGGGCCGCGGCTACGAAACTTCTGAAATGTAAATACTTCTTCTAGTTCTCCTCGAATTACATAGAATGCGCGCTCGGTGTCCACTGTTCACTCCACTCGGCAGGCGCACGGAATAATAGCCGCCGTCCGCCAGGTAGCACTACTGTGTAGTGTTTACTCTTACTGTTTAATCATCAGTTTACTATTCTAATGAGTACACGAGTACAGCCTGTGTTTGTTACGTGGATCACTCATTAATTATTATTTATCATTTTATTTTCACGAGTTGACAGTTGTTTTGGTTCGTTAATTGCTGTATATATCTGTCTGTATGATGTATAAATGGGTGATTAAAATTAAAAAGCCCGATCCTGAAAAGGATTACTCGATGACTTATATGCAGTCGCCGACAAAACATTCCTGTTGTATTCCAAAAATTAAAACTTTTGCCCACTCTTATTTGTATATTTTTATTATTTTAGTATTTTATATATTTGAGGTATGTTACAAAAACTCCCTTGATTTGTTGATTTTAAAACTTAACATTTGAGAATGTTTTTTTAGCATTTATTTGGCGTCTTCAGAAAACCTGTAAGTACGGATTTTCAAATCCACCAGCATGAATTCCGTGCAAACAATTTGTGCAATTTACTTTATGGCTTAAAACAATAAATAGTTTAGTAGTTTTCCTGGCAATTATAACGTTCAAAGCCATAATTTGTCATAAAAAATGTTAAAATTTTTACATGTGTCTGTTTAATGTTTTTGTTCGGAAACCATTTTGCGCTTTCAAATCCAAATTTTTCCGGCGGAGGACCCCCGGACCCCCCGCTTTAGGCTCGGGGTCCGTGAATGATAAGGCTGTTGTGTAATCTGGCACCACCACTACTAAAGTCCTGCGCACGCCTATGGCACAGATTAAACAAAAATGCATGTTGAGCAAATACCCAAACACAAAATATACATAAGCAGCCTATTTGAACTATTTATAGCTATGTTAAGTTCATAATGTGCGTGTAAATAATATCGCTCTTTAGGTTAGGATTAATTTGATAGGCTATGACACAGCATTTATTAATAGATATTCTTCTTACCTACTTTGATCGTATTTAAACCACTTCATAATTATTCCACACAAACTATGCATTGAAAACAATGATTTCATGGTACAATTAATAAACAGAAATAGCATGTTAAGAATAATGTTCGCGTGTTAAATATACACACGCTAACCTAAAACAATTGTTTACTTTTAACTTCATCGCTTTACATCGTACTCGACTATATTTAAAACAATAATGTGCGATTATAATGACGTTTTTAGGACAGGAGGACATTATTTTTAAGAGTAATTATATCACTTACCTCACATTCGCTTCGTATCACCACTTGAAATGCTCGTGATATATAACATAGCTCCAGTGCGATAAATATCACTTGAAAAGTGTGCTCGTAATCAAAGTTTCGATATATACCGCCACAACGTCATCAATATTCGAAGTTTAACGAAACAGGATGTGTTCGTAATCACGTTGCTGGTTCCTGCGATATTCTTCGCAAAGTTTGTTATTTATCGCAACTTATAACGCAAAGTGTGTGCTCGTAATCAGCCTGCAGGGGTGTGGAAAGGAGAGAGAAGGATAGCGACGACCCTTGTAATCCGGCCAGGCGCGCGTGGCATGCCTTATGTCAGTGGACCGCACGTATATTTAACATATTTTTAAAGGGTTTTTTGCACCTATTGTATGGGCAACGTGGCAAGCCAGTCGGCGCATTTATCTTTTCACTGATTCTTCCTCTGCAGTTAAAGTTTGGAGTGCCACCGAGCCTAAGATTCATGAAGCTTTCAATGTCTAACTGTTCCTTCCTGGCAAACCTAACCTAGGATGGATAGTTGGCACAATGCACAAGGCCAAAATTCAGTCCAAACTGTCAGTTTGGACTGAATTGAGGCCCTGTGCACACACGATCATTCCAGGTGCTCATTTCGGACCGAACAGTTCGAACTGACCGTTTGTACTGAACTGAATTCTTCTCCACAAACGTTCTGTTTTGTGGTTGCTATTGCTGTTGGATGTAGGTATCGTTACGTCGTAGAATATGGAAAAAAATTTGGATATTGCAATTGCATTTGCACTTTTAGATTAAAAAAGGGATAAATATAGCAAAGCTAGTATAAACAAAGATGTCTGCACGACACTCAGCTGATTGATTGATGTACTGATTGTTTGGACTGGCGAGATGCTGTTCCCACACACGGCAGTTTTGACTTAGGACTCTCGAGCCCATGGTCGATTTGATGTTAAGCTATCAGTTCGTCAGTTCATCAGTTCCGATCGTTGCTCACACATGCCAGTTCCGACTGTTAAGTTCCAACTGATGAGTCATGTGAAGGGGACCTTTACGTGTATTATGCAGTACTGCCAACATCACTTTGCTGAGGAAACTATTGTAAGTTGATTCAAAGAAGGCTGAAGACCACTTATTTATATTATACATTTCATATTTTTAAAAATAACGAATTTGTTTCTAAAAATACAATCAATTAGCCCGAAAATGATTTAGTATATAATGTTACTATAATGCGTCTCGATTACCGCAACATAACCACGGTGTTCTCCACTCCTGTCACGACTAGGCAACAAGTCTGATGCGTGTCCACGCGTTGTAATGCTACTCTCGCGCCAGCTAAGTGGGCGCCCAATAATCACACCGTATTAGTCAGGATGGCCTTGCCTGTTTCCCTGTGTCCTCCCAAGGCGCTGCTGGCCATCACCTGTTGGGCCAGGTGCGCTGTCATAGGGGCCGCTCGACCTTCAGGACGAGTGTCGACGCTCAGGTAGTTGAAACTAACCTCTGCGACCTTTACCCGCACCACTTGTCAACTAGCTTCGCGAGGGTCAGCAGTTACGTATAGAGAAACCGGTTAGGAAACTCTTCTTCTGGTTATGCGGTGAGTGGCACTACTGGCGTTCCTGGCGCGAACTTAGGGTCACAGATATTCACGTCCCTTTGCAAAAATAAAGTAGGTACTTCCCAATAGCAGTCTACCCTGTAAAGAAGAAAATCCAACTCTCAATTGTTCTCGAGAAATAGCGATCGTAAAACGGGGCACAACTTGATATACGTGAAACGTTGCCCTCCCGATCGGCCCAGTGGTTAGGACATCTGGCTACCAATCTGGTAACTCGGATTCGGTGCTTGATTTTTATTTACTTGTAGTACTAACTTTCAATTGATAGGTTAATAGGTAATATGAACTAAGCAAAGTTCTGTTATAAAATACACGACATAATTTTATTTTTCAAACATATACCAATATTCAATGCACTGAAAAAAGCCAATTATAAAATGCATTGTAATGCGGTATTATAGAAAAAAAGGTAATACAAGCGTGTTCAAACAACTCTTCATCGGCTGACTCATATGCAAGTAACAGTTCCTTTTCTGTTGAAAGAAAATAGTCGTCGAAAACAACCTTCTGCCATTGCTAATGAGCCAGCACTGATTGTTACGGGAGGCTCATGCTCTGATAAATTGCACTCGGCGTGAGAAGCACACTTGTAAAATCTTGTTTCAGTTTTTTCAATGTAATCATTTCGTCTCCGGAATCAGTTGCTGTACTGGCCAAAGAAGATCCGGCATCTTGTTTCATATTATTTCTATCTCCCAGTAGTATAGGATAGCAGGTCCGAAAACAGGGTCCAGGATGAGGTGCCAGAGGTGCCGACCGCCATCTTGGATTGTGCCGTCACGGCGGCCATTTTGGATGTGTGTGACCTTGACCCTGAATTTGACCTTCAAAAGTTGCCAAAATAGGGCAAAATTTGCCCAAAATTCCTCAAAAATCGCAAAAATTTACATTTTTTTTGGAAAAAATCCTGTCAAAAATTCTCAAAAAATTCCACAATTCAAAAATTCGGATTTCGATAATCGTCAAAAGTCGTTTTACCTTAGAAACCACGAAAATTCCTAAAAGCGGCTTTAAAGTCCTAAGAGCTAGCCGCTTTAAGCCGCCGAGGTAATGACCTTGAAAATTAGGATGCCATGGCAGCCATCTTGGATTATGACCACCATACATTTTCTTTGATAACATAAAATTTACAATAAATTAATAATTACAAAAAATACAAAAAAATCTGGCTTGAACTATAACTCTATCTTTGCTCAACAATGAGAAGTTCACAAGCTAGCAGAATCAGTTTATTGTATTTTTTGTATTTTTTGTAATTTTTTTTAATTTTATGTTAACAAAGAAAATGTGTGGCGGCTTTCTCCTTGTGCTCCTGATTATTCTTGCCAATATTATGATGGTTTTCTCCGTGTGCTCCTGATTATTCTTGTGGTTTCTTCAAGTGCTTCTGTCTATTCTGAGAAACTGCTCTCTGCATGAAGGATTTATTTTACCTAATGAGTCATGAAAGTTTATTTGGAGTTAATTTTAATTCGGGAGTTTCTGCTTCTAAATCAACACTTGCAATATTTTTATCAGGTGTAATATAAAAAAAATATCATTACTTAGTCAAATAATAATATGCTCTGAGAAATCTTTGAAACACTGACTGGAAGAACAAACTTCCTTCTCCTTGGAGTCTAGCGAAGCCATCCTTCTATTGAGATCGTTAGTGAGCATCCCGCATCCCGCATAAAAGAAATAATTAATATTTACCTGTAAGCAACATGTGGTGTCATCTGTTGACAATAATCGACACTACTTTAAACAGGTTATTTTGATTGAGATAAATTAACTCTCACCACTGAATGGTGCTATTGCAGTCAGTTAGAGTCATGTAGTTTCGTAGTCACGCGGCCTTTTAGCCATGCAGTCTCGTAACCGTGTGATCTGGAAGCTTCGTAGTCCTATAGCCTCGCGATCACGTAACCTTGAAGACTCGCAATCGCATAGACTCGTAACCTCGTCGCTCGTAGTCGCGTAGTCATGATGCTATGGAGCCTCGTAGACTTGAAGCTACGAAAGCAAGTAGCCTTGTAATCTTATAAAATAATGCTGTTGGAGCAGTTCGAGCAAAAGGGAAAATTCCGTCGAAGACAGGTACGGCAATTGGAGCCTTGTAGACGTGTAGCTTTGTAGTCAAGTACTCATGTAGACTTGTAGTCCTGTATCCTCGCAGTCACGTAAACTTGTGTTCTAGAAGCTTCGTAGCTCTGTAGCCTCGCAGTCTCGTAAACTTGAAGATTCGTAGTCACGTAACCTCACGGCTCGTAGTCCCGTAGACATGATGACTTGGGACCTCGTAGAATTGTAGCTACGTAGTCAAGTAGCCTCGTAGACTTGTAGCTACGTAAACAAGTAGTCATGTAATCTTATAACATAATGCTGCTGGAGTAGTTGGAGCTTTATACACTCAAAGGTAGTTGGTGGAGTCTTGTAGACTCGTAGAATTAAAGCTTTGTATCCAAGTGGTCTTGTAGCCATGTCGCCTTGCAGTCATTTGGAGTCAAGTAGAATTGTATCCTTGTAGCTTCATAGACATGTAGTTTCGTAGCCACGCGGTCTTTTAGCCATGCAGTCTCGCATACATGTATAACTCGTAACCGGCTAGATCCTTTTAGACTTGTAGCCTTGTGGTCTCATAGTCTCTTAGACTCGTAGCATTCTAGCCAAATATCATTGTCGCTGTTGAAACAAAAGGCTGTTGAAGCAATTGGAGCTTTTGGAGCATTTGGAGCCTTTATGGTGCATTTTGAAGCGGTTGGAGCATTTGGAGATGTTGGAGCAATTGGAGCCTTTTGGAGCATTTGGAACATTTTTGGAGCTTTTGGAGCGGTTGGAGCATTTGGAGCTGTTGGAACATTTGGAGCAATTTGGAGCATATGGAGCCTTTTGGAGCATTTGGAGCCCTTTTGGAGCATTTGGATTATTTTGGAGTGGTTGGAGCATTTGGAGCATTTGGATCCTTTTTGGAGCTTTCGAGCATTTTGGAGCGGTTGGAGCATTTGGAGCTGATGGAGCATTTGGAGCCTTTTTGGAGCATCTGGAGCTGTTGGAGCATTTGGAGCAATTGGAGCCTTTTTGGAGCATTTGGTGCCTTTTTGGAGCTTTTGGAGCTGTTGGAGCAATTTTAGCTGTTGGAGCAATTCGAGCTGTTGGAGCATTTGGAGCAATTTGGAGCATATGGAGCCTTTTGGAGCATTTTGAGCCTTTTTGGAGCATTTGGAGCATTTTGGAGCGGTTGGAGCTTTTGGAGCTGTTGGAGCATTTGGAGCCTTTTTGAACCATCTGGAGCTGTTGGAGCATTTGGAGCCGAGAAGACTTGTATCCTTGTAGCTTCATAGTCTCTTAGACTCGTAGCATTCTAGCCAAATATCATTGGACCCAATGACTGTAGGAGACAATGACTTTTGGAGCCAAAATACTGTTTTAGTAAATGACCGATGGAGCCAATGAATATTGGAGCCTTTGAAAATTGGAGCCAATGACTGATGGAACTACAAACTGATAGATTCATAGACTGATGGATACATTATATCATAACTTAACGTTGATGATCGCATCCTACCGAGTTGAATGTATGTGAGAATGTACCTCCTTTTCGTTAAATGAGCTTTCGTTTTGTAGAATGTGCTTCCTTTTTAATGATGGTGCTTCCAAATGTGCTGCCTTTTCGTTGACGGTGCTTCCAAATGTGCTGCCTTTTCGTTGATGGTGCTTCCTTTTTGTTGATAGTGTTTCTATTTTTAATGTTGTTATGACTCTAGTATTATAGTAAATTGTTCTTGATTTGACTAGCGTATTATTCCATCCAATGCATGTATATAAGCGAGTCCTAGACAGCAGGTCGCTCAGTTTGTTACTGTCGACGACGGTGTAAGGATCACCTAGTTTGTTACTTCTGGTGCATAAGTCGCGTAATAACTTGTTCGTGCGAACTCGATGGCATCTTTACCGACTTTAACGACGAACATGATGGACGTTGTACCATCGACTACGGGAACCATGACGTCAGCGACGACGATGGTGTAGCAGATCCCGTTGGCAACGACGACGTCAACACTGGAGGAGACTTCAATAGTCACGATACCACCAGCAGAAGAGACTTTAATGCCGGTAGTGTTGGCTGTACAGGAAACCTCGACGAACGATGTTTTGTCCTCGATGGAGACTTCATTGGTTGCTGATTTGACAACAACTAACGAACATCGGTGCTCTTACTGCGACAAAATGTTCTCAAACAACAGCAATGCTCAACGACACGAGAAGAGCGAATGTGCCAAGAACCTATATCGTAAAATTTTGTTTGTGAGAAATGTCAGAAGCAGTTTGCCAGAAAAGATAACATGAAAACGCACATGAAGACATGCAAAGGACCAGCTGTGTGGCAGAAAGTAAAGGTTTCGGTGCAACAAAGAATGATTGATGTGCATAAGAGTATGCCTGGAAATGGTAGAATTGCAGTAAAATCGACATCTGGTTCGGGCCTGGAAGGTTCGTCTACACCAGCACGGTATCCTTGCAGCTACTGTGATATGTCGTTCGCATTTTCCCATGATGCACGAAGACATGAGCGGAGCAAATGCAAGAAGAATCCTTCTTGTATAAAGTTTCGCTGCGATGAGTGTCATGAATGGTTTACTCTAATTGATAGTTTGCGACGACATGCAAAAAAACGCAACGGTAATGTCCGTGCGCCTACTGCTGAACTACCTGCAGAAATTTCGACTCCTCGGTTTAGGTTGAGGGCTCGTGAGCGTACAGGCAAATAAACGGACGAGCAGCAACCGATTGGTATGGCGTCTGGACATGGAACTAAACCTAAGACTGTTATCGGTGCTCTACAGGTGAATGATAATGGCTTCTACTTGGCGCAGTCTGCATTTCATGGAACATTGAAGGACTACTATTATCTAAATACATTAAGTGTGTCGAAAGACATTTGTAATTTTCTTGACGATATTAGACAGAACATAATCAATCAGCTTACTGATGACGTAGCAACAAACGGACCTTTGAAATATAACTTGTGGTTGGACTGTATATATGGAAAGCCATATCTGTTAGATGACAAAGAGAAGAAGTGTGCATTCAAGACTTCGGCTGCAGTAATTTACAGTTCTGACGATGTGAAGCAAACTGTTAAATACGGTATCCAGAAACTCTGTCAAGAAGAGGAGGACTATGTCAGTAAAGGTTCTGGTTGGTCTCTGTCTAGTATAAACCGATTGGAGCTAAGAATTAGTCATTTCACCCCGATGCGGAACTATTGATTATAAGATTTCTGGCTTTCGCACTTTATTCTGTAGTAGAATATAAATTATGTAATAAATATTATGTTTGAGAAAGAACTTACAGTGTTTTATTTTCGAACCTGTAATTTTTGAGGTATTTTTACATATATTATTTTTTGTATCGCCCAGGGATCGAACCAAATATCGATTTAATTTGTAAAGTAATGTGTGATTTTTTCGGTGAATTTTGGATTTTTTCCCGAATTTCTAGCTAAATAATTACACGATTCCAAGATGGCAAACATAACGAAACATGCAACAATAATATGATCCGACATGTCGTTCATAACGTAAAGTGTAACGATAACATCGTACTCAACCAAGATGGCGGGCGTAACAAAACATGCATCATTTATATAATCCAAGATGGCGACCATAACGATATGTGCAACGTGGACAATGAACGAGGTTATAAAAGAGAAATAACTTAAATAATGTTTATATGAACGTCGTATGTGAATATATTTTATGTGTAAACTGATATTATGTTTCGATATCTTTAAAAAATTACTGAAAATTAATTTTATTATGTAACGATAATTTTTGTAAATTCAATTTATATATTTTCAAAAAATGTAAAAATGCACTAATATAATAACAAGTTCAAAAATTCCATCTACCACTGTAATGCATTAGGCTGTTTAAATTCAAAATGAAATTAAAATCGTAAAGTTTGAGATAGCTCACACTAAAAATAAACTTCGCTAGTGTGAAATGATTTAAAACATTTCTGAGATTATCTGTCAAAATTTCTTTGATGAAGAAAATTTGGAGCTATTTTCCGCCCAATGCTACCCCTCCAACTCTATTGTCAAATATATTGAAAGCAGATATTTGACTGTGTTACTGAGTCTTACTTCCGACATAATACGTACACTGCATTACAAACCTGGGCAATGAAAGGAAACTTGTCCAGTTTCAAGTGTTCCAAATAGTGTGTTCTGGAGGTCTGGAGGTCCAACAGCTGGCACAAAGTGTTTCACTCCAGAGTGGTTTCCTACTTACGAAAGATGAGCCAGTCCTTTAATATAAAGTATTTACTGCAAAAAGGTGATAACTAACAGAAACAGGTACAAATATTTTGTTGTCAAAGAGGCAAAATTCTACTTGACAAAATGTTTTCATGTCAGAAACATCCACAATAACTAAGCTTTGCACTTCCTGACTACTTCTGAGCACAGAAACCGATCCCATCACCTTGGTTATTACAAAATACCAGATCTCAGTAACGGTACTTACCACCCTTCTAATAACCATACGATATGTACATATATTCCTTATCTTTTTATCCAAAGATGTTGGCCAGCAATGGAAGCCATTCCGCGGGGGAAAATAACTTTCTGCCTTTGTCATTAAAATATTTTGCAAGTATTCATCCTTGTAAATTTATTTTGGCGATAACCAAATCAATTTGTAGTTTCCTCAAAGGTATATCAAACTACCAACACTGGAGATGGCTATTATTACTAAAATTCGTGTATTTATAAAATATTGCAACATTCTTACAGTTATTAATAAATATTTAAAGGAATATGTCTATTTCGAGCTTTATAAAGCGCATTTTATCCTAACTCAATGCACTGGAGATGGCTATTATTACTAAAATTCGTGTATTTATAAAATATTGCAACATTCTTACAGTTATTAATAAATATTTAAAGGAATATGTCTATTTCGAGCTTTATAAAGCGCATTTTATCCTAACTCAATGCTAGTCATCTTCACGAAATATTGATTTAATATACTTAGTTTTTTAACAGTCTACGAAAGATATTTCTTTAGCGTTAGTTTTGCTTCCACCGCTTTTTTTTTGCCAGCTGAAGAGAAATAACAAGCACAACATAACCTTATTTTTGCTATTATTCTTGGCTGTTTTTCTGATAACAAAGTGATTTGCGTAGTTTACAAAGCACAGTGCAATTGGGCAATCAAAATTTATGCTACGGTGCGAATTCGAAAGGCATTTGAAGTGAAACTTTAGACTAAGTTTAACACAAGTACAGCAAACTAAAGACAATGGACGAAGCTTTATTCGTTTAGTAGCAAACATTTATTGTTGAGTTGTGAAAGGCTGACTCGCCAAGTGAAACTTTGCAAACTAAACTAGCACAACAAGTAGCGCACGAGCAATAACACAAGCAGCGTCAGGCGCCTGGGCAACAGCACAGTGGAGACTATCTGAGGTACATCGAGGACTCAATCGCAGTGCAGCGCCTACTTAGGCCCTAACCCAACTCGCCAGAAGTATAGGCCTATAATTTCACCCAATGGCGGGTTCAGGAAATTAAATAAAAAGTAATTTGGGGGGGGGGAGGGTGGGGGGAATTAGAAAAAATGGGTGCGTGTACTTATGTACGCAGTTAGATGTTATACTTACTTGGGATGATAAAAAACTAAATTTTATTTTCTATTCAAATAATTAATTGAAATAAAATAATAAACGTACTGGAGTAATAATATAAATACGGTTGGTAAAGTATAAATTCATTAAAATTAAGAAATTTAAATAAATACTCAGTATTCAAAGTTAGTATAAACACTACCACAAAATTTGTTATTTAAATTATTAAAATAATCGAGATAAATTTTAATTAATATTGAAGATCAATAAATGGACTGAAAGTTTATTGCACTTTATTAAACAATAAGGATATAATTAATAATACAAATAAATGATATATACGGGAACATAACTTCACAAACACTCCCATGAAAACGACCAGGAGACTACTAAACCTTCCACCGACACTCCCTGCCAGCGACAATGGAAGCTTAGAAGTTACCTGACATCGTTAAATACACGAGAACATTACCTAAATTATTTAAATAGACTTAAAAACACAATTGATACCACTGATATTTACAATTATTGTTTTTTAACGATAGGGACCAGTATTTAATATTAATAACTACATTATAAGATTAAATCACATATTTTATTTTTATGTAGCTTTATTTTTCATGTAGTTTTTTTTATTTTCCATCCTGTGAAAATTTTTTTGCGTGGTACACCTGCATTTCAAAAATTCACTCTCAATATTATTTTCATAATGCGCCTATAAAAATATAACTTCAAATATGGAATAATAAATACAATTTGAATGTGTGTATAGGAAAAACTTACGTCAACAACAAGGGGTTTTGACTGTTACATTATCAATCTCAACACGAGTCCCCTCCCGTGTAGCTTGTTCTGGGAGTTGTGACAGCTCTCCTACATCGCCAATAATAATATATCGTCTTCACCGAAATAACAGGATATTTTTCCATAACTTGAGGGGGGCGGGGTGTTTAAGGATATATCCTCCGATTACTCGCGACCTTGAGTTTGACCCGCATGTCCCCGGAAGTGATAATACGAGTGTTGTTCAAACTAGATGTGAACCATTCAGTGTGCAAGTAAACGTAAGTGTGTAAAGAAACGTCGCCATTTTGAAAAGTGTTTCGTTGGCCATATGTATATGACAGTTAATTTTGTGAATCAAAATACTTATAAAAGCATAACTTTATTATTTACCACCAATAACACATTAAAAAATAAATGATTTAACAGGTTAATAATGAAGTTTAATAAAATTCGAGAATATATTAAGATCGTAATTAATATAAAAATATAGAAATTTATGGATTGCTATAATACTGTGTTGTACTAATTGAGTGTAAAATATTACTATTTTCCGTTAAAACGTTTTTCTAGGATTTGATTTTTGCACTGAAAAAAAAAATCTCTTTCGACACAGCCCACAGGTGTAGTTAGATTTAAAACTACCTATTTCTTCTTGAAAAGTTTTGAAACTTCTATAAACTCCTTGAAACATCCTATATGTTCACCAATATTAAATTTTTTAATATTCCATGCAGCAAAAATATTTGGAATGTTTTAAAAGTAATGCAACCAGTATTGAATGTCTTATTAGAAATTCATATTATGCCTACTTAAATATATATGTGCAATTATTTTTGACCTTCAAGCACTAATTTGGATTCCTTGTACTAATACGTAGTCGTACAATTGTTTAAGGTAATATTAAGATGGTTATAAATAAAATCTGACGAATTTGATACTAAGAGGGTTATTATTATTATTTTTAATTTCAACCCCAGTTTTTACTGTAATAGTTCGTAGTAGTATAAAATAGGTCATACTGGCGCAATGTTATTCTTATGGGACTACGATTTTATGGTGGATTATTATGATGGTTTGTCAATCGTCAGGATTCGGCCATGATCGAACGTTTCCGTCGCTGGATGCTTAATATCAGTCATCAAAAATATATATTTCTAAAATAATAATAAAAAATCTAAAAAAACTATTAAAAAAAATTTAAAAAATATATATATTTTTAGTTCTTATTTTAGTTTTATCTTAAGCACTGCACGTCCATCCCTGAGTTGGGTGTTTGCATATTTCGTAACGAAATGCCTAGTTTGTAAGTCATTTATCTTTTTTCTGTTTTAGTTTCTTAGTTTTTTTAGGTGCTGACTGGCGGCGGAGTGAGTGGTCAGTGCAACCACTCACCACCAGGGACGCTTGCGTCCCTGGTCACTAAATCCAGTCCTGGATAAAAAGCAAAGCGGACTACGAGTCCAAGTTCCCAACCCCCGCATGGTAGACTCTTTTCTACTCTGTCCAACACTTCATCCAGACCATCCTCTGTCTCCTGTAAACTCCTACACGTAATGCATGCCAATTTGCATCCCGCATGAATGTGCCCAGGGTTTTCCCTGTGTCTATGCAGGTTTTACCTGGGCCCAACCTATCTCTAGTTATAGTCTAGATTTAAGAGTGAGGGGAGTTAGTCATGGCGCCAATCGCTGCCATGGCTGGCCAATCCCCTCCTAGCACATGATGCATGCGACCCTCTCCTTGCATGGCTAATCCCAGCATGACTAGGCGTATAGGCTTCGGCCTGAGACGCACCTAGGTCCCTCCCTAACCCGGACCCCTCCAAAATACACTTAGTTTTAGTTAGGTTAGGGAAAAAAAAAAAAAAAAAAAAAATCAGGAGTTCTCGACAATCTTCGGGCACTTTCGTCTTTTTTTTCATCCGCAGTGGTTCGCAGTTGTTCTAGTGTCGCCTACTAGGTGCACTTCCGTCGTGGATAGTCATATTTTTATATTTGAATCGGTATTGGCTACAAGTCATCACAGGAATCCACCACAAAATCGTTGTCTCATAAGAATAACATTTTGTTTGTATACCCTACTTTATACTGTTCCATCAAAATTGTTTCAGCCAAAGTTTTTAGATAAAGTTTAGGATTTTACGATAAATTATAATGTATTTGTTAGAATATCTATTAAAAAAAAGTAATGATCATTTGTCTTTCTACCCTTGTTATTTTTAACCCTTGCTACTGCAAGGTTTTTTATATAAAATTTTCTATAGACAAAAAGTTTTTAATTTTTTTTAAAATGTTAAACAAAATTTGCATTAATTAGATGGATTACATGGTTCAGAAATTGTATTCATTTTCTTATTTCAGCTCCAGGTATTTTTTAACCCCTTGCTGTAATGTTTCATATTATCAAACCTTTTTTCAGACAAAAGCTTAAGATAAAAATTATAAGATTTACAAACTATGTGAACAGATTTGTTGGTATGCCTACCAAGGTATTATTAATTTTTTTTGTACTTTAATACCTCCTTATACACCCCTTGCAGCAAAGGTTGGTTGTATCAAAAACTAATTTCAGACCAAAGTTTTGATAATATTTATAAGGCTAACAAAAAAATCTTTTAAAGGATTTGATAGTGTGCTTACGAAGGGAGTTATGAATATTTTTGTCCTCCAATCCTTGTTTATTTCAATCTAACATCAATGGTTAATAGTATAAAACATTATTTCTGACGAAAGTTGTACATAATAATTTAAGGTTTTCCAATAAAACAGAACTGATTTTATAGTTTACATAGTTTGGAATATCTTTATTTTAATATATATGTACCTTAATTTTTCGTCCGCCTGCAACAATGTCTCCTCTTATCAAAAAAAAAAAATTCAGACAAAAGTTTTAGATAAAAATTATACGACTAACAAACAATTTGTACGAATTCGATGTTATGCCTACCTAGGGAGTTATGTGATTTTTTTTCTCCTCAAACCCTACTTTTTACACCCTTTGTAGTTATGGTTGGTCGTATCAAAAACTATTCACAAAAGATTTTGGTATTACTCCTACGAGTTATAATACGTTCAAACGGATGCGATATTTTACATATTATGGTATTTGCAGTAATTTTTCTGTTATCGTTTTTTTCAAAAACCTTCCCCAATTTATACCCCTTTGGTCGGATATTGCCCATTAACGAACATGACTGAGATTTTTCACTACTAGATTTTATGTATTACTAGCTGTGCTCGCAACTTCGTCCGCATGGAATAGTGTCTTTGGGTAGCATTTTTAATTATTTAGGTTAATTATTTTACAAATAAGACACATACGTATAAATACTTTAATGAGCTATTTGCAGTGTTTCACTGCAAAGAGCTTAATAAATTATTTAAGTATATAAGTACATAAGCTCATTGTGTACGGCGCGGTGCTTGGCAAGTTTCTTACTCGCGTTAACTTCAGTTTCACATCTTGTAATGACTCCGTAAATGTTACATCAGAATAGCTCTAATATTATGTATCTTGTCGCAAACTTATAAAACATTCACATAAACCTTACATATTTCCATACAAACTTTTATCCCCTATTCCCTATTGTTATTTTACACCCTTGAGGGTAAAACGTTTTACAAACTTTTAAAGTCATATGTATTTATATCGAATCAACAGCCTAGAAAATAAGTTTAAAGCTTCTAGCTCTAAAAATGAAGATACTTCCATACAACATTTCATCCCCCCCCCTTTTCAACCCCTTACAACCCTTTTTTCGCATTAAAAAGTAGCCTATGTCCTTTCTCAGGCTCTAGACTATAGGTATAGATACCAAATTTAATTTAAACCGGTTCAGTAGTTTTGGCGTGAAAGCGCGACAGACAGACAGACACCAGAGTTACTATTAGTAAGGATTTTGGAAGTGATTTGCAAAAACTCGCGGTAGTTATCGTGTCCATAAAATCGTGTTATATATATATATGTATACACACACACTTTTGAGTTGACGATGGTTTTGTGGTATATGGACCATGAAATGAAAAACTAAATAAACATTTCCCGGAATTCGCACCATGGTAACGGCTACAATAGGTAGTATTTCTTTCAAATGTACCAAAAAATGTTAGCAGCCTGTTATACTGGCTAATACATTTATAGAGGCCTATCATTGTAAACCTCCGAGCTACTCTAGTTCTCACAGGAGTCGCAAGTGCACGGCTGTGTACTTGGATTTGGTTACAGCCTTACCCCTGTTGGGAATCCAGTGACGTGATGCGAGGGCGAGGGAATAGTGACATGTAAGTGAGAAAGCAATACGGCTAATGTCCAAACCAAAAACATCTCTCACTTCAGCCCAACACTTAGTAAATTTTTCCCGTTGGAATGCAGTGGCGTGACGCGAACGAAAGAGAGGAACAGTAATCTATACAAGAGGGCAGAATGTGTGGTCTCAGACTATATCATTACCCACAGCACAGCGAGAAAACCAACAAGGAGGTAATGCAAAAAGGAAGTCTTGGGGTGGATAAAACCACTTGCAATGTTGCAGCGCCTTTCACATATCTTCTTAATTACCCTTCATTCGCAATATTCCACACCTGAACCACTTATAAAATATTATATAAATAAAAATACAAAATTATTTTACATGAATATTTTTAATTAGTATTGTTTTTTATATTAATCAAAGTCATGATGTGTGATCATATCACTGACTATATACTCCCAGCAGAGTCGAGCTCGAAATTAATTTCCGCGTGTGGGAATCGTGACGCTCGATGGTGCGTTTTCTCTGGGTGCTCCCGTTACCGCCACTCCAGTATTCCATCAGTGCTCCATTCTCATCTCGTCACCCTTCCAGCGACCCCAGCGCCGCCTCACTCGTTCCTTCATCCGTTCAATAGTTCGTTCATGAATTACATACACAATTCAGCTCACATGTAATGAGTCCACCCACTTGGTCAAGTGGCTAGCCTGCCTGGTGGGTGGACCAAGGCAATGGCAAACCACCGTGGAATCATCCTGCCTCGTCAGGCATAGGGACGTCCCGGCTGCCATCCCCGCGGTGTTGCGTGTGCTCACGACACCCAGTTACGACCTGTTCCGTTTCCCGCACACGTGCGGTAACATGCCAATTCTTGAATCGTCGCTGTGTTGTTCTGTGTTCGCCGTACCAGAACGGTGCCACAGTTGGACTCGCGTCTCTGAGGGCCAGCGGTCGAGTCCTGGTCCATACACTATCATTCACTTGTATGTGGCTGCCCGAAGCTACTCCGCGTGTTGCTTACTACACGCCGACTTCTTGCACTAGAAAAGTTCCCACGTGCGCTCCGTTAGGCCTTTATACTGCACAGTGACACTGCGGTCCCGATGAGGAATGACGCCTTGGCATCTAGGTGGAAGCTTAGCATACACGCTAAAGACCACAGGCGAGCGTCGATAAATTACCTAGCGGCAAGGTGTGACTGACTATACGATAATATTTTAATATTTGTTATCAAATAGTTAAAATATGTATATTTTATTTTATGGCATCAAACATTACTCAATTCAGTTAGAAAAATTGAATAACTGGATTTTCGTCTTTTACAATAAATTTGTATATCGATGAAAAAAAATATTTTGTTCGAGAAAAAAAATTCTTGCTATCATAATGATGTAATAGTCAATTTTAAACAAATGCAAAGTTTACATCATGGTAGTAAGATGTTAATAGGTTACTTTAAGTCTAAATGAGAACGTCCCACACAGAAATACAATTTTTGGTTATAACGCAGTTTAATGCTAATTTCTTGCAAATGCGTTGGTATTATATTTTGTTTAGCAATATTCACTACATGATGGAATATTTACGATTCTTCCTAGCGAGTTATTTTCAAGCTATTAAAAATTTGTAGCTTATTTTCCTTTATGTATCTACAATTTGTTTTGCTTCATTGGTTAATATTGCACATATATTGTGCATCTATTGGACTGTTGGGACAACGAAATTAGTTGCACCAAAAATGATTAAGTGGTGCCCTAATGGTTTTTATTTTATTTTATAATACTTAACTGCTCAAGCAACTTCAGCTGCAGACAACGAAGCCAAATGGCGGGAATAGAAAGGGATCGAAAACTAATATATGTTTCAGTTAAATATGTAGTATGATAATACTGGGATATAAGTAGAAATTCAATAAATTTATTCAGAAATATAGGTAACTAAATTATTAGTTGTTTTGAAATAGAGCCCAAAGTACAAGACTAACGATGCAAATTACAGAGGTTCAATAGTGAGAGCCAACGCCATTAGCTAAAGAGTGTTTCTCAGTCGAGGTCGCTGAATAGCTTAGAGCATTCCCAACCACTTGTCACTGCCCTGACTGGGCACGGCCGTTCCTCAGCCTCGGCAAAGGGCCGCGAAGGGAGCGTGTCACGAAGCTCCAACTAGCTACGAGACTACGATGCTACGAAGATACGAGACTACATGACTACAGGACTACAAGGCTAAAAGGCTAAAAGGCTACAAGACTACAAGGCTACAAGTCTACAAGGTTCCAACTGACTACGAGGTTACAACGTTACGAGGCTACAAGGCTACATGTCTACAGGGTTACAGTACTACGAGTCTACAAGGTTCCAACTAGCTACGAGGCTACATGGCTACGACGCTACATGGCTACGAGGTTACAAGTCTACGAGGATACGAGTCTACAATCTGCAAATGGCTACGAAATCTTCATTCAGTAGCGAGAGTTAATTATCTCATGCAAATAACTTGTTGCAAGTAGTCCCGTTTTATGAACATTTGGCGCCACATACCGTGTTTTACATACACTCGCTCTTTCATGTGAATGCGGAATGCTCACTCATGATCGCAAGAGAAGGATGGCTTCTCTAGACACCAAGGGGAAGGATGTTTGTAATGCATGATGGTGATACTCATCTATCTTAAGGATTATTATTTGACAGAGTAATGATTTTTTTGTTTGATTTAAACCTGATAAAATTATTGTTTAAGTTCTGATTTAGTAACAGAAATTCACTAATTATGTATATGCAACTCGGAATAAAATTGAATGTCTCATTAGGTAAAACCTTTTTCATGCAGAGGATGATTGCTCAAAAATAACCAATAGCACTCGAGAACATCAGCAGAAGTCTCTTCAGGAATAACCAGGAACACACGGAGAAAACCAACAGAAGCGTCGTCATGAATAGCTAGGAGAACTTGGAGAAAACTATCAAATTATTGGAAAGAATAATCATGAGCACTTGGAGAAAAGTACCAAAATATTGAGAATAATAATCAGGAACACACGGCGTAAACTAACAGTAGTTATGCTATATAAAATCAGTGAATCACAAAAAATAAAAAATAAAAACATACAAAAAAAAATAAAATGTATAAAAATTAACCATAAAATTTTTTCTGGCTTGTTATAGAACTCTGTATTTGCTAAAGAAAAAAAATTACAAGCTGGTAGAAATAGTTTTAGTAATATTTTTTTTTTAATTTTTTAATTTTTTTTACGTCTACTACCAACCCCAATTTTTACAATTTGTAAAATGCAACCTGTAAGGGGTGAAAACGGGTAAATTTGCTTTTAAGATTATTAATTTAATCTCTGAAATAGAATAAGCATATTAAATTATTTTGGGTACCAATAATAAACATTAGAAAATTACCAACCACAATTTTACCAGTTCGCAAAATTCAAACCCTAAGTTTGGGTGTGTTTTTAAAACCAAAAAAACTAACACTTCATACTCAATTAGAGTAAACAGTTTACAAACTAACAAAAACTTGCATTTAGAGTTACGTATTACTTTTTTGCGTTTATTAAAATTCGTCTTTTATAGGGGTGAACATAGGGTAAGTCTTCATTTATTTACAACAATATCGTATCTTCGAAACTGACAAAGTAAGACGTAAATTAAGAGTAAAAATAATAAACTAAGGGTAGAATAGGGGTTAAGTTTGGTTTAAAGAAAAATGCATATTTTAGAATCTACATACTAGAGCTAAGAATTATAAATTAAGAATGAAATTCAAGCATATGGAGTTTTTAATTTTATTTTTTACGATTAATCATTGTCATCTTTTAAGAGTGTGAGAAGGAAGTAAGTTTTGTTTTATCTTAAAAAAAATCATGTCTAAATAGCAAAAAAAGCTGGATATAAGAATCTCAGCATAAATAAAGTAAATAAATAATTATGTAGAGTACTTTTACCAGTTCTCGATATTCGACGCCAAAAGCAGTGAAACGGGGGCACGTTAGATTTTATAGTAATAAATCATATATCCAAGTAAATTAAGATGAAGGTACGAACCTAAACAAGAATAACGTACAAAATTATAATTTAAAATCATGTTTTAAACCTTAAATTTTTTTTCTATATTCGACCGCAAACGGGGTGAAAAGGTGGTCAATTTTTTTATTATAAAAGTTTATCTCTGAAACTAATCAAGCATGATGTAAGTTATGTGGTATGGTTTTATAAATATGCAAAATTTACCAACTCTGTTTTACAATTAGCTGAATTTATACTTTTTAAAATTGACATATATTAATCTGGATTTAACATTAAAAAATCTTCTGATCAAATCAAACATAATTTAAGATATTGGAAATGATACATACAGATACCTTCATCTACCTTCTCTTTTTCAACGTTCATCGAAATATCACCTCTTATGTTGTAACAGGGGTTAATATAATTTAAATATACAACATTATGAAATCCATTAAATCAGTATTTGCAGGGTAAATTGAAACATAAGTTTATTATTTTTATTTTAGATTTTACATCTGCGGTAAAAAGGAAAATATGGGATGAGTTTGGCAAACGGATTTTACCGTATTTACTTAGTACTGAATTTTTACATGGGATTCCGTGTGGGAAAAGAGGACAGGGAACAAAATTTTTGGGGATTTAATTTAAGTAATACGAAGCAAACTAAGAATCAACAAATACGTTGGATAATAAATTTGTAATCTATACTCTGTTTTTCTTATAAAGATGCGATTTTAACAAATATCCTTAAATAATGAGAGGTATCCGTAATCAGCTGAAGTTATTTAATTATTATAAGCATAGCTTGAACCATTGTAAATGAAAGTGTTAGTGTAATTGTGGCATAAATATAGTTAAAATGAAATAGGTATGTGATTGATTTTTTTTAAATCATCTACCTCGGGAAATGAAAAAGAGCTAAGTGTGATTTTATGAAAGTAAAATATATACTTGGACCTCTGAAATAGACCTAGACAAGCGCTGATGTGGTTTTACATGTGATCGATTTTGCTACGTTTTCAACATCTCTTCATAATAAAACAAAACAAATAATGAACCACGAAGAGAAAAAAAAAAATTCTAACATAGGAAAATCACAAAAAAATGTTATTTTAAATTTGTGTTTCCCATTTTATGTAAATACTGTTAAGAATGAATGGATGTACTATAAATTTGAATTTCCAGCTTTATTTTGTTTGAGGTTG
This sequence comes from Bacillus rossius redtenbacheri, assembly GCF_032445375.1. Taxonomy (NCBI): domain Eukaryota; kingdom Metazoa; phylum Arthropoda; class Insecta; order Phasmatodea; family Bacillidae; genus Bacillus; species Bacillus rossius. Next base: position 228,811,419 of record NC_086330.1, read on the forward strand.
TTAGTAAACTTTCTTTTTGTTTTGGTATTCTGGCAAGCGGATGCGATCTCACTGTGAAACAACTAAGCGTGGCAGCGGTTGAGCCTACCACGTGTCACTCAGCGTTTCAAAAAAAGCAACTTGGCCTAGTTCGTTTTTCGTCGAGCCGTACTAGTTGTTTGCAAGGAAATTCACCGGGACTCTTTGCATTTGTTTATTTTTTGTGTACATCACTGTACATTTGTTAACGGCATCACATCTTCTCCTACTGTGAATTTTTCACATGTTGCGTACCCGTTGCGTACCCGTTGCGTACCCGGTCTATCAGAGTGGAGATGACAGCACTCCTACGTGCAGTTGGGTTATGGAAGGTTTATGTGAAGTGTCGGACTGTGTGGGTTGGTTACCACTGCACTACAACCAAGTGGGCACGAGACAAATATTAAAAAACAGCTTACATAATATAAAATGAGATAATGAAGGAAAAAAGCTGGAGTTTTGCCATATGCTCAAAGAGTTACAGCTCGCATATTTAAACTTTTGAAGAAGTTTGAAATGTTCACTATAAAACTTCCACGGGAACGATGTAATCGAAACAGAACAACTAGTAGGGATCTACAAGGTAAACTCGGCTGCTCGGAGGCCGTGATGGCTGAGGCATGTCGCTCGTGAGGCGAGGGTCGTGGGTTCGATGCCAACCCCGACATGACTTAGCCTACATGCATGAGCACTGAGGGTAGCCACTGGATGGGAGCCCACTACGATCCTGGAGGTCCTGGTTCTGAGTCTATGTGCATTACCTGCTGTCAAACGAATAATACTGTGTCCGTGTGGGTGAGCATATGCTGACCAAACTGGCAGAAGAATAATAACCAGGATGTAGAGCACATTCATGATTACAAATATAAGAACTTGATGTGAGCACAGCTATACCAAAGAAGTCATTGTTCACCAAACACAGTTTAGATTTGGATAAGTATAAAACAATATGCAGCATCAAAAATTGCACAGGAAAAATCTTAGGAACGTAAGAAAAATTATCAAACATGTGAAGAATAACAAAAGTTATTGTGGTCTCCAGCAAACCGAGGCAAATAACAGCCATTCAACTTAGTAACACCGATTAGTTAACACGAGAGCCAATAAGAAGTTAGGTCTTCACTCATTAGCTGAGTAAGAAAGCCATTGGGCGATTGAATATCACTTGGACGAGAGAAAGGAGTCCTTCAGTTACCGCCTTATAAGGAAGTCCACTAACTGGCTGTACAAGAGTCACAGTCACCTCCAAAGCTGGTCACCCAGTGCTTGGTTGTTACCTCTGAAAATTCTGGCGGAAAATTGCAGCGAAACGTTTCTGAATATCTACTCCACGAAGCGACATCAATATGAAATCTAAGACTGACACAGAAATGTGACATTTAAACTACTAATTTAAATACATAATTTTAGTTTTAAGGAATTAACATATTATGTATACATCGTTGAATTATTATTCGAAGTTCTGGTCATGGCCTGTTCACGGTGTTTCACTGCTCTAGACTAATAGTTTATGAATCTAATACCAAAACTCTTACTGAGGAAATTAAATAAGGTGTACTATAAGAAATTTAGAGTAATATATTAATGTAGAGGAAAAATATCATGATTGTAGCTTCATGCTATATACCCAATTTAAAATTTATATTTGTAAAATAAATGTTCCAGGAAGATCTTTACAACTTTATTTACGAATAAATTGCCCATTACACATGGTTACTAAGAAAACCACTCCATACTAGACTTTGAGAATTATTGCGCAATCTCTTAAGGTGGCTGGCTGGCTGGCTGGGGCGGTCATGGTAAGGGACAGGGTTCTGAGGCCAAAATCATAAAATTGTGTCTGTTTGCCTTTACTTACACATGAAAAAAGGCTTCGAATGTAAGCCTCCAAGAAGTATTGACCTTCATCGATGTGTCCTACAATGTCAATTGCGAATATGATGCATCAAGTTGAAGCATCTGTGAAACCATCACATAGAAGGCATGATACTTCTTCGTGCAGCATTCTGTGTAGTGTGGTTGTTGGTAGCTACAGCTGTCTAAAGCTAAAAGCATATCATGTAGGTTTATTGGAGTTCCGAAGAAAAGCTTTTTGTACTCAAGCACCATCTACAGCACTCGTGTTCGGCCACCCTTGAGTCTTCCTATTGACGACATGTCGGTCTCCTTGAAACTCCCTGACGGTGGGACGCAATAGTGATATGCTAACACATCTTGTATATTCATTACTCTGGACCTGAATGTTAGATCTGGGCTCTTGCTGTGTTTTTTCCGGTGTTCTCCGCATATTTACGCGATGAAAGAGATATCGAGCATCAAACAGTTCCTTCCTACAATTTTAATTTCCACAACATTAACTATAAAAGTTCAGAATTTCGAGGACACTTTGGTTAGCAAAATAGTTAGACACATTTTTTTCAGTTTTCTAGGTTTAGAGTCCCTGTTCGAGAATTTCAGTGCACGAATTTTTAACCTGGTGCACTCTCGATGCGACTACCATTTGCATTCACAAGAAAGTGTATATGTGAGCATTCGACTGGGGGTTCGCTGAAAGCGAGAGTTCACGTTGTCTTGGTTGTAACGAGTCGTCAACATTGGGTACTAGATAAAATTGTGTTGCTTTGCCTATTTATAGCAGACGTCGAATAAAACCAATATTGCTGTCGCCAGAAGATTTAACAAAAATGCCAGATCAAATACAGCAGCTAGGTTAGCAAGTTGTTGCTGCTGGTGCCTGCGGCTGCAGTTGAAATGAGAGAGCAGCTAGTTTCCTGACTGCCGAGCTTGTGCTGGTAGGTGCGCCAGAACGCCTTGTTTCCTCCTACTGACGAGAGCGGCGGGGCAGACAGGATGCGAGCCGGGATAATGACTGGCGCGCCACAGGAAGTGCAGCAATGCGGCAGGTGCGAGCCAGCACGTGCCCACGTGCACTGCTCCGGGCACGAGGGAGACGACTGCTGTGTAAATTGACCCCCTGCTAATAATCCCCGTCTTCCCCTCTCCATCAAATCTCGCTCCACCTGACGGCAGATGTGGCGTCCTTAATTTCAGGTTCTTTTACAAGCTACAAGGAAAAGGTAGGGTTACCTAGACCGATGATGCGATCTCCAAGATTTTAATGAGTTTGGTGCTAGATACTGGCATGAGTCATGCCGAGTGTGGCGTCTCGGCTGCCACGACCCCTGTCAGAAGATACCAGTGACGACTCTTTACAATTGAAGGGAAGAAAGATTAAGGTTTGTAGGTTTTACTAGTCTCTGTTAACAAAACAAAAATGGGTTGGGTAAATTCGGGGCGACTATTGCTATATTTTTTTCGAGAATTCAATTCAATTCCAAAGTAGGATGCTTACGATGCTTTGAAGACATGGATAAACTTTAAAAAGTGTTGATCGGATGCGATGCTGTGATTTTATGATTCCTATGGGTTTTCCACGTCCAGTGATTCTATATTCGATGAGTTATCGTTATGTTGGGCCGATGTGGACGGCTGCAGCTCGAGGCGTCGTATTGCGTCGTGCGCGCTCGCCGCTCCAGGCCGCCTGGGCCGTAACGTGGCATTTTCCTGGGCTTCTTTCTAAATCGATACAGCCGACATCTCTCTGCGTTTTAAAGCCTAGGTGGCCGGTTAGAAATGGGTATCACTTGCTTCTTCGATTTCTTCACTTTTGGTTAGGGCAGTCTTGCTGCTTGCGTAAAAAAAAATAATATTGCGCAAGAAATATTAAAGCATTTTTTTTAAAACGTAGCTTACACTCTAACGTAAAGAATAAAAGATGTTTGGAGCAAATCGACCAAGTACTTTCGTCGCTAGCTGAACGCTAGCCGCGCCTACTTACTGTACGCGTAGTTACGTCATTGCGTTGGCCCCAGCGTTTTCCGTCGCCGTCAGAGCGGGCTTTACGGCGATGTAGTTGTTAGTAGTCTCAAGTGTATAGTTTGGCCGTAGTGGGCATTTTTTAAAAATTCCTGTTTTTGTGTCGTCAAGATTCCCCCCTCCCCCCCTCCCAAAAAAAATGTCACCGGTACGAGACATAAGACGTTCATCGAATGTACGTCAAAATAAATTTTTAACTCTTCGGAACTAACTCCTTGTAAGAGGGCATACACGGCTTTCACGTGTTCTGGACTAGCTTTCACCCAATCAGCTTGCAGCACTTCGCACTGAGAAACATGAGCTGACAAAGAACAACAGCACTTTACAAAGTAACAATAAATACACTTCAGTACTAGCAACATAATGATCTATCTGCCTGCAGAATATTCTAAACTCTAAAGTATTCTTATATTCACATACAAAAACACAAATACATTATATAAGTTATCAGCAGTTTTTTTAAACAGTCAAACTCATCAGTTTATTTATTTATTTATTTTACTTTCTGCAATCTCTAAAAGTAATTATTCTTTGCTCCCACAATTGGATAATACATACCACTTAGTTCACACAGTATAATATTTCTACTATCCCTTGAAAATGCTTAAATCTGTAAAAAAAAAAAAAAAAACAGCAGTACAATACATACCAGGTGAGACAGGGCATGACGCAATCCAAACAGGAATAAACTGGTGATTAGTGTCGGGCAGAGCGGTGCAGCAGCATGGCTGCGATGCAGTCCTGGGGAGACAGCTGGTGGCTGGGGGAGGGGTAGCCCGTTGCTTCAGGTGGGAGATACCAGCGCCATGTGGCAGGGGCCGAAGAGCCGAGGTGTGGTGTGTGTATATATACACACACACACACCAACAAAATGTAAAAAATATATAATACTCTATAGTTATGCAGTAAAACAACTTGATTAAGATATTTGAAGGGGCCTTTATCTTCAAACTTTTAAGAGCCTTTACACTTAACCTTTTTTATAATTACTATTTTCATGAAACTGGTGAAGAAAATTACCCTACATTGTTAGCTCTCTATTTTACGTGACTACGCTTAAAGAAATTTCTTTGGTGTTTTAATTTTCATACTATTCATGAGTGTATAAAATTTGTAATACTGCTTACAATACTATTATCTTAATTTAATAATACATTTTGTTACTATCAGCTATTTCATATCGATATATATGGAGATTCTATAAAGAACCCACTACTTGGCTGAGAAAATGAGAGCTCATTGTTACAAAACCGTTTACAGGAATGATTACAATTGAATAATTAATAAATAAAACTAAGAATTAGTATTATCCTCGAAATTAAACTGTGTATATGAATGCATACGAGTGCAAGGTTTTATGATTCACGATTAACGACAGTTATAAGCCATTTGATCTCTTTATATGTGTATTCATATTTTAAAGATAGAATTAATTATCACTGATAATTCTTAAATACTGAATTGCAAACTAGCGTTTGAGAAACCATTAAAAGACTGAAACTACTACACTGCCACTATGGATGCTACTGCTAGTTCCCTCACTAACGACGATAGTGTTCCCATGTTGAAAACTGAAGTTCAGTGTTTGTAGAACGATGACCAGTAAGAGCTGCTAGGTCTTGGCGACAAACTAAACGAGTTTCTCAACAGAACGTTCCTGACCAAGGCTGTCCTGGCGGCACTACGTCTTGCCGCGAGGTCGTGTGACCGAGGACATTAGGCCGGAACCGGACCTGCCTGACTTGGAGTCGCGCCGCCATATCCCAGAGGATTGCGTCACATCTCCGGACGAGTAGTCGAACTCCAGTCCTTCTTGAATGTGAGTCTTTTGTGTCATCAATGTTATGCAATGGAAAAAAAATTGCAATGCGATTTTACAACCTCAACAATGTGCCGAATGCGTCCGCCATGACCCTTTTTTGACATTCCTAAGAGCAAATAACCCCTTCAACCCCCCAAATGATAGGACTTGGTTCATATGCACGCGCCAGGCTTCTATGTCTTACGTAAATGTCATTCGTCAAGTGATCGTAATTCCAACCCAATAATAGCTTAGTGGGTAACGTTTATAATTATTCTAATTTTACAAGCAGGTTTTCTACAATGTTTGATTTTGATCGTGTACCATATTATCGCCAATGTGAATGACGATGGCGATGGTGACAATGCCCCTGAGAGGTAGACGTGACTCAGCCCTCCAGCCCCTGGGGCGCCAGGACAGTTCACGCCCCCTGGCTACATCCCGCGACCTACTTACACCGCGCCTTCGATAGTTTGGCCTCGCCTGCTGCTTACAATTAGCAATTCAAGCAGCACGCGTGTCGCACTAGGTTTCGGCGCGGATGAATCACTTCCTGTGCGTGAATCGCAGAAACGTCGTGTCGAACGCCAGCTGAGAGTCAACGATAACGATCACTTTCCATCGGTGCTTGCTTTCCAGCACGAGTCGAACAAGCCGGCGCGTCGGGAGTTGAGGTTGGGATTCCACCGAGGGACATGATGCCAGGAGAAGTGGACATGAGGTGTACAAGTGCAGAGGTGCGAAGGGCGACCCTGGTTCGAGCCACAAGACTCTCTCCGCCTCTACACTTAGAACTTGTCACCTTACGTTCATGAAGAACACCGAGTATAAATAGTCAAGGGGCCTTCCTAAAATCACGGATATCTTCGAAAAAAGGTTTGAGTTGAGTGCTTATTTACTTGCTTTTAATCATGAACTAACAAGAATCATAATTTAGTTACAACAAAAACACTTAACAAACTTGTTCAGTTAACAGAAAACACTCTCTTATTCCTTCCACGCGCTTGTTCAGAATATAACAAAACAATAGGGAGTCAGATTGGCGGCATAGCTTATAATAAGAACCAGGTGTTTAATCTACTTCGTTTATTTGTAGTGCATTCTTCGATTGAAAGTAAGTAAGTTTAATTTATCTTCCAGGGACGTAACTGGACTAGTTTCCACCGGGGGCAAACTGATCTTCGCTAGCCATCCCACCCTTATTTTCAGACCAACCAAACCAAAACCTTTCTCTAAAACACCTCATATCGACACCACATATTAAATACACTATTCCAAATATTATTTTAATAATCCTGATTGCAGTCAATTTTTTAACTATTTTAAAAAAGAGCTGTATTGTACACTTCAAGCAGACAATTAGACTCCACTTTAAGCAGATATAAATTATGATAATTTTATTGCAGTGTAAGTTAATATGGACTCTTTTTAAAGCAACAAAATTTCAGAGTTTGAAATAATTGATTAAATAATTTTTGTTTATTACTCCTTATTCTTAAAAACGTCATGTTACTTATTTCATAATGTTTCGGTGTGTGTATTATGAGTGTTTACAGAGTTGTGGATCAAGGTGTTTTGCGTGACAATCCTACAAAATTATTTCTCAACTGGGCGGAGATGGGCGGGAAATGTGCGAGCGTTTACCTACGAACGAAACACAATTTAAGGTTGTGATTGCACTCGTTTAACAGATAAGTTTCTATCAACTGAGCGAAGCGAGGTCTCCAAAGGACTTGAACGAATCGGCGTTTGTATTGTTATGAGTGGGGAAAACGAGTACGTAGGTATGACCCAGTTAATTTGTATACAGTTTTATTTATTACTAAGATTTCTATTGCTAATTAAATAAATCACCAAACTTAATGTCTGTTCACACATCACGAAGCATTTATCAAGTACACAGCTCACACTTCTCATTGAAGCCAGGCTCAAAAGTGATAGGCCCCTTATCTCGCACTTGTCCACGTACACAGTCTCGAGCCACTCGGTCACACTCGCACGGTCCCGTCAATCCGCGGCTACGCCGCTCACCGAACTCGCACTTCACTCAACACACCTCACTCAACTTACCCAGAGGCCGACGTCACCGCTCTTATATCCATTGGCTGTAATTCTGGAACTGACTGGAGTGGTTGTGACGTTTTGCGTCATCCCGCGCTGACCTGATGCTCGGAGCATCAAGAACAGCGGCGCTTATTCAGGACACTCCACGCGGTAGTCTCTGTAAGCCCACGTAGTTCCCAAGCCACTCAGGGATATATAATAGTATCAAAGAAGAAGGGTGCGGGGGGTGGCACGGCTGGGCCGCTCTATTCCCCTAAGGTATGCGCGCGTGAAGTCAGTGTCAATACGGGCCCGCCAGGCCTCTCAGGTACCTGGTGCGCGTCGCGGCCTTGCCTCCCAAGTTCTTAAAAATATATACATACTTTTACGAACGTGGGAGGCAAAAGCGCAACACGTGACAGGTACCCATGCGGACTGGCAGGCCAGCACGGAAAATGAAGTTACGCATACCTTCTGGTATTAGAACTGCACGGCCTCGCCCACCTTCCTCGGCTCTATTATCTATCCCTGAGTGGCCTGGGAATTACGCCAGCTTACAGAGACTGCCGCGAGGAGTGACCTGAATAAGTGCCAATGTTCTGGACACTTCGACCATCGGGTCGGCCCGATATGACGTGACACGTCACAGCCAATCCAGTCAGTTCCAGAAACACAGAAAATGTATATAAAAGCGGCTCAGCCAGCCTCCACATAGGTTCCAACAGGCGAGTTGAGTGGAGTGAGAGTTCGATGAATGGCGCAGCGGCGGATCGACAGGACCTTGCGTGTGTGACCGAGTGGCGCGAGACTGTGTATGTGGATAGGTGCTTGATAAGGGGCGAACCACTATTGTGCCTAGCTCCAGTGAGGAGTATGAGCTGTGGACTTGACATATACTTTGTGATTTGTGAACAGAAATTAATTGTGGTGATTTAATTAGTGCTTTTAATATTAGTAGCAAATAAACTGTATAAAATTAATTGAGCTATTCTTACGAACCCGTTTTCCCACTCGTAAAATTTTGGTGTCAGAAGTGTGGTATCCCTAATTAAAAGTTTAAAATTTTTTAATAGTGGATTTAAAATATCAGGAAAAGTAAAAAAAAGACATAAAATTTATATTTTCGAAATTAAAATTAATGTTATAACTGTAGTTAGTTTCGAGTAGATATTAAGGTTAGCTCATAGGTGAAATTATAGTGTAGTAACAGGGCAGTAGTGATAGTAAAATATTAATAGTGTATGTGGGCAAGGAAGAGGGCTGCCGACGAACTTAAAACGATAATGTCTTTCCTGGCCGAAATGAATAATAAAATGGAGAGTAACAAAGAAGAGATGAAGAATAAAATTGATAATAGCTAAGAAGAGATGAAGAATAAAATTGTCAATAGCCAAGAAGAAATGAAGAATTAAATGAAGAACTGTCAATAAGACATAAAAAGTGCCATGAAGACCAAGATTGAGGACACCAAAAAGAACCAAGAAGAGATGCGAAACGAAATAGTTACTGCAGAATAAGAATTGAAGAAGAAGATTAACGAAACTAGCATCCAGTTCGAAGGAAAAGTACAGTGTTTGGAGCAGCATCTTGCACAACAAGAACATTAACTGTCCAGACAGCAACAACAGTTAATTCAGCTTAAATAGGTAACCGAACGGCGTGTAGAAGCTGTGACCAAGGAGTGCCGTTGGATGATTAAGATAGCTACTGCTGCTGAAAACCGTAAGAGTATCTCCGAGGATATTAAGGCGGCCACACTAAAAATTAGGCCACCCACCTTCGATGGGCAATCTTTGTGGACGATGTACGGATGACAGAGGCAACTGCAGAAGTAAATGGATGGGGTGAGGAAGATAAGGTTACAGCACTCGCCTTGGCCCTGTGAGGATCTCCACTCGAGCTGCTGAAGACCATACCAGTTCCAGACCAGAAAGACTATGAAGTACTAGTAGAAGCCCTTGAGCTGAGGTATGGCTACCGAACATGGGCGAGGTATAAAGAACAGACTTGAAGACCCGTCAACAGTGATATTCAGATAAACTCCAGGAATTCTAAGCTGACATTGAGCTGATTGTGCACCTCCTCTACCCTAGAAGCTCCTGCAGAGTTCCGGCAGAACCCAGCCACCAGTGAATTTATAGCCGGACTAAGAGATGCGGAGATTCAACAAACTCTTATGGCCCGCCACAAGAATATCTGCTCTGTGCCCTAGATGTGCCTACATGGCCTCAAGAAAAATGAGCATTAGGGCGAGGCAAGCTACGATAAAACCTTACTACAAAGAGAATGTCAGCTCGAGTACTAACGAAGAGATTATCCTCGGGTCATTAAAAAAGCTGTTGAATGGGTCACATTATCAAAGAACAAGAGGTCACCCGTGGTGCTTCTCATGTCGAGAAAGGGGGCATGTTCAGCGCGACTGCCCGAGTCGTGGGAGGAAACCGAAGGAAAGTCAGCGATGCTACAATGGGATTAAGGAGGGTGACATTCGCAGTTTCAAGGAGTAGGAAGTCGCATGCGGTGTTTTTCATGCCATGGACAAGGGCATGTTCAATGCAAATGCCCTGAACGGGAATTTGCTCAATGGGGCTACCTTATGGAAAGGGAGACGACACAGCAGCAAATGCAGTAGAGTGAGGTCCATAGTAATCGCAAAGCTGTCATGTGGCCACGAAGAGACGGATGACGGCCACGATGTTGCATCTGTCAAGAAGAGGACCATATCCAGTACAATTTCCAGATGAGTAGGATGGCTTCGCAGCATGGAAAACAAGAAGACAGTGATACCTGTTCGGATGAACATGTTTAAGGAGGGGGCAGTGTTAAGAACGCAGGATACAAGGCCGCGAACCGCACCAGGTACCTGAGCAGCCTGACGGGCACGCACGGCCACTGACTTCACGCGCGCCTACCTCCTGGTTTTATAGCGGCCCAGCCTTACCACTCCCTGCCACCGCGCCTTCCTTTCTCGGCGTTGTTATCTATCCCTGGTTGGGCTTGGAAATTCCGCGGGCTTACAGAGTCCTTCGCGTAGTGGCATGAATAAGCACCGCTGTTCTGGATGCTTCGAGCGTCGGGTCGGCCCGGAATGATACGACACATCACAACCTCTCCAGTCAGTTCCAGAAAGATGGCCACGGGTATAAAAGTGGCGACGCCGGCATCTATGGAGAAGTTCCAACAGGTGTGTTGAGTGAAGTGCGAGTTCGGCGAGCGACGCAGACATAGAGCGACGGAACCATGCATCTGTAACTGAGTGGCACGAGACTGTGTGTGGACAGGTGCGTGATAAGGTGCGAACTACTGTTGAGCCTAGCTCCAGTTAGGAGGAGATTAAACTGTGGACTTAACAGATACTTATAGTGATTTGTGAACACACATTAAGTATGATGATATAATTAATAATGTAAATATTACTAGCAAATAAAAAGGTATAAATTTAATTCTATTATCCTTATAATACCGTTTTGTACACTCGTAACATAATGTATGTATATATGTATGTATGAATGTGACTTTGTCCGACAATAACTTTCAAACCGTTGATTGATTTACTTTAAACTGTTTCCTCGGTTCGTTCTCTTAATAAGTAAGTATAAACTACCTACACTCCAAATGGAACATCGCGAAGTCTCAGCTCGGAGTAAACTACTAGTTTTAAAATAGTTCTTTTCAAGTTAACAGAAAATAATGCGTCAAGTTAGGTGTTTTTATCATTTAAAAATGACAGGCATCACTATTATAAAAATTTTAATACATACAAAAATTACTAATTTTTAGTTTTATGGAAAATAAATTTGTTACCATATATACAATAGTATTTAATGAATGGTATGAATAATACTAAATTGATTTTCTCACCAAAGAAAATGAAACCCTCCTCATGTACGCTTGACCAAAAGTAGGAACCAAAGACAAGCTAAGGGGAGGATATACATAAAAGAAAAATCTAGGGTGATGGCTAGTTTGTATTTAACCTTCCGTTAGGCGCGCGCGCCTGACAGGTGCATTCTTATCTTGTTTATGTTCCCTGCACGAGGTCGTGTGTCGGGGAGGGGGCTGCTATCGTCTAGCTTCCTAACTTTTGTTTCTTCTCTGGTTAGTTCATGCATGACTGTTGACGGAGTTACTTCAAGGCTGTGGCAGCCATTTTCACCCTGCAGGTGCAGCGCGACTACTGACGTAAGTTTTTCGACTATGATATTTTCAATTGCTATCTTCACCAAATTGCTTATTAATTCTATTCAATTACACACTTATTAGCTAAGATTGTGAATTTAACATTAACTACTGAAAAAATAGAATCACCTAGTAGGTGTGACGCGACTTCATGTGTTTGTTTTACAATATGTGTTTCAGGATGGCTGGGAAAAAAATAATTTATAACTTGGATAATCCTGAAGACGTCAAGAAAATCCATAGTATGCTGTTTGATGATACTTCGGGAGATGAGGACTTTGGAGAACAATCTGATTCTGATAGTGAAGATCAGATACACGAGCGAGAGGAAAATTCAGACACTGAGCAAAGCTGTAATGAATCAGATGGTGATGATCCCGGTAATGCATCTTACTACATGGCAAACCATAAGAAAAATGGTAAGATCGTCGATTCGTACCAATGGAACAAATTCCCATGTCCGAACAAGAGGAGAAGAGGTAAGCAAAATTTGTTATTACACATCCCTGGGGTTATAGGAACAGCAATGAATGCTGAAACCATTTTAGATACCTGGCTTATTCTTTTTGATGAGTCAATACTCGACTCTGTTGTTGCATGGACAAACCAACATATTGAACTTGTAAGACCTCAATTTAATCGCCTCAGAGATGCACGTTCGACGGATGTAATAGAGATGAAGGCTTTTATGGGTTTGTTGTACCTAGCTGGTGTGTATCGTGGGTCACGCCTGAACTTAGAAGACCTTTGGGATCCCTCTGGGGATGGTGTTGAAACATTTAGGCTCACCATGTCCTTAAAATGCTTCCGATTTTTGATGAGGTGTATTCGATTTGACAACAAAGAGACGAGAAATGAAAGGAAAGAACTAGATCGAATTGCACCAATACGAGAATGTTTTGAAACATTTGTTGCTAATTGCCAGAAAAGTTACTCTCTTGGAGAGAATGTCACACTTGATGAAAAATTAGAAGCATTTCGGGGTCGTTGCGGTTTCCGCCAGTACATTCCCTCAAAACCTGCCAAACCTGGCCAAAGGAAGATCTTTGCACTTGTAGATTCCAAAATGTATTACACTTTCAACATGGAAGTATATGCTGGGAAACAACCAGATGGACCGTATGCTGTCAGTAATCATTGTACAGATGTTGTTCATAGGATGGTATCGCCCATAGTCAACTCAGGACGAAATGTTACTACTGATAATTGGTTCAGTGATGTTCCACTTTTGAGTGATCTGGCCGATAAAAAACTATCCCTTGTTGCCACACTGAAAAAAAATAAATGGCAAATCCCTGACGTATTCAAACACATGGCTAACAGAAGTGAAAAGTCCAGTATATTTGGATTCAGAAAAGAAGGGACTTTAGTTTCCTATGTTCCTAGGAAAAACAAAAATGTATTTCTCATATCCAGCCTTCATTTTGACGATGCAATCGATGATTCTACTAGGCCTTCAAAAAAACCGGACATCGTAACATTTTACAATGAAACTAAAGGTTGTGTGGATACGGTGGATAAATTGTGTGCAACGTATAACGTGGCGAGAAATGCTCGGCGGTGGCCTTTGGTAATATTTTTTGCTATGCTCAATGTGGCCGGTATCAACGCACAAGTCATTTACTCTGGAAACGGTTATGTTGTAGCCAACCGCAGGACATTTTTACGCCAACTTGCCAAAGGTCTTGTTTCAGAAGAAATGACACGACGCAGTGCTGAAAAACAGAATTTACACATAACACTTCGGCACAGATTGACAGAAGTAACCAAGCAGCCTCTCAAGTGTAGGGAATCGAACAGCAAATCACAAGAGATGAACGACCAAAACAATAAAAGGAAATTGTGTGAGCCTTGTCGCGAAGACAAACAACGCAAAAATACCAAATATTGTTGCGCTACTTGTGGCAAATATTTGTGTTTGAGTCATGTCACTATTATTTGCAAAGATTGTTATGAATGTAAGACATCTTCTGCAGATGATGGTTTGGAAGTTGATAGTGAATAAGTGCAAAAGGCCTGTGAGTTGGTGAAAAAAAGACAGCTGAAAAACAAACAGTGTCTGCAATTTTTATATTTTATGTGTTCTCTGAATTTTTAGTGCTTTTGTTTTTTCATTTTATCATGCTATTTTACTTTAAAACATATTTCCATCTGGACTCATTTATACGAGAAGAAAAGTTTGTATATTACCTATTAATTTCACAAAGATTTGGATTGTGTATGTACCAAATAAGAAGTGTAAATAATGCACGGAATTAATCGAAATATAAGAACTTACATATTTCATAACATATCTCACTAAATTATGTTTTATTTAAATACTGAAAAATAATTTTAAAATATTATACCTGAATTTCTTTGTTACTGATCTACAGCTATTGTTTTGGATTTTTTATGCATTTATACTGTGGTAATATTAACAATAAATTATGAAGATTCTTATGTTAAATAAATTTTAAATTTACATTTTAAATCTTTACATATATACAGTTCAAATTTACATGGTATTGTAATGAAACTCTTCAGTAGTGGGGATTTATGTTGGTGGAAATAGGAGGAGCACCTCACAGGTGCATTGCGCCAATCCATGTTTGAAACATAGGTGCGCCTATCGGAAGGTTAAAGATCAAAATTACTTCCACAATTACAAATGCAAAACAAGGCATCAGCCAAAAAGGAAATAATCAATGACAACAAACTCACTTATATAGTTAAATAACTCAAACTCTCAAGATATACAAAGATTCTAAAAATTACAAGGGGAACAATAGGTCTTTTGCATTCAGGAGAGTGACAGGCTTAACCATCTGCAAGCGTCTCTGCCGAACAGGCCACATTTCCACAGCCCCGGACCAATGCCAGCTTTTATCAAAAAGCCTCCCTCCCCTGGTGCACACCGATAGATAAAATTTTTTTTAAAAAATCCTTCATCCCCTTAAAATATTAATATACGGGAAATATAAAAACATACAAGGTTATTTAATATAGCAAAAACACTAACTAAAGTTCTCACAGCTTTAACAACCTTTATTAAAATTAAATTGGGTTCAGATACTTCCTTATCTAAAATTACTCATCTGGCAAATTGATTACATTAACTGTGAATACACATGCTATTTAACCTGGCACACTATGTACCATGCTACTTTAAAACACTCGGTATTATTCAAATTATAAAATTTCTGAAATTGCAAGCTTAATACTATAAATGAACCTGCCACTAAATTGACGCAAGTAAACAAATCCTTTCTTAAATGTGCTGGTTGTACTCTTAACTTTTAGCATCGACTACTATACTTTGTTTACTTACAAACTTCTTTACACAATATAACAATAGGGGAAAATATTCTACTAAAGTTCAATTGTACACATTATTCCAGTCCGTTGTATGTTAATTACAAAATAAGCGTATCTAGCAAGGCTGTTATGATTACTTTTAACTTCGCAAAAGTACGAGAGCACCAACTCTGCCAGGAAGATTATTTAGTACAAACATAGATACTTTAAACATTATCATGTACATGTGTCGTTTCTCAGAGCACCAACTCTACTGCCAATATTTATTCCCATAGCCAAAGAAGAAATGCCTGCAGGAATAAATTAAGTTTTATAAAACTAAGCGTAGTATTAACATTACAATTAATATAGTTGTGAAACTTGTCGGCAATTTCTCAGGAATAATTATAACCACAAACGACTCCCAAAACTACATGCAAAATATGGCGGGTCTAACTTACAGTTTATATGAAGTTACCAACTACGCCGACAGGGGAATAGATTGCATCCTGCAATCCGTCGACCTCCACATGCGACCTCAGGCATCTTCTAGCAGAAATGAAGGCTCACTAAAAACACCCACGCAGAATCTAAAGCTGTGACATCCATCATACTGGGACGCTGCTTTGTAGACACTGCTGCGAAGCCAATTTCCCGCTGCCTCGTAGCTCGTAGACAACTTCTGCTCGCACCTCGTAACTTCTTTTCTTCACTCACCTCCCGCCGATTTCTTCGTTAAAAGCAAAAAAATTAGCATATGCACCGGAAATCTCGGTGCATTTTCCCGCTGGTCTGTAAACTCGTAGACTCCGAGAAGGTAAACAGGGCTCACAGTCGTAGACAGTCAAACGCCGCGGCTCATTACAGGTCCACTACATTCCTATTTTCCACAGCTATAATTTACAACTGCAAAAAATAAGATAATTTACTTGTCACCACTATCCATGCAAATTCTCGTAGAAATGTAAACTCATAATCTTGACGAGGCTGAACATGGCACGCGCAGGTAGACAGTCAAGATCCGCAGAGCATAACAGCTCCATTCGCATGCTATTTTTTACATCTCCAAGTTGCAGCTCATAGGAACATAATTTCCTGACACCGCAGTTCAAACTCTCGTAGTAAAAACTAAAATAACTTACAATGATTTCCGTAGCATTCATGTGGTCTAATATTCACGACCCAACACCTTGTTGCTTGTAGACGAAACTTCACTCGCAGTCGCTAAACTCTAGCCCATTTCAATATCCTATTGGCCTCGTTTCTCGTCGCGCTGATATTCTCGCGTCACGAACCCTACATGACTCGGTGAAACCCAAATGACACTCCTTACTCGGCCACGAGCGACAAACTTCTTCCTTCAGCTCCGAGCGACGACTCCTCCCTTCTTTCAGCTCCGAAAACCAACAACACAAAAATTTCATTGTTCAGCTGTCTGCCGTGGCACATCTCTAGGCTTGCAGTCTTACCAACTTCTCCTAAATCACACGCTCCAGTAACGTTGCCACGCCTGTTTCACAGGGCGGCCGCGGCGCAGCGCCACCAATCAGATGGACACAGACAGACAACTCAGCTATTCCGCCGCCGCACAACAAAAGGCGCTCACGTATCCAAACAAGCGCGCGGCGACACAAAGACGCAGACAAACAAACACCAGACAGTTGACATTGTCCAATGTCACAGCCACCCCTCCTAAAACATGCTCCCCCTGCGACAGCAAAAGGACAGCAGCTCAGAAGAACGTCCAAGGCAGAACATACTCACAAACCACAAAAACAAACGATGACAAGGAACACAAACCCCAAAACTCTAAATTCAAAACAGTCCCACCCAACAAAAGAATAAACCCCAAGAAGAAACAAAGAAACACTGCCAACTACACAAGAGAATAATCTCAAGAAGACACTAGAACGCAAGTCGCCAGGACCCACTACAACGAGCTACTCAACTAAAATGGAATAAACTTTTTAACTGCCGATAGATGAGCTTTTTTGATAATAAACCCTTTTTCAGGATCTCCCAAATTAACTGTCACAGGAGTCAAAAAGGATAAGACCTTGTAAGGACCATCGAATGCAGGACACAACTTGCTAGAGATGAAGTCCACTTTCTTGCTGAGATTTACCTTCTTGCACAGCACCAAGTCACCGGTAACAATTTCTGACTCTGACCTCCCTTGATTATACTTCTTTCCCATCACCGCATGGGCCTTTTCCAAAGCATGTTGAGTTTCATACCAGATATCTTCAAGCTTTGCTCCTGACTCCTCAAAACAACCAGGATAGATCCCCCACAGACTCAACAGATGATGAGGTAGCTCTCTTCCAAACTTGATCATGCTTGGAGTCTTACCAGTTACTTCATGTGGTACAGAGTTCAAAGCCACGTTCAGTGTCGATAACTTGGTGTCCCAGCCTCGCTGTTTCTCATGATGGAAAATGGTAAGGGCTGTCTTGATGGATTTATTCACCCGCTCCAGTAGATTCGGGCACAGGTAGTACGGACTCGTGTGCACTTGTTTGGTACCCCATCGAAAACACAGATTCTTCACTATCTGTGAGGTAAAGTAGGTCGCGTTATCGGAGATCAGTAGTTCCGGACTCCCAAACAATTTCCACACCTCATTTTCTAACTTTCTGCAGATGGTGCTTGCCTTCATATCACATAGTGGCAATAGGAAAACAAACCTAGAGAACCCATCAACAAGTACCAGGAGACAGTTGTTTCCTCTGCTCGAGAGGGGTAACGGACCAAACACATCCATATACAGTCGTTCCCACACTCTTTTGGGAGTTTGCACGGAGTACATACCAACCTTGGTTTTACGAGGTTGCTTTACTAGTTGACAGTTGGGACATCTCCTTACATACTCTCATACATCTTTTCCCAAACCTTCCCAGAAAAACTCCTTCCGAATCTTAAGTTCTGTTTTATTTATACCCATGTGTCCTCCTACTGCCGAGTCATGGAAGTACCTCAGGAGCATATTCCATACTCGTTCAGGGACCCACACACGTCTGTTTTTCTTCTTGTCAAGATGATATAGAATACCCTTCAAATCTAAGTAGTCTTCACACGTTCCAGATTGAATCTTCTGCTGGATCTCTTGCCCTTCTTCATCTTCACTCTGCCACTTCGCGATGTCAATAAAGGATTCAGGAATCTGATGAATCACCACACATGCTTCCTCTGATGTTTCAGGTTCTTCTTTCCTTTCTTCTCCTTCCACCAGAAATTCTGCAGGATCAAACATTCTTGAAAGCGCATCCACTATGCCGTTGTCCTTGCCTTTTACATGCATGATCTTGAACCAGAAATGTGTCAGGCGCATGATCCACCTTCCAAGCATGCCCAGTTGGCGGGGATGCGAAAACAGCCATGTCAAGGCCTGGTTGTCTGTCATTAAATCAAACTCGTCATGCTCCAAGTAACTAGCAAAGCATTCCATTCCAAAAATGTAACTCAACGCCTCCTTTTCATAGGTGCTATACATCTGCTCTTGAAGAGTTAGGGCACGACTGGCATAGGCGATAGGTCTCCTTTGCCCCTCTTCACCCTGCAGTAGAACGGCTCCTACAGCAAGACTACTGGCATCCACTTGGAGTACAAATCTTTCATTGAAATTTGGCAACCTCAGCACAGGTGGGTGAGAAATCGCATACTTCAGATCTTGAAAAGCTTGTTCTTGTTCACTACCCCATTTAAATGTGACATTCTTCCTCTTCAGCATGTTGAGTGGAGCACAGCATTCCACATAATTTGGGATGAACTTGGCGAAATACCCTAACATCCCAATAAACCTCATGACTCCTTTCACGTTCCTCGGCTGGGGGAAATTTACAATTGGCCCAATATTTTCGGGATCCATGATCAAGTTGCCGTTGGAAACCAAGAACCCAAGGAATTTCACTTGTTCGCTGGCCCAAACAACCTTCTGCGGATTGACAGTAAACCCCGCACTGCGTAACTTATGCAGCACCTTTCGTACATGCCCCAAATGCTCCTCGAAGGAATTTGAGAACACCAAAATGTCATCAAGAAAGGATACCACAAATTTGAACTGGTATTCCTCTAACAGTGCGTGTAAAATCCTCGACAGGCATTGACCACCAAAGTTGACCCCAAATGGTACACACTCCCACTGATAGTGGCCCCAAGGTGTTACAAATCCTGTGTACTTTTTGCTACTAACATCCAGAACACACTGATGGAACGCTGAATTTAAATCAAATACCGTAAAGTATTTTACACCACTCAAATATTGAAAAAGCACCTCGATGTTAGGAAGAGGGAAGGGGTCCACTTTGATCTTGCGGTTCAAGAGACGATAATCAAGAACTAAATGGTACTGGCCAGGCTCCTTTTTCTTTACAAGAAAGGCAGGTGACGCATAAGGTGACAGTGTCCGCTGAATAATCCCTTGCTTTTCTAATCCCTTCACTATCCCTCTAAATGCCTGAAGTTTTGGAGGAGAACATTGGTAAGGCACGCATCTGACAGGCTCTTCGTCACTTACTTTAATTCTGAATGGCATCATGTCACATTTCCCCAACTTCTCAGTCAAGACATCCCCAAATTCTCCCCTCAAGTCTTCCAACTTCTTCTGTTGCTCAGCCGACAAATGATTCTTGTCCGCCCGTATGCCTGAACATATCTCCATCTCCTTTTTGGACTTACGCAATAACGGCACCACAAAATCCTTTTGAAACCCAAAAATCAACTCACGGTCAGCACATTTCAAAACAGCACTAGTCTCTTCTAAGAAATCAAGACCCAAAACCATATCACTGATTAAATTGGGGAGAACCCAAAACTGTCTGGTGTCTACCAAGGCTTGTATGCTTTTCCCAGCTACCAGCGTTTCGACCCAAAAACTACTCTTGTTTCTTCCTGAGCTTCTGTATTTAATAACAGCTATTTTCTCCCCAGGTATGGCGCTGGTCTCATCTTGCTCCTTACTTGTGGTTTCACTGATCCTAGACATCTTCTTCTCGCATTGACTGCCAATATGTCCTACTTTCCCACACTTAAAGCAATGCCGCTTCTCAGAAACCTGATTCCAACATTTAGACGCAAAATGACCCTGTTTATTACATTTAAAACAAGTTATCGTGTTGTTCTTACTTAGCACGAAATCCTTCCTGCCTACACTCTTATCAACGTTAACCCTATTACTCGTAGCTCCCTGTTGCTCACCTTCACCCTTCACTAGATTGGCTGCCTGCGCACTATAAACACGACAAGTGTACACAAGATTGTCCACCTCTATGGCCCATGGGTTCAACTCATCGAGGGACTTAGGAGTCTGCAGGAAGGAACATTGCTGCCTAATACTCGGCGCCATGTTTTCCAGCACCAATTTAATCAGCTGATCGTCGGACAATTCTTTTCCCAATGCTGAAGCACATTCCCGCAAGTTTTGGATAAACTCAACCATGCATTCACCAGGATGTTGAAAACGCTTAAGGCAAACCACCTCAAGATCTACTTTTTCCCTCGTAGGACAAACCAAAACCCATAGCTTCCCTTTAATTATTTCCCAGTTCTCACCCCCCAAGCTAAACCTTCCAGAAGCACTTCGAGAACTACACCACTGCATTTAGGCAAGAGCCCCTGAATTAAATCAACATCAGACTGCAAAAGATGGCTGCGTTTCACTTTATCCACAGCTACGATGAAATTAAGCAATGCTCTAGGCTTGTAAGAAATTAATTTCGGAAGACTCTGTAAAGATGACATAATTAACAGGATCTTGTATTCAGCCACAGCTGCCTGGCTAACCTGACTACCAGCTACATTATCAGCCCTGCTTTTATTTCCCTTAATGAACCCAACAAATTTTTTCCTCAAGTCATCTAACGTAACTCCTTCTTCAAATTTAATAGCAGCAGCTGATAAGTTAACTTTCAGCTGTTCTTTAGACAACTAATTAATCCAAGCTGTAGGCATTTTCACTGGTTACTAAATAAATCAAAACAAACACAAACTAGCAAACATCAAACATAACCTAGAAGCAGAGTGGCACAGCCTGAAACCCTCCTCTTGAACGCTTGACCAAAAGTAAGAACCAAAGACAAGCTAAGGGGAGGATATTCAATAAAAGAAAAATCTAGGGTGATGGCTAGTTTGTATTTAAAGATCAAAATTACTTCCACAATTACAAATGCAAAACAAGGCATCAGCCAAAAAGGAAATAATCAATGACAACAAACTCACTTATATAGTTAAATAACTCAAACTCTCAAGATATACAAAGATTCTAAAAATTACAAGGGGAACAATAGGTCTTTTGCATTCAGGAGAGTGACAGGCTTAACCATCTGCAAGCGTCTCTGCCGAACAGGCCACATTTCCACAGCCCCGGACCAATGCCAGCTTTTATCAAAAAGCCTCCCTCCCCTGGAGCACACCGATAGATAAAATTTTTTTTTTTAAAATCCTTCATCCCCTTAAAATATTAATATACGGGAAATATAAAAACATACAAGGTTATTTAATATAGCAAAAACACTAACTAAAGTTCTCACAGCTTTAACAACCTTTATTAAAATTAAATTGGGTTCAGATACTTCCTTATCTAAAATTACTCATCTGGCAAATTGATTACATTAACTGTGAATACACATGCTATTTAACCTGGCACACTATGTACCATGCTACTTTAAAACACTCGGTATTATTCAAATTACAAAATTTCTGAAATTGCAAGCTTAATACTATAAATGAACCTGCCACTAAATTGACGCAAGTAAACAAATCCTTTCTTAAATGTGCTGGTTGTACTCTTAACTTTTAGCACCGACTACTATACTTTGTTTACTTACAAACTTCTTTACACAATATAACAATAGGGGAAAATATTCTACTAAAGTTCAATTGTACACATTATTCCAGTCCGTTGTATGTTAATTACAAAATAAGCGTATCTAGCAAGGTTGTTATGATTACTTTTAACTTCGCAAAAGTACGAGAGCACCAACTCTGCCAGGAAGATTATTTAGTACAAACATAGATACTTTAAACATTATCATGTACATGTGTCGTTTCTCAGAGCACCAACTCTACTGCCAATATTTATTTCCATAACCAAAGTAGAAATGCCTGAAGGAATAAATTAAGTTTTATAAAACTAAGCATAGTATTAACATTACAATTAATATAGTTGTGAAACTTGTCGGCAATTTCTCAGGAATAATTATAACCACAAATGACTCCCAAAACTACATGCAAAATAGGGTGGGTCTAACTTACAGTTTATATGAAGTTACCAACTACGCCGACAGGGGAATAGATTGCATCCTGCAATCCGTCGACCTCCACATGCGACCTCAGGCATCTTCTAGCAGAAATGAAGGCTCACTAAAAACACCCACGCAAAATCTAAAGCTGTGACATCCGTCATACTGGGACGCTGCTTTGTAGACACTGCTGCAAAGCCAATTTCCCGCCGCCTCGTAGCTCGTAAACAACTTCTGCTCGCACCTCGTAACTTCTTTTCTTCACTCACCTTCCGCCGATTTCTTCGTTAAAAGCAAAAAAATTAGCATATGCACCGGAAATCTCGGTACATTTTCCCGCTGGTCTGTAAACTCGTAGACTCCGAGAAGGTAAACAGGGCTCACAGTCGTAGACAGTCAAACGCCGCGGCTCATTACAGGTCCACTACATTCCTATTTTCCACAGCTATAATTTACAACTGCAAAAAATAAGATAATTTACTTATCGCCACTATCCATGCAAATTCTCGTAGAAATGTAAACTCATAATCTTGACGAGGATGAACATGGCTCGCGCAGGTAGACAGTCAAGATCCGCAGAGCATAACAGCTCCATTCGCATGCTATTTTTTACATCTCCAAGTTGCAGCTCGTAGGAACATTATTTTCTTGACACCGCAGTTCAAACTCTCGTAGTAAGAACTAAAATAACTTACAATGATTTCCGTCGCATTCATGTGGCCTAATATTCACGACCCAACACCTTGTTGCTTGTGGACGAAACTTCACTCCCAGTCGCTAAACTCTAGCCCATTTCAATATCCTATTGGCCTCGTTTCTCGTCGCGCTGATATTCTCGCGTCACGAGCCCTACATGACTCGGTGAAACCCAAATGACACTCCTCACTCGGCCACGAGCGACAAACTTCTTCCTTTAGCTCCGAGCGACGACTCCGGCCTTCTTTCAGCTTCGAAAACCAACACAAAAATTTCATTGTTCAGCTGTCTGCCGCGGCACGTCACTAGGCTTGCAGTCTTACCAACTTCTCCTAAATCACACGCTCCAGTAACGTTGCCACGCCTGTTTCACAGGGCGGCCGCGGCGCAGCGCCACCAATCAGATGGACACAGACAGACAACTCAGCTATTCCGCCGCCGCACAACAAAAGGCGCTCACGTATCCAAACAAGCGCGCGGCGACACAAAGACGCAGACAAACAAACACCAGACAGGTGACATTGTCCAATGTCACAAAATGCTTTGTAATTGTGTTGTTTACTTATATGTTAGTTTTTAAAACTTTTTTAAAAATGTTTTCAGTCAGTTTGTTGGTGCCACTGCTTGTGCTCTCGGCCGTATGGTTATGTGAATAAAATCTGCTTCTTTGGATGGCATGTGAGGAGAAGAATCTGTACCCTGATAAGTAGATATGAACATATTATTATTTAAACTTACCCACGAACTAGCCTTTTTTTTGGTGACCATATATTGCAATGTATTGAAAATCTTTTTTAAAAAATGGCTTTCTTTACACTATTCTTCAACAACACACTCGGTATATATTACCTTCAAATATTGATTTTTTTTTCCCCTGTTTAGACTATGAGTAGTATACAAATGGGGGTACAGTGACAGGCTTCAGGGCTGAGCTGTCAGGTGCCGGGGTTCAGGATTTGGATTGTGATGTAACAACGTCTATATTGGATGAACTTTACCTTGACCTTTGACCTTGACCTTCAAAATTTGTTGAAATTTGCCCAAAATTCACTAATATTAGCCAAAATTGCCATTATTTGGAAAAAGGATTCCTTAAAAAAACTCAAAATTTTGAAAAAATAAAATTTCCCAACTTCGACGGAAAAATTCCAGTTTTCAGAGAAAATATTCCGTTTTTTTTAAATTCAAAAATTTGGTATTCTAAACAATCCAAATTCTTTTAACTTAGAAAGAACCAAAATTCCCCAAAGAGACTTAAATTCCCCAACAACAAGCAACCCAACTGTAGACAAAGACTGTTGGAGCCATAGACTATTGGAGCCAAAAAAACTTCTGCAGCCAATGACTGATAGAGCATTATATCCCATCGTAAAATTGACAATCTCATCCTACTGAGTTAAATCTTCGTGAAACTATATGTACTTTTCGTTAAATATACGTAGTCAAATCTGTTTTATCGTATATTACTGATGAGAATGTATCCTTTTCGTTGATTGAACTTCCAAATGTGCTTCCATCTTGTTGTATGTGCTTCCTATTTGTCAAATGTGCTTCCAATTATGCTTCATTTTTTATTGTGCTTCCTTTTTGTCAAATGTGCTTCCGATTGTGCTTCTTTTTTTATTAATTGTGCTTCTAACTGTGCTTCTAATTGTGCTTCCTTTTCTTTTATTGTACATTCTTTTCGTTGACTGTGCTTCCTCTTTGTCGAATGTGCATCCGATTCTGCTTCCTTTACGTTGATTCTGCTTCCTTTACGTTGTTTATGCTTCCAATTGTGCTTCCTTTTCGCTGATTTTGCTTCCTCTATGTAGAATGTGCTTCGAATTATACTTCATTTTCGTTAATTGTGCTTCCTTTTAGTTGATTGTGCTTACAAGTGTGCTTATTTTTCGTTAATTGTGCTTTCTTTAGTCAAATTCGTTTTCTGTGTGTGTTCATTGCGTATACTATGTGTTAAATGTGTAACCTGTGTGCGTAATATGTGTTCATTGTGTGTCCTGTTTATGTGTACATTGCATGTCCTGTGTGCATAGTGTTTCGATAGCGTGTACTGTGTGTCCGATGTGTGTCCAGTGTGTACTGTGAGTCAAGTGTGTGTATTGTGTGTCTAGTGTGTTAACTGTGTGTGTACTGTGTGCACTGTGCGTTCAGTGTGTGTATTGTGTGTTCAGTGTGTGTACTGTGTATACTATGTGTCCAGCGTGTATACTGTGTGTCCAGTGTGTGTACTGTGTGTTCAGTGTGTGTATTGCGTGTCCAATGTGTGTGTACTGTGTGTTCAGTGTATTTACTGTATGTTCAGCGTGTGTAATTTGTGTCCTGTGTGTGTACTGAGTGTGTATTGTGTGTTTTTTTCTTTTGTTCAATGTGGGTTGTTTCGTTAAATGTGCGTAGTCAAATCGGTAGTAGCTCTGAATATTTACTCGTTAAAAACCTCTTGGTCTTGATTAAACATTTTTCAGGGATTCTTGGTCCTTTGGTAAGCCTAAAAAAAATTCCATTAGTCTAATTCCTTGTAATTAATCTTATCTATAATTTAGATCTGACAGTTCGAAGACTTTGTCTTGACTGGTTTGAGTAGCTATGTTATATTAGCTATCGCCTAAGAAGGTCTTGTGGTTCGGAAATGTATGGCCTATACATCTGACATTATTCATGCCCTGGTCTCGTGGCCCAAATACACTTGGTCTATATGTAAAGTATTTTCTTTAACTGGTTGGAATGTATTGCATGCACTGAATAAAATAGACTTCCATGTTAGGCAGCGCGACGACATATTTAATTCGTCGGACAGGTATCTTGTCTAGTGTTTTTTTCCTTAGATTGAATGAATAATAAATCCTAATAAATGTAACAAAAAACAGAATTTAAAATTTATTTCGAGCTCTAGTTATCCTTATCACTAGCCGAGAAACAAACCAAAATATGGAAATCTATCGCGTCAATCATTATTTATATAAGTGATTTTTGTTGATGAATTTTGGAAGTTTTTCCGAATTTCTAGGTCAATAAATACAAATTTCCACGATGGCGGACATATCGGCTTCCAGGAGGCTGGTATATGAGGTATATGCTTTTAGATTTTTAACATGAGTTATTAAATATGTATTTTTGTCTAATATATTATTTTTTGCATTATTCAAGTATCGAACCAAGGGCGTATATCGATCGAATCAATCATTATATTAATGTGTGATTTTTTTGATGAATTTTTGACTTTTTACAAATTTGTAGCGTAATTAATACAGATTTCCAAGATGTAGGAAAAATTTCAAGAAGGTGTGTGCCATAGTAATAATAAATTATTATTGAACTCTAGAGGGTAAAAATTAAACTAAAAATCAGCAGTGCAATCTAGCATACGAAAACAAAATGGCGGTCTACAGCATATGAAAACAAGATGGCGGATGTGGCGTCATACAAGCTATATATATATATATATATATATATATATATATATATATACCTTGGCATTAGTGGTCCGAGGTCAGTCTGTCGGTGGCTTCCATAGAGAAATAATCTATCTTTTTTTTTTTTTCGAACCGGGGACTCCATAATGTAAGTCTTTCTTTTAAATTATATTATTTAAAATTTAATAAATTATAATTTTTTATATAAATTTTAATTATTTTCAGAAGTTTTTGTGAATGTAATTATAGATATTCTTTATGGTTGTTGTGCCGTAATAATCAAGTTGTCGTAGTGTTTTTATTTAAATAATTTAAAAATAATTTTTTATATATTTTTAATTTTTACATATTTTTATCATAAAAACAAGGATATTCAAGATGTCGGGCGTAATGTTAATTGCATCGATTACGTCATAATTCAAGATGGCGGGTGTGATGTATTAAGTGTTTATACATATATTTTATTAGGAATTTTTTAAATATATGATTTATAAATTATATGTTTACTCCGCAGGGAATCGAACCTAGGACCGAAATCATTTAAGTAACTAAACATTTGAAGTAAGCAATTTTTTAAAATTTAATCGGATATTTTTCGGAATTTTTGGTTAAGAATTAAATAATTGGATATTTACGGTAAAGGTCAAGGATATCCAAGATGGACTTCAGAGGCTTAGGGTGGCTTGTCGTTGGGGAATTTAAGCAACTTTGGGGAATTCTGTTTCATTCTAAGACAACAGTCCATTGAGGTTTTACGAAATCCAAATTTTTTTTTAATTTTTGAGGAATATTACTGAAGATTTTTCCTCAAAAGGGAATTTTCCCCTCGAAGTAGAAAAAAATTTTGAGATTTTTTGGGAGCAATTTTTTAAAACTGGAAATTTTGGCTAATATTTGCGAATTTTGGGAAAATTTCAGCAAATTTTGAAGGTAAAGGTCAAATATCAAGGTCAAAGGTTAAGGTCAATGTCATCCAAGATGGCCGCCGTAATGTCACAATCCACATCCTGAACCCTGGCATCTGGCACCTCAGCCTTGAAGCCTGTCCCAGTACCCCCATTTGTATACTACTAACTTACTATGGCTAATAGGCTATCATTGTATATTTTTTAGTTGGTAACATGTGTTATAAAATTTTTATTTTGATTATGTAATCTATAAATTGTTATTATAATGTAACTATATTACAGTTATGTAAATTATATTTATTTCATTGTTATTATGTAAACTATATAAAATAAATACTGTAGTGAATTTACTACTTTTGAATATTTGAGATTTTTTTGAAGAAAATGTACATTTAGGATTTTTTTTTTTTAACTGCATTTAGTGTGAAACCAGTCTTTGATATCAGAATTATTTCGACGCTAACACAACCTGGTTATCGAAAAAGAGATAAATTTCGGCAGTAATTCATATGTTTTTAGAGATTATTGACGATATATTCTCTAGTTATATATAATTTATACGCGTTTAAGTTAAATATTTCACAATAATAAATACACAGAAACGTGTGGACAGTAGTTGGCTGGTTCAACTACCAACAATCGTCACATTTCCCTAGATGGAGCGCAACAAGCTCCCGAAAGGCAACAAGGATGAATGTGAGGATGGGGGCGAATCGTGATTTCATGCATTGGCGATACTGTAAGGATCCTTACAGCTATTCGTAATTTCCACATAATGGTGGACATCCTTCACAGTAACTTTTAGGCTAAAGCGTCTTTTAAGAAGGTGTTCGGAAATAGCAGCAGTGTTCCACTGAGGTTATATTGAAGACGACGGTCAATGGATTCAGTCACATTGTGACATGAAGACCCTCCTGTCAAGCCTAAACACCACTGAGAAATGGAATAGCACAGAGTAAGACTAAAGAGTCCTGGTTTTGTCCCGGGGGCTGTACCTTTATTAATTTCTGCTTCCAAAGAAGAAGTATGTGTAGAGGAAACAGCGTGTAATTTATAACTGTAGATATAAAGTTATATATATATATATATTTATTTAAAGACGTTTATGTATGGCATTGATAAACTCAGACATCGTTTGACTGACAGCCACGAAAATTAGCACAACAAGTGTTTTTTTTTTTTTTTTTTCCCACGGAGAAGGTTTTTATGCTATCCATTATTTTTGTAACTCGCTGCTAGATGGCACTGCAGTGCATCAACTTCTAAACCGTTCAATTGATCGCCATGGGTAAACAGAAAATCATAGACCATAGACATACAAACAGTAGGCCTACTTGTGTGTCATTTCTCTATGTCCACCAGACTGTCATATAGCGCTATCTATTTTGCTTTAACGCTCGGACAATATATCACCATGTGTTCAGCCCGGGTAATGCTGAGTATTGCAGCTACTTAGCTATTTTACAAATTTATGAGAATATGGCTATCAGATATAAATAAAATTATTTATGTGAGACAAAAATTGGTATGAGTATATTTAAAAACTAATGCGAACTTTAATTTTTTCCTGAAATTAATACCTATACCATTAGTATTTTCAAAACACGTATTTTGTTAAGCCAAACCCAAGTCAAAGAGCTACGTCACGAAATCTGGTTCATATTAAAATTCGTAATTCGTGCCAACCCACTCCTTCTGATCTTTTACACCATCCCTGGCAAGTGAAGCAGGTGTATAAACTAGTTACAAGTGAAGCAGGTGTATAAACTAGTTACAGGTGTTGTAGTTACACCTGTTTGTAAACTTGGCTGAAGTAACTTCAGTATTACTTCGGTAACGAAAGCGCATGGTTACTACTTTGAAGCAGTTATGTCGCAGAAGTCGTAGAAGGGACGAAATAACCGAGCAAAGTGACTAAGCCAGAAGTTAATGCGACGTGTCCAGCTGTTTGTACCTTTAGCAACCCACAGATTTAATGCGATAACCAGTTACAAATGACGGATCAGCCTGTACATGGCTTCTAAATGCTGGTTTTGTTCGTGAAGTTGTAGGCTGTACCTTTTGCAATTTCTGTACAAGGAAGTATAGAGGGGGTCTAGAAGGTGGCTCATAGGTGGAGACATTGTAGTTTAACTAACCCAAGAGTGGATACAGGAATATTTTAGAGGAAGGGAAAAATTAAAAATAAATATTTAAAAAAATTAAAAAATGGAACACGTGTATTCAATATAAAACTTTCATTACTATTGGCACTAACACACTGACATATGGGCCTGCAGAAGTAGCCGTAGGCGCGGTGGCTTCTCACAAGGTTGAAACTGCAGGTGTTGTAACAGCTCACCTTGCATCACCCAAAATGTTTTCAAAACTTCAGGTGGATATATCCCCACCTTGCGTCCGCCACTGCAACTAACCAGTTGGACTATTTGGTTGCAGCAACTTCATCACTACTTCCGGTAACAAAAAGCGCTAGCGAGGAAGGCGTAGAAAGAGCGGCCCGCAAGAACAATGCCGCTGATGACGCCGCGGTCCGGGTGTGGTCCGCGGGTCGCCAGTTGGCAGCCCTGGCCTACTGGGAGTTTTTTTCTTTCTCTCCTCGCAGCACGTAGGCGGCGTCTCTTCCCATTCATCGCGTCGCGCGGCCGCCCGCCTCTCCCAAGCCGGCCATTACTGCGGCCAGGCCCTGGAAACTCTTATAGGGGACCTTGGGAACTATCTTTACTTCGTCACCCAGCCGTAAGGGGCAGCACAAGCATTTTAAATCGCGCCCAAAAAGTGGAAAAATGTAAACAAACATTTATTTTCGAATTGTGTGACGATGATTAGTTGGTCAACGGTGTTTTATAGATTTTGTTAAAGGGATTAATAGTTTTCCAGATTAGTTTATAGGAACGAACTAATAATCAGTTCTTTTTAGAACTTAACAATGTCTCGAATTGCGTGTTGTGTGCCTGGATGTGGTTCAATGACTGGAACGAAACACAGGATACCTGTGTCCGATAATCGTTTGACCGAAGTTTGGCTCGCAAGAATGAAATGCACTGACTGGTTACAGCGCGACGCCGTGTCTTTACACAATAAACGGGTGTGTGATATACATTTCAGTAACGACTGCAGAATGCACATCGGATCAAACAAGATAATTCCGTTTGCAGTTCCAAACAAGGACTTGCCAGGTATGTGCTATTTATTTTTGTAGTCAGTTGTACTCGTTATTAAGAAGTTTGATATGGGATTGAATATAAATAAGATAAATATAAAAATACTTTGTACTTACATTTCAAGATTCTTGCATATAATGTTTTCCTGCTTAATACACTTCTTTCACTTAAATCCCCATAATGTCTCCTAAATAGTTTTAATTCAATTTAAATTGTTGGGCAAACTTGTAAATTAATTTTATAACTTAATTTTATTTTAGTTTGGGTTTACAAAATATTGATAATATATTTATTAAGCTACATACTGTTAAATTTTTTAGGCCTTGACTTAGAATCATGAAGTAATAACTGGAGTGTGGTTAGCTCTATTGTCTGCTTGTTTCTTAGTTATATCACAAAAGTCTTTTAAAATTCTTTTTGGTTAATTACATATGTGTAATTATGTGTATTCGGGAGTGCTCCAGCGGAATTATCACAGGTTACACTTGTCTACCTGCAGTGTTTGTTGTTTCATTAATTATTTAAATATATATATGAAATAAAACACTAGGTATACAAAGGTACCCACAGTTTACAATAAAGTATAGAAAACACTATGGTGCCTATGTTTAATTAAAAATGTATAAAGTAAATAGGGAGGGCAATTTTTTTTTATAATTTGTAATGTTATTTTTAACACCTTAACTTCACAACTACTGAATATTTTGTGAGCTCTATGTTAGTTATTCTGTATTCAATTAATTTTTATTTAAATTTTTTAATCTATGTATTTTTTTGGTTACAGATCTCATCTGATATTATACAGTGCCAAATGAGGACTCAATCATTACGACCACAGGGAAGAAGATTCACAGCGAAAGAAAAAGTGGCTGCATTGGCCCTATACAAACAGACTGATAAAGGGTACCGTTTGTTGTCCAAATGGTTTTAAAATTTACCAAAATATGAACATACAGTAACAGATTTTAGTGATATGATTGCTGTGTTCCACAATGTGACAAATTGCGAGTTCTTTCACCAGTTCAAGGAAAACATTCTATATAAATTTGACCAGTATTTATCATACCTATTTGAAATGTCAATTGGCTGGTTTCTATAGTGTTAAGGGTGGCTTAAATATTTGACAGTGAGAAGAACCCTAAAAATTTTGAAAGCCATAATTTTTTTATGAGT